>NC_046164.1:74885039-75612539 GCF_011064425.1 Rattus rattus
TCTGTCTACCTAAATTCATTGCAGTACTCAGGACAACTGTGTTCAGGAAATACAGAACACTCCACACATCCTTTGCACGGTCTTGCTAATCTCCCCTGCCTTCTTCCAGCTTTAGTTACATGGGCTACCTAAGCAAGAACTTCTAGAAACTGATCTTTAACTTCCAGGGAGCTTAGTGTCTAGCAAACAAGAGAGAAATGGTTTAGTTGAAATTCAAACTGGCGGCCTTTTCTTCCCCTCCTTGGGTACTGAAAGATTGCTGTCATCATAGATAACTTAGTAGCTGCCCAGGACAGGAAGTTTACTACCAAGGGAACGAATGGTCGTGGATGTCCTTCCTCCAAGGAAGGCAACGGTACCAAACACTGACATTAGCTCATGCTAGTCAAAATGTACACGATCAAGCCAGTTGTCTTGGTATTTGGACAATGGGCTTTGCAATTATGCATGAGCCTAACACATGGCCTTTATGAGAAGCAAAAGACCTTGAGAAAACAGGAAGGGTCTCAGAACAGAG
This sequence comes from Rattus rattus, assembly GCF_011064425.1. NCBI lineage: Eukaryota > Metazoa > Chordata > Mammalia > Rodentia > Muridae > Rattus > Rattus rattus. Next base: position 74,885,557 of record NC_046164.1, read on the forward strand.
TGGGGTGGGGGTCCAGCTGCCAAGGCCAATGGTGGTGCTGGCAAGAAGTGAGCTAGAGACTGGATGGAGTGGAGCCTCTTCTGGGACCTCATCCTCTGTGATGGTGCCAGTGTCTGGAAATAGGACCAGTAAACTATAAACTTTAAAAAAAAGAAAAGAAAAAGAAATGAGAAGTATCAGTTGGCACACTATAGGGTCTTTGGAGAACATAAGAGAAACTGTGGGTTCTTTTTTGTTTGTTTACAAGACAGGGTTTCTCCAAGTAGCACTGGCTATCCTGGAACTCTCTCTCTGTAGACCAGACCTCAAACTCACAGATATCCACCTCCTGGGCGCTGGGATTAAAGGTTTGTGCCACCACCACCCAGATACTGTGGGTACTTTTGTTGTTTGTTTGTTTGTTTTGTTTTAGACAGGATCCTACTATACAGCCCTGACTGTCCTGGAACTTATTATACAGACCAGGCTGGCCTTGAACTCACAGAGATCTGCCTCTGCCTCCTGAGTGCTAAGATTAATGGAGTGTGCCACCGCACCGACGCTGAGGGGTTTCCGCTGGATCCTGTTTCTTAAAGGTCTTGTAGCCCCTGTGTAGGAGAAAGCAGGGGATGGAGGGAAGGGGGTTGGAGCAATTCCAGATGTGTGAGAAGAGACACCTCTGTCTCTGACAGCTGAGACTTAAGTCCCCTGGTAATAAAAGTAGAGTGGACAAGCAACATCCAAATGTAAGAGGTCCCTCACAGGCTGTGTTTGAACCCTTGGTCCCGGCTCTCTGCGCTGGTTTTGGGAGTGTCTGGAAGCTTTGGGTGTGACTTAGGTAGAAGTGGGTTGACATCTGTTTCTGATGCCTGCCCCATCTTTCGGATCTGCCCAGAAGTGAGCAAACCCCAGTGTTTTCCCAGTGTCACAGGCAGGAGCTTCCCACATTCCCTGTGTTTCCCATAGCCACGAACCTAACCAATCCTTCTTCCCTTCTGTGGCTCTGCTGAGTATTTGGTTCCACTATGGGAAAAGCAATTGATAAAGCAACTGGACACTCGGTTGTGAAAACGGAGAAGCTTAAAGAAGATTCAGGGCATGAAAAGAAAATTGAAAGAAGTCAGTGATGATAAGAAAAAAAATAATGGGGTTGGGGATTTAGCTCAGTGGTAGAGCACTTGCCTAGCAAGCGCAAAGCCCTGGGTTCGGTCCCCAGCTCCGAAAAAAAGAAAAGGAAAAAAAATAATACTCTAAGCTTGATTGACAGACACAAATTTGTTTTGATTTGAAATGGGGGAAATGGGGTTTCTCAACCTTGCCTAGGTTAGTCTCAAAGTCACAAGCTTCAGTGACCTGAGACCCAAACCTCTACACTCAGATCCAAACCCACATGTTTAAAAAGACCGCAAAAACAGTGATGGGGATGTGGCTTAGTGGTTAAGAGCACTTTTGGTTCTTGCAGGGGAACTGGGTTCAATCCCCATCCCCCACATGGTGGTTTGCTGACCTCTGTGGGTACAGGCGCGCATGTGGTACAGACACGTACGCAGGCAAAGCATTCAGACCCTGGGAGTAAAATAAATAAACCTTTCTTAGATTTTTATAAGTTAGGTTATCACAGGCTGGGAGATGGCTCGCTGGGCAAAGCACTTGCTTTAATGGTTTGAAGACCGAAGTTTAAGTTTCCATGAGCAGAACCCACGTAAAAGCTAGATGCCGAGAGTGGGATGACCCCGGATGATTTTGAGGCAGATACCCTGACCTGTGCAACAGTGATGGCAGGATGGCAGCCAGGCTGTCCTTTGACCTCTAAATGTGTGTGGAGTTGAGAGGACCTAACTCACTCCGTTTTAGCAGGCAGCCATGTTAGGCCTTAAGCTTCAGTTTTCCAGGACAGCTTAGGCTTCTCAGGAAAAAAAAAAAAAAACCAAAACAACAAAAACAAAACAAAACTAAAAAACCCCAACAACAACAACAACGAATGCAGGAAAAGGGCAGCCAATCAGCAACTGTCCCAACGTCTGGCCAGGGGCTTACAACATATATGGGAAAAGTCCCTCTAAGGTAACCCTCTCTCCCTCGAGGTACGAACCAATCAGAAGTGCACAAATATCCTATAACATAAACTCAACTAATCCTGATGAAGGAGCCCCAACCACAACTAGAAAACTCCCAACTGGCTTTAAAGGGGTCTGCAAACTTCCCTCAGGGTCGCCATTCTGCTTGGATGGCTGCCCCCCCGCCCTGCATGCTGGCTGTTTCTGCAGAATAAATGCTCTCTCACACTGTCTGAGTCTGGGGTGTTCCTTCAGTAATTCTCAGACCTTACAGCGCCATGCATTCTCCTGTATTCTTTCTCCCTCTCCCTCTCTCTCTTCTTCTTTCCCTCTCCCTCTCCCTCTCTCTTTCAAATATAATCAAATGTAACAGAAAAGACATTAAGAAAGAACTTTAAGAATAAGAAAGGGATTTAGTTCTAGATGAAGGGAGCTTAGAAGGCGCAGGAGAATCACGTGTGACTTATACCAATGTATTTCAAAAATCAGAAGAAATGGAAAATTTTCAAATAATGTAATTTGTTTAAAAATTCACTGAGGAAGCCAAGCCAAGCCAATAGTTGAAACGTAGAGTGATGTGGAAATCTTCCTCTTTATACAAATGCCAAGCCCAGTTGCTAAAAAAAAAAAAACTATGCTTATGGGGCTAAGAGTATAACTCAGTGGCAGAGTGCTTGCCTAGCATACAAAAGTCTTCAAAACAACTAAAAAATACGCTTATGGAAGTCTTGCCGGTGACTTGGAACAAACGTGACTTATTGAATGAGCGATGTCATTCACTGTTGTCATGAGGTTCTGTCTGTTAGGGAACGCACGTGACGGTATGGAGGCGGGACACCACATGCCTTGGCGTGACAGCAGGGTGGGAGAGCAGTTGTGGCTCTAACTCTGCACTTATATCTCCAGAACCCAGAATCCAAGACCTGCCTGCCTGCAAGATCTGGAAGGAGGGGTGGTGCATGTATTTAGTTCAAGACCGACCCGGTCTACAGAGTGAGTGCCCGGACAGTCAGGGCTACACAGGGAAACCCTGTCTCAAAAGACCAAAAGAAACAGATCTAGAAGGAGGGACAAATGAACTGAAATACCACATAGCAGGAGTCAGGGTGATGGGGGAGCGATGCTGAGGGATGGGGTACCACATAGCAGGAGCCAGGGTGATGGGGGAGAGATACAGGGGGATGGGGTACCACATAGCAGGAGTCAGGGTGATGGGGGAGCGATGCTGAGGGATGGGGTACCACATAGCAGGAGCCAGGGTGATGGGGGAGAGATACAGGGGGATGGGGTACCACATAGCAGGAGTCAGGGTGATGGGGGAGGGATGCTGAGGGATGGGGTACCACATAGTAGGAGCCAGGGTGATGGGGAAGGGATGCTGAGGGATGGGGTACCACATAGCAGGAGGGGTGATGGGGGAGCATGCTGAGGGTTGGGGTACCACATAGCAGGAGCCAGGGTGATGGGGGAGGGATGCTGAGGGATGGGGTACCACAAAGCAGGAGTCAGGGTGATGGGGGAGGGATGCTGAGGAATGGGGTACCACATAGCAGGAGTCAGGGTCATGGGGGAGTGATGCTGAGGGTTGGGGTACCACATAGCAGGAGCCAGGGTCATGGGGGAGAGATACAGGGGGATGGGACATAGGGGGAGAGGGTGTGGGCACAGTTCATGGGAACAAATGTGGACTTGTGCTGTCAGGCTCCATGTAGAGTCACTCGCCTTGTCAAACACACACCTGGTAAAAGGACCCAGTCTAGGAGACACAAAGAACCTTGCCAACTTAGTAAGATGATAACACCCCTATCTTAAAAGAAAATGTCTCCAAAGAATGTCCAGTGTAGATACCAAAACACATATGCCATCATTAGTCAAAGATAAATGGAAATTAAGTCACACTGGCATGCCACTGCATGGTCCCAGGGTGGCTCCCATTTAAAACGCAGGCAGGAGCAGGACCTGGGGGGACATGCATCAACGGGGCCCCTGTCCCTGTGCTGGGAAAGGCAGAGGCGTCGTCCTCTCTGGAAAAGAGGTTGGGAGTTTCTTCTGAGGTTAAAAGTCTTACACAGGGTCCTTCCACACATCTCTCTCTCTCTCTGCTTGCCAAATGGTCACCCATGTACATGCAAAGACTTGTGCTAGGATGTTCACAGGGCTTCACACATGACAGCTGAGGCTGGGAACAACCCAGGTGCTGACACAGCTGAGCAGTGGGAAAGGGCAAAGGCCAGCTTGCTGCTGACGTAGCAAAGCTCCCTGCCAGGGAAAGAACCAGATACAGCAGACTGTTTTACTTATAGACGCTCTGGAAAGGCAATTCTAAAGAGGGGGAAGCAGAGATTTCCGAGAACTGGAGCAGGAGAGGTGACTGTCATTGTGGAGGCAGAACAGGGACCTCTTGGAGTGATGGAACAAGTCCTTTGTCGTTATCTTGATTTTTGAGATAAGGTTTCTCTTTGTAGCCCTGGCTGCTCTGGAACTCACTCTGTAGACTAGGCTGGCCTCAAACTCAATAAGACGCCTCTGCCTCTCGTGTGCTGGGATTAAAGGTTCGCACCACCACTGCCCAGCTCAGTGGCAGGAGTCTTGATGGTGATGGTGCTTACATTTGACCAAACTGCACCTAAAAAGATGGCTTTAGGTTCTGGGTTTGAGTTTTTGAGTTGCGGTCTCACTATGGAGCTGAGGCCGGCCTTGAACTCCTCAGCCCCCTGTCTCCCCTTCCCAAGTGTCAGGATTACCTGTGGCCATCACCACACCTGGCTCAAAAGTGGATTTCCTTTTAGTTATATTATACATTTGGAAGGAAGAGCTGATGATGCTAGAGACAGATAGGCAGTCTCCTGGGAAGCCTTTTGGGCATTTAGGACCATGGAAGCTGTCATCCCAGCTCTGATACTGGGATGGATGTCTTGGGATTGGTAAAGGACTCTTTCTAGCTTTCTTCCATGAGCAATCTGTACCTTCAAAACTGCCGCCAGTTGTCATTAGATAGGGATCTCATGACAGACCCTGGGACAGAACTGCACAGGGATTAGAAGACAAATCTTTCCATCCACACAAGATTTTCTGTTTTAATGGGACCAAGGTGATCTGACTGTGGCCTGAAAGGCCTCTGGACAAGAAAGCCAAGGCTTCCTGGACTCGGGCCGGCTCTACTGAGTAGAAGAGAACATTCCCTGAGAACAAAGTCCTGGCAGGAGCTCCTCTTCTCCTTCATCTTAGATCTTAGGGCAAACATCAGCTGGCGGCTGTCACTCTTGGAGCCCGCACATTGCTCTCTGTGTTTGGGGTCTTTGCGTTCTGTGAGACAGAGCCAGGGAGTGGGATGCTGTGTCTCTTGCAGGTCCAGATTGCCAGGCCTGGCCTCTTGTGAGTACCCAGTGCTCGGCGATGGCCCAGCCAGCCAGAGGCTGATGCAACCTGGAGATGTGCGGGCCACTGGTCTCTGGTCTAACTTGTCTGATATCCTGTGACTTAGAACTGCTGTGACCTTGGGCTCGCCTCTTGCTGTGGTGCTCTTAAGGGTGGAGCAGACCCTGTTTTTGTTCCTTAAAGAGCTAGTATCTCTTCCTGCCTGACCACAAGCCCTTCATTCTGATCAGGGTCAGGCAGGAATATGCCCAGCTTTGGGCCCAAACCTACGTGGCTGGTCCTTACTGTCCGCATCGGCTGGATTTGCTTTCTAGACCTTGAGATACGTGGTGACGGAAGCCTCTCCCTGAAGGGATGGAGTGAAGTCCTGGGTGGATGCACCACACTGTTGCTATGTCAGGGACCCTAGCGTCTCAGCCCTATTGGATCAGAAAAGTCTTCCCTGGGTAAGGCCCAGAGCAATGGCGGTCTTCCTCTGGTCCACATGTGGATACTAATAGTTTGTGCAGAAAATATCCTCAGTCCATTTTCCCCCAGATATTTTTTTTCTTTTTTCTTTTTTTTTTTCAGAGGTGGGGACCAAACCCAGGGCCTTGCGCTTGCAAGGCAAGCGCTTTACCACTGAACTAAATCCCCAACCCCTTCCCAGATATTTAGCATATGAAGACTGCTCCCCTCTTGAGACTGCTCCTACTCAGAGCAGCCGAACCTACCTTCTTGTTCATCTGTATGCAATGACTGACTCCACCTCTGTGCTTAACTGTGCACTGAGCTCCTGGGGTGCTGAGGGTTCTCCATCCAGGCACCCAGTACACCAGTGCACCCCATCCCAGCTTTTCTGAATGTCCGTGTGTTTGTCTTTTCTTCAGTTCCTCTCTAACCTAGCCAGGTCAATCTCTGTAGCCATAGAAGGGCGAGACACCATACACTTTTGCTTCTGGGTTGCTTGGACTGTTTGTGCCTGTGACACTTGTGGTCTATCCGGCAGCCATGAGGGGAAAGTCAAGAGAGTCAGGAAAGCTAACCTAAGTCTTTCTGAGACTGAAAAACACGGGCCTCTGGGCTGTTGGCCAGGTAACATGACAAACCTTCCGATGTGCTCAGTTTAATTGGGTATCTGGAGCAGCACAACATCCCTAATGGACAGAGCAGCAATAACAAGTCATCCCTAGGCTTCAGGGAGAGGGCGTCTAAGTGAATGGAAACAAGGTGAAGTGGGCATCAGAGGGGACCCTGGGTGGATCAGGAGGGAAGAGGCCGGGAGCTCTAGTGAGGCAGGGAAGGAGGGCCCCCTACAAGGAGATGGAACCCCAGTGTTATGCCAGAAGAGGGCAGGCAAGGAGCTCTCCAGGAAGAAGGCCTAAGGGGAGGTTTTTGCTGTGTTCTGTCTGCTTTGTAAACACTCCAACCAGACAGCACGTGAGGGAGCTCAGCAGAGAGCGCTAGCTTTGAGTTACTCTTCTGTTGTTGAGATAAATCAACCCTGACAAAAGCAGCTTAGTGGAAAAAGGGCTGATTGATCCTGACTTGAAGCCCAAGGGATACGGTCCTTCACGGTGGGAAGACAAGGCAGTAGGCTGGGATAGTGTGGAGACAGAAGCCGGGGCTGGCTAGTCACATTGTATCCACATTCAGGAATCTGAGGGTAAACAGAAAATAGGACAAAGCCCACTCCCAGTAACCAGCTTCCTTCATGGAAACTCCACCTCCTAAAGGCTTCACAACCTTCCCAAACAGTGCCACTAGCTAGGGACCAGGTGTTTAAACATATGAAGACATTTCACATCATACCACAACAAGGTCCTCCCTAAACCACCAAGATCTGCTCATAGAATTCTTTCTCTAGCCCAAGATTTGCTTTCTCTGCCAAGTTGCCCCCAAGCCCCTGGAGACATCCAATTCTCCAGATCCATGGAAGTCACTCTGCCCACTTCCAAGAGGTTAAAGTTCTCCCAGATGGCTTAATGGAATGGGCTGTACCACACCTAAATGTGTTGAAGAAGCTATCTGGTCTACCTGCTGACTTTCTCTAGATAATCTCAGCCAAGGTGGCCTCAGACTTCCTGGATGCTCACGACATGTGCAGCCATTTAAAAAATGTTGTGGAGTTGGGTGGTGGTGGTGGTGCTGCTGCTGGTGCTGGTGGTGCTGGTTGTGGTGGTGGTGGTGCACGCCTTTAACCCAGCACTCAGGAGACAGAGGTAGGTGGATCTCTGAGTTTGAGGCCAGTCTGGTCTACAGAGTGAGTTCCAGGACAGCCAATGCTACACAGGGAAACTCTGTCTCAGAAAAAGAAAAAAAGAATGTGTGTGTGTGTGTGTGTGTGTGTGTGTGTGTGTGCATCCACACGCATGCGTGCTCCATGCATGCCATGGTATGCCTGAAGCTGAGAACGACTTTCAGGAGTCAGTTCTCTCCTTCCATCATATTGACTCTGGGGATCAAACTCAGGCCATTAGACCTGTCAGCAAGTTTCTTTCTCTACTGAGCCATCTCACTGGCATTGCCACCATATTGTTAGAGACAAGGTTTCTCGCTGAATCTAGAACTTGCTGACTTGGCAAAAATAACTTGTCAGTAAGCCCCAGGTATCCAATCCTTCTGCCTCCAACTTCCCAGCTCTGGGATTTCAGGTGTATGGCACCAGACTCGGGCTTTTATTTGGGTGCCTGGGTTGCAGACTTGGGGTCCTTATGGTTTCTCAGCAAGGACTTTACTAACTGAGACATCTCTTCAGCCCCCGTTGCAGCCAGTTTGAAAATGTGTTCGGGAGCTAATTTACCGATGGCAGGATTACTCCAGTGTTAAAGTGAGAGAAAGTACGATGCCCACCCAGGAACTAACTATCACCAAACGCTCTCTAGGTAAAGCAGGTCACTAAATATTTACACACGACACAAAGCGTTTTAAAAGTCATTTTCCTCCTTACTTAACTCTTGTTAGTGTCTATAATGGGCATGCATTTGTGTATGAATAATCATCTCGGTCACTGAAAATATTTCCGTGGATACTGTGGTACCTGCTAGACAATGGCCCCTCCCTAAAGCTCTGAGACAGCCACTAACAGCTCACAAACATGGTGAGTCCTCCTGACACCTGCTCTACACATGGAATTGGCTCACCCAGGAAGACTTGAGGAGTTACTCTTTCCTTTTTTTTTTTTTTTTCCTTTTCTTTTTTCCGGAGCTGGGGACCGAACCCAGGGCCTTGCGCTTGCTAGGCAAGCGCTCTACCACTGAGCTAAATCCCCAACCCCAAGTTACTCTTTCCTTAAATGTGGCAAAGAAAATAGAGTGCCCATGGGGTGCTTATGTCTATCTGAAGTACAAACCTAACTGGGCATCCTAATTTGGGTACCCCCTTTTGCAGGGGCCCCAGTAACCAGTGGCTATAGGAGTGCAAAGGGCTGGGCCTGCCTCAGAGGGGCTCCTAAACCACAGACACCAGAGTGGTCCTGACAATCTGCCCAGGACAACATTTTTTTCCTTCAACATGAGGCTCCATCACTGGCAATAGAAGGAGCACTGAGAATCCTTGGCACACAGAAACGGTCCGATGCCAAGGTTGTTTATGAGAGCAGGCCAGGTGTATACACATACACACACACACACACATACACATACACATACACATACATATACACATACACCTACACATACACATACACATACTTATACACATACACCTACACATACACACCAAACACATATCCAAACACACACACCCATACACACACACACACACACACATACACATACACACACACACACACACACACACACACACACACACACACACACATACCATACACATACACACACACACACACACATGCATATACACATACACATAACCATACACATACATATACACATACACATACACATACACATACATATATACATACACACACACATACCCATACCAATACACACACACATACCCATACCCATACCCATACACATACCCATACACATACATATACATAAGTTGACTCCTGTCTCCATGGATTCTGCATCAGTAGGTCTTTCTTCTGTATTCAGGAGCTGGAAGACTCCATAAACCCTGAAGGTAATTCCTACTTCAGAGCCTTTGTAGGACAAACAACCAAGGGAAAACATTCCTTCCTGCTGAGCCTTCCCCATGCAAGCTTCTCAGAAGGGCAACATTGGACAGGAAGGCTGGGGATGTGCATCCCGTTTGCAGCGTACCAAAGACCGGCCTATGGCAGGAGCTCCTTCCTCTCACACACCCGGCCCCGTGCACACACAGTGGGCCATGCGGGAGACTTCTGTATGAAAAGCAAAGGCTGTGACCTAGGACGGGTCTGAGCACACCCCACCATGTTCCTTTGTCCCTAATTCTGTCCTCCATGTGCTTACTTTTCATTAAAACTCTGTGTGTAAAGTTAGCTTTCCTTATTCTTGTAAGGGATGCTTCCAAGACCCTCAGTGGACGTGAAGACCTGGGAGACAAAGGGTGCCATTTATATCATGTTCCTCCTAGGCACGCATGCTTGTCATGAGCTTTAGTTTAGAAATCTGGCATAGTAAGAGATTAACAGTGATAATTAATAATAAAACAGAACAATTATAGCAATACCCCATGCTAAGTGTTCTTTTAAAATATACTGCTCTGCCGTGTCTCGCTTTTCCCGTGAGGAGAGATGATGAGTGCCTGTGTCATGAGATGGGCCGAGGGGAGGACACTAGGCATCGTGGAGCAGTTAGGCTACGGCACAAACGTTACTTGAACGCCAGGTTGAGATATTTGCCAGTCAACCTGATAATGCAGATAGCTTCTAAATGGCTACTGGGCAGGAAGTAGACACACCATATACTATATATTAATGTACAGTAAATTGTGGGTACACTTGACAAGAGTAGGATTTACAAAAGAGGGATGTGAGGTGTTTCATCCTACAATAAAGCAACATACAGTTTTTTTTTTGGTTCTTTTTTTTTTTTTTTTTTTCCGGAGCTGGGGACCGAACCCAGGGCCTTGCGCTTCCTAGGCAAGCGCCCTACCCCTGAGCTAAATCCCCAACCCCATGCAACATACAGTTTTAAGCTTCTTTTAGGGGCTGGAGAGATGGCTTAGCACTTAACAGTACATATTGTTCTTGCAAAGGACCAGAGTTCTGTTCCCAGCACCGATGGGGGGGTGCTCACAACTCCAGGGGATCCGATGTCTTCTAGGCTCTGAGGGCACTAGGACGCATGTGTGCACATTCACAGACACAGCTATACGTAAGTAGATAATTAAAAGTAAAAAGTGAATCTTTGAACCTTGTTAGCTTGTTTATGGAGTTTTCTGCATATTATCTTTGGACTGCAGTTGGCCACAGGTAAAAGAGATCATAAACTGACACAGCCAGAGAGGGCGTGGCACAGACTTGAACATATCTGTTGCTGACAGGGGAATGTTCTTAGATGCAGGGAGCTAATAATGTATAAGGGCAACGGGACCAGAGGGCAAATTAGGGAAGAGGTTGTGACTGAGGGGGGATCTTAAGCTGGGAGACAGGACAATGTAAGAGGCAGGGTCATGACTTCCTATAGATGTCCCAACCCTTGGGACCTGCGATCTGTCACCTTATGTGGTAAGGAAGGCTTGGAAGATATGATCTAGTTAGTGACTTGAGATGTGGTGATCCCGCATTATCTGTTCGGGCCGGGGCAGAAGAGGACAGAGATTATATGATGGTCAAACACAGGTGAGAGAGATGCAGAGGCCATCATCGAATATGGAAGGAAGGATACAGGTGCCTAGGAATTAGACTGGCCTGTAGGACTTTGACAGGAAGGGAAATGACATTTTCTATGGCACCCAGAAGGGGCCGGTCCTGCCAACACCTTTATTTTAACTCTAGGAGATCCATTTTAGAGTCTAGAACTTTAGCATAGCAAAGTGCATTGTTTTAAGCTCTTGAGTTTGTGACAGTTTGTCCTGGTAGCAACGGGAGACTCCCATTACACGCAGTAGGACCTGTAGGTCTGGCGAGCTCAGTGCCTACATTTCTAGTCTCATCTATCCATCTCCCCAGAGAGGCTATCAGCCCAGCAGCTGACCATCCTGACAGGCAGTTCTTCCTCCTCACAGCAGCTGGCGGAGGCAAACATCACTGTTCTAATTAATTAGTGATTAGTCATGGGCCAAAGAGGCCAAGAGGCAGCCTCCAGACTCAGCCTGGCCTGTCTGCCAGCTGAGGTCCAGACATCACCTCCCCCCAAAGACAGACTCAAAGTGGGGAGGAAGAGAGAAGCGCAGATCTGGCCCGTGGCTGCAGAAGATTCCATTGGGCAGGAGCCAGGTGTGGAAAGTCAGTCTCGGAGGCTACAGGGAACTGTAGGTCTGGATACATTGCTTATGGAATTGAGGACAAGAGTTAAGAAGCTAATGGGTCTGGGGGGAGGAAATGAGGTAGCTTATTTAACCCTTCTGTCTCCAGTCCTCCCGGCAGCTTCCTGCTACATCAGCTACTTAGAGTCTACCTGTGCGTAGCTTGGTCAAGTTAGGGACCCCTATGTACACACTAGACATAGACAGACACGCCCATGTGTGTGTCCTTTACAGACTCTTTTAAGGAGCCCTGAGAAGCCAGGGCATAGAAAGTAAGGACAGTTGACCCTGCAGTTCTCTGAAGAGGAGAGGTAGAAACGAACTACAATGAAGTAAACACAGAAGGCGTGGAGTTATGTGTAAGAAAAAGCCCATCTCCCTTCTAGCAGGCAAGGCCCAGTCCTCAATGGGGGCCACGCCTTTCTTGGAGGGAGTAGTTGCCCACTCAGGGGAACACCTATGCAGAGACTCCAAAGTTCCTTTCCTGTTTGAACAAACCCCTCTTTTCTGTCTCCAGCTACCTTGTGCTAGACACCAGCTTCCTTCTCCCCAGATGGTAGGAAGTGGTCCTTGTTTGGCCTGTCTTAGCTAAACCGAAGTGACCGTAGCAGGCCCATGTGGGACTTGGATGGGTCCTGGCCTGTCTCTGCCTGCACCATGCGGGCCCTCTCACTCCGGCTGGCTCTGGCTGTTTTTCTCCTAACATCATTAGCTCTGCCAGAAGCAGGCTAGGGGGTGTTTACGCTGACCTTGCCTTTTCACACAAAGAGGAGACAAGCCAGGGGGAAAATGTGCCCAAAATGACTGAATCCTGCTCCCTCCACAATGGGAGAGATGAGGGTGCTTGCCCTTCATGTTTCACAGCACATGCTCAGTCCCCATCACTTTCTTTGCTCACAGGTCAGCCCAAGGCCAGCGCTGACATCTGGAACTCTCTGTGGTTGGGAAGGGGACTGCCCTATGCTTCTTATTAAGGAGCAAGGTCCCTGTGAAGTGCTTCCTGCTAGGGAGGAGGAGGAAGAGGGGAGGGGTGAGGGAGGGAGGGGAGGGACAGGAAGGGGATGGGATGGGGATGGGAAGAGGAGGGAAAGGGGAGGGGATGGGGAAGGGAAGGGGAGGAGGGATGGAGGAGGGGATGGGGAGGGAAGATGATGGAGAGGGGAAGGGATGGGTCTGGGGAAGGGGAGGAAAAGGGAATGGGTCTGGGGAAGGGGAGGGGAAGGGAATGGGGATGGGGATGGGCAAGGGGAGGGGAAGGGAATGGGGATGGGGAAGGGGAGGGGAAGGGAGGAGAGGATGGGAGAGGAGAAGAGCGGAGGGGAGGGGGAGGGGAGGGGAGAGGAGGAGAAGGAGGCTGCCTTTGGCTTGTGGTAGCCGTTGAATACATTCTCAAAATAAGGCAGTAGGTTTGACCCACTAATAGCTCAGACAACCCAAATACCTCAATAGGATTTCTGTCCCCCCCTCCTCCCTCGACCCCAGAGTCTCTCTGTAGATTGCTTCCCAGACCTCTGAACAGCTCCACTGCTGGGTTATAACACCTGTCCAGGAAGTAGACTTCTTTCTGTCCCACAAGTGCCCCAAGTCACAGCTTTCTTAAAGATAAAAGCAGATTCTAAGGTACAGACCCTTATAGGCGGCAGCCAAACCTGTGAGTGTCGGGGGGGGGGCATGTACACAGATGCTTCTAAAAGGCTTCGTGAGGTAAATACCTTTTCCTTCTTGGTGGCCTCCATCCTGGCTCTGTCATCCAGCATCTGCGCAGCCACCAGCCCAGGTGAACTGGGACCCCCTCAGTGTTCCGCACCAGATTTCCAAAGCAGAAATAGTCCAGGCTTCTCTCACGGAGTCACGGCCAGCACGGGACCTCAGAGAACGATGATGTCCGCCTCAGGCTGGTTGAAGCCACAGCTTCCTCTTTTTCATTGTTCACTTCTGGACCCTTCCCCGCCAAGGCCTCCTCAGGCCCAGCAGCCTCTAGGAGGGGCCGTGTGGTTCCAGGGAAATGTCCTCAGTGTTGACTGACTTTTCCTAGCTATGCTGAGCTGTGAGGAACTGGTGGCCTCTAGACAGACTCAGCAAAAAAAGGTCTTTCCCTCCGGTGGCGTGGGGATGGCTTTTGAGTAATGAGGCAACAGGTAACTCTGCCCCTCACGGTTCAGCTTTCTTCTCCGAGCTCAGTCACAGTCGATGTTTCTGTTCTAACCAGGTGTGGAGTAGATGCCTCCCGTCAGGGCCTCTGTGCTCCTGAGAGGGCCTGTGGTTTCTATGGTGACCATTCTATCATTAGAGCCACCATGCAGAAAACTGGGACTGATGGCCAAAGGCCTCTCTACTCCCGTCACCATGGTGACCACTCTGTCACCCTGTCACTGCAGTGACTGCCAGCCTGGTAGACATTACCACCTGCTCAGTTCCCAGGTCAGTGCCTTAGTGCCTGTTACACTTACTAAGGAGCAGAGCCCTCTACGCCTGAGAACCAAAAGAACGGGAAAATCGTCTTTGCCTTCCAGCCTGGCCTTTGCACTGGAGACGGCTAGGAAGCTTCTTGTGACAAAGAAGCTTTCCCTTTCTTTCTCTTTGTCCTGGTCTGAAACCAGAACTAATGGTGGACCTGAACCACGCTGGCTCCACACTGCACGGGACTGTGCGTGTCTCTATTGCTATCCCTGGAAGCCTCAGCCCAGGGCATCTGTTGCTGGAATTAATTATTTTTGTTTTGTTAAAGATTTATTTACTTATTTTATGTATGTGAGTACACTGTCACTCTCTTCAGACACACCAGAAGAGGGCATCCGATCCCATGACAGGTTGTGAGCCACCATGTGGTTGCTGGGACTTGAACTCAGGACCTCTGGAAGAGCAGTCAGTGCTCTTAACCACTGAGCCATCTCCCCCCAACCCCCGTGTCAGTGCTCTTAACCACTGAGCCATCTCCCCCCCCCGTGTTTCTTCTTTTAAAAGTACTTATTAGCATATGTAATCCGTGTACAAAAGAATGCGTTTTATAATGGCATGTTCATTTAAATATATCATCTATTTTGACTATGAAAACATACACACACACACACACACACACACACACACAAACACACACACACATTACCACAGTCTGTTTAGTCAGGTTAGTATTACTTTTCGAATATGATTTCAGGGCTGACCACTTGGTATTGGACAACCAATTAAGGGGCTCATAAAAGGGAGACGCAACGTCTCCTGCTCCCCAAACTCCTTAGCTGTCTGTAGTCCCTTGTTTATGTTCAAGGCCCTGAGGCTCCTCCTTCCATGTCTACTGGTGCTGTTCACACTCCGGTCTTGCCCAGGCAGCCATCTCGTTGCATTCTTGTGGTTGGATCTTGCCCGTCATTTCTGAGACTCGCAACCTCACAGCAGATCTCCCCTCAAACGTTCCAAAGCGCCTACTTCGCAAACGCCCCGGTCCTTCTGCGACTATGTCTGGAGCGTGTGGCATTCGGACGGCAACCAGCATGTCCTGGCTTGTCTTCTGATGCTTCTCACTCTCTCTCACAAATCCTAGGGCAGATTTCTGTGCAGCGTGAGGCGGGAGCCCTCTGGATGGCCAGTGTTGGTATGGCGAGGTCTGTTCTGGGTCAGCAGGCGAGGCTTTTTGACTAGTTCAGGGTTGAGCCAGCCGGGCCATGAGGACCACTGGCACCCAGAGCCCTGGGACAGTTTCCTTGTGAGGACTTCTGCTCTGTGACTGTTGCTGTGGCGCTGCCGAGCTTGGCTTGGTGTGCCCAGCTCTGAGGGCAAACCTCATTTTCTTGCCTCTCCTCTGTATGCTCCTGTTCTCAGGTGGGACCTTCACACACTGAGGCTGAGGGGAGTCCACACGGGCTGTGGAGCAGGAGGAACGCCTGCAGGCTCTCCTGCCTGCTTCTCTGTTTTCTCCGAAGCCTCCCTTCTGACCTTCCTGTGTAGCGCTGACCCGCAACCATCAAGTACCGTGGATGGGATAAGTGAACTGCCTAAGTGACCAGGTATTCCCATTTCAAGTGGCTGGCATCTGTCCAGTACAGCTCGTCCTCAGCCGGGAAAGGCTGACTCGACAATTGTAGCTTCGGGAAAACCCCATGCAGGGAAGGCAGTCTGAAAAATACCTGTTTCGCTAATTCCAAAAGCTCCTACATGTTCTGACGTAGCCAATGGCTGACATAAAATCAGTGGCAGACCAGGTCTATCTTTCCTGCTGCCATTTCGGGGGAAACTGGGACATCCCAGTGAAGGGGAGACTTGCTTAGTATGAACGAGCCCCTTTCTTTCTTTTTTTTTTTTTTTCTTTTTTTTTTTGAGCTGGGGACCGAACCCAGGGCCTTGCGCTTGCTAGGCAAGCACTCTACCACTGAGCCAAATCCCCAGCCCCGGGCCCTGCCCTGTAGCTGGGATAAACACCTCTCGTGAGGGGGCAAAGCTTCGGAGACAGGTAGGTGTTTGCCGAATCCATTGGGCAAATCCATAGGACCTGGGTCTTTGGTCATGGACACTCTTATTACAAATATGTTTTCGAAGAGGCTTTTTAAAAATTAGGATCTGGGGTTGGGGCTTTAGCTCAGTGGTAGAGCGCTTGCCTAGCAAGCACAAGGCCCTGGGTTCGGTCCCCAGCTCCAAAAAAAAAAGAAAAAAAAATTAGGATCTGGAGAGAGGTCTTGGCGGTTAAGAGCACTAGCTAGCTGTTCTCACAGAGATTCCAGGTTTGGATCCCAATACTTGCATGGCAGCTAATAACCATGTGTAACTCTAATTCCAGGAAGTCTAAGAATCTGACACCCTCTGCTAGCCTCCATGGGTACAGCGTAGAACAACACTCAAACACATTAAAAAAAAAAACCCTTAACACTTGTATTATAAATATATATTATCTATAATATTATTATTGTATGTTAGTGTGCATGCATGCACATGAATGAGTGTGCAGGGGGCTGGCATGGATGCTATTGTGTGCATGTGTGCATGGGGGGACTTGGTTCTCTCCTTCCACCACTGGGTCCTGAGGATCAAACTCAGGCTGTCAGGCTTGGCAGCAGACACCTTAACTCACTGAGCCGCCTCTCCTGCTCTGCAAAAGGACTTTCCTTTGATGTCTCAGGACTCAGGGGGACAGAACACAAGAGCGCCATCATCCCACACCAGTGATGCCATATTTTCCTTTCCTTGTAGGTTTTTCTCTCTCCACATTTTCAGGTTTCTTGAGCCACTACAAGGATAGAAATTTCTGGACACCCTTCATCTGCATCCCTTAAATCTTCTTTACTGTATTTGCTCTGCCTTTGGCCTTGTGAGGAATAGCCTTCGTTGTGAACCTGACCACACCTGGAATCAACTACAATGCTAGCTGCTGGGCAGTCCTGTGAGGGCTTTTCTTGAGCAGATTAAATGGAGCAGGAAGACCCATCTTAACTCTGGGCAGCACCTCCTGGTGGTCATCCACATAGAAGCATATGGAAGAAGGAAGCTTTACCTGTTGCTTGCTTGCTTTTGCTCTCCCTGGCTAGTTCTACCCGGTCACCATAGCATTCCTATGCCTAAACCAATATAGGGATTCAAATATAGGCTGAAGACCAATCTCTCCAAGAATCCTCAGACTTTCAGCACCAGATTAAGTTGGAGGAGACATCCAGTCTTGTGGTCTATGCTTCTCCAGTGTGAGACAGCCACTGTTGGACTACTTATACAGACAGCATCCTGAAGCCAAACTGGTAAACCCTCTCTTAATACATGTCCTATCAATCCCATTCCTTTAGAGAACCCTAATACAGGTTATAATACATATATAATATGGTCATATACGTACATGTATAGACACATGAATATATACAGCTCAGATATATATATATGTACATATACCTACATGTAGGTATATATGAATATGAACTCTTCAAGAGTAAGTTGTATACACAATGTTCATCTATTTCTACTCATAAAACCAGAGATTTTCTTGTAAGGCAGTGACTGAAAGCTGGAAATAAAAATACAGTGCTATTATCTAATCTATAGACCTTGCTCAGATCTTAGCCTCCGGTTAAAGCTCTGCTTCTAACAGTCTGGAGGGCACCTTCAATCTATCACGAGGTTTTTCTCTTCCTTCCTTCTTTCTTTCTTCCTTTCTTTCTTTCTTTCTTTCTTTCTTTCTTTCTCTCTTTGTCATTGAACACAATGATGCAAATAACCATCGTTGTCATTGTTAAACATCTGCAATGAGCAGGACTTGGGACGTGATACTTTATCTTTTTTTTTTTTTTTTTTGCAACATGT
Organism: Rattus rattus; assembly: GCF_011064425.1. Lineage (NCBI taxonomy): Eukaryota > Metazoa > Chordata > Mammalia > Rodentia > Muridae > Rattus > Rattus rattus. The sequence goes on from NC_046164.1 coordinate 74,903,586, forward strand.
CTACGAAAAGGATATTTTTTTTTTTTTTTTTTTTTGAGCTGGGGACCGAACCCAGGGCCTTGCGCTTGCTAGGCAAGCGCTCTACCACTGAGCTAAATCCCCAACCCCTAAGGATATTTTTTCGAGTTTAACAGATATGGGGCGGGGGTCCTCACTTGTGGTGTGGAAGTACTGAGGCTGAATTCAAGCTGGACAACAGCTGGGGAAACGGAGGGGAAGACAGTGTCATTCGCAATAGATTAACAAGCTTGGCTTGGGGAGTTCGCATATCTCTAGATGAAGCTTTAAAGCCAAAGAAGAGCGGGAAGAAGTGCCAAGAATAGCTGTAAGGGAGTTGGATAAGCCCAAGGTCTGCCTCTTGCTTCCACTTTTCTTAATCCAATTCTTTTTCTGCAAGGTCACTGTCCTGGTCATTTTGTACAACTTTGGATAAAGAGACTTTCTTCAGAAACGGTTCTCATCTGCCGCCTGTGGAGCCACGGTGTCGGTGCAGGTGAATGGGGCTGGGTGACAGCCTCTGGCTACCTGGCTTGTCGAACAAGTGTGTCTATGTCAGGGGTTGCTGAACCTGGCCACAGCCAGTGACGTTTTTTATTTTTATTATTGCAACGGAAAGGATGGAGGACATTTCTTTTAGTCGTCTGTACTTGGGATACCCAGGGAAGAGGGTTGGTTAGCCTGGTGCTGTTACATACAGGGTGTAATAAAAGAAGTAGAGCGTAGGGACAGGTACGAGTTGCTATTCTAGCCGGATGGAGAAGGAAGAGTGAGGGTACGGCACGGCACTGCCCACCGCCAGTCAGGGTCCGCGCGACAGCCCGGAAGAGAGCGTGTGCCAAGGCACTGCCACGCAGGCGGAGACCGAGCCTTCTGGCGCCGACTCAGCCTGACGCGGGTGCGTCCCGCCGCTTAGATACACGCACGCGCACGCGCACGCGCGTACCCTGCCTTCCGTCCTCCAGTGCGCGTCTGAAGCACCCAGCGACTGGAACCGGAAGTGGGCCCTAAGCTAGGAGGAAGAAGCCGGCCCGGCCCCGTCAGCAGCCGGCCGCGGCTGTTCTGAGGAACTGCGGCCGCGCTCCCGTGAGCGGGTCTGGGGCCCGAAGGTGCGGCGCCATGAAGCTGTACAGCCTTAGTGTCTTTTACAAAGGCGAACCAAAAGCGGTGCTTCTCAAAGCCGCGTACGATGTGTCTTCCTTCAGTTTCTTCCAGAGGTCCAGGTAAAGTGGGCCGGGCCCTGGTGGCTAGACCTGGAGGCCTGGGAGTCGGGGTTGGGTCCAGAAGGGCGGGGATTCAAATCTCTCAAAGGGGAGCACGGCCTCGGCCTCGGGGTCTCGGGCTATGCCTGAGGAGTCATTAGCATCCCTGGTAAAGGGCTCTGCCAGCCACATTATTGCCCTGTTGTATAAAGATTAGAAGACCACTGAAAATCGTGCGGATTAGATGCACTACCAAATGTTCTGATCTAGGATATCCACAGTCAGAAATAAGTATTTTGACTACCACTTCGCACCCCGTGATTTAACCGGTGTTTGGTACCTCAACAGCCACCTTTATATTTCATCATTGCCAGTGGTTCTCACCTTCCTATGCTGAGACCCTTTAATACAGTTCCTCCTATCGAGGTGACCCCACCATAAAATTATTTTCGTGGCTGCTTCATAACTGTGACTTTACTACTGTTATAAATCGTATTGTAAATATTTTTGGAGGTTGAGGTTTGCCAAAGGGGTTGCAACTCACAGTTTGAGAGTCGCTGGTCAAAGCGCTTTCCAACACTTCTATATGAGGTGTATGGAGATATTTCCTTTCTGAGTAAAGTCACTGATTCTTCAAGGGTTGGGCGTGGGGTGCAGTTATAAGTTTTAGTGTTTGGGCCCTGGTGATCAGAAAGGGTCCACACTGGTAGTTTGGCAGGAACCACTCAACTTGTATTGCTTATAGGCATAAAGGATTCTGGGATGCTTTAATTGTAAGTTCCACAGATACCCAGTCTTGTGGGAGTGGGCAGAGTGACTCAGACACAAAAGGAGAAGGACCCAACAGGTGACCTGTGGTCATCTTGTCTCAAAGTCTGGGGGAAATCTGCTTGTTCAGGTTGTGTCTCAGATTTTGATAGTTCTAAAGGCTTGTAAAGACTTCATATAAGTGGAATCATACAGTAGTTGTCTTTGTGTCCCACTGATTTTACTAAGCAGAATGGCCCCCCAGGTTCATCTATGTTGCCACAAATACCAAGATTGTTTCCCTTTCAAAATGTACACAGTATTAAGTTTTATGCCAACACTGCCTTTGTTTACGCATGCATCCACCGACGGAGGTGAGTTGCTGAGGATTATAGTTTTGGAGTAATGTTTGCCTCGGGGTTGGAAGGTAACGAGCTAGAGAAATAGCTCATTCAGGGAACTGCTTGCTGCACAAGGGCCTGCGTTTGATCCCAAATATATTAAAGGAAAATAAAATCTGGGCGTCGGCACACATGCTTGTACTTCCAAAGCTAGGAAAAGAGATGATGAGGATCGGGGTATGACTGGCCCTGGCCAGGCCCACTCTGTGAGCTCCTAACCAACTTCATCCCAGAATCCAAGGTGGGTGGCTCCTGAGGAAAGACTCCATACGCACACGTGCAGCTGCAGGCAGACGGCACCCACATGGATGCTCAAATCCACAGTTTCCTGTGGCGTGTACTCCCTGAAGGTGGAATTGTTGTGTCATTGTTGGCTCCTTCTGTTCTTCCTGCTCCTCTCTGTACCCTGGCCTCTGTTCTACACTTGATGTTGTTTTTCTCAGATGGAACCTGTGGTGCCAACTTGGCTCTTTTCATATTTTCCTCTTTCTGTTTCTGTGGAGGGTTCTCAGAGCTTTCACGGTGCTGCTCTCTCTTTGATGTCCTTACGTTATCTAGTATCAGATAACTAGCAGTGAAGCAGAGAGACATATGTTCCAGTTGAGTGAGACCCCCCCCCTCGTTCTTAGCCTTCATGTCACCACGATTACTGAAGACTTTGAGTGGTCTCTCACAGTTAGTACACTACTAATAGCCCTGATTACATGACTATAATCTTGCTATAGATATCTTTTTTGTTTTATTGCAAAGGTTTTCTTGAGGAAAGGAAATTAAAGAATCGTGATTATTTTCAGTGTGTCATTCCCGCATGATAATAATAGTATATTAATATGCCAGGTGATGCTTTGTATATATTACCTCATTTTTTTTTTCTTTTTTCAGAGCTGGGGACCAAACCCAGGGCTTTGCGCTTGCTAAGCAAGCGCTCTACCACTGAGCTAAATCCCCAACCCCATATTACCTCATTTTTAACTATCCCACCAGTCTTGATTTTACTGTCAAGGTCAGCACAGTAATTTGGATGACACCTAGTAAGACGAAATCACAGAGTTAGGTCTTCAGATATCGCAGTTAAGAATACTATAATGCTGGATATAGTAGTATACACCTTTAGGGGGCAGAGGCAGGTGGATCTCTCGGCTTGGTCTAGGTAAGAGCTCCAGAACAGCCAGGGCTACATAGACCCTGTCTCAAACAATGGCCAGCCTCATACTGATGGCCCCGGCTGCCCTTTATCGTGCACCTCCAGCTGAAGGCGAGAACGCCTGTCCTCCGGCTGGAATCACAGCTCTCTTTTGGCCATGATAAACTGCATTGCAGCTCCATATGAGCTACTCCCCCTTCTGCCTTGACTAAGCTGTTTCTTTCCATTTCCTCCACAGCGTCTGGGGCCTCAGCAGACCTGAGATAGCTCTCACTGTGTGGGTCAGTGGCATTCCCAGCCATGGTCTGTTCTATGGCCGCAGTACTAACTGACCGTTTTTACCACTAGTGATTTTCTGGAGCAATGTATTTATTTATCCCGCTTCTTGGAAATTAGTATAGGAGGTCCTTTCTGCTTTGCCACGACACCCCAGGCGTGTTGTTAAGATTTCAATCACATCTTTATTTTCTCTCTGTGTGTGTGAGTGCATAACAGGATACTCATGGAGGTCAGAGAACAACCTGTAGGAGTCTTTTCTCTTCTTCCACCATGTGGGTCCCAGGGATCAAACTCAGGTTGCCCGGCTTGACAGTAGGTGCTTTTATCCAAAGAGCCATCTCACTGGACCCCAAATCATGTTCTGAGAGAAACGTTAAAATAACTGTAGCCTAAAGATTTCTCAGACGCCCGGAAGTGGATTGCTCTGACTGGTTTGTTGGTGTACAGGCATGACTTGAATGTGGTATATACATCCGTGTTCATTTACACTGGGTTTATTACTGTTTCTAAGGTTAGGAGGGAATGAATAAAACCAAGAGAAGCTCAGCGGTCACTTTCCACTGTGTTGGGGACAGTGTGACCGAAAGAAGGTTATAAATGTGTGTTATGTTTCCTAGTGTTCAGGAATTCATGACCTTTACAAGTCAACTGATTGTGGAACGATCGGCGAAAGGCAGCAGAGCTTCTGTCAAAGAACAAGGTAGGAGGACTCACGCCCTTCTGAGTGCTGGCCTGGCTGTCCCCCTCAGACAGTGCTCCCTGGGCCGTGTGATTGCTCCCAGGACTGTGCTCTTAAGCTACCACATGTCCTCTGCTTGCTTCTCCTGTTCATAAAGAGCGCTCCGCCGAGTGCTGAAGTCCACACTTACTGCACATGACTGTGCAACTGCGCTTACACAGCTCACACTCACTACACCTTAGACCCTGGCTCTCCACCTACCCCGGCCCGCAGGCCGAGCAGTCATAGGTGCTGATTCTCTCGGTCATCAGCACCTTCATAGTCTCTTTTCCTCCCAGAGCAGAGCCTTCAGAAAAGGGTTCCTAGCTGGCACTTGTGAGGCCATTACTGTAGCTAGCACTTGTGAGGCCATTACTGCGTTCCTTAAGATTTCTTTTTCTTTTTTCTTTTCTTAAAGCAGGATCTTTTCTTCATTTCATAATTCAGGTTTTAGTTATCAGTTTGGGGTTTTATTTCAGACTCATACATTTCACAGACAAATTTGAAGTTACATGAATTTCTTCAGGCATAACAATGATGACCTCTGGTAAGCAGTGGCCCAGGATAGAGTTCCTGAATTGATGATATATCACAGATCAGCGATACTGGCTGAATATTCTCCGTGAAGAGTTTCTGTCCTAGTACCACAGAAGGGAAAAGGACTTGTGACTATCAGTGTTCTCTCTCCTTCCTACTGTCTACCCTTCACAGTTCTATCCTTTAAGGACTATTCCTCACACTGGCAAGCTTCTCAGTTTCTATGGAAACTGACTCCATGTTTAGTTCTTTCTTATTTGGGAATGCATATAAAATAAAATGGTACTTCTCCCCCTCACCTCCTCTCTGTTCTTGTTGATCTTGCGCCTCTCGGATTCCAGGGGCTTATACTCTTCCTCTTCTGTTTTTCCCTCTGGTTAACATTGGAATCTTCTGGGCCAGATCCATAAACAGGGTTGTAAGATTATTTGTAAGATCTCACCCAAGGTTCTTTGGTTTGGGGGATGCAGTTAGCCATGTCATTTCTGAATCCTTTCAAGTGATGAAAATCAACCATCTTGTGGATATGATTGTTTTCAGAGGCTTTTCTGCAAACCAATCCCTTTAATCTTATGACAGCTTTAGTGCAGTAATGCTAGAGGCCTCATTGAGGACTCCTGGGCTTTTTCTAGACAATTCCTCCTAGCCACCCACCACAGGCTAGAGTAGGTCAAATCATGTAGTCTTATTACAGGAGATTGAAGCCCTAGGAGGTCATTTTCTGCTTCTCGGCCACCCTGTAGAGATTATTTTAAGAAAGAAGAAGCAGCTTGTCTTGTCTGGTATCCCCTCAATTTAGGAGCAGCCCAGAGCCGGGGAGAGCCATAAATTGCCAAGACTTAGCCAGTCCTGACCTGGGCTAATGGCAGTGATCTGGAGTTGCTCCTGGAGACGTTGTCTCTGCTGTGTTTTTTTTTATCCCTGGTACTCATTTTGATTTTCCTACACATATAGTATCAGGGAATCTAGGATATTAGTCAGAGCTCCTGGGCGTGGCCCATAGAATTGTGATAAAGAGCCTTCTAGTAGAGCTTGCTCAGAGCAGTTGAGTTTCAAAATAGGTTCAAAGTGGCTATGTTTGCACTAGAAAGCAGGAACCAATATTATGATGCATCGGCAGATTCAAAACAGTCTGAAGCCCTCATATTATGTGAGCTCTCTTGTCTCCATAGAGTACCTTTGCCATGTCTACGTCCGGAGTGACAGTCTGGCAGGTGTGGTCATTGCTGACAGCGAATACCCTTCCAGAGTGGCCTTTACCTTGCTGGAGAAGGTGAGTGTTGTTGGACTAGACTAGGAGGTCAAGTGTGAGACGTGCAGAACCTGAAGCACGAGGGGTGAATGCTCCAGAGACATTTTCACCATCCCTCTACCCAAGCCAGGAGACATTTGAAATCACTGCCTATATATATTTTCTCGTCGGTGCTGACGCTGGCTTTCAACTAACCTGTGATCCTGCCTTGATTACATTAGCTTCTCCTCTGAAATTAGGCCACTGCTGCCGGCTCTCCCTGTGCTTCTGCTGAAGGTTCCTCGTTCTCTTCCTGTTGTTCCTGCAGGCAGTCATTACAGCTTTCTCCCCTGGTGGAGGTCAATGGCTTCCTGGAGTTTGTTTGTTTTTGAGACAGGGTCTTACTGTGTATCTTTGTCTTGCCTGGAACTCGTAATGTAGACCAGGGTGGCTTCAAACTCAGAATTTCGCCTGACTTTGTCTCCTGAGTACTGAGATTAAAGGCATGTTGCAGCACGCTGATTCCTACCCATTCCATCGAGTTTAGTACCCAGTGACTTCTCATTGTAAACCAGAGACAGAGGTACTTCCTTGTCCTGTTCCTCGTAACATTGAAACAAGTCCAAAGACCCCACCCCCTTTTTTTTATGGTTTTTCAAGACAGGGTTTTCCTTTGTATCCCTGGCTGTCCTGGAACTTACTTTGTAGACCAGGCTGACCTCAAACTCAGCCTGCTTCTGCCTCCTGAGTTGCACCACCACTGCCCAGCAAGCTTACTTTCTTGAAGCTCACTTTCCATTACTTTGGAAAACTAGAGGGCTAGTATTGTTCCCCAGGGGAAGTTTACTGTACACTGGGCACACTTTACTTCTGCTTCTAGACTACTTAGGACTTGTTTTAATCATAAACATTTGAAAAGACGAACTTGAACCTAGACTGTTCCCTTGCCATTCCATGTCCTTGTACCCTGGAGAGCCCAGGAGCCTCATTTGGGCTGAGTGCTGTTGATGAAGGGGCCTCACCGAAGGTCCTGGAAAGCTGGTGGGAGATACGCTGAGTCTCTTTGTTTTGCAGGTACTAGATGAATTCTCCAAGCAGGTCGATAGAATAGACTGGCCAGTAGGATCCCCTGCTACAATCCATTACACAGCCCTAGATGGCCACCTTAGTAGATACCAGGTGAGTTTAAAAGAACGTCCTCTAGAGACTGGCCCAGAAGCTATGTGACCATCTGGAAAGGGTCAGTGACCAAGGCTGATGCACAGGCGAATCGTGTTTGAAAAACACAGAGACATTTTCAGACAGATAACCTAGGTTTTGAATTCTGTTCTTTGCCTTTTTATTGTGAGAATTATTGGTAGTTTCCTTAGTTTAGATTGTTTACAGGTAACTACTTCAGTCTCAACCCTGATTTTGTCCTGTCTCTTTCCTAGAACCCCCGGGAAGCTGATCCCATGAGTAAAGTGCAGGCCGAACTGGATGAGACCAAAATCATTCTGGTAAGCTGCAAAGTGGGAGAGCAAGCCTGAGCACCAAAGCGCAGAAGGAGGTGCCGCTGACCCAACACGGGCCATCCTATTTTAATGAGAGCAGTCACACATGCCTCAGGGACTTTCTCACTCTCCCTCGTATACCCCATCATAGTCACAGTGCCCTGGACTTGGAGGGGACCAGGTCGGGAATCCGTGTGGTCCTAGTAAGCATTCTGCCAGTGAGCTGCATCCTGGCCTTCAGCTGATGTTTCTGCTGTGTGAATTGCTCAGCCGTGTACAGGAGTGGAGGACGGCTTGGCTCAGTGGTTCCACTCCCACAGATGCACTGGCAGTGGCTATGTGAGAAGGGCAGCAAGGCCCTCAGAGGGCCCCCATCTCTGTGCTCCTATTCTGCAAGGCAGAGACTGTAGTGCTGACAGACTACAGCTTATCTCGGGATGCACTCCCTGTCAGTGAGCATGCAGTCTATTGTGCATATGATATGTGTGTGTAATTCTGAATTTTGAAGGAGCCACTGTTTAAATGACAAGAGGAAAGTAGTTGAGATTCGGTATTATTTATTTAATCCAGAATATCCAAATATCTTTCTACCATGTCTTTAGTATAAAAAAGTCATCAATACAGTATTGCCTTTTATAAATTTTTGTTTTATGTGTAAGGGTGATTTTTGCCTGCATGTTCTATCACCAATACAGTGCTCTTAGATGCCAGAAGGCATTGGATCCCCTGGAACTGGAGTTAGAGATGGTTGTGAACTGCTGTGTGGGTGCTGGAATTGAACCCAGGTTTTCTGGAAAAGCAGCCAGTATGATTAATCACTGAGCCATCTCTCCAGTCCTACTAATAAAGCTTTCTGCACACTGAGCGTGAGTCTGCAATGTGTTTATGTTTGCACTTGAAGCACATATTAGGGCTTGTCTCGTCTCAAGTGCTCGGTAGCTCTGTGGCTCCTGGGTCAGATGGCACAGCCTTCTCACTGTGTTAGTCTCCTGGGGGCTTGCTGTTGAAGTTTGGGCCAGGCTGGTTCCTTCTTGGGGCCACGTGAATAATGTGTGTTCCAGACCTTTTTCTGGTTTCTGGGGGTTGCTGGCAGTTCTCACTGTTTCTTAGTTTCTCCTGTGTCATCACATGGCCTTTTCTCTGTGTCTGCATGTCTGGTTTTATGAAGATGCTAGTTATGTAATTAGGACCACCCTACTCTAGCATCACTGCTTCTTAAACGGATGACACTTGGAAAGACCTTATTTCCGAGGATGTGAACTTTGGACACCATTGTCCATCCTAGTGCAGTCATAGAGCATAGAGATGTCTTTCTTTGCACACGTGTGCTTACAGTACACAAGTATAATGCAGACATGGTTTGTGTGAGCTTTCCTAGAGCGTGCTTCTCTCGGTCTGTGCTGGAGAAATATTGGGAAAGCCACCAGGTCCTGTGCTGTTGGCACGACTGGAACATATTCTGGAACTGGGTCTCCGTGCTTGTTGTGTCTGCTGCGTAGGGGCCCAGAGGAGGCACTTGTAGCCATTGAACTCCATAAGGACCTGTCAGCAGACATTCACTGCACAGAGCCAAGAGTTCTCCTGTCTCTTCTGCCTAGCACAACACCATGGAGTCTTTGTTAGAGCGAGGCGAGAAGCTTGATGACTTGGTATCCAAATCAGAAGTCCTGGGAACACAGTCGAAAGCCTTCTATAAAACTGTGAGTAGCCCTGCTGCCCTCCTGGCAGCCCCCCACAAAGCCGTTGCAGCTTGTCTCTCTGGCACTCCTGATTAGATCAGATTTGGGTACCATCCTGGGAGCCTAAAGCAAGTGCTTCAGCCTCAGTGATGAGCAGCGTACACCCAGGCACTCCGCTGCGTGACTGAGCTGGTTTCAGACCTACCACCCACTTCCCATATTGGTTCCAGCTTTGGTCACCAGGGTTTTCCTGATCCCTCTGCTGAGAGAACAGTTGGTCTTCAGGAAGAACCCAGCCGTTCACATCTCCGAGGTGGCTCTTGGTTCTCTGATACGTTTCCTTCCATCGGCAGGGTCCTCCTGCTGCCTGCCTGCCTCTCTCCAGGCATTCTTCAGTTTCCAGTTGTGAACATTTCTGTTGCTTTGTCTAATGTAGTTGGGTATTTAGCCTCGTGTATGTATGTGCACCACATTAATACCTACTGCCCACAGAGGCTAGAAAAGGACATAGAATCCCGGAAACCGGACTTGTAAGTGCTTGTGAGCTGCCACATGGGTGCTGGGTTTTGAACCCTGGTCCTCTGGAGGAACAGCTGGTGCTTTTAACTGCTGAGCCATCTCCTCAGCCCCAACATTGTGTTCTTGGCCCACTGTGGGACAGTAGTAGTGCTGTCTGCCTATGCGTATTCATGTTGAACTGCAGTATTGGAGGAAGATGACCAGGCGGGGTTAGAAGGGTGGCCTTTGACCACAAAGCAAGAATGGGCACAGTAGCAGCCCCTGCAAACATGAGCAGGAACCATGCAGCTTCTCTAGAAGACTGCCCGGCGGTCCGATAGCACTGCTGAAGTACTCAGCGAGTCCTGACTCCATATTGCTTCTTCCCCTTTTACATGGTCTGATTGTAGGAACTGTATTAATGTATTGAGAATATTAGTGGGGTGTGACAAAACCCTGAGGAGCCCGGCCTGGCAGATGAAGCTGTGTCAGGTCATGTGAGCAGCTCCCTTTGAAGCCCCAGGGCCTTCCCTTGGTTTGGTTTTGCTTTCTCTCTCTGATTGCTCCGTTACCCACCCTCCAGCTTCTCAGGGCTTTGGCCCTCCAGCCCTCCTCGGCATTCTTCAGCCTCTCCTTTTTTTTTCTTTCAAGGCCCGGAAACAAAACTCATGCTGTGCAATCATGTGACATAGCCCACAGAGGCAGGCGCTGGATCGTCACGTCACTTCAGCCCCTGGAGACAAGCAACATCCTAGAAGAGGATCTGGAGCCAGGCAGACTGTCTACTTTTATTTTGAAGTTCCCAAGAGGAATGGAGGAATGATTTAAGGGTGGGAACATTGACGTTCGTATGTGTGGTTGTGACTTTGGGAAAAAATTTGAGCTCAAAGATGTAATGTTGGGAAAATGAAACCATAAACTTTTAAGTGGCTCTTATAGGTGCTGAAGGGCTTATTCTCAGCTAACCCTGGAAGGCTCTATGGGAGGGAATCTTTTTCCTGATCCTTGGTATGACTTAGGATTTCATTTGTGCATTAACAATATTAACTGTCCGGTGAATGGGGTGGGGGGAGGGACCCGGGTGATAGGGCAGAGTTTGAACACTCCAACATTCTACTGCCTTGCACTGTGGGGGCTGGGAGAAGTCACCATGGCCGGTAACAGGCAGTGGTCACTAAACAGGCAGTGGTCACTGGGTCTTACATGTTTAGCTTGCCTGTCTGCTAGGACTGGCATTTGTCAGGAACAGGGCCCATCCTAAGTACCTTTATCCACTACTACAAAAATGACTTATATGAGGTACTTAGAAAGGGCCAAGCTGGGCAGGATGTGTAAGGACAGTTTTATCAGCTAGCAGACTGCGTGTGGGCTGGGGCTGTTCTGGCGTTGGCAGGGTCAGCTGGGAGTGTCCAACTTTGGGGAAGAAGCAGATGCAGGTGCCTTCAGTGTCCAGTGTGGAGGAACACTCACCTGGATTGCAGTTGGGCTTTGAACATCAAGATCAAAGTATCGGGTGCTGCCACCTCTCAAAGCTGGTTTGATTTGTCTCTGTGCCCACAAGATTGTTCTGGCAACTGCCTGGGGCTTGCGTGTCGGACAAGTCATTCTTGTGGGTACCAGGACAAGTGCCAGCAGCCTCCACATTTCCACTGCCCACCTCTGGTCTGTCCAGTTCTGTCTCACAAGCCCTTCCCAACCAGACAGCTGCAGGGTGGAGGATGCTGAGGGGTTGGTCTGAGCTGGTACCATTGCCAGCACAGCCTACAGGGTAAACCCAGAATGTGCCAGGTTCCACATCACCTCTTCATGTTCTGCTGTGCACAGGCTATATCGGAGAAACCCTGTCTCCCCAAAAGCCACTGCTGCGATGCTGGCCTCTGAGTTATGAGCCAGAGTTGTCTCACTCTGATGTCCCTACCCTGAGCCTGCTGAGCTGCCCTCAGAATGCCCAAATGGGGAGGGGGACATCTACTATGGCTTCCAAAAATCCCCACTAGTTGCTGTACCTATTTCTCTGGATACTGCTAGCCAAAGGGCTCAGGCTCCCCCTAGAGTGGCCTGCCCACGTAATTTTCCCACTGCCACAGACCTTTCCAACCCAGGGTCCCTGGACGGCACAGTGCTGCTGGCACTTGTGTAATAAGTGGCCTGGGTGCGCGTCTTTCTCTTGTTGCTCTGGGGGTCCTGGGGAGGAGTAGAGGTGGGCGGAGGTAGGAGTTTGTGGGGGAAAGGTAACCTTTGCCTACGTGTGGCCGTCCTCCAGGGTCTGCTCGCTTACCCTGCAGTGGATGAGTTGTCCTGTGTTTCCCATCCCCCCACCATATTCTAATGTTAAATCACTTGGCAAGAGTGTATTTTAATAATGCCTAATTCCTCTATGTTCTGTCTGAAGGTTTCTGTCCAAATAAAATTGTCTTTTGAAATTCAGTACTGTTTCGTGTTTACTTTTAGCTTCGGGGAGGCCTCTGTGCCCATATCAGCCAATGAGGGGTGGGAAGACACCAGGTATTTAGTTCCTGTGGATACTAGGATCCTGTCCTGGATAGGCCTCCAGACCTTTCGGGTAGGAATTTATTTCCTTTTTTGTTGTTAAGCAGGTGAGGGAGTGCTGGAGTGGCATTGCTGTCTCAGAACCCAGTTTTCTGCACCCCCAAAAAGCTTGCCTGGGTGAGCTGCCTCTTAGCGATAGAATCCTGGAGAGAGGCTTAGTTTTGCCCAAGTTTCCCATTCCGTGCAGGCTGGCTGCAAACTTCTACCAAGCTTGGGAAACCTCGAGGGTTCTGGGGAATTCCTTACTCCCGATGGGCACAGGTAACTTGTGAGGATCAGCATGGGATTATTCAAATCTGGAGTATGGTTTTGAGTTTGAAATGGCCTCAGTGGCTAGCAATTAGTAAGGCCTCTGTCACCTCTGCCTCAGCGGCTCAGCTAGGCCTTGTAGCTTGTCTTTGGTGTTCTTGTCATCGGAGACCCCTTCTGCCTGGCTGGAGCTAGAAGCCCTGGATCCAGTATGCTACCTTCTCCTGATCTGTGGACCTGGTAGTGTTCAGGGTAACCCGAGCCTTCTTAGAGTGACAGGTGTCTAAGGAGCTTTGAAATGTTCCTCAAGAGTCTGTCTCGCCTTCGTGCTCAGCCCTGTACCTGATCGTTGACCCTGGGTGCTGCCCCTGAAAACTGCTGCCTGCCTTGCTGTCCGACACCCACAGAAAGGCTTCATTCAGGAATAATGCATGGTGGAGGCTCAGGCTCTGTAGCATGCTGCCTTCCTGAGAGAGGCCTGGCCTGGAAACACTCCTCCGATTACAGCTGATAGGAAGCTGGAACCCTAGATAGAGAGCCCATTGCTGCTGTACCTGTGGGCACTGGCCTAGATTTTTTTGTATTAGCTCTCAAGACTTACCTACCTACCGCCTGTTTGCCTGCGTAATTGAGAGCACTTCTCTAGGTGTAGCCCACAGAGACCATTAGGTAGACAACAGTGGCCTTCCTTACAAAGCTTAGATGTTTAGAAATGTGCTTAAGACGGGAGAGGCAGCTGGGGTGGGGGGGTTGGCCAGTTCTTGTCTTCTTGGTCCTCCCTACTGATAGTGGCTAGGACTGCAGATATAGGGGCTCATCTTTGCAGACTTGAGCAAAGAAAGCACAGACCTAGCACAGATTACTGGGAAAGATTGGCCCTCTGCTTGGGCTGGAAGCGCAGGGGAAGCCTGGGAAGAGCCTCTCAGCAGCTGGGTCAAAGCTGGCCCACAGGCCCCAGCGCCTGGCTCTGGCCTTGCTGTCTTGGGTCCTGGCTCTTAGAGTCGCTCTGCTCTTGGTTAAGATCTCAGACTTGAGCTCCTGGTTGAGACTCTCTGCAAAGCCTCTTGATTCTCCCTAAGGTGACGACCTAAAGTAAACACTGTCCTGTACTGTATGCCTGCATAAGCCACGGGAACAGACTTGGCACAGGAAAAGTGCCAAGAAAAGTCAATATGCCAAAAGGAGGTCGAGAAAGGGGCTCAAGAGAATGCCTGGATTTTGGACCTGGGGCCCCTCCGGGTGCAGTGGCTGCCCTTTCCAAAGGCCACCCTTCTGGTTACTAGGATGATGGGCAAGGACAGGCCTTCGGGATGAAGAGAAAGCTATGCCCTACTGATCGCCCTGAAGCACCCTATGTCCTTCCACCCTCACCATCAGGGGAGGTTCCGAAGCCACCTCTGGGCTAGGGAACAGGTAGGTTTGTATTCTGTGGCCGGGAATTGGCAGGGTCCCAGCATAAAGCAGTCGGCTGTACTGGAAGCGATTCGTTCTTTTTTTTTTTTTTTTTTTTTTTTATTTGCAGTTTCCCGAGACAGAACAAAATAAGAATAAGTTTTGTACACCTACAAGGCTCGGAAAGAAAAGACAATGGAACTCAGCAAAAAGAGAAGAGAGGAGGGTCACCAGTACTGCAGGCAGTGACACGCTTCAGCACTGGCCGCGGTCGACGCCACCACCTGCGAACACCTAGCCAGTAGAGCAGGCGTGTCCTGCTCTTTAGAGGGTCATGCAAAAGAATTGTCCCCCAGAAAAAAAAATCCCCAAATTATCCCAGACAGGCAGCTTTGTGGAGATAACAAGGTGGGTGGGAGAGGAAAGGAGACCCCAGGATGTCAGGGTGGCAGGCCACAGGGCCTCACGCTGTCTGTGACAAGCCCTGCCTCTATTCCATGGCCTTGGGCCACTCACGTGGAGCCTGGCAGATGTTTACCCTGTGTCCATGGGTAGGGGGCAGCTGTCCTGGGCACAGTGTGGATCAAAGGTGGTATCCACTGAGTGTCTGTAGGTGGACAGTCCCCTTGGAGTTTAGGATCCTGTGTCCCGTTCCCCACTTCGTGCCCCTCCCTTGGCTTGATTTGTAGTAAAAGATAAAGAAAATCCTGGTTGAAAATGACGTGAATTTAAAGTGGGCAGCATTGGGGTGGAGGCCCACGGACCTCTGCAATCAAAGCCCCTGACCACCCCCACCCAACCCGGCTTCATACCTATCTCCCTAGCCTGACTTTGTAACATGTCCAGCCTTGAAGATTCCCTCTGTCACCAAGGGCCACCCACGAGTCCAGGCAGCCGGCACCTAGGAGCACCACTGGGCCCTGGAGGTGGCACACTGTCCTAATGGACCCTCCCTCCACCCACTGGTATCCAGGCCCCACACCCATATATCTCTGCCCCCAGCCTGCGTTCTCTCTACGCCGTATATCTGGCCTACCTGGAAGGGCCTCACACAATCCAGCCCTACCTAACCAATTTTGGCCTTCCATGTGCCTCTGAGGAGGCACATCCTCTGGCTTATTTCTTCTCTAGGCTCAGGTTAGGAAAGCACTCCTATTCCATCAAACCCTCACATGGACCTGCATTGCCCAGCAGTCTAAAACCCGACTTCTGGCCCCTCTTTATCACATTCTGCAACATTTAACCAAGTCTCGAGCACCCAGACTCCAAGCTCAGTGGACAAACCCCCTAGACGCAGCCTGGCCTGCTCCCAGCTCTGTCCAGTATCTCGGCATCTCCGTCTTCGTGAGGGTCTGTTGCCAACTTCAGAGAGGAACTGCCCGGGCCAGGGGTGGGCCACTCTCGCTCAGCTGCTGGTGGCAGGGAAGGGACAAGAACCCCGAACAGGAAGGAGACCATCCCTGTCCAGTCCTCTCTTCGTAGCTAGATGGGTGGGCGCTGCAGCCAGCGTGCCTTCCTAACCAACCCCTGCCAGGCGAGAGGCTTGGAGGCGAGATACATTACCTCCATACCTCACTCCCCAAAGAACCAGGTTATTTTCCGATGACCTTGAGGACGAGCTTCTCCTACACACTCCATGGGGCAAAGGTAGGTCCTTGGCTAGAGGAGCACCCTCCCAGCCCTTCTCGGGATGAGGGACGGGTAGGGGAAGCAGGAACAGCAGCAGCTTTCAGGCACAACTAGCAGGAAAGGAGGCAGCCCCCAGCCCTTCCCAAGACACCTGACGCCACAACAGCCAGGTTAGCACGTGGGGCCCATGCATGGGAGGAGGATGCAGACGCCCGAGGTGTGGGGTGAGTGCGGTACCTACAGACTAACACAGTCGGCATGGGCACATTCACGCCCTGAGGGTCCCCAAAGCCAGGAGCGCAACAGACACATGTGGAGCTTGGGTGGGGGGCGGCCCCACAAATGCCAGATTTTTACAGCTTTTTCCTTTCTTTAGGTTTGTTTGTTTGTTTTCCATTTCATCCGATGCCAATATTTTTTGTTTGTTTGTTTGCATGTGGTTGTCGTTGTCATCATCTTACTTTTTTTTTTTTTTAAAAAAAAACAAATCACATCTGGTCTTGTTTTTCTGCAGACACAGGCACCAGGGGAGGGGACGAGGCAGACACAAACATGCGACAGGCAGGCCGTGCGCCCGAGGGCGGCTGGGCTCCAAACACCAACTCTGTCCGGTGAAACCAGGCGCAGCTCTGAAACAGGGGCAGGTCATCTCCCTCAGCACAACCTACCAGCGTAACCACCCAAGCCTTTGCTATTTGAAAAGGTTCTGGCAGGAGCCTGCCGGGAAAGGCAGTTGCTACCCCTAGGCTGCCTTTGCCAGGGTTATAAGTGGAGTTCAGGACCCACCCACCCTGACCACTGACTCCACCCCCGACCCACCAAGCTCTGGCTTGCGCAGCCGCAGTCGGTCTGGCTTCACCTGCTCACCCAGCGGGCACCCCACACAGCACTGGGTCACACCCCAGGTACTCACCTCACTGCAGTGGGGCCACTGGAGCGCCCGAGCAGTGGAAATGGACATTCTGCCACTTGCCGTCGCGGCGGTGCCACACACGGGTCTCTTCGGACTGGCTGGTGCGGGGTCTGCCCTGGCCGTCGATGTACTGTGTGAGGCGGATGTAAGCGATGCATGCTGCATCCTCGCCGATGACGTGCACGTGCGGGTTCAGGATAGTGGTGTGGATCGGCTTGCTATTCTTGGCCAGCACTGAGGACAAGCATGTCTTCTGAACTGACAGCACCAGGTACAGACACCTCTCACCCCTCCCACCTTGAATCCCCCCCTCCCCATGCCCACCCCAGCTTATTCACTCACGGTTCTCGAAGTAGAATCTGTGGAAATCCATCCCTTCGACCAGGTTGCCCAGAGCTTCAGGCTCAAATGAGGTCAGGCCTGGGTCACAGATTTTCCTGGGGGGCAAACCCAAGTGAGGAGGGGCCCCATCCTCCATCCTCACCCTCCACAACCCCCCACCCCAACCCCCCGGGAGACTCACGCATAGGCCTCAAAGTCGCCGTTGTTGACGGCCTCGATGAGCTGCTCTGTGGTCTTGATGATTTCCTGCTTCCGGGCTGCGGGGAGAAAACAAGGATGACCACTAGGCACTAGCCTGTCACACCCTTGGACGCCCCCACTTCCAGCAGAGCCCAAGTAAGGGGCCTTGGAAGATCGGGAGCAGCAGACGGGCATCCACACAGCTGCTCCCACCCTGGCTTAGGTCTGTCCTCTCCAGAAAGGACTTTGAGGCTCTAGCCCCTGTACCCAAATTGTCTCCATCACACTGGTCCTGCCTGTGCCTCTAATGGCTTCCTGGTTTCCACATGCAATAGCTGTTTATCAGATAAAGTATTCACAAGAAGCAAATGCCCTATTCCGATTAGAAAATGTCTAAAACCTACAGACGGGGGGGGGGGCTGTCCCCCCCCTCACCCTCACCCTCACCCCGACCCCTGTAATCAACCCCATTGCTGGACTCCCAGTCAGCCTCTGCCCTGCCTTGTGCTTCAGTTTCTAATGATGTTGTTCACTTAATGGCCCTCCCTCCAACAGCTCTCAGGGGAGGGGAACCACCATCAGTGGGCGTGGTCAGAGGCTTCAGAGTTCCTTGGAGGAGGGGTGTGAGTCTGGGTAGCTTCTGAGCAAAGGACAAGATGGCCTGGGACTCTTCAGAAAGATCCAGGTGTCTGTCTGCTCTATGCGGTTTCCCAGCCTAGCCCTGGGCTACGTGCTGCTCACGCAAAACCCAGCCTGAGTGTCCCACACCCCTCCGGTTCATTGAGTCTTCTGAGCTCTAGCTCTTGGCTTCGAGATGAACTTTGTTTTAATCATAAGTTAAAACCTGAAGGCATAGAGACTAACTCTGTGGCAGGGCTTCTAGGATCAGTGGGTGTCTGGGTGCCCACCCCATCAGGTACTGAATCCACAACAAAGGTTGCCTGCTTCATGGTGGGGGGCCACACATGCCACGCATGGGCCCGCACAAGGGTATCGGCCTCTCCTGGTGAATATATGAACTGTGACTACTCTGGTGACGCTGACAGCAGATACTGCTGGGTGTCACCTGTGGGGACCCGGGTACAGTTATGTAAGAGCACGAGTATACGGAATCCACAGCACAAGGGGCTAGTGTGTGTGCAGTTCGTGAGTGTGAATATTTGTGCGCGTATGAGAAGGCACACACGAGGGTCAATGTGAGTATCATGGAGGCGTGTGCACGCATGCGTGCATGCACATTTGTGTGTGAGATGCATGTAAGTGTCCTTGTGTTGTGTATATGCATGCTGTGTGAGCATGTGTAAGGTATTTGTGTGTGTGCACCCTTGGAGTTCCCCCATCTTGGAAACCGCCGCCCCAACTCAGATCCCCTTCTGCTATCCTGTTTTGGTTCCTTCCCTATTCTTACGTCTAAATCGTGTCACCATTTGCACTCAGGGTAAGGTCATTGCCATTGCCCACCCTGGGATGCTAGCTCTGGTGGTGAGCTATGAGCTCCCGGAGGCCTGTGTTTCCTGTCCTAGCCACACAGCCATGTACCCTACTCTGCGAGAGTACCAAGGCTCTGTCCCAAACTCACAACAGCTCTTCCTAGCTTTACCTTTCGGATCCCAGGCAGCATCTGGCACTTCGGTCCCCAAAGCAGTGCCTCTCCCTGCTTCCCAGTGTCCATCACTTTTGTCACCATTCAACCCGTCACACTTGTTCTTTCTGGAGGTTTCTATATTTGCTAGCAGCTCCTTCCTCAGGTCCAAGAGACGTACCCTCTGCACTCCACCCTTCCTAAGTACCTCTGGGGCCCGTTAATCTCCTCTTAATAGACTCAGCGGCCCCATTCCTCCACAGGAGTCCCTCAGCAAAAGTGGTTGGAAGTAAGTTAACAGCACTGTTTGGATTCAAGCATGCTACGATTCCACCTTTCACTGTGGTGAGTAGACTAATTTTCTGCCTAAAGAAGTTAGGTTGTTTTCAAACAAAGCAGTAGCTTATCCATGACCACAGCACCGGTCAGAGGTGTGAACTGTGCTGGAGATTGGGAACAGTGTTCTGGCAAGAGCTACTGGCCCATTTAACAGCTAGGGACACTGAGGCTGCCTATGAATGGGAGCTGGATACCTCCTGACCTGCAGAATGGCTGCTGCTCATCAGACCCCAGTGGAAATCAAACGTGTAGGAGAGAGGCTAAGAATCCCTGACCTCGGGGATAGCTCTCATGGAGAAACCCGGGACCAAGGACAAGCTGTCCTCATACCCTGCAAGTCCAAGAAGCCGAAGAGATGGGGAGGGTTTTGAGTGGGTCTCCAAGTGGGAAAATTACTCGGACCACAGCTCTCCTGTAGGAAGCCATGCAGCCTAAAGAGGCTGAGAGTGTCTGGGTGGTACCAGAGGTTTCGTGTCCCTCCCACTGGTCCAAAGCCCCCAACCTTGCAGCTGTCAGGCAGGGCAGCTGACTAAGGATCAGCCCGGATCAGCCTGAATCCTGTGTAATCCCTGATCAGGATGTGAGGCCTGGCGCTCAGAGAGCATTGAGTGGGGAGGGGCTTGAGCCTAAAGAAACCTAGAACCTAGTTGGTGGGTTGAAACCTTCCCAAAAAGAGAGGACCCAATACCATCTGACATCACCCACATTTCTCTACTTCTTACTCAAAAGTCTTTTCTTTCCTTCAGCCAGGCCCCTCCTAGGATGGCAAGATGCATCCTAGTCCTTCTTGAAGCCCCCTCCTGCAGGACCCCTTTCCCTAGTCAAGCTCAGCATAGACCTTACAAGGGCAGATCAGTCTCATAGCCTCTAAAGTGATGTGGTCACTCGCTGTGGAACCGCAGACCCGTCTAGGACCCGGCCTAGGAGCAACCACCTGCTCATAGCACAGACCCCTAGGGCAGATCATGTTCCCCAACAAAAACAATGTGACCCTTGGGATCAGATGAGAGAGCACCCAGACAGGACAGATGCTGTCCAGGAGCTGTCTTGCACTCATCAGGGGTGAGTACCCACCCATGCTTTGTCAGTACCAGCTACTATATACCCCTGCCACTGTCCCCCTTACTCAGCACCAGAAATAACCTGACCCGCTCCTCACGCCTCAACTCTGATCCCCTCTGCCGACCATGGAATACTCTGGGGGGATTCATGACCTCCAGAGGCTGTCCCTTACACATCACAAATCTGTTATCCTCCCCCGATCCCCCACCAACCCACAAACTGTGGCCCTTGTGGGTCACTGCAACCTCTTCTCTGTTCCGGCTACCTGCATCACTCCCCCACCCCAGCCTAGTAGGCAGAAGTAATTGGGGTAGGCCACCCCAAGCCCACCTCTCACAGCTACTCACCCAGCCACTGCCCTGCCATGCCGAGGCCCTGGCCCAGCCTCTTCTCTGTAGGCATCTCAGCACCACCCCCAGCCCCGTGTCTCCCCAGAGGCGGGGGAAGTGGTGGCTGCAGCCCTGGATGTCATCCATCCCTGTAAGTGATACTGGCGACAGTCGGCACACAGGCTGAAGAGCCACCTGCTTGTGCTGCTCTCCCTAACTCATCCTTGGGGCTGCCCCGCCCCCAGAGTCCAGCCTAGCAGCCAGCATAGCAGGATTCCCAGAAGTTCCTTTTCCTGTCCTCTTGTACAGGAAGGTCTTCCTGCGCACTGGTGGGCACCTGCTCCCCACTCTCTCCTGTCAGAATGTGGTGGTGGCTGGCCGCGTAGTAGCAAGGGCCCCAGTGAAGTGTCTGGGAGCTTTGCCACATACTGACCTCACGCACAAGCACACCCTCCATGATCGTAAAGTGCATTTACTGAAGCCCACTGCTTTCTTCTCGTATTCTGACACGATTTCCCTGGCAGATGCCGTGACCCCCTATCTCTCCATAGGCTGGTTATTCCCAGAGTCAGGCTGACCAGACACCACGATGGGGGCTCTCGCCCCTCCATGGAGCTGTCAGGGCCACTTAAAATGCTACTTACATGGGGTGGGCAAGGGGCCAGGGAGAGTCGGAGATGGGCAGGGTGGGGGGCCCACTGGTGGGAGGCCCTCAGCTTCTGGGGTCCCTGAGCCCCGCCTCACTGAGTTGAGGATGTCAGAGATCCTGGGGGCTGGGGCAGAACAGACATACATGAATACAGGTGGGAAAGACATGCAGGGGAGAAACCATCAGACTGAGAGCCAAGCCGGACAGTAGGGGCGGCCAGAGGGAGTGTGAGAGCATCAGGAGACACAGGGACACAGGGGAGCGGGGAGGTCAGCGTAGGGTGTGGGGACATAGATGTTGGGGAAGGAGGCACGAGGAATGCAGATGCTTTTGTCTGTTCTAGTGTGCTGAGCTGGAAGCCACTGAAGGCACAGGACGCCCTCCAAGGAGAGGTAACCTGGCCCCAAAGAAGCCAGAGGCTAGGCTGCAAGTGACTGACCTTTGAGAGGTACGTGACAGGTAGGTGGAGGACGGGATGAGAGGGGGGAGGGATAGTCATATGGAAGTACTGTTTTGGCCCATGTGGGCAGCTTAGGCCAGTGGGGTTTCCTTCTTTGACCTCCCCTGCCTCGAATGGTGAGGTAAATGGTGTTCAGGGATAGGGTACATCAAGAGCCAAGGGCTGCTCTGGAGATAGGTTCTGGGGTAAGGTATGAGTGACTTAGTAAGGCTAGAAAATTCTTCTCGCAGATGGGCTAAGGGCTCCACCCTGTTACCGAGGGGTGGGCCCGGGATGAAGTGAGGGGAGCGGCGTGCAGGAAAGGGGTAGGGGGCCTGAGATGAGTCAGAGGCATTGAGCCCAAAAGGAGCAGTCAGGAAGCTGCCTCACTGTGTTAGCGCATATGACTTGAATAAGGCACCCTGGTCCCGGGTGGGGAGCTTGGCCGTGCATGGCGGGGGCAAGAAGCTGAGCCATTCTCGGTGAGCCCTCGGTAGCAGGGGCAGCAAGCCTGGGGGGGCTACTACTTACACGGGGTGGGCAGGGGGCCTAGGAGACCCGGAGACAAGCAGGGCGGGGGCCCCACTGATAGGGGTCCCTCGGCTTCTGGGGTTCCACAGCCCCTTCTCACTGAGTTCAGGATGTCAGAGATCCTGGGGGCTGGGGTGGAACAGACACACGTGAACACAAGGCAGACAAACATACGAGGAGACGACAGAACTGACAGGACGGGGGGAAGGAGGGTCCCTGCTCTTACCACAAGGGAACCTGGGACCCGGCTTCCTATTTGGTGCCAGGCTTAGCAGCGAGAGCTGCCAGGGACAGAGGGAGGTTTAAGTGGGCCCCAGAGGCCTAGAAGTCATAGCCAAATCCTTCAGGGACTGTGTAGTGACCATGAGCAGGAAAGTAGGTCAGGAGAGCATCCCCACAGATCAATAGAGGCCTCTGGTTGGACCAAGGCAACCATGGGGAGCCCCATTCTGGGGGCTGTGTGAGGACAGAGCTGGGGCCAACAGTCCAGGCCTGTCCAACCCTTGACTCTTGAATGGCCCCTCAGAGAACTGTCAGGCCCTTCAAAGTTATCCCCATAGCAGCAGGGCCCAGGCTACTTACACGGGGCTGGAAGGGGACTAATGGGAACTGGAGATGGACAGGACAGGGGGCCCTCGGCTTCTGGGGCTCCTGAGCCCCTCCTCACCAAGCTCAGGACATCAGGGACCCTGGGGGCTGAGGCAGAACAGAAGCAAGCAGTAGATGGGTAGACACTCAAGACAGAAGGTGGCAGAAAGAACCAAGAGGCACAGGGCAGAGGAAAAGGTTACAGGTGTAGAATCCCAGGCCACTGCTGGGGACCTAGGGGACAGAGGCGAGGCAGTCACTCTTGGGGGCACCTCAAGGTAGGTGTTAGAAGGTTCCCTTTGTGGGCCCGTGCCAGGCCCTGCAAACCTTCAGCTAGGATTTTAGAGTGCTTCTCACCAAACATGGTGGCTTGAGAGGTGCCCCGGCTCTGCCAGAGCTCTGGTACATGGCTGAGGTAAGAGTGCCCCTGTCCTTCATTTCTGAGGCTTTCTCTACCTTGGCTCCTGCCGCTACCTCCAGCCTCGTCTGCTGCTTCTGTCCCCTTGCAGGCCTGAGGCCCAGCCACCCTCCCTTACAGCTCAGTGTTCCACTGTCCAGCTCAAGGCCAGAATTTTGACAGAGAGGTATGGGGGAGTGTCCATGGTGCTGACTCGAGGGCCTGCTTCAGCTTGTAGGGGAGTGTACTCCCTTAAGTTCAAGGACCAATGTCCTATGCTGATTTCCACTTTGGAGTGTGGCGGAATCTTAGTCAGTATCGCAGCTGGGGTGGAGCAAATGGGTAAGCTCTGTTTGATTCTAGGGTCCGTCCTAAGGGCAGGTTATGGCTCCGTGGACAGCTTGAAGCTGTCGGACCTCATCCCAGAGAGGCAGAGAGAGTGGGAGAGGCTAGGAGACCCCACTCACTGCTAGCTACTGGTCATCTGTGAACACACATTATCACTGGCAGGCAGGGCTCAGGGTGCGGTACCGAAGTCCACCTTAGGAGGGAGCTCCTGAGCCACCAAAGGACACAACATGGGTCAGCCATCTGGCCACTCAGGCTGGACAGAACCAAAGCTTAGGAACTTTGAGAGAAGAACAACATCCCGATCTCATGTACTTCACACCCTGTGAGAACCCAGTTCCTGGATCCCGGAATGGAGATCGCACATGTGCGCTACCCCAGCCAGGATGGCCTGAGCATTCTCCAACTCACACCAGACAGGCCCTGGCATCAGGCTCCTGGAGCACAGCAGGACCAGAGATGCTGCAGAAGACCCGCCCACTACCAACAGGCCCGGGCCAGGCCTCTGTGATGGTACCTTTGGCATCTTCGTCCTCTATGGTTGTGTTGGTGCTGTCGGAAGATTCCTGGGGAGACAGAGGAGATGGGGGTCAAGATGAGCCAAGGGCAGGCGGGATACCTCCAACGGTGAAGCCAGCCTGAGTTCCAAAGCTACTCTTGAGGACGTTTAGGAGACATCCTTCCCACCCTAGCAGGAAATATCCTCAGGGGGCAGGGACTGGGGAGAAGGTTCTAGATGTGTGTGTCCTCGGGAGGTCTCATTCCTGCAGGCCACCACATCTCCAACAGCAAGGGCCTCAGCTTCACCTTCCCTCAGAGACTCGGAGATACTCGGCTGGCTATGAGAGAGCGGGCCTTTTGAAATCCCGAGATGGAAAAACACGGGACTTGACCGACTTTTAGTGACGGAAGGCCCTGAAACTCGGGAGCGGGCACACATCGTTAGCAGCTTTTAGGTGAGGGGTTCCTTCCCCTATAAGAGATGATACCCCAGATGCCACTGCCCCTCCTAGGCCTGGAACTTCAGTAAGGCCCAGCCTCTACCACCTTCAAGTGGCAGAGGAGCCCATGTCAACATATCCCCGGACCTCTAACAGGTCCTTGGCATGGACAGACTGAATTTGGCTCTGGGCCAACACTGAGGGCCTTCCAATGCAAAGTCAGGCCTTACTCTGGTCCAGAAGGTTAACTAGTAGTCCCTCAGAGGGGAGTATTACCTCAGCGGACACGAGGGACCAAAGGGTACCAGACACTGAGGTAGTAGGAAATCAGACATTTGGCACTTAGAACTGTGGGCATATATAGTTGCCCTCCGTCCCTGGCACGGAGCTGGGCCAGGTGCAGGTTCTAGCCAAAGGAAGTTGGGGTTACCCACCGCATCACCTTGTCAGATCATCATGGAGCTAGGCCTGGGAACAAGTCTGACCTGCCGGCCCAGCACAATCGCTGTATGGTAAGCGGTTCCAACGCTTGCCCCTCTCTCCTACCTCACAGCACGCCAGCCCCTCCCGGCCCCGGGTGATGATGCCAATGTGATGAGGGAGCAGATGGCAGAGCAGAGAGGAGCAAGAAGCACTGGGGCCACACCAGGGGGTGGAGGTGGAGAACAGCCTAGGAGCAGAGGCTCCTGGGAAGCAGGCCGGGCGGGCCCCAAGGGCTGCAGCAGGAGGCCAGCCACGTGGTGACTGTGAGCTCCCATCGAGGGGGCCGTTATGTCCTGCAGTGGCCTCGGGCAGGTAGGCTGTGGGCGCTGCCCTACATTTGGGGTCACCACACATCTGCTCTCTATCAAAGTCACAAGAGCTTGTCCCAGGTCACCGTCCACACCCTCCTCCTGGGCCCACACCTCCTGCCCAAGGAAAGGGTGAGGAGTAGGGCGTGGCAGTACCTTAATGCCGTCCACTGGGTTATGGATAACGGTGGTTTGAGGCTCCTATAGAGGGCGGCAGACAGAGGGAGGAAAGAGAGAGGGAGAGTGAGAAAGAAGGAAGCAGAGGATGGGGAGCCGGGGAGCCAGAGGAGTGGGCAGCCGCCAGGGTCTGCCCAGAGAGAGTGTAGAGCAGAGGGACAGGGATGAAGGCAGAGGCGGTCAGCAAGATGGCCGGTAAGAATGGAGGCAGCGGGTGGTCAGCGATGGCCCTGGGTGAGTGTAGAGAAGGCCCGACAGATGCAACGGGCAGGTCTGCCCAGGCCAGAGGCCAGGAGAGATGGAGCTCACAGGGCCTGAGAGAAACTGTAGGTGTGGGGGGGGGTTCTACTCTTGGGAGTTCTCCCCACCTCCTGCTCCAGCGTGGGAGTGGGCACAGGATTGGAGATGCTGTGGGGCTTGGGGTAGCTTATGGGATGGACTGGGTCAAGGTGGGGCTGGCTGTGAGGCCGGTGTGAGCCGCCCCCGGGGCACCAGGTGAGCTAAGCCTGGCCCCCTCCCGCAATAACCCTGCTGCTCTGAGCCAGCTCTCCGGCTCTGGCCAGGATGGCTTTCTTCGGTGCTCCCCAATTTGGCCAAGGTTTCCTATGGGGAGCACCTGTGTGGGGCCCGTGGGGATACCAGGTGTGCTACCAGCAAACTCCTAAGATCCATGGTTCAGAAGGCTGACGCCTGACACTACAACTCCACATCCCTGGGAAGACCAGCTGTGAGGACAAGCTGTGAGGTTCACCTAGACCAAGGTCACCCAGGGCAAGGAGGCTAGAAATGGCCCGATACCTTCTCAAGGAACAAGGGGGACTCTAGTAGGGGGTGTCTCGGGCACCCTTAACCCTCCTCAGCAGGGGTTCCCCAAGCTTTCCTCTCTGTAATCCACAGAACAGCATGGTATATGGCTCTGACAAAAACAGTCACAGGTGGGCAAGCCCACTGTTCCTTCAACCGCACACTTCCCCATTACATAACCATGGCCCCATTAAACTCAGGAGGCAGCACTCCAGGGTACAATATCTGAAGAGCCCAGCCTGGGCCCCTCTAAGCTGGGTTGACCTCTCTACAAGGTGGGGGTCCCTGGCCTCCCTCCGTGGCCTCCAGACCACTTCTCACTAGAGCTTCTTAGGGGGAGGTGGTCCAGAGGTCATCGAACTGGGAAGTCATACCTCTCTCCAGCATCTGGGCTCCTGGGGGCTCCCAGGGAAGGGCTCACCAAACAGTTTTACATCTGACTGATCTGGGGTACCCTGACAGTGACCTCTCCTCTTGGCATTCAAACCCCGCAATTCCATTGTTTCCACGTGGGACTGGTTTGGTCAGAGACAGGCAGAGTCTCACCAGACCCTGCCTCACAGGGCCTCTCTTGACAGTGACATGAGGCAGGGGCAGGGGTCAGTACCAGGGCGGCAGGAGGAAGGGATCCTTTGGGGCTGGTGATGGCCGAGCTGTTTTTGGTGCTGTTTGTCTGGGGCTGTGGAGAGAAGGATAATGAGTTGTTAGGGAAGAAAGGGTACCCTCCCTACTCAGGCCTCCGTTGGGTAAAGCCAGAACCTTGGGGTCAGCAGCAGAGCTCCAGGTTCTGCTTTCCTTCCCTGTACCCCACAGAGGGCTTGGCTGGGGTCTCACCTTGACTCCGTCTGCCTTCTTGTTGAGTAAACTCTTGGCTGCTGCATTGAGAAAGAAGGAAGGAAGGATCGTGAGTTCCTAGGGCCTAAGATCACTGTAGCTCCCACCCCTTCCCCCATCCCCTTCCCCCTCTTCAGGAGCAAAGCTCAGGTCCTGAGGCCAGAGGCAGCTGTGGCCTTGGCACCCGGCCTGGCCCTAGCAGCTGCAGAACCCCAGGGTTGCTGAGTCCAGCTGCCTGGGGTGGGGGGGCCTCATCCAGAACCACCCTGCCCCCAGCATCTTCAATGGTTCAGGAGCCTCCTTGTCCCGTGCCTATGACTCCTGAAGGGCAGACGGGATGATCTGCCCTGCCTCCCATTTCCCTGGACGGCGCCAGATCAGGACCGGAAGGCATGAGAATGCAAAATGAAAGGCATGCTCAACCTGGCCCTGCCCTCTGCACTCCTGTGATCTCACTAGGATGTCGAGCCAAAGATGGCTGTCATGCCAGAGGGCTTCACCCAGCCCCCACCCTCCGCCTTCGGAGGGCCAACAAACATCTGCCCCAGGGCTACACCGCTTGGCCTCCCTGTCCTCTCCTTGAATGGCCCAGCAGCCCTTGCCGTGGGACTACTTCTTGGTGGCCATGACGGAGGCCAACACCAACCACTTTGCCCATGAGCCCTGGCAGACACCTGGGCCCAGGAAATGGAACCCTTGGTTCCAACACTCCCCTTGGAGAGCAGGACGGTCCTGCCGCTGCCCCACCCTTTAGCCCCAGAACTTGCACCCGCTAGAGCAGAGCTTAGAGTTTTCATTACAGAATTAAAACAGTAAAAAAAATAGAGAGCGAGAGAGAAGGTCAGCTTACCTTACAGAAAAGGAAAGATGAGGAGAGGAGGGAGTGAGGAAGGAAGAGAGGAAGAGAGAGAAAACAAGATTTGTGTTGGTTCAGAAAGGCCCCACACAAGGCAGCAAAGCCAGCCTGTCCCCAAGAAGAGCCAAGTGGCCACTTGGCCAACACAGCAGGTTAAGGCAGTCACGGCTGGCATAGCATAGGGAGCATGGTACGCAGTTCCTTGTCTCCAAAGCCCTTACCCACAAATCCTGTACACTAGACACTGGCTGACCATACTTGACCTCAGCCTCTCCTGCCTACTAGCGGGGAGCCTACAGCAGGCATGGTGGGGACTTGGGGACAGCACATTTAGTCCTGGGGCTGTAACCTAGTCAAACATGGTCTTCACAGCACCACTGCTGTGATCAGAAACGCAAACTTGCAGGCCACAGAGTAAGAACTCTGAAGGGTTCTGCATGCCCACACCTCTGAGGGCAGTTCTTTTCAGAGCCCAGACTTGGGTCCTACTGCTGCCTCCTGACTACCTCCCTCCCTAGCCAGATGACGCACTTTGAGCCCCTTACCTCCACCAGGCTCTGTATGCTGGGACATGGGGACATGGCAACTGAAACCACATACCATCTTGGAACCTGAATGCTTTTGGAGTACCTCTGTGGCGGGCACTGGTTCCCGACAGCCATCCTCCATCATGGTTTTGGTGCTTGTCTCAAAAATTCTGTCACAAGCAGGTCTCTCTGAAGCGAAGCTGCCCTCCACATGTCATCTACAGACTTGGGGCTCCCTAGACCTTCAATCCCAGGGTAGCCCCAAGGGGTGTTCCTAGGGCTAAATGCTGACTTCCCATTTCCTTCTTTCTTTCTTTTTTCTTTCTTTCTTTCTTTCTTTCTTTTCTTTATTTATTTATTTATTTATTTTTTTTTTTTTTTTTTTTGGAGCTGGGGACCGAACCCAGGGCCTTGCGCTTGCTAGGCAAGCGCTCTAACACTGAGCCAAATCCCCAACCCCCCATTTCTTTATAGAGTGGACTTTGAAACATCTCTGGTGTGTGTCGAGACACTCCCTGGAGTTGCCCAGCATAGCCCTCCTCCTTGTCTATGGCTCACTTTCCTCCATCTTCCTACATCGTCATCCCTAGAGACCTGCAACTGCTCGCCCAGGCAGCACGGGCTTCTGTGGCACAGGAACTGCTAAGGGTGAATTGCTGCTCTCAACCGACACTTGAGACTGGCAAAGCTGGGAGATGGGACCCTCCCTGGAGCCCAAGGAAGTAGGACTGCCCTGCTTTGAGGGTACTTATTATGGCTTTCTGGGCAGTAGGGGAAGAGGGACATTTCTTTTTTTTTTTTTTTTGGTTCTTTTTTTCGGAGCTGGGGATCGAACCCAGGGCCTTGCGCTTCCTAGGCAAGCGCTCTACCACTGAGCTAAATCCCCAACCCCAAGAGGGACATTTCTAAGTGGTGGCAATTTCAACAGGTTCAACAGGCTGTCTGCAGAAGGTGGGCTTGATTTCCCCCCCACCCCCACCCCAGCAGGCCATACAGCCAACCCAGCATGTCCCCTGTTGGATTCTGTGTTAGAACCTAGGGAGAGCCATTATCGGTCTGAGATTCGGTCGTGGCGTTTCACTATCCCTCAGACATCCTTGGAGGGTTCTCACGGGGAAAGACACACTGGAAGGGTTGGGCCTGCTTCGAACCCAGGACTGTCTTTGATCTTAAAAGGGTTCCATTTGAGCCCTCAAGTCTATCAAAACCACAGTTCCGGGCTGTGTTATTGGGGATGGTATCTGTGGGAAGAGGATGTGGTTTATTGGGGGGTGAACACGTTATTACCAAGCCAGCCATAGCACACTTGGACCCAGATGAGCCATGCCTATAGCTCAGGCCTAGAAAACCCAGGCAGACATTAGCTTCACTTCAGCACTTCCTGTTCCTCTCACCGGTAGCCTACATAGCCTAGACACATGGGTGCATGGCCCAGCCTCCTTGGTTGCATGGGCTCTGGCCATCGCTTCCTGGAGACTGGCTTTCTCCAGCTCCCCTATCTGCCCTGGATTAACTATGGCTCCCTGCAGCCAGGAACCTGCGTACTCCACTCATACAGGAGAAGCCACTTCTGCGGTGTCTCGAGTCAAAAGGATTTAGAAGGTGCAGCCGGAGCCAAAGTAGACTAAACAAACATGGTGGGGGAGGGGGGGTTCCAGATACTTAGAGTTGGGGGCTCTTCAGATCTGTACTCCCAACTCAGGAGGAGGGCATTTTCCATTTCCAGGTCTCAGGCCAAGCCATTACCTCCAGCCCACAGCCAGCCAGCCTGACAGTCACAAGGCACCTTACTGCGCATGTCTGCTCCATGGGGGCGGGGTGGTGGGAGCCAAATGCAAAACGCTCTACAGCAAGGGTCTACAGCTGTCAAGGTGCTCGGACAGAATCACGGAGAAGGAAGACCCCCAACGTGTGCCCTTCGTGTGTGGTTGGGCTGGGCCGACCTAACGGAGTAGATGGGACCTTCAGCTCTGCCTTGCTCTCTCTAGTCACCGTGGACAGCCATGCCGAGCTTTGTTGACATGCACTGACCTCCCTCCAGGACAGAGGGACCCTCAGCTCCTGGGGCAGAACCACAACATGCAGGCAGCCTCATGCAAGGTTGCCCCGGCTCACTTGCAGGCAGGCGAGCATTGCAGCAGAAGTCCTGGGCGGAGCATGGCTCAGAGGTGACCTGTCTCACACCACTGTCCCCTGGCAATAGGGCCGCCCTGACAGCCGCTAGCTTTATATAGTATGGACTTGGGACCATCCACAACGGGCCCCCGTGGGCAGAACAGACAAGCCTAGGGTGACCTAAGCATCCCCCAGGAGGAGGATCCTCTAGTAGGCGATCATTGCTGTGGTCCTAGTGGTGCTGTGAGGTGGGTGTGGGCAGGCGTGTGGAAAGGGCTGGCCCTCATCTGGCTGGGAAACCCGTGCTCGATCCTCAGCTGACACTCAAGGCTTTAAGAGAAACTGAAGCTTGGCTTGGGTCTATGTGTTCAGTGGTGGCTCGAACCTTGTGCTGCTGGCTGGCATTCAGTTTGGGTGGTGGCTACGGAGCCTGTGGTGAGGGCTCTGGGTCACTGAGCCCTCAGAAGGTCTCACACCATCAAAGGGACAGATTGACGAAGGCTACCTCTTCCCCCCAGGGAGTTCGGGACCAAGTAAGAAGGGTCTTCAGAAAGAACCCTTCAGTTCCAGACACTGATAGCACCTCATTTTCACTCTGGGGAATTGTAGCACAGACCACCAGGCCCTTGGGCCCTACAGATCCTTGGGACGGGGTCTCTATCCCCAAGCCCTGATCCAAGGGCTCCCCTTCCAGGGCTGATACCCTCCAGCAGCAGGCTTAGTGGCTCCTGTGAGATCAGGGTCACTCTGAATTGGGTCTCCAGACATCTAGAGGCAGAACCAAGGGTCTCAGGCAAATGCATCTGGGATTTGATGTGACCTCTCTCTTACAGATGATGAGACAAGAGTGAGGGGCAGCCTTATTGCCCAGGGCGGGGCTTCAGCTGGGATGTGACAGGAGCAGAGCTCCCAGGGGACTGCCTGCCTCCAGGGAGGCTCTAGGGGTCTGGCCAGTGGCTGCGTGCAGCAGGGGGGCTGCATGCCAACAGGAGGGATGGGCAGGAGCGGGTGGACACTGGGCAAGACACATCTACCTTGTTCCACCAGCCCCATGGTGGTGCCGGAGGCCGCGGTGGACATTGTGGCCGGAGCGGTGGTCTGTCTGCCCACTGTTAGCACCGGGTTAGAGACGAGGTGGGGAAGGGGGCGGACACAGACGTGGGGAAGGGCGAGGTGAGGAAAGAGAAGAGACAAAGGAAGCAGAAGAAGATTAGAGTTAAAGTTTAGGTGGGGGGTGGCTCCAGAATCCCTTTCTCAGGATAGTGAAACAAGACTGGGCCGATAGACACTGGAAAGCATTTGCCTCCTTTCTCCTTAGAACACCCCAGTGGGGCTTCTTGTGCCCTGTGGGGCATGCGGGGCACACAGCAGACAGGACAGTCCCATTAGTGTTGGTGTGACTGTGTACCCATTCCCGGCAGTACAGCATCACAGCAAAGTAACAGGAGGCAGGGTACCAGAGGCAGACGCACAAGGAGAGACGACCATGAACGCTCGCACATAGTGTCAGACGACGAAGAAGCCACAGACATAGCTGTCCGGGCACTGGGGCCAACACTGTCCCCCCAGGCGGGCCCCATAGGTCTCTAACAGACCCTTGAGACTTCATTTTCCCATCACCCACCCAAACAACCAGGGTAGGCGGCCCACTTACAAGTCACCCCGTGCGCGGACCTCAATCTCATCCACCCCCACTTCGGCTGTCTCCCACACACAACACGATGCTCAGAGAACTGAGGACAAGGAGGCCACAGGGCTGCCCAACAGATGCTTGGACGGATACAGGTGGCAGGCCAGGTGTTGGCAGCACAGACACTGGGGTGTCAAGTAAGGGACACAGACCCAACGACACGGAGGAGGCAGGACTGGGGCATAGCAGACCTCAGTAGCTACCCAACGAGAAAAGCCAAAAGGCCTTCTGGGTAGAGGATCTTAGAGGTGAGGACAGAAACTGGGCCCCCGCCAGCCTGGAGGAAAGGGGCGGGGGGGCCGATGAAGAAGGAGGGGGCTTTCTGTAGAACGAGGGTGGCACTCAAACACCGTCTTCCCTGGAGAAGAATGTCTCACCTGAGAAATTCCGTGTGGCCAGCATAGTGGTGAGGATGGCTCCCTAAGGAGAAACAGAGACAGGGCCACCCTGTTAGTGTCTGCCTCTGCCACCCCCCCCCCCAGCTTACAAGCTCGGTCTCCCAGAGAAGTAAGAATTCCAGAGCCTGGCAGCTGCACTGAGGCAAGCCACACGCCCATAGCTAAGGCTCACGCTACCCATAAATCACAGCGTCAAGACTCCTGAGAAGTGAGCATGGCCAGGAAGGCCTGCCACCATGACAGCTAGCCCAGTGGTTCTCGAACTTCCTAAATGCTGTGACACCCCAAGGCAGTTCCTCGTGTCGGGGTGACCCTCCACCATAAAGTTATCTCGTTACTACTTCATAACTGTGATTCTGCTACTGTTACATTATGAAGGTTATGCAGGGCATCTCTACCCTTGAGTTGAGAACCACTCCTTTAACGGGCCCAGGGAAGTCAGGGCTGCCCTTGGGGCTTTGCGGAAGCTCAATTGAGCAATGGTTCCCAGGGCTAACGCTGTCCTTAGCTGGCCAGCAACTCTCAGGATCAGGCCTGTCCAACTGCCTCTCTAACCTGCTGGGCCCACCAGGCCCTTCTGCTGTGCCCTTTACTGAACCTGCTCTGGGCCAGCCCTCAGGATGCTCTGCACTCAGGGCCAAGCTCGCCCCTCTGAGCTGTCCCAGAATCTGGAATCCTCTGATCTGGACTCGTGAACAGGCATGGATTTGGGGGGTTTCTCCTGCTTCCTCTTTTGAAGGCCCCACTAACACCCCTACTTCCAGCATGGGGCCCCCCCAGGATGCAGGGATGGGGTCTGAGTCCTGCCTACCTTGAGCTTCCTCCTTGCGTTGAACTTCTTCAGACATTCCACAGTCTCCTGTCTGTGCATCATGGAGGCCACCGTGGATCGTTGCTGTTGGGAGAAGGGAAGTCGCAGGGCAGTGAGGATCTACAGAAGTATCAGCCTTGCCCCCCAGAGGGGGAACCAAGGAGGCTTAGGAGAGAGGTTCAGGGTGGTGGCACTCTAGGGCCAGCCACCACAACAGCGAGAGATCACTTGTTCCCACCTGCTGTCCCCAACCTGTTTCCAAGTTCAAGTCTTGTCCTTCACAGATCAGGGGAGTGGTCGGACACAAGGAACAGAAGCCCGGGGCCATCTTAGGGGCCCTGGATAGACCCACCAGGAACTGGCCCCTAGAGGTTGCCAAGGACGACTTACGCAGACCCATGGGTGCTTCAGGGCCTCGTGGGCCGTGATGCGCTTGGCGGGGTTGATGGTCAACATCTGGTTGATGAGGTTTTTGGCTTCAGGGGTAACGGTGTCCCACTCGGGGGATGGGAACTACAGAAGGAAGTGGGGCACAGGGCAAGGCTGAAGCCCCTCCCCCGGGGCAAACGCCCCTGAAGAGGAGGGAAGACCCAGGCCGTGGCGGTCCCCGCCCTCCACACCCGGCGCTCACTCACGTCATAGGCCCCAGCCTTGATCTGCTGGTACAGCTTGTGCTGGTCCTCATCCCAGAAAGGTGGGTATCCCACCAGCAGGATATACAGGATCACCCCTGTGGATGTGGAGGTGAGCAGCATAGCCCTGGGAGGCACCAGGGTCAGTCCTCAGTGTGCCTTTGCACCCCTCCGCCATGGGGAGGATGACACACACAGTATCTGCTCCCTGCTCTGTCTCCGCTTTACCAGGGAGCCTGGCCGACCTCCTCTGCTGTATCCCCGCCAGAAAGAGAAGAGCCCACCTAAGGAGCCACCTCGCCCTATGGTCTGACAGCCCCAGGTCCCTGTATCCTGGTGTCCACTTGCTCTGGGCACAGACCTATACTGAGCACAGGCAGGCAAACACAGTGGCCCGGAGCGCATGGGTAAATGTAATCACGGTGTGAGAGCCTTGCTGAGGCAGCCCAAAGGCAAGTAGGACACACGTACTTGGCTCAGGGCAGGAGAAGCCAGCCAGCCACCTGCACACTGCAGGGCAGAGGGAATGATCCCAGAGACACTACCACACGCTCACCATGCAACCCAGCCACCTCTCACACACAGGTCTTACCACATGCCCAGATGTCCACTGGTTTGCCATAGGCCTCCTTCCGAAGAACTTCGGGAGACAGGTAGCCTGGTGTTCCCGCAAATCCTATCGAAGGGGAAGGGACCATGAAGGGCCATGAGGAGCTGCCAGTACCCCCTGCCCGCCCCCTGACACTCACCAAACCATGCCTGCTGGTCTCCCTGAACCTCGATGGCCAGGCCGAAGTCTGCCAGTTTCACTGCGGCCCCTTTGCATTTGCTGGCCAGGAGCAGGTTTTCAGGCTATGGGGAGAGAGCCGTCAGGGCACAGCGTTCACACCACGAGCAGTTGCGAGGGGCCGGGGACAAGAGACGGCAGCAGTTTGCCAGACAGGGAGGATGCTGTGCCTCCCGACATGGGTGTTCTAGACCTAGAGCTCCATTCCTCTCTGGGGACTAGGACGGCAGCCCCAGTCACTGTAACGGGAGTTGGCTCTCAGTTTGAACTGGGAGACCCTGCTTCCTAAAATAGGAATGAAATCTCCAGTTCACCCTCACAGACAGCTGCAACGATTCCAGTACGGGGCTGCAGGGCTGCCCCACTGAGAGAGGCCAGTCTTGCCCCTCTCCTTTCTGACATGGTGGAGAGTCCAGGGGCTTGGGCAATGGTCTTCATAGAACATGGCACCCACAGAGGCATCTCACTCCTGAGATCAGACCCAAACTCTACTCAGCCCCAGTTAGTGCTACTACACGAGACAGAAAGGAGCCATGGGCGCTTGGATGTCTGCATCTGCAGGTGGGAAAAGCATCCTCCTGGAGAATCATTCTGACTTCATCTGGAGGGACATTTGTTTTGTCCTGAAGAAGTGGCCAGAGAGGCCGTTGTCTCTGGGTTGTTGAGGGCCACAAAGGCCTCTAAGATATTGCTTCCCCTGGCCTTTCTGTCTAACCTCTAACCACAGCAGCCTGTCCGGCAGCTCCCAAGGATCGGGTCTCTGGTCCAGCACTCAGCATTCAGCAGGAAGTTCCTGGCTTCTGACCACTCAGAGGTTCCTCAGCTCTCAGATCCCCTTGGTGAGTTCATAGGCGCCCTCATCACCCACAGAGGCACCTCACAACTGAGATCAGACCACAACCTGCCACACAGCCTGCTTTTGTCATCCACCTCAGAGACTTTACAAGGCTTAATGTGACTCCTGGGACCGAAGTTTGCCCAACCTACAGAGAAAGATGTAGACTTCCTGAGGTGGGTGCCCTGAGCCCATGGCAGACTGGAGCCTCACAAGAGCTCTTGCTGTGGGTGTGAGGTAAGCAAGCTTGAAGCTGCAGAGTTCCTAGGACTCTCTCCCCTCTGGTGATAGATAGGCAGGGGTCACACTCAGCCTGGCCTGGGGTCACACTCAGCCTGGCCCATTTTCATTTTGCCATTGTGAGCATGGCAGGGACCCTGAGCTCTCTGCTTCCACACTGAACACGTGTCAGTCACATGGGAACTCTAGAAAGTGCAAGGCAAGAACGTCTGGGGCCTGGAGGAGGCAGCAGTCAGGCCACAGAGGCTGAGCTGCACCCTGGCTTCTTCACAACCACCACCCGAGACACCAGCTACACACGCTCTCTCCTGCCTTGTCTTGACCATGTAGCTTCCACTTAGCATGGTGTCATCTGTGGTTCTGCCTCACCAAGATGTCCTCCAGGAAAGGAGAGACACTGTATTCTCTCAAAAGGAAGATCCTGCTTGCCCAGACCTGGAGACGTGAGGGAACACATACTTCCATGTTTTAGCCTCAGCGTTTACTCTCTGCGGGCGTAGTGCCTGCACCCCATGTAATCAGTGACGTATACCCCCGTGTCTCAGGGGCCTTGTACCCAGGTAAGGCAGAGCAGGATGCTTAAGGAAGCAAGGACACATGATGAGATGCAGGGGACATCCTGGGCCTACTCTGTGTGACACCTTCCCCAGAACAGCTGCAAAGACTGGTCCCTAACCTGTGGCCTAAGAAAGGAGTGGCCATCCCAGTTAGCACTGAGGTTGGCCTTAAAGACATTCAGGCTAGGATTGGCATCTACAGTGTCCCCAAACAGGTGGATTCAGCAAGAGGCTGAGCCAGGCCTTGGAAAGGGAGAGATTACAGGGGGGAAGGGGTTGGGGAAGGGGTCTTTAGACAGCTCAGAGTCAATTGTTTTCTTCTCATGAGGTGTGTGTGTAGGGGGCGGGGGGCTCATGTAGACTTGGCACCTTCAAACCTGCTATGTAGCCTAGGCTAGCCTTGAATTCCTGATCCTTTTACCCCAATCTCCTAGGCACCAGGATTAAAGGGATGAGCTGCACCAAGCTACAGGCTTTTGTTTGCACAGAGCCTAGAGCCCATAGTCAAGCAAAGGGCATCACAGAATCGGAAAGAGAGACCTGAGAGGAGTCGAGCAAGCCAGTCTACTCCTGCTCTCCTCACCCTGCCTCGAGTCACCCGTGTCCCCAGCCTTGAGAGCTCCATCTTGGTAGAAGACTAGAAAGTGAGAAACTGAGTGTGCATCTGTTAACCGGATAGTTCTAGAAGTGATCAAGGAGCTGGGCTGTAAGTGTGCAGTTACATTCCACATATGTGCACACGCACACACACACACAGCTATTTTATATACGCATGCACCCATGCCGCTACATGCACACATGTGCATGAGGGCCCTGCCCAGACACGGACACGCATGCACTCACACTCCTGCATGCAAGCATGTCATGTGCACACACGCCTGGCACACCCCACCTCCCTTGTACACCACACTTCCTGCTGCACAGTTTGTAGGTGTGGGTGACCACCTGTCGCAGAGCAGAGAGGAGACTCACCTTGAGGTCTCTGTGGACGACCCCCATTTGGTGACAGTGGAGAACGGCCTCCAGGATCTGCTGGATACAGTGACTGTGCAAACAGCAGGCAGGTTAGTTGAATGGTCCTGGGGTGGCCGGGGCGGCGGGGGCGGGGCAGCAACAGGAGACATGGGAAAGGCAGG
The DNA here is from genome assembly GCF_011064425.1 of Rattus rattus. Classification (NCBI taxonomy): domain Eukaryota; kingdom Metazoa; phylum Chordata; class Mammalia; order Rodentia; family Muridae; genus Rattus; species Rattus rattus. The sequence goes on from NC_046164.1 coordinate 74,941,162, forward strand.
GGTACTGGGGTTCAACCCCCAGCCTGGGGGAGCAAGGAGAATGAGGGGAATCATGGCGGAAGGAGAGGCTGGCCACAAGGGAGTCCTTCCTCAGCCCCAAGGTCAGCTCTTCTAGTCCTTGCTCTGCCTCCCATGCTGGACCCAGGTCTGCTTAGAAATCAGAACCAGATCCCCAGCAGCAACTCTGAAGGGAAACACTCTGGTTTCAGCTTAGCTCTCTTAAGGCTGAATTAGGCTAAACAGACCCTGCGCTGTGGGCAGAGATGTCAACTGTAAGTGGACCCTATGGGTGTGGCAGGTAGGAGCATGGGTGCCAGGCTACGTGGATGAACCTGCCCGCTGTGGAGATATTACATTACTGCATGCTTCTCCATCTCAATAGATACGGCGCCTGCATGTGTCATCAGCCCAGCCTTATCCACGTGAAGACAACTATTGGGCAGGCTGCCTCTCTAGCCAGGGGACAGCTTAAGCACACAAGTCCTCTCTGTTCCAGCTCTCTCCTAGTTAGTGACATCTATCGGTGGCAGTCTCAGACCCGTCCTGTCCTTCCACACATCAGGCTCAGGGCCACCAGCCCCATGGATGCAGAGGCCCTGTAGCCTGTGCTCAACTCCCCGCTGCCCCAGTAACCCCTGAAGCTAGGTACGAGTCTCATGGGATCTCACCCTACGGACAGCGGCGTGACCAAAGGTTGGCTTCTCTGGGGTATGGAAACCACCCTTCTCAAACAGCACCCCCACCCCCAAGTCTGGCCATACGTGGGCATGACCAGCAAGGCACTGTGAATTATATTCAAGTTTTCTCCCCACAAAGCTCACCCTTGACGTCTGATGGATGTGAACCCGAGGTGTGTGAGTTCAGAAAGAACCATTGTCCAACATGTGGGAGGTAACCTTCGAAGGTTACCACCTCTCGCCTGTAATGGGGGCCTTGAGACCCCTTCTTCCCGCCTTCTCCCAGGGTCCACCTTGGTCCCTGTCCTGTGTCTGCTGTCTTTGAAGGGGCCGTGTCACCATAAGGAACTGCTATTTCTCATGACATTCTATTTTGCCTGGCACCTTCCTTTCTTTCTGATCCCCAAGGAAGTCAAGCACTTGTCACTCAGGGTGATGACCAGTCCCATGCAGGTTAGGGGTCAACTGTGTTCATGACAAGGCCTGTAGGGCTGGGCACAGACTGTCTCACCCACGTGAGCAGAGCTTGGTCTTCCCATAGGCCAAACGCACAAACGCCAGACCCAACGGGGCCACAGCTGTAAGCGCCAATACTTCCCCCAGCCCTGCCAAGTGCAGAGGGCCTCTACTGAGTTGCCCAATGGCCAACGGGCCTCTCAGACTAAGTGAAACGGAGAGCTGAGTCCTGTGGCCCTATTTAGAGAAAATGAAAGCCACAGACCATAGGTCTCCAGCCATGTCTGTGGTCTGCACAGCCCTACTTGGCTGACCTCCCTTTCTGTCTGGGATGTTCTTTCAGAGGATTGATTTACATGTAACCACAGTCACTGGGAAGTGCCACCTGCCTACACCACCAGCATGGGCCCAGCCTGCTCCACACACTGCAGAGAATGCTGAGGGAAGGGTCGGCACCTTCCTCAGTGAGCTCCTCAAGCTCAGACTTCAGACAGACCATTTAAAATCCAGTTAAGGCTCTAGGCCAGGCCCTGAGGTCTTACCCTCGATGATAGCATCATCAGCATGGGTCCAGCAGCACACACTGTCCTATCCCCCCGTCTCCCAGTATTTCGGTAAATATTAAAACTATGGAACCTTTTATCCCACGCTAGCACTGGCACCATAGGGGCACACAAAACTAACAATAATTTATCTCAGCGGCTCCACGCTGCCCCCAAGTACTCTCAGACCCAGGTGGTCTGCGAGCCGTTCCAGCATGGCACCTTGCCACGTTGGTCCCTAGAGTTAGGTCTGGCGTCGGAGGGCCATATGGAATGAACCGTAATTTATCTCCGGTTAGTATCTCCCGGCTGTCTCTGCTGGCCGCAAACTCTGCCCACACTGCAACATGTCCGACAAATTCAAACCTCCGGAAACTTGTAATTTAACAATGGCTTTATCTCAGATTTACTTAGCAAATTTTACACCCCCACAGAACGTCCACACCATAAACTCAGAGCCAAATGGTAAAGATGTAAACCACCCACCTAGATAAGACAAACTGACCTATAGAAATCCATCCCTTAAGAAATATACTTAACTGCCTAGGCCATTTAAGACCACCTGGATCTGGGTCAGCTTCTCCTTCTCCATCTTGATTCTCCTTTTCCTTTCTCTCTCGCCTTACCAAAACTTTGTCCCCGCCTTACATTTTTTACTGTCCAATCACGGCCTTGACCTAACCTATGCCAGCCCTGACCTGCATATAGACATCAACCTACACCCAGGCATCCTTCCGGGTGGTGCTGGGCCCCAGAAAACCTCTTTTGGTGCCCAGAAGTCTAGCCCATGCTGCTGGGGTAGTGATCTTCCCTTTCCGACATAGGCCAGTTCTCACACAGGGGCAAGCCCCTCATATGGGTCACAGCCATCCCGAGAGGGTCACTAGTACTACAGAATAACCTAGTGGGTGAGCCATGGCTCTCCAGGAGACCATGGTGCCAAGGTGTAGGAGAGAAAGTGACATCAGGGACCCAAGGCGGGCTGGGGCACTCACCCAGTCAAGAGAATGGCAGGTCAGGGAGCCTTAGGGACTTTTCCTCATGCTGTTCTGGCCCAGGCTACCTCCATCACCAGGCACTCAATACTTTTCTTAGTGTCTTAGTTTGGAAGTCACTCTGTGGCCTGACTCACCGACAAGCAGCATGGCGGACACTGGCTAGGTTCTGGACGCTGTTCTCAGCTTGGGATCTAGTCAGCATCACAGTAGCTGGGATCACAGGCGCATGCTGCTGTGCCTGGCTTCTAGGACTTGCAAGAATAAGTCTCAGTGTTCCGGACTTTGTTAACTGTGCTTTGTAAAAGGACTTGGTCACCTCTAAGTTTCCCCCACAGTCTCCAAACTGAAAGCCCGTTGTCACTCCAAAGGAAACCTCCAGCTTTCTTGGCTAGAAATGGGTTCAGAAAAGCCCCTCTTGTCTGCCTTCCTGCTCTGGGCATGAGGAATCCCATAAAGAGGCCACACCCTACTTGTATGACAGCCCCAGTACCTTAGGCCCGTACTCTGCGACCCAGGCCTCTTTCTCAATGGGGTTGTTCCCCGCACTGAGGAGGGAGAACGCACAGCTGGGACTCAGACCCCTGCTGGCTGGACCTCTATGCTTCTGTCTTAGGCTTTGGTGCCTAACGAGGAGTCTGATTAGGTTGTCCCTGTGGGTTGTTACCCCACAGCCATTGATCCATGTGGATGACAGTAAAATTTGAGCTCAGGTTGAGAGAAAGCACCAGGGAGATGGACTGACACCATCTGGCCAGACAGTGGAAGCAGATTCCTCACAGGACGCAGGCTGCCCACCCTCCTCACAGTCTGACTACTGAGCACGCTCCTCCCTTAGATTCCTGAATACCAGAGAGACAAAGCCCATGCCTTCTTGGCCAGGGATAGGTCCGGGAAACCTTAAATACTTAAGGCACTCTCTACATAGTGTTTCCCTGGGAAGCAGCAGGCACTCCTGTCCTCTGAGAAGGCATGGTGGTTCCTGATAAGGGCACAGTGCACTCTCCTCTCTCAGTCTACAGGTTCCTATGTCCTGAACAGGCTAAGGACATGGGAATTCCCTGTCTTGTACCTTCCTGGACCCAGTGGGTCGTGGACAGGGTTGACTACTCTATTTCTCTGTCACCTGTAGCAAGAAGGCTGGGGGTCCAGAAATGAGGGCTGGAGAGTTTTGATACAGGCCAGGCACCTTAGAGCCACCAGAGGGCGCTGTGGACCTTTCAGAGATAGACTGAGGTTGGAGCCACTGTGTGGCCCTGAATGGATACCAGGCCGGTATACTTGAGGTGAGCTCTGACCGCAGTAATAGAAGCAGACCCCTGGGTTGGAGAATAAAGCTTACGGGGAACCCTACACACATGGGGTTATACGAATCGAAGAGGGTCAAGGGCTGGAAGACTTTGATAAGGAGGGAAGGAGCATCAGCCCCCCTCTCCCTTACAGGTTACCTGGAAGGGGCGTGGTTCCCCAGCTTAGTGACCCACCCATTTCCCACCTGTCATTTTAGGTCAGGGAAAGGGGTTCCCTTTCTCTTTCTGCTTCTCTTATAAGCAGAATATAAAGAAAGCATTTATTTTCCTCCAGTCCACAGGACAGGCCTTTTCTAAGATTTGGCAAAACACAATGTTTATCCTGGGGGAGCCTTTGAAAGGACTCTGTGCCGTTAGTCTTCTGAGACTGAATTGGGACAGAGTGGTTTGTCCCACCCTGTCCTTCTCTGTGGCTTGGCCTCTGCTGCCTAGCTCCATGGGGAAGGCCATGATGAACCAGGATGTTCATGGCTTCCCACAGGGCCTCAGGGCCTGCAGTGAAAAGCAAGACTCCCTGCTAGTGCAGAATCGAGTCACATAAAGCTCATGTAAATAATATGCATTTCTTTCCATTAGAGACATAATGTATGTTCATTAAAGATGAGCTTTAAAATAGACAAGATAGAAAATGTAAAACCACCCAGAACTTGCCTGCTCGGGAAAGACCCCTGCGTGCCCCTCCCCCCTGCCTGCATGCCCCGCTTCTGCACCCCCTGCCTTTAAATACACATCTATCTCTGTGGCCAAGCAATGGTGGACAGGACCCACAAGCATATCCACAACTATCCCTGAGATAAGACACAGTCAGGATAGCACCTGACATGGACCCCAGGAGCCTTTGAGAAACAGACCCATCCTTGCCCCAGACACCCTTCAGTCTGGTCCCCAGCAGCCATAAACAGGCCTCTCCAAGCCACTGTCCTTCATCGCCTCGGCCTGGTGAGGACTATCCAAGTATTCATGAAGAATCTAGGCCCAGACGGAATCCAAGTACTTCCACTCAGCCGCACACCTGAGACCCGTGGATCTAGGGTTCGGTCCTCTGATTGGCTGAGAGGACAAATGCCCCGTGAACTAAGGTTTTGTGTCTCCCTGGCTTCTTCCCAAGGCCCTGGAGTGAGGTGGGCATGTGCTCAGGAGCTTTTTGTGGAAAACCAGTGCTCGCTCTTCCAGCAGCAGTCAGTACAATGTTGTGTTCAGGCTGGGGGTGCTCAAGATGGCTCTGAGAGGACATTTCGATGGGGGTTGGCTCCTGGCCTGTCTTTCTTAGAACATCACACTGTGTGCTTATCTGTGGGAAGGTAATGGACGGTGGATGGGATGTCCCAGAAGAGAACCTCTCTGTGCAGGCTGGGCTGCTCCCCACTCGGCCCCACACCTCTGCGCTGACACTTTTACTCAGCTGACCTCTGAGGGACCATGGAAATGACAGTGATACACAGGACAAATGCAGGTTACAGAAGGGGCAGGCGTGGCACTGAATGAGGAAGGAGCCAGAGGTTAGGGAAGGGCAGCATGGCGGGAAGTTGTACCCACCTGGCGTCAGCCTCGCTGTAGTACTCTCTCGCCACAATGTCTTCAAAGAGCTCCCCACCAGTGACCCTACGAGGAAAGCACAGTCATGGTTCCTGGAGATCTCGGTCACCCTGATACCCCATCACTGTCACCACCATTACTTATCATCACCACCACCACTGTGATCACTGTCATGCCACCGCTGCCACCACAGTCAGCACTGTCACAATCACCATGACCACCACAGTCAGCACCATCGTCATCACCATGAACACTAGAGTTAGTGTCATCACTGTCACCATGACCACCATAGTCATCACCATCACCATCACCACCAGTCATCACCATCACAGTCACCATGACCACCACAGCACCATCACCGTCACCCTGACCACCACAGTTGCCATCATCATGACCACCACAGTCAGTGCCATCATTGTCACCATGACCACCACAGTCAGCACCATCACTGTCACCATGACCACCAGTCATCACTGTCACCATGACCACCAGTCATCACTGTCACCGTGACCACCAGTCATCACCATCACCATGACCACCACAGTCAGTGCCATCACTGTCACCATGACCATCACATCACCCTGATACCCCATCACTGTCATCACCATTACTTATCATCACCACCACCACTGTGACCACTGTCACACCACCACTGCCACCGCTGCCACCACAGTCAGCGCTGTCACAATCACCATGACCACCACAGCACCATCACTGTCACCATGACCACCACAGTCAGCACCATCACCCTCACAATGATCACCACAGTCAGCGACATTACCGTTACCATGACCACCACAGTCAGCACCATTGCCATCACCATGACCAGCACAGTCAGTGCCATCACTGTCACATGACCATCACAGTCAGCACCATCACCATCACCATGACTACCACAGTCAGCACCATCACTGTCACCATGACCACCAGTCATCGCCATCACCGTCATCACCTCCTCCATCACTCTTATGTCATCTTCATTACATCACCACGACCAACACCATGGCCATCACCGTCATCATCGCTAACACCCCATCATCACCATCAGTGATCACCATTGTCATCACTGTTACCATCTAACCACCATGACTACTATCACCATACCATCGTCACCGGCACCTCCATCCTCACACACACACCCAGAGCGACAACTTATCAAGGACATACTTGTTCATACCTGGTAGCATTTAAATGCTTTTTCCTTCACACATGTTCCCTGAGAAAACTGAGTTTCTTACACCCAAGTGGGCTCCCCAGAGCTGGCAGCACATGGGTTTGAGCCAGGGCTTCCCAGGGTTCCTCCTGGCTCTGTGACCCTTAATCCTAGGTCTGAGACTGTCTGGCTTCCCCTATTCAATGCCCTGCTGCTTGGGCCATATTTGAAGCATCAAACAAGGGATTTAGTTCCTGGATCTGGCCTCCAGGGTGGGCTGAGGTCTTGAAATACTTGAATCCCTGTCCCCAAGAGACCATAGACAACATTGGTAGTTTATCTGCCTACACGCTCTCCTGTTCTCTGTCTCTGTCTTCTTCCATCAAATGCCAATGGCAAAAGCGGAAATAGCAACACTGAATGTGTGGTTTGCACACATGGACCAGGAGAGTCAGATCCAGCAGGAGCCCAGGTAAGGGGCTGTCATCCCCAGTGCTGTGTGATTGATAGCTTGAGTCTCAGCACAAAAGAAAGTTCTCGACCCAGGCTTTGAGAACTCAAGTCTGGGCAGAGAAAACGGCATAAGGCAGTGCATCTTGGTACGGAGCTAGAGTTCAAAGGATGCCCTTGGGGGTGCCAGGGCCAGCTTCCCTGAGTAACTGCATGTGTCAGGTACTTGCATGTCGGTGTGCGGACACCAGGGTCATCTCTTGGTCCAGAGTCATGGGGCAGGGAGCTGGGCCTCTTCTCAGATGGCTGCTGTGGGAGATGTGGGGTCACTGTTGGGAGCCCTGCTCTGTAACTTGCATGCTTAGGCCTGGTGTGTACTGGTCATCTCCCAAATCCTGTCAGCTCCCAACTGACAAGGCCTTGAGGGCTGCTGGGGTGCTAATCACCTCAGAACCTGCAACCCTGGAGGCTCTGGAGGTATGGGAGGCCTTCTGTCCAGACCACCTCCTCAGTCTCTCCCTGCAGCTGTCTGCCTGGCATATGTTGGGAGGTCTGAGAGATAAATGTGTCATACCTACACATAAACACATCCAGCCCTGACCCCACCCACTCTCTTTCCTTCTCAGCCCTTAAAACAAGTACAGCCATCCGTTGGCCATCAGAGGCCCTGGGCATGACCACCCTCAGCCCACAGGCCTCTGTTTCTGGAGAAGAGAGGGTGGTGAAAGTGATTCTGAGGCACACATGGGGAAAGTGAGCCTGCCCTACCTCAGGTCATAGGACTGATGTCTAAGCAGTCATCACCTGTTCTGTAGCTGATGATTCTAGGCACGGTCTTGTGGGACACACAGAGGTAGCTGAGAAATAAACAAATTCCATGCAGGGGCAGCCTCTCTCAACACCCGAAGATACTACAAGGCGGAGAACGCTGAAGCCTGCAAGCCCAACAGCCTGGACATCTGTCATTTGCAGGAGGAAGAGCTGAGAGGTGGCCCTAGGAAGCTTCTTCCGGTTCCCATTCAGCCTGTTGCTCAAGGGTAGCCAGAGGGCATGAGGTAACCATAGTAACAGTACCAGAGCCAGGCTTCCCTGGATGTGCAGTCTGAAGGCCGCCTGGACAGGCCAAAGCCCCTGGGCCCCACCCAGCCCAGGGTCCTGAAGCAGCCCTGATTCACAGACAGCTAAATATAGTGCTTCTTAGCAGGAGCTGTCAAGAGTAAGGGAGATGAGATCATCGCTTCTAAATCCGGCAGGAAGTGAGAGGCGGAGTTGGCCCTGAACGCCTTCTCACTCAGCTACTGCACACACACTCATGCAAACACACTCACATATGCGTGCGGGCACACACACACACACACACACACACACACACACACACACACACATACACACACACACGGAGGCCTGAATCCCCAAAACACACCAGTCACACTTATAAGACAGACATGCCCGTTCACTCACGGACTTGACGCAGAGCATCTCTGCGCTTGCTCTAAGCCCAGGTGCTGTCACACACACGCGTGCACACTCATCCTTCCACCCATGCTCATCAACGTGCATGCTCATGCCAACGCAGCATGGCAGGCCTCAGGAGGGAGGGAGGTGAATGGACACTGGCTGCTCTCTGTGGTCTTCCCTCTACTGCCCCAGCCTACCAGCTTTCTGCATGGAGGACGTCCTCAGCATGTCAGATTCAGACTGTGGGTAAAAACCCGTGCATAGCCAAATCAGCGCCGGCTAGGCTGGATATGGCTGGGGATGAGGTAACCCCCTGCAGAAGTGCACTTAAGGAGAGTCCTGATGTGGGGACAGGCTTGCTCCTGAACCTGAGGAGGCTGCGGGCCCCATGCTGGGAGTGAAGGAAGGTGAGGGTCCCTGGATCTGGCACTTACAGGTCGAAGACCAGGTAGTGGAAGCCCTCTTCAGAGATGCTGTCATGGAGGCGTACTGCGGGGACAGAGAAGTCATGAGGAGCAGGAGGTAGCCCAGGATATTCCCTACTGCCCACCTCCACCCTGACGGGGCCCACACAGCACCAGTGCTGCAAGCTCTGTAGCCCACAGGGTCTCCCCCAAGATAAGGAGGCTGCCTCGGGCTGGGGGAAGATACGAGCTGGCTTGAAGTGCTGCATGCTGAGCCAGAGGGAGCACTGCTGAGTCAGAGGGAGCACCACAGAGTCCGGAGGGAGCACAACAGAGTCCAGAGGGAGCACCACAGAGTCCGGAGGGAGCACCATGGAGCTCTAGGCAGCACTTTGCCCCTCTGTTGGCCCCTTTCTGCTCTCCTATTTCCCCTCACAGGAGCTGTGTCGTCATGGGAGAGGTTTCTGCAGGAAACAGACCTATTTTCCACTCTGGACTATCCTCAGCAGGACAGAGCCCAGGTATGGTAGCTTTCAGAGGCTCAGACCTTGACTTCTGACTCCCTCTTGGCCAGTGGGATCTAACAGTCTTCCTCTCTCTGGCCTATTTCCACACCAGTTGCTGAACTTCTATCCAGTGCCTGCCTGGACTGGGCTGAGGCCGATGGGCTCTCAGGAATGAGGAACTCTGATGGCGATGGCATGGGGGAGCTGCCAGGTCTCGGCCTGGAGCTACACTCTGCACCAAGCAGGAAGGATTTTCTAGGAATGAGTCACTCTGGGCCCTGCTTTCCCGCATGCGGATCCTGCCCTTTGCTAGAACAGCATCCCCTGCATGCCGGGGCTGCTCCAAGTGCCTTGCATGTGTTGGCTCGATCAGCTCACTAACCAGGGGCTTCAGCAGAGAGGCCGATGAACCAGGCGAGGGCACAAGGCCCACAAGGGGTGCATGAGGCTATGGGAGCTGGGGTCTGGCTCCGGTGTGTGCCTGTGCTAGCCCTGGCCCTGTGCTCTTGGGATCTTAAGTTCCACCTTGCTGCCTTCCACCACCCAAGACTGGGCCACGAGGCTGGAGGGTGAAGAGCAGCCACCTTCTCCCTGGTCCCACAGGACTCCGGGACCTCAGGCAGAAACAACCCACACAACTCCTGCTCCTGGCACCCTCCCTCTGTCCTAGTTTCTAGCTGGCTGCCGGCACCCTTCCTCTTGGCACCGGTCTTCCCAGGCACCATCCTGATAGTATCCTTATGCCTAGGAACTCTGATCTGTCCCACGCCCCCACTTGGTTCCGGACACCTTAACCCCATGATGCCTTTCACCTTTAGCACACCAGGCCCCAGGCACCCGCTGTGGCCGCCAAAGTAGACGTGTGGATTGGGAGGGATCCCCCCCCACTTACCTGAGCCCAGTGTGCAGCTCTATAAAATGGAAGAATCCCCTGTTCTGTTCGTAGGGTGCTGTGAGCTGTGTTCCTATGTGAGGTAGTGAGTGCTCCCTGCTGAGCCACAGCCCTGTCTGTCACTGTTGTCACCGTAGTATAATAAACACCAGATGACTGAGGTTCAGAGTCTGAGGCCACTTAGGGACCTGGGGTGTTTTCTGAAGCCCATGACAGTGGCCTAGAGGTAGCCATTATGGAGGTAGGGTCTTACGTTTCTCCTCCATTTCCTGGTTCTAAGCTCAGTCGCATAGCTTCCCTCAGCTTACCCAACCCATCCTCTGGGACCCACATCTGGTTATTTCTCTGGGCTATCAGAGCCTCTGAGTGAGGACAAGTTTGTTCTACTTGGCCCCCTAGACGCTCTCTCGCTACCTGGGCCTCCACTCTGTCCATGAGTCTGTGTCTCCATACGTCAAGACGAGTCCCTGGTGCCTGCTGGCAGCCTCCTTCTAGGACCTTCCAACAAAACCCCTGAGGCTGGACCAGAGCACACTCTCCTTCCTAGTGGCGGGGCTATAGGGCGGCCTGTCTGAGACAGTCCAGCTGCCACCACACTGGGACATGTCATTCTGAGCAGAGAAGGCTCCCAGCAGTCCCAGGGGGACCTTCTTCCATCCATCCCTGAGGGCAATGCTCCAAGAAGGCCTAGCTGGTCCTTGGGGTTATCCCGTTGCCCCTCAGGGCCTCCAGGAACGACTGCTGGGGGCTGCCTGTCCTCAGCCACCTACCTAGAGACCAAAGAGACTTGGCTCATCTTGACCAAAGAGATGTGTCCCATCTTCTTTCTAAGACTCAGTTTCCTCCCACAGAAGGAACCATGGGGTTCTGCTTTACGTGGAATTAAGGTAGCGGGTATGTAGGCGCCATTTTTAACACAGGTGCTTATTCTAATGGCGTCAAAGTAACTTTAACCAGCACATTAGACTTGCGAATTCACGGAAAAGGCTAAGGAAAACATGACAGAAACGTGAAAGAATCTATTTAAGAACACAAAGTAAATGGCACTTTGTCACCACCTCTGTGGTGGTGGGTAGGTCCACCATAGCTTCTTGTCAGACCACCCAGGAGGGTCTGGGTCGGGTGGGCAGCAGCAAACCTCACCCAGAGTCAACCTACCCACCTGAGTCTCCCAGGGGAGAGGAACTCAGGACATGGCCGTGTCCCTCTTCCTGTTCTGCTCTGGGACTTCTCTGTTGGGGACCCTTTCCCTTCTGCTCAGCAGGGCTCAAGGGGTCAGACTCCCAAGTCAAGCTGGACTGACAGCTTCTGAGAGCAAAGAAGCTTGGAGCACCCAAACATGAGAAGACTTGGGGGGGTCCTGCTGCTGCAGGTCAAGCATGTGATGTCAACAGTGGGCCAGCTCTCAGAAGTCCTGGCTGGAGCTTGTGCAAGGGACCCAACCTGGACTGCCTCTCCTGGCACAAAAAAAGGGCAAGCATGTATAAGCATGTGCTGAATAGTGAATTCTGGCGCCTCCCTGGGGATGTTGCTGGGCTCAGGGACACATCCAGGTGAGGCCCACACACTGTTTGTGCTCAAGGATAAATATCACGCAGAAACTAACTTGACGGTTACAACCGAATCTGGAAGCCCCTTCACCTGGGGACCCTCTCTTGGGTGGCATAGGGTCCAAGATCACATAGGTTCTTCTGTTCAGTCACCTTCTTCCAGACAACCCAGAGGAACCCCTTCCCCACACCAGAATACCACCACTACCACCACCCCCACAACCCAAGCCCCTAGGACCTGTGAACATATTCCTGCCAGTTTTGCTTTGTGACTCTCTTCTACTTGGCCTGACACCAGAACACCTAGAGTCCAAAGACCGGGGTGACAGCCTGAGTGAGTTAGGCCTCTTCCCAAGAGGGGTATCCGGGCAAAGCTTCTTGTTTGCAAGAAGGTTAAACAGGGTTCGCAAGCAAATTGGGGCAAGAGCCCCAATCAGATCCCCCTCTCTCCCTCTCCCCAGCACCCAGGGGTGCTGCACTGGTCCAGCCCTCTCTTTCACTCTGAAGGAGACTGGTCCATCCTAGAGCAAACACCTGGCTAGGCCCTAGATGCTAGGGAGCCGGCATCTGGGAGTTGAGGGATTGGTTTTATTGCTGGTCCTGGGTAAAGTCATAAGCATCGTTCACAATGAAATAGCTCAGCAGGTCGGAACCAGGTTCCCAGCTTCAGATGCTCATCATGGTGGCTGCAAACGCATCCCAAACCCTATGGTGCATCTCCTCCATGGGAGCCGATTACCCTGGCTGTGGGCTTCTATACGTAGGACAGGTACCATGCAAACTGGATCATCAGAAGGCACATCGTTCCTCAGAGGGTTAAACAGGATTCGCAAAGCTGCCCCCAGGAGTATACTCAGAAGGCAGGGACTTAGCCTGTGTACCCCATCAGAGAAGCACCAGTCACAATGGCCTAGAGGTGGAAGCAGCCCCATGTGTCCATCAAGAGATGGATAGACAAGCAGAATATCATTCAGTCTTCAAAAGGAAGAAGTTCTAGCTGGGTGTGGTGATGCGTGTCTTTAATTCCAGCACTTGGGAGGCAGAGGCAGATCTCTGAGTTCAAGGCCAGCCTGGTCTACAGAGAGAGAGTTCTGTAGGATACAAAGGGAAACCCTGTCTCAAGAAGAAGAAAGAAGAAGAAAGGAGAAAGAAGGGAGAAGGTGATGGGGAAGGGGAAGAAGAGGAGGAGGAAGAGGAGGAAGAAGGAGAAGAGGAGGAGGAAGGGGAAAAGGAGGAGGAGGAAGAAGAGGAAGAGGAGGAGGAAGATGAAGAGGAAGAAAAAGAGGAGGAGGAAGAGAAGGAGGAAGAAAAAGAAGAGGAGGAAGATGAAGAGGACGAGGAGGAAGATGAAGAGGAGGAGGAGGAAGAGGAAGAGGAGGAGGAAGAAGATGAGGAGGAAGATGAAGAGGAAGAAAAAGAGGAGGAGGAAGAGAAGGAGGAAGAAAAAGAGGAGGAGGAAGATGAAGAGGATGAGGAGGAAATGAAGAGGAGGAGGAAGAGGAAGAGGAGGAGGAAGAAGATGAGGAGGAGGAGGGAGAAAGAGACCTCAACACTCAGGGAAATAAGCCAGTCATGGAAGGACAGACAGCCATGGAAGGACAGACAACGTATGGCTCAGCTCTGGTTCTATGAGGCTTTGAGATTGGTCAGTCACAGACACAGAGGCAAAATGTTGGGTCCAGGGATGGGGAGAGGAGAACAGGGAGATGTTTAGTGAGGGTAGGCTGATGGGAAAGAGCAAAAGGTCTTGGCTATAGGCAGTGGGCCCACTGCACTGTAGATGACGTCAATGCCATCAGACTGTGCATCTACCCAGGAACACTGTCGGACGTCAATGCCATCAGACTGTGCATCTACCCAGGAACACTGTCAGACATCAATGCCATCAGACTGTGCATCTACCCAGGAACACTGTCGGACATCAATGCCATCAGACTGTGCATCTACCCAGGAACACTGTTGGGTATTGCTTTGTCAGACTTCTGAAAGGCAACCTGGCCTTCATTTTTCTCTCTTTCTCTGCCTTTGTTGCTGTTCCTCATACTTGTCTCTATTTCTCTGTTTTGTCTCTGCATATTAGGTTTGGAAGTGTCTCCCAAAGGCCCACATGTCAAAGGCTCCATTCCAGCACATGGCATTACTGAGAGATGGATTACTTAAAGGGTGAGGCCTGGTAAGGAAGGTAGATAGGTGGGGACCCCCATCCTCTCTTCTTTTGCTCCCTGGCTGCCACATCTGAGGTGAACAGGTCCCCTCCAACATTTTCTCCTACCAAAGGCCCAAAGCAACCAGGACAAGAAATCATGGACTGTTGCTTATTTTGCATAGGTGTGCATGGGTATGGACTTTGACCATGTGTGGATGCATTTTCACACATGTGGGTGCACGTGTACGTGTGTGGGTGCATGTGGAGGTCAGAGGTTGACACCGGGTGTCTTCCTCAATTACTCTCGGCCTTATTCATGAGTTCACACTTGAACCCAGAATTCACTGCTTCAGCCAGCCAGCTTGCTCTGGACTGGGCTTGCAGGCAGGCACTATGCCTGCTTGGCATTTACATGGGTGCTGGGGATCTGAGCCTCAGGCTCTTGCGATAGAGAAGCACTTTATCCACTGAACCACTTCCCCAGTCCCTGGACTGACATCTCTGTAACAGTGAGCTAAAACACATTTCTCCTTATTCGTTGATTATCTCACGGCAATGGACACTAAAGTGTTCTCTCTCTCTCTCTCTCTTTCTCTTCTCTCATCACTGGCTTTGGAGGACCCTATTGTCATTCACAACAATGCTTACATGGCTCTGGGGCAGAACTTACGGAAGAGGAACTGAGATCGTAGAAGGAACCACCTTGGAAATTAATTCCAAGGCTCCAGTCAAGCCCTGGGTAGAAGACACAGACTGGCTGTATCCGCCATTGCCCTAGGCAAGGCCGGATGCTAGGCCTGCAGTTGGAGAGGAGCCTGCATAGTTCCAGCCCTGTTTCTGCTGCTGCTGCTGCTGCTGCTGCTGCTGCTGCTGCTGCTTTGTAACCCTTTTTTAAATTATTAATTTTTAAAATTAAATCCTTTAGAAAATGATTTCCAAGTGCTTTGCCTGCATGTATCTATGCCTGCCAAGTATTTACTTAGTGCTCACAGAGGCCAGGGAAGGGCACTGGATTCCCTGGAATTGGAGTTATTAGGTGGATGTGCACTGCTACGTGGGTGTTGGGGACCCAACTCGGGTCCCCTGCAGAGCAGCAAGCGTTCTTAAGTTCTGAGCCAGCCCTCCAGCCCTGGTGTGAAACTCCTAATAACTTTCAAACAGGGACACACACGGGCGCTTTGCAGAGGGTCCCACAAGCTTGTGAGGGCCCGCCAGCCAGCTGGGTTGCTCGAGAGAGCACAGACAGCCCCAGGCTGGTTGGTGAAGACTTTGAGGTTGTTTGCTCTGCAGCCCGGATGGATACCACACTTGTGAAAACACTATGAAAACGGGGATGTTTGTGTCCACTAGTAAAGTCGGCTCAGAGCGTCTGAGTGGGATGTGGTTCAGGCCTCTGAAAAGAAGAAATGTTGTAGTTGATGCTGCGTCCCCTAGGGGGAGTTTTTTATTTTGTGAGTCATCTCAACTCACCCTACCGGGTCCTGAGAGAAGGGCAGAAACATCTCCACAATCGGGGGTGGGGGCGTGGGGGGGTGTTGGTGTGTGTGTGTGTGTGTGTGTGTGTGTGTGTGTGTGTGTGTGTGTGTGTCCCCTCATCAGCCGGCCACAGGCTGCTTCTGGACTGAACTCCCACCCAGAGCTACTTCCCTACCTGTCCCCTGACTCACTGACAGTCCCAGGGTGACCTGTGGAGAGCTTTCTGTGTAGAAGTGGGGCTAAGGGGAGCGGAGTAAAGGCAGGCTAGGAGTAACTCTAATAGTCCCCCCTCCTCCTCAGAGGGCCCCTGGATCTTCAGAGAGGGTTCCATTGGAGCCTCATAGTCTCAGGTCTGCCTTCTGGAATGTTCTGGGTTTGGGCCTGACTGGGTTCTCTAACCTGACTGAAATGAGGACGTCTAGTGGTCCCCTTCCCCCAAGTCCACACAGGAAGCCAGAGCCAAGCCAGAACCCATCGGGAACCCCATCAGGCTCCTGGGAGACAGAGATCTTATTGAAGAACTAAATGAAATAACCCAACACACATCTGGGCATCCACTCGTCCAAATAAGGCAGTTCACGAAAACACAGGCAGAATGAGGTACAACTCATGTTGCTGCCCAGTCAGGAGTAGGTAAGCAAGGGCTTAGAGGTACTGGTGGGGTTGAGTCGGGGTGCCATCTCCCGTGATCTCCAAGAAGAGGTGCAGGGCTCAGTGTGAGGCATCAGGCTCTCCGTACTCAGTTGCAGGTACCAAGTAGCATGGCCTAGCAACCCTAAAGACACTGCTGGGATCCAGGTTCCTGGGCCGATCCAGACTTCCTAAGTCAGCTCTCCAGGGCAGGCCCAGGCACTGGCCTATCAAGAGGATAAGGCTCTATGCTGGGTGCAGTGGTGCACACTTTTAATCCCAGCACCTGAGAGACAGAGGCAGGTAGACCTCTCTGAGTTCAAGGACAGCGTGGCCTACCCAGCAAGTTCAGGGCCAGCCAAGACTACATAGCGAGATGTTGTCTTGAAAAACAAAAAACCGACTACCAACTGGTGGCTGAGATCCAGCCTCAGAAATGAAGGATATATTTTTCCCCATCCAGCTCTCAGTCTGGGCCGGTGGCCAGCCGAGGATCTCCAGCACTTGGGAGCCAGGTCCCCAGAGCAGATTAGCCTTCCCTCTCTACCTTAGCTCCTGCTCTGGAAAGGGATGTAGAAGCCAGGCTCCCAATCCGGCCATTCCATGCAGTCCCTGGGGACCCCTTTAAAACAGATTGCTGGACTGTGTCCTGGCAAGATTGAAACTTTGTAGGGAAGAGACCATGAACCCCCTGATAAATCCCGGCGCCTCTGAGGTCAGTCAGCCCTGAATCTGCAGCCACACCCAAGGTGTCTCCAGTTGCCCCCCAGCATGGGTAAGAGCTGAGTTTCCATACTCTCCCTCAGTTCTAGAGGGAGGAACAAGCACGTCTGTGGGTATGTGTATAGCAAGGGTCTTGTAATAGCTGTCATGGCTACCAGGGAAGGACTGAGTGACCAGGGACATCTGAGCCAACTTTCCAGGTCAGCACAACCTTGGTCCCTGCAGCTCCTGGAACATTTGTCTGGGCTTTCGGAAGGAGCCTGACTGGCAGAGCAGCTGTGCCTTCTGGGGACCAAGGCTTGGAAGGGAAGGCAGAATCCTGTGACTAGCCTGTCTTGGCTCCCATCTAGGCTGATGGGCAGATGGGGCTGACAGGCTCCTGTTAGAATCCCCGTTTCCTACTGGCAGGGTCAGCAGTCCTGACTCTGGACACCACAGCATGTGTGACGCTTGGACAGCTCACTGGTCCCGGTTCTAAGTTCTAAATTTCTCTGTAGGCATTCACCAAACCACCCACTCTACCGTCCTCTGGGTGCTCACCAATGTTGGAATGCTTCAGCAGGCGGCAGATCCGAGCCTCCCTCTCCAGCTTCTGGTGATCTGACAACAGAAAATGGCAAGGTATCATCTCGTGTCTGAGCACCGGGGACTCACGGCTGCCACATCGGGATAGGTCCCCGATGTGGGGCAGCCACCAAACAATTGGCTATCAGGAGCACGCACCTGGCGGAAGAGGAAGGCTGTGGGTACCTAGGGCTATAAACAACTGTGCCCGGGACAGAGACAAACAGGAGGCAGCGTCGAGAAGCGTAACTCTGGCCCGAGAGCCTCCAACAATGCAAAGAACGGGAAGTCTGTTAGTGGCCCACTGGCTGAATCACTGTTCTTTCTAATTCCACTTCTGGGCAGTAGTGGGGTCTACACACCGATGTGTTTGCCAGCTGGCAGCAGGCATGTGTCCTCAGAGGCCAAAGGTAGCTGCTCCAAGATATCCAGCCATGGCGCATCTGGACACTGAGTTCTCAAAGGCTGACTGGTAGGTCACTTGTTGAACACCCACCGTCTCCTGGCAGGGCCAGCAGTCCTGACTGTTCCTGCGGCAGACCTTTTCTAAGGCCCCCCCCCCCAAAGAAGGAGCAACTTACAAGGTAGAGTTTCTATATTCTAAAAAAAAGGTGCCAGGAAGCTTTCAAAAGCTGATAGACATAGCAGAAGAACCCCCCATCCCCCAAACCCCCCTGTGTAGAACACAGGGCTGCACTTGGCCACAGCCAGAGGGGAAATCAGGGCAGCTCTCACCCAGCTCTGCACTCTGTCTTCCCAACTAGTGCTGCTGATGTGCATGCGTGAGTGTGTGTGTGTGTGTGTGTGTGTGTGTGTGTGTGTGAGAGAGAGAGAGAGAGAGAGAGAGAGAGAGAGAGAGAGAGAGAGAGAGAGATTATATTTTGGGGAAAGCATGCTTTTCAGCACTAAGGACAGCAGCTGCCTCCCTGCCAAGACTGAGGGGGGCAGACCGGGGAGGGGGCGGAGGCGGCATTTAGAGCCCCTACCTCTTGCTGAGTGCTGAGCCCCTCCCAGAATGGCGAGCCCATAATGAATATGCCAATCCAAACCTCAGAGGGGTGCCTTCCTCACCAAGGGAAGTCCCTAGGACCAACAGAAAAGGAAGAATGCAGGCAGCCAGCCATTTAAAAAGGCAGTGTAGGGGTGTGAAAGCTAGTCTTTGGGTCCCTAGCCCCAGTGCTGGGGCACACTGTCCGCCTGCGGGAAGGCAGACCTGGTTGAGTCTTGTCTGCGGTCAGATGCCCGAGGCGGGCAGTGTGGTCTGGGATACAGCCTACTGTGGAAACACACTTGTACCTTTACGCCTACAACAGACATGTCCTTGGAACAAACCCAAAGAGGCTTTCCCACCTCCTCAGACTCAGGCCTCACCCACTGTGTCACCAGAAGCCCAGGCCTCCCTATTCCTACAAGATCATCACCCACCCCAGCAAGCACTGGGCTCCTCTTGGAAAAAATGCCCAAGCCCCGCTATGAGGTGCCTGATGAAGAAACAGGTGTGGCTGGGGGTGAAGTGTGTGTGTGTGTGTGTGTGTGTGTGTGTGTGTGTGTGTGTGTCTGTCTATTTGGAATCTCAGAGACAGCTCCCATGTTAGGAGCTCAAATGTGGTGAGAATTTGCACCCCAAACAAGAAAGGGGCACACAGGGGCTGTATATAAGCTGGCTTATTTACTTTGGCGGCGGCACACATGTGCGCACACACACACACACACACACACACACACACACACACACACACACACACACACACACCACACCACACCTGCTAACCCAGGGGGCTGGTTAAGGAAGCTCAGGCAAAAGACGTGCTATTTTTTCCTACTCGCAGAGGAACACCCCTCAGATAAGAGTACAGCATTCATCCACACTCCCATAAAAGTACTTATCAGAAAATAACAAAACAAAAAAATACCCAACACAATTTTACTCAAAATTTTTACTAAAGCGGAGCCTGCAATTATCCACCCGCCTGCCTGAATTCTAATGATAGTGCAGTGTCCCGAGATGCCGCCCCCGGGGATGCCGGGGCCTGGAAGCTTTCCTAGGTGATTCTGCCATGATCTCAGTGTGCAGGCCTGACTGGCTAGGTTGTCTACTCTGCCAGACACAAACCTCAGGTGTCCCCTGAGCTCAGTGTGGAGCCCAGCGCTGGGCACCCGCAAGGTCCAGGCCATCAAGGGACCGGAGAAGCAGCTCTGACAGAGCCCTCACCCCCATGCTGAGTGACTCAAGCAGGGTGAGGCAGCCCACTTCCCCCACACAGGATGCTCCCCGGCACCAGCAGAGCAGGTGACCCAGTTCAGCCTCAAAGCCAAGGCCCTTTCTCCAAGCTGTGACAAAGGCTTGGCCTGCATCCTCTGCAGCCTACGGCTTCCATGTTCTGAAGAATCTGTCTGCTTGCAAAGGCTGAGGCAGAGGTACAGGCAAAGCAGCAAGGGTCCAGAGGGACTCTTCCTTCCTCCCCCATGAAAACCCACCGTAAGACCCCAGACCGTCTGAATGACCGGCGTGCGGAAACTGGGCCAATGCAAACTGCTTGTGCTGTCCCTGGGTAGGAGAGTTTATGACTTGCAGGCCCAGGGACTATTTCTTCTACAGGTTTTGGGCACTCGCACGACGCTCTCAGGATTCAGGAAGCAGAATGGAAGTATTCTATACTATATATAGGTGACAGGGCTAGTGTCCGTCACCTTGCAGATGACCGGAGCAGGGCCTGCCCCAAGGTGCTGGCAGTTAGGCCACAGCATGTGACATGTCCTTCCGAAGCATCTGCCACACGACAGGCACCATCTGTGCGTGTTACAGGTGATAACCTGTTTAATTCCAAAAATGCCCAAGAGGCAGAGGTAGCAAGCTGGTGGCTGGGGACAGGAGGGATAGCCTACCTTTGATCCCAAGGACACTTAGGGTGTGGCTCTGGGGACTCAGCACCTGGAAGCCAGGGCAGTAAGGCCTCACAGGACAAGTTGGAGTGACATTTTGTAGTCAATCCCGGCAAGTGGCTATCATTTCCTGTCCCTTTTTCTAGAGATAAGAAGGCAGAGATTCTCTGCCCACTCCAATTACCTTCCCCTCCCCCGGTTTGCCACCCTCATGCCCCCCCACCTGCTCCCTGGCAGAGGTGACTCATAGCGGGGGGGGGTGGCAAGCAAGAGGAGCCAACAAGCAGGGGACAGGAGGGGCGTGGGTGGCACCCAGCCCTGCCAGCTGCAGGCTGTCATGGGAGGACACTGGGTGGGACAGAGGAGGGGCAAGAAGAGGAAGATGTGAGGCCCAATTACACAGGAGGGCTCCCTTCTCTCACTCCCTGTTTCTGTGGTCCTGAGCCTCTGCAATTCCAGGACCCAGAGCTGGAGTCCCACTGTGCAGTATGCTTGGGATAAGTGACACTCCTTTGTTGGCCCTCATTTGCATGATGGGAACAATGATGACGCCTGGTGCCAAAGGACTGTGCTTGACAGAACACTGAAGTGTGTAGAGAGCACACCCGTGCCTGATGCAGGCAGGTTCAGGGGGCTCTCCTCACTCGTCAGGGGGCCATTATCCCTTACCCCAGGGAGGTTGCCAGTGATAACTGAGAACCTCTCCATTCTGTAGGGACCCTCAGAGATATGCACTCCAAGCAGGAAGGGCCTAGGGACATGGATCCAGCCAGTGGGGACAGCAGTGGGTCCCAGCTCGAATCACCCTTGTCAGGAGACTGGGAAGGGCTGGCCATGGCTTCCTGGACTCTGCTTCCTCAGGCTAAATAAGCTTCCCGGCGCATGAGCCTAAAGCTGGCATCACTGACTGAGGCAGATGTCAGTCTGCCTGTGCTGCCTGGGGTGGCTGTAGGGATACTGGATGAGGGATCGCTGGAGGTTCCTGATGGCCAGGGCACGTCAGAGGTTTCTGTCCTTCCCCAGAGGGACACAGCCTTACCAATAAGGCTTCTGCTGGGTGTCCAGGGAACTGCAGCTCCATACAAGGTCCTCTGGGGGGGGGGGTGTCTCAGACTCTCCCCATGCAAAGGGATGCTACATCCACCATTGCTGGACCTATTCAAAAGCAACAAAGGCCACCACAGAGAAGGGCTCTCCATCCAGTCTGAATCTCACCCTAGTCACTTAGAGAGCTGGGCACAGCCTAGCTGGCGAGACCAACTGCAGTGGGATCAAGGCCCCGCTGCCTTGACCTCAGCATGTGGAAAGACCAGTCCCAAGGGAACTGTCTCAGCCCCAGGGTCCTGTTCTTTCTCATCTCTCTCAGCCACATGCATCCTGGACAGCCTGGGAGTCAGCCATCTTATGTCTCAGAGAGCTCAGAACAACCGCATCACAGAACACCCAGGGCTCCAGCCCAGCCCGGTAACCACACACTTCCGTCCCAGGTCCTCTCCACCTGGACGTTAAATATCAGGATTTCGCACTCCCAAGGGCCATGCATGCTAAGGAAGCCAATTGCCAAGTCTTTGTGGCGGCGAGCTGCCAGCCTGGAGATTGTGGGATACCCTGCTGGCTGTAGCTTCACCAGACCTGCAGACCTGGGTGGATACAGAAAAGCAGCAGAAGTGAGTTCAAATCTAAGGACTGGTACAAGCTAGCCCAGGGCCAGTAGGGAGGCCTCAAAGCTCCAAGCTTGGATTGGTTCAAAGACAAGGAGTCTTGAATTGGGTCGGGAGTGGTTTTTGAAGGAAGGATGTCACCCAGGTGAAATCCAGCCTGCGTAGAGTTTTGCCCACATTCCCCAGGCTAGTTCACATGGAGATGAACCAACCCCGGGCCCTCTCTGGTCAGTCCACTGCAGGCTTGCAGTGGGGCCTGCCTACCCACCCAATCTTGGGGGCACAGCTGATGAAGAGGCTGAAAGTGGATCGGGGCAGAGACTAACTATTCCTTACGAAAGACAAGTGGCTCTTGTGGGTGAGCAAAGACTCCTACACAGCCCCTCAGGGGAAAGGCTTCTGTCTGCTCGACTTGGGGTGACCCGGGAGAGCTCTCCCATTCTTTCCTGTAGGAGCTCTCCTAGGGTGCTCTCCAAGGGCATCATGGGAGTTAGCAGGCACCCGACAGTGGAAGTGACAATGAGATGGGTCTGGAGGAGGACATGGACTCCTGCTTATCCCCCAGGACCAGAGACGGCAGGGATTTTCAGTCAGGCCCACACTCGAAGCTTGAAGATGGCAGGCCAGAGAAGTGGAAAGAGGTGGCTCTCACTGTGGCTTTCTGTACATGTTTTGTTTTAAGAAAGCATCAAGGCAACCAGCAATTAACCTGACAGCATCAGCCAGCAGCCACCATGAGGAGAGGCATCTGTGAGCGTGTCCCACAGCTGCCTGCCACCCCACTGGCATCAAGAAGGGAAGCAGGGCTCCCAAGGGACCCTGGCCACCTGCGTGCAGCGTACAGTTGTCCCTCAGAATTGCCACCCACTCCGGGGTGGAGGGCCTGAGAACTATTTCCCAATTAGTCAGGGATGGCTGGCATTCTGAGGTCTGGGCATATGGGTTACAGTGTAGTCACCTTGGGGCTACATGGTAAGGGCACTATCTTCCCTCCACAGGGTCCCCTTGCCCTTCAGCTGATGTTCCACTCCCGGGGCCCTCTTCAGAAATGAGAACCGTCTGTCCACCCGTGGTTGCAGCTCTGCTTCGAAGCAGAGTTGTTGCTTGGTATCCCTGCTCTCCCTGCTAAGCTGGCAAAGTTGTAGGGTGAGGCCTAAAATTGGGGTCAGTGCCGTGTACAGCCATAACAGAGAAACTAGGGAAGTCCTCACATGCTCAACCATGTGCCCCCCTCCCCCGCTCCGTCTCTAGGGATAGGGCAGTGACGCTCTCCATCTCCGCCCCCCACCAGGAGAGGGCACAGCTCTTGTTCATTCTTGCAAACCACAGAATTATGCAAACATCCTCCCGCAGCACCTGGGTCACCTCTCCGGGCTATCACACACCCTGCCTTGCCCAAGCCTGCTGATTCACGGGGCTCAGAGAGCAGCCTGGGGCCCTGCACTCATGCTCTTCCATGGTCTCTGAGTATACGTGATTGCAGCTTGTATGCATCTCACCTGACCAGTGTCGGCCATTGTGCTGGTCATGCCCACTGCCCTGGGACAGAACTTCTACATCCCTGGCTGTGAACAGGAAGGGACCAAAGTGAGGAGCCTAGACTCTTGAGGTCTCGAAGCTTTGTCAGCTGTTGACCAATCACTGTCCTTACACAGGCCTTGGTCTGACCAGCTGTCCCCTCTCCCAGCTCTGGGGCCATCAGTCTAGACCTGGAGTGATGTCTCTCCCCACGCAGGTCCCAGAGCAGCCCACCTCTTCAGATACCATCAAAGAGTCCTCCAGTGACAGTGGGCAAGCTGGTGCTTTGTGCTGGAGACCAAGCCTCATGTCACATGGTCATGGGACAAGGAGCAAAAGCTCTTGGGGTCAGTGGCTTCTCGAAGACTCACTCACTGTGGCCCTACTCGTTACGTCACAGCAGCCTCAAGGCTTCGGGATACATTCCTGCCACAGATCCTGGCATGGTGGCCTCCCAACTGTACCTACCACATTCTTGCATTTTCCAGAGACTGCAACTATTGCCCAGATCTTCAAGCATCCCAGACTGGACACCTAGGACCCAATGTGGCCTGAGACCTGCTCTCATGAGACTAGGAAGCACTTCTAGCTGCTAAAGACATAAGTGGGGAGGGACCTAGCAAATGAGTTCATATAACTCCAGCCCACTTATGTAATGCACACTATTCATTGCCCTTCTGCACTCTACCCCGAGCCGGCCACATAAACCATGTGGAGAAGTCCTATCATGTCCTTGCAGCCAAAGAGGCCTGATATACAAGCATCTCCAGTCAGCTGAGGCCGGTTTCCAGCATCCCAACTCCCAAGGGAGCTCAAGGAGAGGAACTGGCCTCGAAAGAAATTTCATCTTCTTTGGTGTCTGTTTCCCACTCTGGGAAACATCCTCTCCTCATAAGAAGCCTGGGCCTGCCAGGTCTCCAGCCTCCCTCCGAGCTACAAATCAACTATTTCACATCAGACCTAGGGCCGCAGCTCGCCTTGGTGACACTAAGACACGGAAGCACCCTGTGGCCCAGAGCTCCTGGCCTCCGGGGACAGAGGCCCCTGCAGAGTGAAGGGATATCTTCTGGATTCTCCTCTCTGAAGCTGGCTCCCATGAGGATTCCAGTTCTTCAAAATGTCCACCTGGCCAGCATGACAGAGGTGTCTTAGGACCTGCTCTCTCATTTTTCCATATTCCACCACGAGCTAGGTACCCCCAGTTCAATCCGCACAATTCTCTCCTCAAAGCCCATTTCTTTTTAAAATTTAAATTTTTATTTTATTACGTGCATGAGTAGTTTTCCCAAATGATGTCTATGCACCTGTGTTCCCGGTGCCCAGAGAAGCCAGAGGAAGGTATCAGGTCCCCTGGAACTGGAATTACAGATGGAATTATGAGTCACCATGTAGTCGCTTAGAATCAAATCCAGGTCCTCTGGAAGAGCAGCCAGTGACAGTGATCTTAGCCACGTAGCCATCTCTCCAGGACAATCAATTCCTTAAGTGCCTACCACATAACCAGTGCAGCCATGGGACATCCCTTTCCCTACTGGGATGGGCCAGAGCCAAAGCAAGGAGAGATCAGCTCCTGAATTATGCTTAAAGCCAGGCCTCAAAAACAGGTCCACAGTGTGGGCCATGGACCCCTTCGACCCTGCGTACACCTTCTGTGGTGGTGGTAGGTGTTGGGCAGGATTCCTCCAGATTTGAGGGATGTTAGAGATAGAAAATCCAGGCTACCCTAAGACAATTTCACCCATTTTACAGAAGGCTGAGGCAGGAGGGCCCAGAACCCAGTTTCTAGTAACTCCCTTCCTACAGGCCGTCCTCAGAAACCTCTCATGATGCCAACCAGCTGATGAGGCTCAAACCCCAGCCTCAGCCCTGCAAGGTGGTGAGCACCCTGCATGGGAATCGAGCAACAAATGACCCTAGGAGAGACGGGCTCAAGGAGAGAGGGCTTCCCTGATGACTTGGGCCCTAGATGAAGACTATCATATCTCCCTCATCCACCTCAACCCAGGGGTGGGCACTGTGTATGCCATGGTCTAAGGGGCTCCAAAGCACAGCTCTTGGCAGCCACTTCCAACCACACTGATCCCAGTCTTTGGGATTGTTCCCACCAGCAGTCTGACCGATGTCTTTACAACCCTTCACACCAGCAGCCACACTCTACAACCAGTCAGCAGGAAGAGCCTCATCTGTCCCCGTTTCACAGGTGAGAGCACAAAGGGTCAGGGTTCCTCAGCCATGACCTGTCTGTCCACTTCAGGCTTTTCTGTGGGTCTGGATTTGTCAGAAGCTTGGACTAAACCAACCGAGTTTATGAACTGTCTTCCCCAGCCCTGTCCACACCACCAGATCAAACACAGGATGCCCAGGTAAGTTTAAGTTTCAGACAGACTTCAAAAGTAATTTTTTAAGTATAAGAATGTAATATGGAGCATGGTTATGTAATCTTTTATCTGTTTATAATAATATTACTAAACCTGTTTATCAGTTAAAAGATAAAAAAAAAAAAAAACACCCTATTTATCAAATGTGGAATCTGGCAACTCCGTCTGGATCCCTCGTTCAGGGTGGCTGACCCTGAGGATGAGGATTTTCTCTTCCAGGGCTCTTCACCTGTTCCCCCACACCCCATAAGCCCAAGTCTGGGAGACAGAACAAAACAGTGACAGGCAGACCCTGGCAGTAGGGAAGGAGTGCCCAAGGGAAGCCATTCCACACACCAAGTCCCTAGGGAACGCCCCTGGGTTCCAACCGAAGGAGGTGGAAGGGTTGTGGTTTTGGCCAGGGAGCTGGAAAGGAAGGAGGGGAGGGTCTCCAGGAGGAGAGGGCACTGCCTGAGGCACAGGCTCAGGCTGCTGTGCACTGCAGCGGCCCGACTCTATTAACCCAGTTCTGTAGGTTCTGCATGTGCATCCCTTGGGTAGGGGGTGTATGGGGTTGTGGGTAGTGAGGCCAAGAAAGGCACCCTGTCAGTCACAGCAGCCACCTCACATGTGGACCCTAGGCCCACACACATCGCAGGCAGGTTTCTGAGACGATGTAGACCTCCCTCCAGCTGCACCCCAGGACCCTGATACATCAGGACAGCTTCTTCCTCTTAGTATCAGGCAGGGTGCGTCTCCCAATGCAGAAGACACCATGTGAGCCTTTAGGAGGCCAGGTGCCAGGCATGCAGGGCAGGGCTAGCTGGGCACGGGCCTGAGGGCGCAAGGAATTTGCTGAGCTTGGATCCTCATCTGTGAGAGCCGCCCACATGTGATGGCAGGCCTATCAGTGACATGAGCCCCAACCTGGGACATCTGATCCCCACTGTGAGCCCACTGCCTGCCCCAGCTGGGTTCTTCTCCCTACCAGCTGTGGGTCTGAGATCTCTCGGCGTCTATAAGACTGTCGCCTCCTCTGTACCTGGTAAGTCCGAGTTGTCTTAAGGGTGAGTCAGCAGCAATGGGGACCATGATGAGGACACCCTCAACTTCCCACAGCAGACCTGAGGCACAGGCTTTCCCTCCGTTCACACCATCCTCCCGTGCACAGCCACTAACCAGGCTTGACCTTTGCGCAGGCTTCCGTAGCTGCGGCTTACCTCCGCACAGGGTGTCCACAGGGACAACAAAGCCACCCCCAAAGGAGCAGCTGTTTTGTGTGACTGGTGGTGGTGGTGGTGGGGAGTAACAGCAAACAATGTTTCTAAGACTCATGTGTGCAATGATCTCTCTACCTCACTCAATTGATTTTCCCTTAGCTGCTTTTGTTAAGAGTAGCTTAATAATCTCTAATTATTCACAGACTGAATGCCTCACAATTCTCTATTTAACTAAGTATTAAATTTGAAAGTCTGAGCGTTGAGGTGAGGCCTTTGGTACAGGGCGTGTGACTCGGAGCACTGTCATTTACTGGGAGGTCTCATCTCTTTCTGGATTCGGTACCAACTTCTTCCTCCTTGGCGCAGCGGTGACTGGCAGTGAGGAGGTGACACAGATTCTCCAGCTCTGAAGAAAGGTGCCCACTGAGCTGGCCCGTGAGGTCATACAGCCGAAGAGGTTTGCTAGCCCGGACGGGCTTGATCCTTACATCTATATTGCCTTGGGATGAGGCCAAGGTCAAGGTCAGCAGGGCTTCTGAGGGTCAGCGGTGGACAGAGAAGCAAAAGAATAAGCAAAGTATTCTGGATTCTGGTCACTTAGGTCAACACATCTGGATTGGGTTTTACACGGTTAAGTTGTTGGGGAAGGCAGCACGGTTTGCCGAACGTAACGTGTGCAGCTTTTACTGAGCAACTGGCTTGGCCAGGATTCCAGGGAGTCTGCTGGCACGGCCAGGACCTAGCACCAGAGCTAGAAGAAGAGCAGCCTTGGTTTGAAAGAACACTCCAACGGTGGGAAGCAACCTGTCTCCCAGATACCCCCGAGAACAGGGCAGCCCTCGTGGCAGCGAGAGACACAGGTGGGATAAAATACCAATGTGGCAAAAGCTGGAGATGTCTAGGGATGGTGACAACATAAGGAAGCGAGGCTGACACAGAAGGTGCTCAGGCACCTCCTGGGTACGTGAGGCCCGTGTGCCACCGCCTTATGATGCCAGGAATGTTTCACACCTGTGTGCATACCAACCAACACTGATGGCAGTGGGGGAGCACGAAGATGGGGAGTACGGAGCATCGGTGTACACAGTAAGCCGTCTGTGGGCGTTTCCTCCAACAGTATCACCAGCAGTGTGACACACGCAGACAAACACAGACTCGTGCGCACTCATACCGCACAGAGACAGAGACATACGTGTGCACACACACACCTAATGTGCTTTGAACCATGAACCTCATCTCCTTTGTGATCTCTCACAGGAGGGAGTGTGGAGGCCTCAGGGGTATTGCCTGGAGGCCCATAGGAACTGACCTCACACTGGGCCTGGGCTGGCTTCGAGCATGGAGAGCTCCACGCTAGTTCTGTGTCTGGTCAGAGAAGAACCGAGCTCCTAGCCCAGGTCCTGAATCATAGTTCAGGACAGCGCGAAGACCCATTGACAGTAGGTGGCCCACATCTAGCCCATGAAGACTTTCTCCCACCCAGTGCAGCTCCCTATCTAGGAACAGACGAGACCACGTCCTCCGTTCCTGCAAGGTTTCTGCATATCATTCCCCCTGACCGTTGGGGACAGAGGGCCAACATGGGAACTGACCGGGCCCAGTACTTCTCAGAGATGCGGATGAAGACAGGCTGGTACAGAAGCACCCTGGGCCTGGAGGATCACCGTCTTAGGTTCAGAGAACACTCCCAAGAAGAAACACATATGAGCGCCCCCGTGGTCTGGTAAACAGCAGGTGCTCAAACGTGCTCACACATATCCTGATAAGTTACAGGAGTGGGGTCAGCTATGTGACCTGTGAGTTGCCAGATTGTAAATTGTAGACCCTGCAGTCAGCAAAGCAGGTCACACCCTCAACGTGCCCACTGGATGAGACCCTGCCTCCATCGTAATTCAGCTTCAAAGCATCTACCAGTCAGGATGAGAGCGGTCAGGGCTCCTTGGCCCTCTGCTAGCTCGGATTTTAATCTGGAAGCTCACTCTGGCTGCACGGTCTGAGGATGGATGGGAGGGAGAGGAGGAGGAGGAAAGGGGGGAGGAGGAGGGGGAGGATGGGGAGGAGGAGGAAGAGGGGAAGGAGAGTGGTGCCATCTCACCTTGGCAGCCACCCACTCGCCACCCCCAAGGCCTCCACAGTACTTAGGGACTCTATCCAGATCCCTGTGCAGATCCATGAACCCCACTCACATCTAGACCCATCCCCAGAAAATCATCAGACAGTGGCTTCGGATAACCACCTTGCCTGAAATGATGTGCCCTACCCCCACGCAGGCCCTGCCTTTGTCTGTCTGGGTGGCCCGCCCAGCCAGCACCGCTATACCTGACAGCCTGCAGAGGCTTCCTTGGGGCAGGCAATGGTGTTCCCAGCTCAGAAGACTCAGTTAAGAAACCATCTGAGACACTCCGGGTGAGCCAGGGCAGGAACTCCACTAACGTGGACGCCAAGAGTAGCCTTGCCATTGGCCACCCACTGCTTTTCCTTGGCCATCATTTTTAGGGAAATATCACCTAGTCCCCCAGTGCCTCGCCAACGTGAGAACTTCTCTTCAGGTCTGGGACGGAGACCCTGCAGGCTTGGGAAGGAGGAGAGGCTACGAGGGAACCCCCAAATCAGAGATTGAAAGTTGTGAGGCATCTGAGGGTAAACTCCCCCGACGTCCACTCAGCCAGATCCATCTTGAAGGCACTGGCATTCCTGATCCCTCACCATCATCCCAAAAGGCTGAGACAGCGCCTCCACACACCCACACACAATCCCCCCCCATGTCCTACCTCTAGCCGACAGCTTCTTGGTGTTAATGATCTTAGCTGCATACTCATGGCCGGTGCAGAGCTTGACACAGCGTCGGACCACAGAGAAAGCCCCCCTGGAAAGGACGTGGGGCAGGAGACAGACACAGGGAGAGAAAGAGAGAACCAATTAATCTCCAAGGACACTTAGAACCTAGCCTCTGCCAGGCCTTAGGCACAAAGCCAGCGACCAAAGGAAGCCCGGGCCCCTCCCACACAGTTCCTGGCCACCCTACTTGGCACCTGCAGGACAGAGCCAGACAGATACTCTTGTGGGGACTCTGAAATAGGAGTATCAGCTTTGAGAGGGTCCCCACTCGATCCCTGTGTAACACACGTGTCCTGATCTATTGGTCGGCTGGAACAAGAGACATCTTCAAGTTCATAATCCCCGGGCATACTCCACTGAGGGGTGAGGCCAGGCTGGAGGGGACATATACTGGTAATTGGTGTAGCTGGCCGTTGGGACCCATGGAAGGTTTCACAGGGAGAAACATGACATAGCTTAACTGCAAAACCAGAGGCAAGGACCCCCCTGGGATACACAACCATCCTCGTATCACTGAAGAGGCCACAGAGGTCCAGGATGGGTCATAGTAAGAAAGGGCTGGAACTCAAGGGTGTGACTTAAAGTGACAGCAGTGTCAGGATTGGTTCTGAATGCTGCCCACAAGGCCAAGCCACAGAGACCTGGAGCTGAGGGGAGAGGAGGCCAAACCAGGCCAAACACTCCCTAGCCTAGCACCTTACATCTCTCTGCACCCCTCAGGTAGCTCAGATTACCACAGCTCGGACAGTGACTGCCACTGTTTCTTTTTGGAATGAACCTTTTTTTTTTTTTTAAATACTGTTTGCTTTCCGAGAAATAAAAGAACAAAAAGTAACTGCCCTCCATCTGAAGGCGTCTGAGTGGCTTATACCATCATGACCAACAGTTACCCTCCGAAACCACTGAGATCAGCGGCTCAACTCAGGGGCTGACACAAAGTCTCGCCCAGGCGGGCCACACAGCCTAGCTGCTGTGACCCTGTGGACAGGGTCAGGGCTGCTCAGGGGCGGGTGTGGCAACACAGCATATGTTTAATCTGCAGCTTCTTGTTCCATTTTCCCACTCTGTGCGGGTTACAGTCTCAAAATATCCCTTCGTAAGGAAAAGTTAAAGAAAGAGTTATTGGTGTTTTTTTTCTCCCCCTCCCAGTTTTCTTCTTTCTGATTTTAGCCACGTTAGACAGAACCCAGAGCCTTGTGCGCTGTAGGGAAATGTTCTATATCTGAACCATTCCTTTCCCTGGGTTATCGTCCTTTACAGCCACTGTGTGGACTGGCTTCCTCCTGCCTGTGGCTTCCTGGTTGCACATCTGTTTTCCCCATGGTGGATATAGCCGAGCAGCAGGGCCTCACAGGGTGGCCGTGTGGCTCTCTGCCCCAGCCAGCTTCGTCTACCGTGTAGACTCACTTTCCCTTTGCTCAGGGGCCCATGTTGTCATCTGTGTTTCTCAAGCCCAGAGAGCACAGTGAGTGTAGCCTCCTGAGGGGAGTCAAGAGTCTGGCCTTTCCTGTGCCATGGGCAAGACCTCACAGGAGGCCGAATTGTGCATCTCTGAGACATCAGACAGTGTCTCAGTTGGGGAGCCCATACACAAAGGAGGGTAGGGCTTCCCTCGCCCACACACATCTTATCAGCAGAGTAGGCTCCCAGCTGCTGACCAGACCCAGGGAAGGACATGAGTAAGTGTTGGTGCACCATAGCCTTCCCCCAGTGTGAGGGCGTCCATACACAAAACTACCAAGAGTCTGTGGCAGGCGGGCAGCCTACAGATTGCTTGGTAGCTCCCTCCCTGCTCCAGATTCTCTCCTTTCCTCTGCAGAAGGCTCCGTGCTGTCAGTTCAGGTTTGGCTAGGCACCCAGCAGCGATGGAAGGAGCCAAGCCTGGGCAGCTGCCAGAGGGAAGGAGAACCAGGGCTGAGGCCCTGAAGCAGGGAGGTGCAGGTATAGCCAGGCAGTCCGTAACTTCTCAGGAGGACCAGCCAAAAGTCCTACTGCTTGGCCCCTGCTTGGCCTCAACCTCAAGCAGGATCCCGATTCCAGCAACCCAGATACCCTACAGGGAGACGGTGGCTGTTATGCAATAAGGGTAGGAGGCTGACCCTGGATGCCTGCTGTGCCTGGGTCCGGTGCCTCAGGGCCATCTCTGCCACCCCTTTGAAGCCAGCCCTGAAAAGCCATCCCCCCGACCACTGCAGACCTGGACAAGCAGTCGTAGGACCACCCTCTCCTTCCCCAGCGACTCTGTCTCTTGCCAGGTGCTCCTGTCACAGGAACATCCCCCACCCCTGGCATATGGGCAGTGAGGATGGGGCTGGTATCTTGCACATCTTCGAGGGCAAGGAGGCCGATGTCATTGTCACCCCCTTGGGACTCACAGCACCTGCCACTCCAATTTGTAATGACTGAGAAACAATAAGGACCAAGATCGTTGGTGTGGACCGTGACCCTGTTCCTGCCTCAGGCTAACTCCTATGCTTTCCTTCAAGACCAGATTCAGACAGCTCAGTCTCCCGACTGTTGCCCACCCGTGTTTCATGATAATTCCTTCCGTTGGTTTCCAGCCCCCACCCCACCCCCATCCTCCCCACTCTCAGATTTAGGACTTCCTTCAGCCCAGGCAAGCACTCCACCATTTGCCCCCCTTCTTACTTTTTAAAGAGAGACTCATTGAGTTGCCGAGCAGGCCTCGGATATTTTTTTTTAATTAAGAAACTACCATATATATATATTTTTTAATTTTACATCTCAACTTTTAAAAATTGGGAAGGAAAATACGTACTTTAACATAGAATATTTTAATTTGTCTTCTGAGAACCTCATAGATTCATACAATGCATGTTGTTAATATCTACTCCCTCTCCCCTCTTCCAACTCCTCCTGGATTATCCCAACACCCATCCCTCCAAACTTAATTTTTTTTCCCAGAGTCCATTTAAGCCTTGAACTTTTGATCTTCCTTCTCACCATCTTGAATAGCTGCGATTCGTTTCTCTACTCTACTATGACTATATTTCTGCCCTTCCCCACTGCTCCTCTCTGCACGCAGGTCCGTGTCCTGCCTGCTCCGAATGCTGGTGCTAGGCCCAGCCCTTGGTCTGGTGTGGAAGTCAGAGCGGACTGCAAGTGTTGCAGATTGGCTGAGGGCGCTGCAGCTTCGGGCCTTGGTGCTGGTCCAGCCTAGCAAAACAGGAGATGCTGCAGGAGAATGGCAGCCAGGAAGAGGGGCAGGAGGAGGAGGGCCCTGAAATGGCTCATCAGAAGGGGTCCCCTCAGGCGGATATGGCCTAGGAAAATGTGCTGAGGCCTCATGGTCAGAATGAGCAGAGCCTGGGGAAATACCTGGGTAGGCTTAAAACCCCATCTTGAGGGGTTGGGGATTTAGCTCAGTGGTAGAGCGCTTGCCTAGCAAGCACAAGGCCCTGGGTTCGGTCCCCAGCTCCGAAAAAAAGAAAAGAAAAAAAAAAGTCATCTTGAAGATGTCCACGGTGTCGGGTGCTGCCCCCCCCCTTATATGATACATGCTAGACACGTGTGAGAGAGTGTGTGTGTCCACCTTCAGGGGGTGTTCCTGTGACAGGAGCACCTGGTGGGAGGCAGAGTCACTGGGGAAGGAGAGGGTGGTCCTATGGCTGCTTCTCCATGCCTGCAGTGGTCTGGGGGACGGCTCCTCAGGGCTGGCTTTAAAGGGATGGAAGAGATAGCCCTGAGGAACTGAGCCAGGCGCAGAAACACAGGAAGGCAGGATGGGCAGCAGCAGCACTCACCTTGGAAAACACTACTGGCTCCCAAACTGGGCCACCTACCCATGGCCACAGGGACAGAAGTGGAGCCACGGAAGAAAAAGGTCCGGGGTCCAGGCCGACACCTCTGCTAGACACTGGCGTGTACTTCATCTGAACACCAAGGTCACATGTGGGATGTCTGGTGCGGGCTGCCTACTTCAGAACGAAGTAGAAAGTGATTTGAATAACCTGTTCAGATCATGAGGCCCCAGGGCACTGAGTACGTTAGAGGGCTTTTAAAATCAAATAAAGCTAATTAAAACAAGGAAGTACTCTTTGAGCCCTGACTCGGTGGAGGCTCCAAACACTGCCTCGTTTACAACAGGATCAACAGTACCCAGAAACAGGTCCTGAGAGAAAAGGGGTGGGGATTAATTCCAAGCAGGATTGGAGCCTTCGAGCTGGGCAGCCCCAGGAGACTGCTTTCCACACCTGCTTATCACTGGAGTGAGGTCTCCCTTGCAAGCCCAGGAGAAAAGCAATCTGGTCAGATGACCACTGACATCAGAGGAGTGACAGAAGGTTCTCAGTCTTCAGGAAACCCATTCCTGGCCTATGATAGACAGTCTGGCCATCTACTAGCCCCAGCCTTGCTGCCCTCCGTAGACCCTGGCTCTGAGATGCTGCCAAACCAGCCAACACCAGGAGTCTGTTGCCCATTGCTAATCGTCTGTGGCTCCCATGGACTATGTCAGAACCCCCTTCCCATTCCACTCTGTGGTCCTCTCTGTCCTATACTAGGTCTTGCTAGCAGCACCCTAGACCTCTCCTGCTGTCTAGGCTGCCCCCTGCTGCCTTGTCATGGTATGGCAACTGTAGTACAGAAGCTGACACGCACAGAGGAGATGGTAGACCAGTAGTCCCAAGTCAGAAGTTACTGATTCTCTGGCCAAGATTCCTGTTGGGGAGAATCTAGTCACTTATACTCTGGCAAAGACTGAGTTACCATGGTTCCCAGATCTGGGAGTATGGTTAAGACACTGCTAATGACATCCTCTGTCCTCACAGACTCTGCTCGGCTGTCCTCTGGGGACTTGAGATGACAAGGAGATAATGGCTGTTTATCTTCTTGTAGACCATGTCTGGGTGAAATGAGATTATCCGTACAGATGCTACATGCATCATTCAGTACACAGAGAACCACGTGATTCTGCTTCCAGGATGGTATAGATAGGAACCCCAGCCACCCCCACAACAGGCCACCGAGTCCAAGGGGTGTTCTTAGCCACTCCCTCGAGGTTCTAGCCCCTTAGTGGACCTTTCCACACTTCCATCTCTGAACCCCACCATGCCTTATGGCCTCTTCCTGCCACCTTAGGCTTTTCTGCCTCTGTCTCTGGCCTCTGCTGTGAGGGAAGCTAACTATTTGCATAAGTACACTTGCCACCAGGACTTTGGCCCTCTCCCACAAACGCCTTTGGTTGCTTGACAACGAAGTACAGTGTGCCTTTCACATGCTCTCAGAAGCCAGTTACAATGGCAGCTCAGGGCTGAGTCGGGGACTTTGTCATCCGCAGAGAGGCTACTGGCAGTTCCAGGGGCTCCTCTCTTTTAGGAAGAAAGATGACCAGTAGCTTTAAGTGAAGACCAAAGCTCCAACCCTACTGGCCCTGTTTATGAATGAATGTTTCCCATCAGGTTTATGAATGAATGTTTCCCATCAGGTTTCTTGTCTAAGGTCCCATGGGAGTCAGGAACAAGCACAGTGCTCCCAGACGACCCCAAGAACATCCTCCCAACAAGGCCACTCCATCAGATCCCTCAGGAGTCCCACTCAAGCAGATTTCCCACAGGGGATCCTCCTCAGAAGAGCCTCTCCACCACATCCACCCTAGCAGAACTCTTTGGAATAAACTGACCATGCAATGGTTTTATTTCCTACTGTAAATTACCAAGTGGCTGTCTTGAAACCAACCATTTGTCCAGTCTTCTGACACGGTCAGTTCTAAGTAGGCTCTACTGATTGGGTCAAAGTTAAAAACAGTAGGTGCAAGTCAGGGCCACACTGAGGGACTTCAAACTTTGTTTATTCTTAAATTGCCATTTAGGCACTAGCCTGAACAAAATCCCTTTCTCCCTCTGATTATAAAGAGCTCTTAAAAAATGAAGAGGAGGACCTTTCTATCATTTATCTACCTGTCTGTCTATTCATCCATGCATGAATCCATCTGTCTGTCCATCCATTCATCTATTTATCATAACCTAAGATGAGATTCTGGTGTTTTCCAGGCTGACTCTGAACCACTGGTCTCAAACCATCTTCCCAGCTCCTGAGTGGCTGGGACTATAGGTGCCCATCAACATACCTAGTCCTTGCTTATTTTAACACTGACCTAAGCAACTTCCTGGAAACACTAACCTCTGCATGAAACACAGTGTTGATGTTACAACAAGACTTTTCTTTTATGTGTTTTTCAACTTCTAAGCAACAACGCAAGGACAGAACTCATCTATCCACCCACCAACAGCAGGGGTTGCTTTTGTATCATTATGATTACAAGGTCTGCGACAGAATAGCCAAGGTCATTAAGAACACGCTGGAGTCACTGTGACCTCCTAGCCTGCACATTGCCTGTGCAGGTGTGGCTCTGCACCATGTGGAGGCTTCCTGTTACTCAAGAGTGGCTTGTCTACTCTTCTGCTTCCTGTCCCCATCAGGATTCCACATGCCTTGAACACATCTTCCACAGCATGGTCTGACCTGTGAGCATTGCTTTGCTGTGTGATACCCTGAGTGTGGTCTGCAGTAGTGAACTTCCATTCACTGCTCTGTGGCCCTGAAGCAGGTGAGGGGAGCATTTCAGTTATGACAGAAGCAAAGTCCTCACAGAGGAGTGCTTGCTATCCAGTACAATCTACAGATGGCTGGAGAGCAGGCTAAACTCCCAGGCTGTATGCCCAGCTCTGCCTAACATCCAGATGTCCTGATTCTGAGCATTGGGCTTGAGGTGGCGCCCTTCTGGGGACAAACATTTGGACAGCACTGACTTCTGTCTGCATACACACAAACTCTAAGTGGTCTCCAAGCACCAAACGTGGCTTCCTCAGCAAGTCCTTTCTTGGCTTTTGCCTTTTCCACTGAACATTACTTCATTCATCATGTTCACACTTGGACAAGAGCCCCTCCTCAGACTGTGGAGAGCTCCCCTCCTCTGAAAACTGAGCACTTCTCTTTTGGCAACGGAAGGGTTGCTTCCAGTTTTCTGTCTCTTGAATGACCTGCTGTGAGCAGTTCGGTTATTTCCACAGTGTCTATTTCCAAATGCAAATCATTGGGTTTTCTTACATTAATTTATAACCCTAGCAACAGCCAGCCAAGCTACAGCTGCCAGGTACTCTAGTTCTGGTATTTCTTGGGTCTCTGAACCTCTCCTTGGGTCTCTGTACTGAGGCATCTGTTTCTTGGCATGGAGATGGATCACTCTGTATGACTGAGTGGTCACATGCCTGGATAGCTGTGTGACCAATTCCCCCGTTCCCATGACAACACCAGTCATGTTTCTGGTATGACCCCATTCTAAACCTAAAGACATGTGCAAATACCCTATTTACTTTCAAGGTTTTTATTTAGTTACTTTTTTTTTTTTTTGAGGCAGGATTTCTCTGTGTATCCCTGGCTGCCCTAGAACTTGTTCTGTAGACCAGGCTGGACTTGAACTTAGGGCTATGCCTACCTCTGCCTCCCACTTGGCGGGATCGAAGGCGTGTGCGACTATGCCCAGTTCTATTTTGAATTTTTCATCTTACTTATTTTGTGTTTGTCTGTGTGTGCATGTGGGTATCTGGTGTGGGTGTGAAGTGGAGCGTTCTTTTTTTTTTTTTTCTTTTCTTTTTTTTGGAGCTGGGGACCAACCCAGGGGCCTTGCGCTTACTAGGCAAGCGGCTCTTCCACTGAGCCAAATTCCCAACCCGGAGCGTTCTTTTTATTTGGTGTAGGACTTTTCAGGATCTTCTGTTTAGCCATCATCCCTGTGAGTTCTCCTGCAAGGCAGCTTTCCCCTAACCTATTGGCTACAGAAATCTCCATTCAAAAAAAAAAGTCTCCAAGAGATCCAACACTGACTTCGGCTGGAACTCCATGCAACCCACAGACGCCTGTAACAGATGCTTCTGTCTGAAGGGTGAATGTGTCGTCCATCGGAATACACACAAATACACACCCAGATTCCTTGGCTTCACCCCAGGACCACAGCTGCCACTCTTGGAGGCTCTGTGAGCACATCTCAGATGGAGAAATCCCTAGCATGGTCCCCATCTTCTCTCTCAACTCTCAACTAGGTAGGGTTAGGCTAAGGGGACACATGTGGCTTCCCGTGATCAGATCAGCCCTGCGGCCTGGCAAAGCTCACAGATGTGCAAATGGGTGTACACAGGAGCCCTGTCACCGTCACCCCATGAGTTCAGGTGCCCCGGGTGCAAGGTGCAAGGTCTCCATGACCTGCTTTTCACGAACCTGTGTTAAGAGTTCAGTCTCACAGGCTGCCCCACGTCTCAGTCTGACCCCTCCCTGCCACAGCTGGACTGTCTAGCATCCTGGACTGTCTGGCTATCTTGAGGCAGCAAGAGCCATGTGCTGGGGTGGTACTCTGGGGCCAGGTGAGGTCTAAGAGGCTTTTGGGAGCTCCTCACCCTCCCAGGAGAGCTGTTCCAAGTTTTTCTTTTTTTGGCCCAGCGCCCCTATCTGAAGAATGTGACAGGAACTGGGGTTCCTACCTCTTTTCCTGGACCCTCCTCATTCCCACCAAAGCTGCTAGAGTCACAGGCCCACACAGGACGCTTCTGTCTACTTTGCACACAGAGAAGAGTCAGGAGGTGGGAACAAGGCCACAGGCATCCTGGGCTGCTGCCCGTGTGGTGGACAGCTGAGAGAGAGGGACATGCTTGGGCAGAAGCAGGGATATGAGATGGACCATCAGTCAGCAGGCACTGGCTGCTGACTCTCCTGTCCCAGCAACAAGCCAAGGATTGGCTGCAAAAGTGACAACTGTGGGGCAGGAATAGCAGCCTGGAACACAGCTGCCTGGATGCACGGTGGTTGACCAGCAATGTCTGCTGACCCTAGGAGGACACATGTGATCTCTGGTTTAGAAGGACCCACAGGTCAACAGGCTGGTCCTTCACTTTTCAATGTGAGTGAATCCTGTCTCCTGGCCCTCTGTTCCTCCTCCATTCAGGCACCAGGTGATCTGGAAATCTGTCCTTGACTTGGCAACTGGTGTTTCCACAGCAAAGGCCCTGGCAACAAGGGTAGGGTGGTCTCAGACAGCTCAGACCTGCCGGATATCCTTTTCTGCTGTAGGTTCTAGGATCTGTTCCCCAATCTTGGCCCATTCCCCATTTTCTCAATCCTCCCCCATAATGTACCAGGAAGCACATACCAGCTGAAAAGGTCACACAAGGCTGGCTTGCTCATCTCCCTGGCACCCTGGCCATGAATCATCTGAGACTCATAAGGCATATTAATAAATTCCTAAGGTAAGCCTATCAGGGACTGCCTTCCCTGGCTCCAGCACGGCCATCCTTGGATCCCTTGCCTCCTCAGCACGGAGGCAGCCAGGTGGCAGCAAGGTCGGATGCAGGTAGAGGAGAGAGGCTGCAGTCAGGGCTCAGCAGACAAGGATAACTTATTTATCCTAGTGGATATACTTGAAACAGGAGATGCCACGGGAAGAGGCTGAAGGCTCATCACTCCAAACTCGGAGATATCAAGGAAAACAATGAGAGAATGCGGCTTTGATTCAGACAGACCAGGGTGAAATAAGTTCTTGGTGTTTTGATTTGTTTAAAGAGCTAATGTGGAGGCTGCAGCATGCACGAAAGCTCGGGAGTGCTCCCTCCTCTTCCCACACACAGGCTGAGCATGTTAAATAAAGGTCATGAACTCTTCCCAGGTCCACCAGTTGGCACAGGCAAACTGCTGTTGAACTACGGCTTAGTAGACACAGGCTGTTTGGAGTCAGTGCTGAGGTAGGAGCCCACTCACCTAGCACTGGAAGCCCGATGTGGACGGGCCAGCCTTGACAGCATGCACTCACCCTTTTGTCAGTCTAACTTCCAAGAGCCCTAGCAGCTCCCACAGTGAAATCAGAGGACCATTCTCTGGGTATCAGGCAAAGGGAGGGGGAGAGGTAATAATTTTAGATACACTTGCGCATTCTTAACAAACCCTGCCACCCAGGATGCTGGCTAACTCAAGCCAAACCCAACCCTAAACCCTTCCAGCTCTCCTGTAACACATAACGGGGAAGAGAAGGAAGAAGAAGCAGGTGTGAAGGTCACAACTCAGATGCCACCTGAGTATGAGGTGACAGAGCTCTCTCCCCAACATGCAGTTCCCGAATCACTGAACACCTGTCTACCAGAGTTGTAGCCTCTATATTATGTCTGACTTTCAACCAAAGCCTACTAATCAAACAAAAGGACAAAAAGAAGCAGAGCAGGCAGGCTCCCATGTGGCAGGGAGACGCTGGAACTGGCAGATCGGGAGTTGGAAACAACTCCGATCAACATGTTAAAGGCGCTAATGGGGAGGCTGGGATACACACAGAAGCAGATGGTCAATGTGATCAGAGAAATGGAAATTCTGAGAGAGCCTGGGAAAGAAACAATGTAGCAAATCAGAGGCAAGGGCAGAAAGGGAGAATGCCTTGCAGGAGCTCAAAACCACTCTGGGTGGGGCTGAAGAAAGGACAAGGGATCTGGAGAGGCATCTACCGTAAACTGCAGAACTGAGATGTGCAGAGGGAAATGCCCAGGACCTGTGGTGCAGGGAAGGAGGGGGGGAAAAAACCGAGAAACACTGGAATGAGGACGAACAGAGCATGATCCAAACCCATGCATCTAAGGAGCAGAGCAAGGCTCTTAGCTATCACATTTGCTACTATTTTTCTCTTTTCCTTTTTCCTGCAGTCCGGTCTCTCTATCTCTGCCTGCTGCGGCCTAATGAACATTTATAAACTGATCCCATTTTGTCCTCCTCCTTCCTCTCTCTCTCCTCTTTGTCTTGCTCCTCTCCCAGTGTATCTATTTCTACATTACTTATAGTCACTATGTTGTAGCTGCTAATGTTTTAATAAACTACTACCCATTAGACCAAGTGATAGTGTTTTTATTTAGTTATAACATATTTATCATATTACTGTCACTTGTTCCTTCTCTTTCTTCCCCTAGATACGAGTTCTGATCTTTTTTTTTTTTTTTGAAAAATTTTAATATTACTTAATAGGCAGTTTACTGGTAAATGGCTCCCCCATGTCTGTTTGAGAACACTTTATTTCTCCTTAACAATAGCAGCAATAACGAATGTATTTGGTGATGATAGCTAATGGATAAATGAGAAAGCCCACAAGGTAATGTACTGCTTTGCCACCTGAGAAGCAGGGCAGTGTTAAGTGTAGACTTGGATCAACTGTAAATGCATACCGTAAACTCTAGGATGACTACAGAATCATGAAGTATTACTGATACTGATACACTGGACAGGAGAGGGCCGAGTATGAGAGAAAGAAGGGGGAGAGGGAAAAAATGGAATCAGTGTTTAAAATGTTCAGTTAGACCACAACAGACAAAAAGGAAACAGGAAACAGGAGAGAGAGAGAGAGAGAGAGAGAGAGAGAGAGAGAGAGAGAGAGAGAGAGAGAATATGAATAGTAGCTAATATGGTAGTTATTAACCTAAGGATATCAATTCAATTGAGTCTAAATACAGCAAGGTGGTGATGCACACCCTTAATCTCAGTACTTGGAAAGCAGAGATCAGCCTGATCTACAGTGTGAATTCCAGGACAGCCAAGGCTACACAGAGAAATCCTGTCTCAAAAAAACAAAAACAAAAACAACAAAAACAAACAACAAACAAAAGACAAACTAGACTGGAGTGTAAAACATGACCCAACTATATACTGTGTACAAGAAACCCACTTTCAAAGTAAAGACACAAACAGATTAGGAATAAAGACAGATATTATCCAAAACAATTACAGGCTCAGTACTATCCTATCAAACTTTCTCTAGCTCTGCTGCCCACAGAAATAGTAAAAATCTGCCCACCCATTCATATGTAATCCCAAGGGACACCAAATAGTCAAAACAATCTTTTGGGGGAAAGCTGAACGAAGTTAAAAGACTCACATTTCATGATTTCAGAACTCATTACAAAGCAAAGGTAATGAAAATAAATGTGGTTCTGGAGTAAGAACAGACACTGACCAGCGGGATGAAACACTGTCCAACAACTTGCAATAAGGATGCTAATAAGCCTTTCACTATAGAATGGAAAGTCTTGTCAACAAATTCTCCTGGGGAAGCTGAATGAATAGCCATGTGCAAAAGAAGGAAGTTGGGCCCTTGTTATCCGCCATAAATAAAAATTAGCTCAAAATGGACCAAAGCCTAACTTTAAGAGATCCAGTTATAAAACATGGGTGGAAATCTTCATAGCATTAGACTTGGCAATGATCTCTTAGATGTGACATCAAAGGGCAAGCAACAAGAATAATAAACTGAACTTCACAAAAGTATGAAATCACTGGGAACGAGATGTAGCTCAGTGCAGCCTAGGAAGCATGAGGCAGAGCTCAATTCCCAGATCACACAGCCAGAGACAAGGTCATGGAAACAGACAGAGACACAGTCACAGACACAGTCAGAGACACAGTCACAGACATGGTCACAGACTTGGTCACAGACACGGTCACAGACACGGTCACAAACACAGCCAGAGACATGGACACTACCAAGACAATGATAACTACAGTATAGAGAAAATATTTGTAATTCATATATCCTATAAGAACTAAATTGAAAAAAACTAAATTAACAAAAAAACAAAAAAGCCAAAGCACAATTCTAAAAATAAGCCAAGAACTTGAGTAAACATTTCTCCACAGAAGCCACAGGTTCAGTAAGGACCCTGAGAGAGGGCGGCATCCCATAACCGCAGGAAAATCATGACAAAGCCACAGCGAGGTGTTACTCTCCGTTCATAAGGATGGCCACTTTTACTACAGAGAACAAACAGACAAAGTTTAAAACACTGCACACGAGTGCTCATGAGGAAGGCAGAGGACTTCTGGTCTCAGAGTTGAGGATGTAAAACGATAAGACCTGCAGTCCCCCAAAA
The DNA here is from genome assembly GCF_011064425.1 of Rattus rattus. Classification (NCBI taxonomy): domain Eukaryota; kingdom Metazoa; phylum Chordata; class Mammalia; order Rodentia; family Muridae; genus Rattus; species Rattus rattus. The sequence continues at coordinate 74,984,009 of NC_046164.1, forward strand.
CAGTTAAACAAGAAGACACAGCAATCCAAGACATGGGCACCCCAACAAAAAAGCACGGGCTGGAGATTGAGGCTGGTGGAACTGTGAGAACTAGGCAGACCTGCTACACAACTGGAGATTTCAAAACCTTGGATCAGAAATGCCCAGAGTCAGGGGCTGGGCAGATGACAGCTGCACAGACAGAAAGACCTAAGTCTCCTGTCGAGAACCCACATAAAACAACAAAAACAACAACAACAACAACAGCAACAACACACTAGGAGTGGTGCCACGCACTCCTGACCCCAGCATTTGGAAGGTGAACATGGTGCACTCCAGGGTTTGCTGGCTAGTCAGCTTAGCCTACCAGGTGAATGTCAGTCCTGTGTGATACTGTGTGACACCTTAGGAGTAAACACCTGAGGTTGTCCACTGGCCTACACACACACACACACACACACACACACACACACACACACACACACACACGCACAGAGTATGCCTGCACACATATGAACATATATAGGTGCACACACCCATATATATGGAAATGAGAATACGGAGCAGGCAGATAGTCAGGACATGATGGAGGTCTAGAGACAGACCAGCTTATTCAACAGCAGGATCTACCCACCATTCTCAAGCTCACACAAGATGTTTGTGAAGATAGACCCCGTGCTGGACCGTAAACACACATTGACTTTAAGAGAACAGAAATCAAAGTAGGCTTTTAGGCTGTGATGGAATCAAAAGAGAATGAATAACAGAAAGACGGCCTGAAAAATCCTAATATTTATTAAACGCCATGTTTCTAAATGTTTAAGGATTAAAGGAAAGGGCTAAAGGAAAATTTAGAAGATATTTTGATTAAAAAAAACAAAAGTACAGCTTATTAAAAATTGTCAAATGGAGTGAGAGCCGTCCTCAGGGGAAATACTATATCATAAAATGCATATATTTAGAAAAAAAGAAGTATCTAATGTCAGTAACATGAGCATCTCCTAAAGAAATGGGTAAGAGGCTCTGGAGAGAGGGCTCAGTGGTTAAGAGCACTGGCTGCTCTTGCAGAGGTCCTGAGTTCAATTCCCAGCACCCACACTATGATGCACAGCCATCCATACCTCAGGGGATCTGAAGCCGTCTTCTGACTGCTGTGGGCACCAGGCACACGTGTGGTACACACCTGGTACACATGTCCACATGCAGGCAAGACATCTGTACACATCCAAATAAATAAACAAAACCAAACGAGAAAGAGAGAGAATGAAGAGAGAGAATTGAAGGAAGCAGAAGGACAATAAAATCTAGAGCAGAAATCAGTGAAACTGTAGACAGAAAATCAATACAGAAAATCAACAAAGCCAAAAGCTTTGGAAAGATCAATGCTAGTGAAAAACTGCTGGCCACAAACGTGTGTGATCCAGATGAGGTGGAGGAGGAAGAGGGCAGATGCAAGCAGGATGGGGCGATGGCGTGGGACCCACAGAAATGAAGGCAAGACCGTCGCTCCTGAGCCCGCCCACTCTGAAAGGATGACTAGGGACAGTGTGGACAGCCCTGTGGCCATGGTTTGATAAATTAGGTGAGATGGACCAACTCTTGGAAAGACAAACGTCACACCGTGGTAGCACATAGCTGCAGTTCTGGTATGTGGAAGGCTAAGACAAGGAGGATCTGGTGTTCAAGACCAGTGTTCAAGGAAGACCAGCTCGCCTCTCTGAGGTCATCTGACTAGGCCTAGATCTCTCAGAGGAACTGAGGGAGTAACTGACAGCTTTCACAAGCAGAAAGAACCCTGCCGCATGGTCTCATTCGCAGACTTTATCAGACGTTTAAGAAAGGATAAGAAGTGGGATGCCCTAGCACACATCTCTAATCCCAGCCCTTGCGAGGCTGAGGCAGATGGACCTCCACAAGCTCAAGGTCAACCTAGCCTACACAGAGAGTTACAGGCAGGTCAAGGCTCTATGGTGAGATCCTGCCTCAAAAGCAAAACAAGCAAACACATAGAAAGCGTACCGATTCTTTTCTAGAAAATCAACAGCCTAAGGAATACCTAGCTCGTTTTAGCCATTTGGTCTCTGTGGCTCGATCTCTCATAAACTCAATGCAGAAATCCCTGACATTGGTCTCCAAGGTGAATCCAGTGAGACTCACCGTTAGTACGCAAGGCTGGCTCATCTCAAAATCAATACAGTCATGCAAATTCAATATAATCATGTCATCAACAATTAAAGACGAAAAATCATGTGACCATACGGATAGCAAAAAGAGCTTTTAAAAAAAAAATCCAATACTCACTCATTACAGCACACACACACACACACACACACACACTCAGCAGACTAGAAATATAGTAGAATTTCCACAACTTGATTTAAAAAAAAAAGAATTGACAAAGACCTACAACTTCTATCATACTTAAAGCTAGATACTACCCTGTGTGATCCGAAGAAAGCTAGAACGTCTCCATGCTCACCGTGACGTGCCACCGTACTGGAAAGTCCCAGATAATGCAGTAAGACAATGAAAAGGAGACATGGATCATATCGATGGGGAAAGGAAATTATAAACATCTTTGTTAGAAACAATGCACCTCGGTGGAACCCTCTTTTGACCAACAAAAGCCTTGTCACAGATGGGAACAAAGGACGGAGGCCGTTAGGTAGATACTTAAAATTCAACTGCTGTCTTATAAGCAATTAGAATTTGAAACCTAAAATATAGTAGCATCTACGTCAGCACCACAAAAGGTAAAATAAGTGGGTGTATTTCTGACAAAATATGAGCAAGAACTCCTAGGGGAAAGGGTGAAATCTGGATTAAAAAAAATAGAAGACGAACTGAGGGATGTTAAACCATCACGGATGATCCAGACCGACTCTGTAATGGAAGCCCTTCCCAGCTGCATGCACAGATGAAGGATAAGAGAAGCTAGGTATGGATCCAGACAAACTTACTCTAGAGCTGATGTGGGGAAGAAAAAGATACAGAATGGCCAACACAAGCCTGGAAGAAAAGAACACAGTCCCAGGACGCTGGAGACCACACGGAGAAAGGAGGGTCTTGCCAACAATGGCCTTGGAACAAGTGGACATCCAGCTGGAAAACGGAATCTAGACATAGAGTTACGTCTTCTTTATTTTCAGACAGTAGCTCTGGCTAGCCTGGAACTTGCTATGAAGACCAGGCTGGCCTTGAACTTATAGACTTCCACCTGTCTGTCTCCCAAGTGCCAGGGATTAAAGGCCTGTGCTCCCCTGGGCCCCACACCTGGCAAGATCTTAAGTCCTTTACAAAAATTAACATGAAATGGACTACAACCGCCAAGATAGTACACAGAGCCCTAAGGAGTAACAGAAAAGAGTCTAGGTGACGGGACTTTGAAATCAACTTTAGTCACAACACTAAGAATGGGAAGGTGGGCTTAAAGCACTGGGAGGGACACTGTTTAAAGATCAAAAATGCAAATTGCTACTGAGCAGAAAACAGTGTTTGCAAAACACATTATTTGGTGAAGGACTGGCTTCCAAATTATGCAAAGAAACTTTAAAAGCAAACAACGCAAAGTGGAAAAGTAAGCACATGATCCAAATAGCCACCTAAGGGAAGGCTTTACAGGTGGGAAAATGGAGTATGGAAGGACACCAAACGTCCTTCATCCTGAACTGTAAATTAAAACAGCAAAGACATACACCACGCACCTCCGAAGATGGCCGAGATCCAGAACCCTGACACCTGTGCAGGAGAGGCTACAGGAATGCTCACTGATAGTGGGGACGGCCCTACCACTGAGGAAGACAGTTGGGTGGTTTCCTACAAAATTCAAATTGCTATGCCACCAGATCCAGCCATTACACTCCCTAGGATGTACTCTGATAGTCACAGAGCGATAGATCCTGAACACAGACACTGGAAGCAGCTCGGAGCAAACTGCCAAAGCTTACAAGCCACCAAGATATCCTTCCATATACATAAATGGTGGTTCATGCACTTCCATAGGGGACATTTACATAAATGGTGACTCATGCACTTCCATAGGGGTCATTTACATAAATGGTGGTTCATGCACTTCCATAGGGGACATTTACATAAATGGTGGCTCATGCACTTCCATAGGGGTCATTTACATAAATGGTGGTCTGTGCACTTCCATAGGGGACATGTACATAAATGGTGGTCTGTGTACCTCCATAGGGGACATATACATAAATGGTGGTCCGTGCAGACAGTGGGATGTTAGCTAAAGGCAAATGAGCATCAGGCCATGGGAAGACACCGGGGAGCCTGATGTGGCTCCAAGAGAAAGAACTCCATTTGAAAGGCCATGCTCTGCATGGTTCCTGAGATGGTTCTCGGGCCCCAACTTCTGGAAAATGATACTGGGATGGTAAAAAAGGTTGCCAAGGTTTTGGGGTCGGGGGTGGTGTCAAGGGAGAGCCCGGAAGACACTTAGGGTAGTGACACCACATGGTGTGGTGAAGGTGAATACATGTCATTAGGTGACCTCTAATGTTAAAAATGACATAGTGGGGCGGAAGAGGTGTCTCAGCAGCTAACATATCCTTTTCCTTTTCCTTTTAAGATTTATTTATTTTTATGTATGTGTGTACACTGTCGCTGTCTTCAGACTCACCAGAATAGGACATCGGATCCCATTTCAGATGGTTGTGAGCCACCATGTGGTAGCTGGGGTTTGAACTCAGGACCTCTGAAGAGCAGCCAGTGCTCTTAACCGCTGAGCCATCATCTCTCCAGCCCACACATCCTGATCTTACATGGGACTAGAATTTGGTTCCTGGCTCCCACATCCAGGAGCTCACCTTCCTCTAACTCCACCTCCAGTTGGTACGATGTCCTCTTCTGGCTTCCTCGGGCACTGACACACGTGGCGCTTACCTTCATACAGACAAAGCATTCATACACATAAAATAAAAACAGAGGAGTCCCTTTAAAACATTAGAAGAATCCAGGGTGGGTAGGAGTTGTGGTCAGAGTGTGGGATACCCTCCTAGGCCTCAGTGTTGCACTACTTGGTCCCCAGGTGGTGGCAGTGAGACTTCAGGGCGTGGGACCTGGGGTGTTCTGCTCTGTTTCCTGACTGTGGATGGGATGGGAGGTGACCGGCTGCCTCCGCTCCCGCTGTCCTGCCTTCCTGGCACAGTAGGCTTTCTCCTCCCTAAACTGGGAACCAAAATAAACCCTTCATTCCGTAAGTGTCTTGTCAGTGTGGTCACCGCCATGAGAAAAGTTAGTAATACAGGGTGGGGAAGGGACAGATGGAAGCCCCGTGCTTTCTGTTCTTGTAAGCATAAAACTACTCTAAATGGGCTTATTTAATAAAACAAAACAAAACATCACCAACACCAACACCACCAACAAAAACCTTTCCATGTTCTTTCCTGGGCTAGAAGTGACCCTTGGGAGAAGCTAGGAAGATTCTGAGTTTGAGGCCAGCCTGGGCTACGTAATAAAAACCTGCCTCCATATGAAATTATAAAGATGCAAAAGTGTATTTCTTTGATGCCAAGACAGAGAAGGATTTCAAAATCCCAAATGCAGAGATGTGCCAGCCACTGAACCGCACTGGTGCACTGGCCACGCAGGGGAAACATCTGCACTTGAGTGACAAGGACCCACACTAGGAACATTAGGAGAAGGTACTTCAGGGTCCTGGGGACGGAGTGTGACAAGTATCAGCACTTGTGGGAGATCTTGACTGTGACTCCCTACCACAAGCACCGTCCTCTGCTGAAGGAGAGTGCAGGCAGGGGAGGTGGCAGCAGCAGGAAGGAGGAAGAGGGGACGGGGAGGATCCGGGAGCAAGGGTCAGAGCAGAAGAGAAAGGCAGGACTCAGTGTTGGAATCACACTGTCTGGCTTTTCGCCTCTAGGGCAGGCCCCCAGGGTTAGCCACATCTCTGACATTCCTTAACTGCCCACATCAAGAGGCCCTGAAACATATCCAAGGCTGACCCACCCCCAGGCTTAGTGCTTGTAGGCTTGAGCCTGAACCAGGGTCCTTATCCACAGGAGGCCTGAGCCTGAGCCTGAGCCTGAGCCTGAGCCGGGTGAGGGAGCTGGGCGAGGGAGCTGGTCAGCACACAGGCTATCAAGAACCCACAAGACAGAAGCCAGCTCTTGTTTCCTTTCTCGGTTTTGCAAACACAAACCTGTTTGTTTGTTTGTTTGTTTTTTGTTTTTGTTTTGCACACTGCCCCTTCAATTATGTATCAGGTAGGATTCTGGCTCTTTTCTTATGGACTCATGGGTACCCTTTATGTGAGGGAAGCCACCTCTTCAGCACCTTCAGCTCCCATACCGTGTGAACCTGCCATGGTCTCAGTGGCATAGAAAGTGCTTGAGAAAGATGGCTCAGCGCACATTTGTCTGTCCTCAAAACTTTAGGGTGGGCACTCTGAGGACAGAACTGCACCTTCTCTACGTCCCAAGCGTCCAAATATGCAGCAGCCTCTGGCTGTCAGGCGGTGCTGGCACTTAATTGGCACAGGGCTGGTACCTCCCTGAGTCTGACCTTACAGATGGCAGGGACCAGCAGGAGCCAGCAGGCCCCGGGACAGCCATTAGAGGAGGGCTGAAATCTCCATCATGCCACATGCCGTGGCCCAAGTCCCCCCCACCCCCATACACACACACAGCTCCTGTCCTCGCCAACCGCCCCTGCCCTGCCAGGGCTGCTGGTGCTTCCTCACAGCTCATGTCCCCCAGTGCCTACCTTCAGGACTCTCCAGTTGCTACCCCTTGCTGGGATACCTGGGGACCAGACAAGGTCACCCATTTTTTAAAGAGAGGATGAAAGTGAAAGGGAGACCACAGCAAGGGTTGTGAGGGACCCAGACGTGGCCTGTGTCACAAGGATCAGTTCCAATCCTGTGCAGAAAACACAGGTGACCACTGACACCCACACCGTCTGCACGATGCCTCCAGAAGGCACTCTGCCTAGCAATAGTCCTGACCATGCGGCACTGTTCCAATCGCTCAACACCCCCTGCTGTGCACCCAGGGACTGAATGGGCACCTCTCCCTAGGCATCTGCCCATGCTGGTCTGTTCCTGTTGCCTGCCAAGCTGGGCAGGACCAGAAAGATGTCGCAGGCACAGAGGGCACTAGGGTGCAAAGGGTGGCTTGTTTCTCAGCCCAGAGCCCTGTCTGCTTTGCATGCCAAGCGCCCACTACAGCCACAAGGTCCCCAAAGTGCCATCTTAACACCAGGGGCTGTCCCAAAGAGCAGGCAGGCAGGTACCAGACCAGCTCAGAAAGAGGGGTCTTACTACAACCAGGCGGAGTCTTCTTTTGAGCAGGCTGCTCAGATGGAGGAGGGCTCTTGGGTCAAGGCCATGCAGGGGCCTAGCAGGAGTGACTTCAAAACCACTGTATTGAGACAGTCCAGAATCTCAGCTCTAAGGATCTGGGAGCTGTGGTGCACCCTCTGGATCTGTCCTGGATGTCTGAGCCCTGGCTCCATCATCACACAACATGTAGAAGGCCACAAGACATCTCCAAATACAGGGGAGCCATCTAACCCCAGGGTAAGAGCACAGACAGGGATCACGACAAGAACGGTGACGCAACAGCACATCGTACTGTGTGATGACCCCCCTGGCCCAGTTTGACAACTCCAGACTCCTTTCTGTGGCCTTAGAGCACGCTAGCAGGAAGGGGTCACCTTGGGTAGCAGCCCGTGACATTGAGACATCTGTGGGACAGGAGCATATGAAAGTATGCCAACGAGGAAGAAACTGTCCCAAATCGTGAGTTGATGGAAAGTCGGCCCAGCGGTAGCTCCCACAGAAGGCCACCGACAGCTGCCAGGCCACCACCTTCAAAGGTGCCCCTTCAGAGCCAGTCACATCCTCCCGGCAAAGACTGTTGGTGGCTGTGCTTGGGGAAGGGACAGTGGGGATGTCACCATGCAGAGATGAGACAAGAATTGCATCAAACCCCAAAAGAGGGTCTGAGATTACCTTTGAATAGTGACAGCCAAGGCCACATTGGCTCATGGAGGACAGGCGAGGAGGAGGCATGCCATTCCTAGTCTGGAGAGGGTATCAAGAGAATGCTGGGGGTTGGGGATTTAGCTCAGTGGTAGAGCCGCTTGCCTGGAAGCGCAAGGCCCTGGGTTCGATCCCCAAAAGCTCCAAAAAAAAAAAAAAAAAAAAAAAGAGAGAGAGAGAGAATGCTGGACACCAAGCAGAAGCTACACTTAGAACACGAAGCTTCCCAGCTCAGAGGCTGCAACAGCTCCACCCTGCAGGTATCATTTAGAGTTTCTCAGGACTGGGGATCTCTTGCACCTCCAGTCAATCTGACTTCACCCATCTTGTTCTATTCTTAAGGGCTCTACACTGCACACTGATCGGTGCTCATGTCACTTGCAGGACACCGGGCCAGCCTGCAGGAAAGCTCAGCAAGTCTCATATGCAAAAATAAAAAAGGTTTCCATAGAAACAACAGAGGGCCTTAGGGACACCATACTCCTGGTTTAGAGGTGGGAGAATGAAACCCACAGACGCAAGGCCGAATAGACCAGCAACTCATAACACATGTCTGGCAGACATGGACATATATCATCATGTCCGTAGAAGTGTCCTCTACACAGTGACATCAAATCTGTGTCATTCACGTGGTGGGCGAGACCCAGGTGTCCGCTGAGGAGTGAACGGATGCATAGAACGTGTCCCGTCAGCCAATGGACCAGATTTAGGAAGGAGGTTCCTATGCACGCTCTCACGTGACTGACCCCACAGACACTGTGCCGAGTTAGATGACAGGCTGCTTAGTTCCGTCCCTACGGAGGCCTTAGGAGAGTGACGTCAGAGGCAGACGGTAGAAGAGAGGTTGCCAGGACGGTGGAGGACGGGGGTTAGTGTGAGGGCAGGATGGTGAGCAGTCACTGTGAACAGTGATTGTCTACACAGCAGGGAGCGTTGCTGCTCAACCACATCTGTGAGCCACCTAGACGCTAAGTTTTACCACAAGGAAAAACACGTTCCAGTGGTGAATGTGGCTGTGCCTCTGGACGGCTTTAAGAAACAATGAAATCGCACTGGGATGTGGCTCACTGGTCAAGAGCTCTCACTACCCTTCCAGAGGACCTGGCTTTCATTCCCAGCTCCCACATGGCGGCTCCCAACCTTCTCTAACACTCCACTCTTGGGGGATCCAATGTTTTCTTCTGGCCCCCCATAGGCACTGCACACAAATGGTGCACAGCCACACATGCAGGCAAAATACACACACATAAAAGGAAATAAAAATTTTTTAGAGAGAATCAACGGCCATTTTTATTTCTTTAAGACAGGAAATAAGCTTGAGCTTGGGACGGAACTGTCCTGTCCTGGTCGTGTGGTGAAATGCAGGACCTCACACATCAAAAATGTGCTCAACCATTGAGCTACCTTCCCCAGCTCTTAACGGGTGTGTCTAAAAAGAGTCCCCGTGATCCCTGTGACCAATCAAACCTTCACCTCTGGTGAGAATGCTAAAGATCTGAGAGCGCTGGGGCGGGAATCTATAAGGGTTCCGGGCAGTAAATAGTGAAGGAGAAGCCAAGGGGGCTGGGATAAGCTCTGTGCTTAGGCCCTCGGAGTGGACCCAGAGCAACAGCCCCTCTCCCTCCCCAGACCTTGGAGGGCACCTGCCACAGAGAGAGAGGGAGATCCTCCCAGCGAGAGAGTTGCCCACCGTGTCTGCCACTCACAAAGACGGGTGTGGATGAAGAGAGAATGACACTGAGGAATTGAGAAGGGGAAAAGGCATCAGTGTCATGGATCTGGGCAGGACTTTTGGGTGAAGGATCTTCTCCCTCGGTCCATAAGGACTATTGTGACGAGGGAAAGTGGGGGGAAGGGAAAGAAACGGAGGGCCCAGGGTGGGTGAGGGTTCTCAGCACTACAAGCTGAGCCACATTGGTTTCTGGAGACAGTGAGACCCATGAGTCGATCCAGCCCATCGTGGCCCTATGACATCACACTCTCCATGACCCCTGGAGCATGCAGCCCATGGGGACCTACCCCTCATCCCACCATCCCAGCCAGCGTCCTGAAATGCAGCCCGTGCTCATTGGCTCTGGTCCACATCCCACCGGTCGCCATTTGCCTTGCAGGGCAACCACATATGTGTCCTGGGAGGCTCAAGACAGAGGAAGCTGTGTTCTGTTCTGTGGATCGAGCTCCAAGAAAGAAAAGGGGACATGGACACCAAGTGCGGGTCATGTGGAGCAGTAAATGGGACAACACTGTGAGAGAAGAACACTGAGGTGAAGCCACACCAGCGACATTCGAAAGTCAGGGGACTTAGTGGATCCCTAGAAGTAGAAGCTTCAAGAAAGGCAGCTCTGGACACGGAGGGAACAGAGCAGGCTCACCACACTCCTCTCCTGTCTTTGAAAGGACAGGCACAGGTCTTTCATATTCAGATAGAGCTTTTGCAGTTCCTGGCTTTGCCCGGAGGAGCTCCCCAGGTCCTGCAAGCGTCTCACCTAGTGGGAATCTGATTCTGCTGTGCCTCGGGCCTGAGCTCACATTAGGCAGATGCCCAAGGAACGGCTAAGTTTAGAGGCACAGTCACCCACCAAGCACCTGCCAGATGCTCTGGGGACAGCAGTGCTTCTCACTGAGTGATCCGCGAAGGCCTCGGGGCAGAAGCTGGCTTGATGGGGCTGGCCTTTCCACACCTACCTTTCTGCAGGTTAAGGGAGGCCTGGGGCCTCTTGAGATATAAATCATGTAACAATTCATCCAGTTAGAATGTATCACCCAATGGCTTGTAGTATGTTCCATTCATGATGTAAGTTCCCTGTTTCATCACTCCAAGCTCTGCCCCAGGACAGTCATTCCCCATCCGTCCTTCTTACTCCAGCTGAGGACCAGGGAGATGTGGACCAGAGCCAGTGAGCACTGGCTGCTCCTCAGGACCCTGGCGAGTGGGTCTTCTATCTACTTGTGTGTAAAGGGCACATGTGCATGTGGAAGCCAGAGGAGAGCTTTGCCTTCCCTCAGGTGCCACCTGCTTTTTTTATTCCGAGACACTGGTTATTCTCTTTGGCATGGAGCGCATGCTATAGGCTAGGCTGGCCAGGCGGTGAGCTTCAGAGGACCGCCCATCTTGGCCAAGCTGTGTGTTCTGGGGCTAAAACTCAGTTCCGCCTTCTTGCAAGACAAGCATATTTCACCAACTGAGATGTCTTCCGAGATCTCCCTGTCCACTCTGGCCACTTTTTAAAATTGGGCTATTTATTTTGGTGTGAGGTAGGGAGAGTTCTTAAGTATTCTGAACACGAACTCCTAGACACCTGGTTTTCAAATCAGTTCTCCCATCCCATCAGTTGTCTTCTCCTTCGTTCACGGCCGTTGAAGCACTGATGTTTTCAATGTCGACGAAGTCCAGTTTACCTGCTTTTTCTTTTGTTGCTTACATTCTAATGCCAATCTAAACAACCATCGCCTGACTCGGGGCCACAAAGACTCACTCTATCTCCAGGTAAGCACTTTAAATCTACGAGTCATCTCGAGATCAATAGTGTCCCTTTCAACTTAGCTCTTCTGCAGTTGGGTAGTTTGAATTCGTTCGTTTGTTCTGGAACAGACTTGTGATATGAATCCTGGGTTACGATCCTCCTGTCTCAGCCCTGTCAGTGATGGGATTTATGGACGTGTCCCACCACAAAGACCCAATTGTCCCACTGCTGAATGAACCATTTTATTCTTTCTGGGTATCCTGGTCAAACATCAATCGTTGGGCTGGGAGGCAGCTCAGTGGTTGAGTGCTTGTCTTGTATTCAAAGATCCTGCGTTCAAGTTGTGGCACCCCCAAAACCAAGACAGACAAGCAAACAAAAACCTGAGCGTAAAGATGCAGATTTATCCCAGGCACTCAGTTCAGATCCACTGGTCATACACTATTGGTCTGCTAACACAATTACGTCCCGATTGCTCTATCTGTGTGATTTAAAAACTCGGATCCTGGATCCTCCAAGACTCTTTCTTTTATAGGATTGTGTTGGCTCTTCTAGATCCCTCAGATTTTAGGACAAACTTGTCAAGTTCTGTAAAAAGAAGGATGTTAGAATCTTTCAGGCAGTAGTACATTGAAACCATAGTCAAGTTGAGACACCCCTTTAATTCCAGCACGTGGGAGGCAGAAGCAGGTGGATCTCTGTGAGTTCAAGGCAGCCTGGTCTACACAGTGAGTTCCAGGACATCCAGGGTTACAAAGTGAGAGCCTGTCTTGAAAACAACAACACAACAACAACAACAATTTGGCCATCTTGCTGTGGTTTGGATCTGAAACATCCCCCAGAGATCCCTGGGAAGGCTCGGGGGCAGCAGACAGGCTTTGGGGGTGGCTTCTCATCAATGAATTAAACCACTAAAATGACAGAAGCTATGGTGGGGCTTTGCTGGAGAAAGTAGTCGTGGTGGGGTGGGGGGCATTTCTACCTCCTCTGCCCACCTCCTGCCTCCTGTCTGCACTGGGGTAAAGCCCTTTACCCCAGCTGACGCTCCCCACACCCTGACACTCTGCCTCACCATGCATGAGCCCAGAAGTGAGCAACCAGGCCAGTGACCACAGACTGCAACCTCTGAGGCACTGAGCCTCCAAAGGGATCTTGTTTCAGGAATGGAAGGGTGACGACACAGCTCTGAATAGTCGTCAGCCGGCTAACCCATGACCAGAAGCGGCTGGTCCATTTATTTTGGTCTTTACATGCTCTCAACGGTGGTTTGTAGTTTTCAGTGTAGTTCTTCTCATCTTTTGTAATTTGTTTCGTGTGTGTGTGTGTGTGTGTGTGTGTGTGTGTGTGTGTGTGTGTGTGTGTGTGTGTGGTGAGCATTGAACCCAGGGCTTTGGGCATCAATGATCATATCCTCTACTCCTCTTTTGTAAAACCTACCACTATATTTTATTCCTTTGGTTATCAATGTTCATGGAATTGTTTTCATAACTCTATTCTGGGGTTAAACATTGCTAGTGTGATGAAATACAATGGGTTTTTGTATCAGTAGCCTGAAATTAGCTGGTTTTTTCTCTAACATTTTATAATGGATTTCTTAGACTTTTGTACAAGATTGAATATATATATATATATATATATATATATATATATATATATAATCTGCAACCAGTTTTACCTACTTTTTTCCAAATCTGATTATTTTTCTTTTCTTGCCCAAATATCCCTGGCAAGAACTTCATCACTGTGATCAATTAAAAAATGGTCACATCACTGGATTTTCATAAACACCTTCTGTCAAGTTAAAGAAGCTTCCTTCTACTCCATTTTGCAATATTTTTGTTTTCTTTCCAAATCAAGAAAGAGTATAAGCCTTTGTCAAAATTCTGCTAGGACCTGACTGTAAATTGTGCCCCTACACACAGATTCATGTGCTGAGGTCATGGTCCCGCTAGTGGCGCTGTCTGAGGCGCCCGGCTGCCTGACGTAAGGTGCTGGTGGTGGGTCTTGGAAAGCGAAAGCCCAGACCTGGTTCCTTCTCGCGTGTGTCTGGTTCTGTGGAGATGTGGGGGCACCGCCTCATGCTCCCAACACCACAGTGTCACCCACACACACGCCTGTCCCCATATGATGGACTAAAGTCACCCTGGTTCTGTGTCTTCACGTAACTTCTGTGGAGTATTCTGCCCCAGCAATGAGAAAAATCACTAACAGAGGCCCAAGGCTCATTACGACTGCCTCCCACCCAGGCAGAAGGACCTGAGTTCAGATCTCAAGCACCCACTTAACAGCTGGACAAGGTTGTGTGTCTATAACCCTAGCTCTGACGTGAAGAAGGAAGGGCAGAGACAGGTGGATACCCAGAGCTCACTGGCCAGTCAGTCTAGCAAATGGGTAAACACTAGAGTCGGAGAGAGGCCCTGTCCCCAAACCTGAGATGGACAGCAACTGAAGCCATCGGATAGTGACCTCTGGCCCCAACGCTTATATGAGTCTATGCACACCACACCATACACACCTGTGTACACACATACACACACACCATACACACCTGTGTACACACACACACACCATACACATATGTGTATACACACACACATACACACCATACACATATGTGTATATACACATATACACACCATACGCATATGTGAATACACACATATACACACCATACATATATGTGAATACACACACACCATACACATATGTGTATACACACATATACACACCATACACATATGTGTTTACACACCATACACATATGTGTATACACACATATACACACCATACACATATGTGTTTACACACCATACACATATGTATATACACACCATACACATATGTGTATACACACACACACGCACACACGCACACAAATTTAAGTAGCTAATGCAAACGTGTTTCTGAATCCATGGGGATGCTCATAGTGTTTCTTTGTTTACTCTATCAAGTAGCCAGATTCCTTTCTAAACATTAAACCAGCATTTGCTGTTTCTGGGATAAATCCTACTTGTGACGCTGTATAGTCTGCCCATGCACTGGTAAGCTGGTGTTATTAATTTTGTATAGGACGTTGCATTTATATTCATAAAGGAGACTCGTCTGTAGTTTTCTTCTGCATTAGTAGTGGTCAGTCTAGTGTCATTACTGACTTCATGAAATAAACTGGGAAGCCATCTGTGGAGGCTACGATGAATTACTAATCCAATCTCCATTCTGACTTTTGATTCTGTCTTGAGTTGTTTGCCGGTAGTTTGTGTCTTTCTAAGAACCTCTCGACTTCAACGAGGTTATCTACCCTTTGGCACACAACTGTTCGTAATATTTTTGTATAATCCCTTCTGTTGGGATGGTAGTAATGTCACCTCTCTCCTTCCAAATCTAATTGAGTCTATCATTACTTTTTTCTTGGTCCTACTACCCTTTCTATAGATGCAGCCCTCCCTCCTACCTGATGCTCCTGCACTCCCAGAGGTGCCCATCACTTGCTGTCCTAGCAGGTGCTCAATCACTTGCTGCCCTAGCAGGTGCTCATCACTTGCTGTCCTAGCAGGTGCCCATCACTTGCTGTCCTAGCAGGTGCCCATCACTTGCTGTCCTAGCAGGTGCCCATCACTTGCTGCCCTAGCAGGTGCCCATCACTTGCTGTCCTAGCAGGTGCCCATCACTTGCTGTCCTAGCAGGTACTCAATCACTTGCTGTCCTAGCAGGTGCTCAATCACTTGCTGTCCTAGCAGGTGCCCATCACTTGTTGTCCTAGCAGGTGCTCATTACTTGTTGCCCTAGCAGGTGCCCATCACTTGTCGCCCTAGCAGGTGCTCATCACTTGTTGCCCTAGCAGGTGCCCATCACTTGCTGTCCTAGCAGGTGCCCATCACTTGTTGCCCTAGCAGGCGCTCTGTTTAGCTCTTTTGCCATGTCTCCCCAGTAGCATAAGGCAGGCATCCTTGACTGCTTCGCTCACTAGAATTTCTCAAGTGGCCAGAAGACTCCTGGCGAAGGTGAACGTGCAATGAGATGTGTACAATGAATGAACTCATCTATGAGGGGAGAAACCAGAAGCAGACTGTAACTGCTACCCTCGAAACGAACAAACAGACAAAAACCCCTCCACCCTGACAGCCGCTGCCAGCAGGTGAACACCAGAGCCTGAACTGTGGCTGGCCCAAGCTGACACGTGTCATGAGTTTACAATACGCAGCAAGTTTCAAAGTTGTGATATAAAAAGGAGTGTAAAATGTGTAATAACTTCCATTAATTACATGTTGAAATATATTTGAGGATTTATAGCAAATACCTTATTAAAATTCATTTACTTACAAAACGATTTTAAATCGCAGTTATAACTTCCTTTTGTGACCACATATTCTCTCCTCTAGACCAGCGGTTCTCGACCAGTGGAGACCCCTTTGGGAGTTGAACAACTCTTTCGTAGGGATCGCCCAAGACCACCGGAAATGTCAGAGATTTGCATTACCATTCGTAACAGTAGAAAACTCTAGTTATGAAGTAGCAGGGGAAACAAATTTATGGCCGGGGGTCACCGCAACATGAAGAACCATATTAAAGGGTCGCAGCATTAGGAAGGCTGAGAACCGCTGCTCTAGACAGTGAAGTCTGGGTAAGGTATCACTGTTTATTAACAGGAAACAAAAGCAAATTCCAAATGCAGCTAGTGAGGTTTTCAAAGAAGCAAGGGGACGTAGGTGAGGTCATCCGAGCCACCTGGGAGGTTTTCAGTCCCCCTGGCCTTTCTCGATCACGTCTGACGCGGTGGGCTGGAGTGAAGCCTAAATGCTGTCGATGGTGGAGAGACACTGTCCTGCTCATCCTCTTCAGCCTACCTTGCTTCTTCTACACCCCAAGTCCCCCTAGCAAATGACCCGGATCAAACCCTTCAGACTCAGCCTCAAAATACCTTAATGTGCAAGAAATAACGGGAAGTGTTGTATTGCAGAGCAGTGGAAGAATGCAAATCCAGGGCACCACTGGGCCACCGTAGAGGGCGGGAAGCTCACGGATGTACCCCTCCAAGGGGAACCATCCGACCCCTCAGCCTAGTCATCTGGGAACCTCTGAGGACCCTCACCTGCCTGGAATGGCAAATTGTGTTGTGGCTCTGGGAGAGTCACAGTAATAAATAAGGCTTGAGTGGCCCAGGCCATTGCTGATCCACTGCTGACCACCTACTGTATACATGCAAGGCATGGTTCTAAGCCACTGAATATGGCGGCTCCTTGCTGTGAAAGGCGCCGTCGGTGAGCATGCTACTGCACCATAACGCCTGGAGTCTCCCCCAAGAGGAGCCCACCTCTCCCCTCAGTCTTGCAGCTCACAAAATAGGAGGGCAATGTCTCAGGATCTCAAGTCAGCCCCCATGTGCAACTATAGACCTTGATCCCCCTAGAACGCAATCTTAAATCATTGCCTGGCTCTTGCCGATCTGTTCCAGGATTCAACAAAAATGGGTATCTGGCTTGACAAAGAATCATACGTTCGTTATGGGATTGGGATCACTGTACCAATCCTAAAGCCTGCAGAGCCGCTGAGCCCCGACACAGTGTGTGATGCTCACCCAGGCATCACCAGGAAGAGATGATTTCATTGTCAATAAATTCAGAGTTTCATATGAATGGAATGTATGCTTCCATGTACTATGCACATAGGACAATACTTGAAAAACCAAAGTCGATACACAACGCACTCTGTCTCTCCACTGACAAAGTGACTTGAGCTGTACGCGTTGCTGGGCGTGGTGACTCAAGCCTGTAAGCCCAGCACTGAGGAGGTGGACAGAGGGGCATCAAGAGCTCCAGACCAGCTGCAGTTCAAGACCAGTCTGGGTCACACGAGCCCCTGACTCAAAAAGAGGAGAACAAATCAAGTGCTTGCTCGAAGGACAAAACAGGTTTTTTTTCACAGAGAACCTAGAAAAGTGGGGCCAGTTTTAGAAGTGTATTTAACATGTCTAGAAAGGCCACCGATCTTGCTTGGACCAAGAGGTACAAGATGACGGAGGTTCTCGTAGAGGCAGAAGTCGAGCTTGACTATTCGGTCCTTCCAACTAAATTAACCACTTGCTGAGTTCTAGGGTGGCTTAGTGTGAACTCTTAATCTTCCAGCCTTCCGCTTGTAGGGGGTCTCAGAAAGAAAAAAATATGAGACTGTATTCTTTGACTCCTTCAAGAGAGACCTAGGACTCCGTCTCCCTTAGTCCCAGTGACCTTGACTTTGACAAGCCTTCATGAGGGCATTTGCCCCGCAGGGCCCATGGCTGCATTGAGCCCACAGCCACTCCATCACGCCCCATCTTCCCAATGAGCAGCCAGGCTCTGACTTCAGATACATAGTCCTTTCGTGCTCCATCACATATCAGGAGACTGATGCCAAGTTTCTTTCAAAAAAGATAGCTTATGGACGTGCACCCATGTCTCTTCCAAAGGAACACAGTTCGTGCACATAAGAAAGGCTTTCTAACATGAGGGGCTCAGGGGATGGCTCCGTCAGTAAAGGGCTTGTCATACAAGCACACGGGCTTGCGTTCAGCTCTCCAGCCCCCAGGACGGACAAGAGGGCCCCTGGGACTTACTGGTCCAATAGTCTAATCCCAGTGAGAGACCCTGTCTCAGAAAACACGGTGGAGAGTGATTGTGGAAGACTCCTCACTTTGGCCCCCATGTGCTTCTGCACACACATGAACACGGCGTCTGACTTTCTGGCATGAGGGGCTGTTGTGCAGAAGAAGTGTCAGGTAAACAGATGTTAGGGCCACACACATGGTGAGCCTGCCTGCTTTCAAACCACATGCATGATGTGGATGCGTGTGGACTAGAACTGTACATGCACACACACCTCATACTGATGGGCAGGCATGCTTCCTGGGCCGGGGGAGGGGTGGGAGAAGCAAAGGGTCCCATGTCACCACACAGACTTCTGTATTGCTTGACTCTTTTTTATTAACAAGACTGTATTACCCTAGTTTGTTTAATGAATAAAATAAAATGTTGAATCTTCCTGGTCTCAAATGGGGTCAGAGTGATGGTTGTCGGGGAGAGGTGATAAGAGGAAGTGACATTTCCACAGAGGGAATGTGGACAGGGCCCTGGGTTTGGAAATGCACAAAGATGGTGTGGCCGTTTGCTGGAGGACAGGCATGGTCCTCAGGAGCCTGGGGTCGGAGGAAAACACAAGGTAGCTGAGAGTTCACCATCCGAGCGGTGATAATGTCTGAACGGCTTCATCAGCTCCAACGAGCAGAACTGGATCCCAGGGCAAACTCTGTGATGGAAACCGGACCTTTACTAAGAGATGGAGCTTCTCTGCACCCCCTCAAGCATCTCCCCGGTGAACTAGCCATGACCAAGGACCTGTTCCACAGACCCAGCATGCTAATAAAAAAGGCACCCCTGAAGTGTTAGCAACTGTCACCAGAACAGAGTCCGGCAGCAGGCATGCAGATGTATTCTTAGCTCCCAGCAAAGTAGGTTATGGTATAAAAATATCATTAAATAGTAACTAAACTAGCGTCACCTTAATGCGCATCTTGCCAGCAAAGCCAGCATGTGCGACTTCTTTTTAAATTACCCTATATTAGAGAATCAAGACCAGGGCTCATTCTGGAGAGCAAGCCACCAGGCAAAGGCCAGAGGTCCAATTACCCCTTCCCCTCAGGTGATGTGAAACCCACTCTGGCTCAGCCGTGGGACACAGCCACTAGACAGGGGTCCCAGCTCCTGCTTTCATGTGAGTGAGTGGCCCAGTCCCAGAGAAAGCAAGACAATGCAGAAAGTACAGGTGAAGGGGGAGGGCAAGAAGATGGGAGGCGGGCAAAGGCCCTGAGGCAGATAGTGCCTGGGGTCCTCCAGGGCAGAAGAGAGAGAGCAAACATGTAGTAAGAACAAGATTTCTCCTGCAACCAGTTCCAGGACATGGCTGAATCCCAAACTAGCCTGCTTTGAATGTCCGAAGTTTATCAACTACCCAGCAGGTCACACACCAGTTCAGAGCTGTCCAGTCAGAAGAATCACCAACAGCTGACGGCAACAGTCCTGGACACTGGGCAGCACCTGAACAGCCCAGCCTGCTCTGGATGCTGACTGGGGATGGGAGATGGGGTCAAGGACACACTAAGGTCAGTTCTAGGCCCATGGGGGCAGGGTCAAGAATGGTGGGAACTCTCTGGGCTGAAGGTCAAAGGTGATCTCCATAGCCCAAGCTTGGTGAGGTAGAGAGTAACCATAGGCACTGCTATAAAAATACCATTAAATAGGAACTAAGCTATAGGCCAAGGCAAGCAAGGCTCCCATGCTCTCTCCCCCAAAGTAGGAGTGTCCATGAACCCCAAATTATATACAAAACTTATGGAAGTCTCTCCCAGGAGACCACCTATATTTTAATAAGACAACAATTCTCTAAAAGTGGAAAATTCACATGCACTAATCCAGAACTTGTGATCATTTTCTACCCACTATCGTTTCGTACCTGCCAAAGGCAGGGCCCGTGCATCGGGCTCATGGCCAGTGGGATTGGGCACCGCAGGATACTGTAAAGCGTCACCAGGTATAAACCCTACCACCAGGGACAAACACCAAAGCAACTGTCACCCGTGTGCCATCGAACGTGCGCACAGCGTCGGTCATGTGACGGGAGACTAGGCGGCAGCCTAGATTTCCACGAGGAGCAAAGCGGATGATACGTGGTGCTCATACCACGGTGACCGTGTGGCAGCCACAGCCACTGCCTGTCAGCGCCATGTATGTCAGCAAGACTAGCCTGACTGAGAACACAAGTTCTGGATTTTTACCAAGTTCTAAGAAAACTGGGAAGGACCCTAGTGTTGATAGGGATGGACCCTCGTATCTGCAAATGCAAGACGGAGGCAGAAGGAAACGGGCTCTTTAATATTTATTCGTAATGCCTTACTTGCTATAATTTTGAGACAGGACTGAGAGGCAAAAACGACATACTTTTTCGTTCTGGGTAGAAGGGACACGGATGGTTATTGTTCCTGGGGTATCTGAGTTACTCAAACGCATCCAATAAGAAATCATTTCAACCACAGTAAGACTGGTCCATGTGGACTGAGGGCATCCCCTACTGTGCACTGTGCTTTTTCCTGGGGCCCTGGGTTCACGCTGTGTCTGCAGCCCAGCATATGAACCACGAGGCAAGAACTAGCTGCAGAGAGAGACACAGGCTGAGGTGCCTCATGGGCCGGGCCCCAGAGAACCATTCCCCTCAGGCGTCCCATCTGATGCCCAGGCCTGAGGAAGGAGAGCTGAGGATCCAAGAGAGCTAGGGAGGGAGGGGGGGAGTCCATAGCTGCCACCAGAGAACCAAGAGCAGCTGTGGGTCTGGGAGCCGGCCTGGGAGCGGCCCTTCGGCCAAGCAGGGGACTCAGCATCTCCTGACCGGGTGCCAGGGGCTACAGCTTTAAATAAACTTGGATGTGTCTACCTGGGGCTCTGAAGCGGCACCAACTGTGCGGCAGGCAGGCACCGGGCAACAACTAGCAAACATGGTCAATATGGCTACTAGGGGAGGGTGGGGGTGGGGGGAGGGGGAGTCCCCACAGCTTGAAGGTGTCATCCCCTTCATCCTTCCTTGCCCATGCCTGGGGCCTAGCAGTCTCCACAAAGATATGCTGGGCTGAGCTGACTGCTCCTGACTAGAGTGGCCCCTCCACACCAGGCTTGGGGGTTCACCTGCGGGAGCCTCCCCACGCTTGGGTGAGTGCTCATTCTTTTGTACCCAGGGAGGAGCTGGTAGTGGCTAGTCTGCTGCAAATGTCACCCTCCAGCCTCTGCTCCCCAGTGGGGGTGCCCCTGGACACCTTATGCTGCTCAGCACAGGACGGCCCCCACCAACTCTGGAAGCCAACCGCCTAGGCGATCTGTAGGTTATGGTCTCCTGAGGTGGACTGCTTGGAAAATACCAAGAGGCCCAGGGTGGGGATACAAGCTCCTGGGCACACAGGAGAAGGTGACAAGACGGTTCCCTAGGAAAGGAGAGGATTCCTACTGCTCTGTTTTGACAACTGCCACCTGCCCTGGCAGCACACAGCTGTGGAGGAGATGAGTCTGGCTCAGAAGAGCTCTTCCTCAAGGCATCAGAGGACCTGAGAGCTGCAGGGCTGGCCCCCATAACCTCGAGGCTGCCTTAGCCCCACCGCAGGACTCCCAGGCAGCCCATCACCTCTTCCTCACAGAGCACAGCCCCACAGGCTACTGGAAGGTTCTTCAATGCCTGCACGCATGAGACACAGGGATGCTGGGCTCTGCAGGCTGGGATGGCCGTCCAGGTCCACCCAGCCTTGTTCCTTCCCATCCAGCATAGACTTCCTCCTGTCACTCCACTAGGCTCCTCACCCCCGCCCCCCAAGACCTGACCCAAATCCTCTCGGCACGTGCAGGAAGAAGTGGGGAATGCACACACCCCCACACTCCTCCAGCTGGGCACTCCACAATTATCAATGATCAGCGTCCCTCGCCCACCACAAGCTTTCAGACGCTTTTTCAGTAAAAGGGGGGGGGGAGGATTTGCGGCTGGATGTGTAAGAGGAAATCTCGCCAGCGCCCCCACGGCACAAGACGGATGGGGGAGGGGAGAGGGAGTGGGATCCAGTTCTGGAGTTATGCAGCCAGCACCTAAGGATGCCCCTGCGGTCACCTTAAATCACAGAGGGAAGCCCCAGGCCCCTGAGGGGCTTCGTTGTTTCTGAGACCCTAGGACAAAGCCCACTCTGGATGTTCTAAATCATAGCTTCACCCCCATATTGCTTGTGCTACTGGGCAGCGTCTTAGCACCAGGGCACCTGTTCCCCACGAGGCCCTACTAGAAATACGCCTTTAAAGTCCCTCCCCTCAGCCTTCCCACCACAGGAGAAAAAAAAAAAGGTCCAGAAGCCAGCCTCTGTCTGCCTCGATGACCCTGAAATCAGAGGCCCAACTGGCTCCCTGCCTCACTCTCTTACCCCCACCCCCACCCCATGGCCTGATCCTGGCTTCCTGACCTCGTCCACCCCCTCCAAATTCTTGTTTCCAGAAGAATCTGGGGGAAAATCCTCTAGAACCCAGATTCCCCAAGGGACCCAAGGCAGAAGCTGCTCCCACGCTGCTCCCCCAGAGCAGATGGGGCCACGCGAGGAGCAGGCGCGGAGCGGGTCCGCCACCGCTGCCGCCCGCCTCTCGGGTGGGGGTGAGGACAGCGTGCCCACACCGGAGACGACCCCCTAGGGCTAGGACCGACCCCTCGGGCACTCTAGGCCTGGCAGCCGCCCCCGCGTGCCGCTCCTCTCTGACCTCCCCGCCGCCAAATGCGTCACGTCTGCCCGGCGCTCGGGGGACACCTGCTGCCGCCCCCGCCGCGCCGAGTCCATATCCCCGAGTCTCGGTCCCCGCCAAGCTATGGCACCCGGCAGGGCCGTAAGCGGTGCAGTGGGGCAGCGGGGCCCAGAACCCGAGGCTCGGGGGTCGGGGCTGCACGGGGCACTGCGCTTGGGCCCGCAGCCCGAAGGAGCCGGGGGCGCGCGGGGCCGCAATGCGCGCGAAGCGGACGGCGATGGGGTCCCCGCTCCCCGGGGTCTGCGGACAGCCCGCGCGCGCCGAGGCTCTTACTTGCCAATATCCTCGTATAGCTGGTACTCGTCCGTGAAACGGGTGCAGGTCACCGTGGTGGCCATGGCGGTGGCGATTGGGCTCGGCGTGCGCTCGGCTGCGCTCGGGCGGCGGCGACTCCGGCTCCCGCTCGCGGGCACGGCGGCGACACGGGCGCGGGCGCGGGAGACACCTCGGCTCGGGGCGCCGGGCGGGGGCCGGCTGGGCTGCGCCGGGCGGCGAGCGCACGCGAGATCTGCTCGCTCTGTCCCCGCCAGGAGCGCGCCGCACACCTACGCGCGCAGAGGCGCGGGCGCCGCTGTCGCCGCCGCGCCCGCCCCGCCCGCCGCCCCTTGCACGCGCCTCACTCGCACCCTACACTCGCCTGCACCCGCACACACACCGCACCCGCGCCTTCTACCTGCACTAGCGCTCGCGCCTGCACGCGCACTGCACCCGCACCGCGGCTCCCCTCGCACACAGGTCGCGCCCGCGCCGGCACCCGCACTGCGCCCGCACCATGCAATCCCACCCGTGCCCGCGCCCTGTCCCAGCACATGGGCTGCACCACACGGTGCCCACGCACTGCGTCTAACCCTCTAGGCCCGCGCCCTGTACGGACAAGCCACTGGGCTGGCTCTTTCGCTGCTGCAGTTGACCAGTGGACTCAAGACTCTTCTCCCCTAAAGGCCCACCTCCCTTAGCAGTAGGGAACTGCACCCCACTCGGGAGGGGTCGTGTGTCGCCCTCCCATGGGCTCCTCCATTCCTGTATCCCCCATAAGATGCTACCAGACCTTTCCCCCCTAGCCTGGAAGAGCTACCCCCAAGTCTTCTAGGTGAGAGAAAAAGGATGGGGCGGTGGTCCCAAGACTCTTCCCTGCATCTCCTAGGATTGGCAATTAAGGTGTCTTCTGTCCTGGGCTGATCATTTGGAGTCCAGTTTGGGTCTTGAGGCAGCAAAACAGGGGCTACTCAGCTCTGTGCGGGGCTCATGATCTGGGAGCTCACAGCTCTCAGGTAGCCTGGGCAGCCCTTTGCCTCTGCCCTGGCCAGGAAGGGGAGCCTCCATTCTGTCTCCCTCTCTCCTCCAGCCTCTCTTGAAAGTGGCCCTGAAGGAAGGAAGGAAGGCACAGGTGGATTTCCACAAGTCCCCCCTACCCCCAACCAGCATCCCTGACTTGACTCTTGGTGTTTGGGGCCAGGTCCCCCCTGGGCAGTTAGGAGGGACTCTGCAGCCAGTTTGGGTGGCACTGTTAGGTGACCTTAAGGATTCTTTCCACTTACTGATCCCCAAGAACAGATTTGGTGGACTGCGATCTCAACCAAAGACTAGCCCTGGACATTCTACCAAGTATCTTCCTAGAAGAATGGGGGTTTTTGCTGGGCGGCTACTACGGATCTTCCTAAAAGTAGATCTGACAGAGTGCTCCCAGGTGAAACTAGGCCTCCCGGCAGGTCCTGATGACCGGTGTACAGCACTGGCTTCCACCACAAGGCAAATGGCTAGCAAACATGAGACTGCGTGAGCAAGTGCAGGTCCCAGTTATGAGAAAATAGGAACCCGAGCAGAAAGGGAAACTCTACTGTGCCCCCACCGATGTATGTTTAGAGTGGGGGACGCTGAGCTGTGTGACAGGCCTGGGAAGGGTGTGGAGAGGGTGAAGGCCAGGCTGAAGCTTGCTCTTGGGGATAATGTAGCCTCCTGTAACATCGCTGAGAGCCGCTGTTTGGGCTCTTTCAGAGCTCTGGTGGGAGAGGGAGGAAAGGCTGAACAACAGAATACAATTAGCGAAACAAACACATCACAATTGCACCCTTCCAGGGGAGTTAGGCTGTCTTTAGGCCAAGAAGTCACAGACTCTTCCACCGGGGGAGAGATGGCCTAGGTGGTGTCTGAATCCTAATGGTAGCTGATCTTGACTGTTAGTTACCCCCATCTCCACCCCAGACGGGTCAACAAAGAGACAGAAGTAGCTTGTCACACAGTCAATAAGATGTGCTGAGGGTGTGGGAGCTTGAGCGAAGGCTTCCTGTGCAAGCCAAGGACCTAAGTTCGATCCCCAGAACCGACGTGCAGAAGCACGGGCCTGTGATTCCAGCACCAGGGATGGAGAGGGGAAGGTCTCTGGGGCTTACTGGCCAGCCAGTTTAGCTAAATTGGCAAGTTCCAGTTTCAGTGAGAAACCCTGTTTCAAATAAAAAAGTTGGAAAGTGGCCTAGGTAGCCATACATTGACCTCTGGTCTACACATGCTTGTGGGCGCTCGTGAGCATACATACGCACACATTCATAAAATAAAAATAGATTCACAAGAAAGATGGGTGGCCGGGACTGCCCATAAAGCCCACCCCATTTTTATTTTCACACAAACAAATATATACACACAGCCAGGGGGGGTTGGTGGTGACACACGCCTTTAATCCCTGCACTGGAGAAGCAGAAGCAGGTGATCTCTGAGTTTGAGGCCAGCCTGGTCTACAGAGCAAGTGCCAGGACAGCTAGGGCTACACAGAGAAACCATATCTCAGAAAAACCAAATGAAACATGAACACACACACACAAACATGCTTATACAAAAACATGTACATAAGCACACAGACACAAAATATACCTGTACACAGAACACACAGATGTACACACCAGGTGAGGACATGGCAGTACTCGGGGTACTCTTTTAAGTCACCTTTCAAAATGGGTAGGCTGTGCTACACACAGAGTTGCAGTCAGTAAAGAGTGTAGTTTGGAGCCCCCTGTGTCCTCACCCTCTCTCCCTACTCTATTCCTGTGAGCTCCCGGACATTCCCGAAGCCCCTCCTCCGGACTGAGCGTTACACTCTAACCCGGCTTGGGTCAGGAAAGGCAGAGGATCCAGCAAGAGACAATGGGGAGGAGGTGAGCTACCACAGGCTATCCTTGCCCAGACAGCACAGCCCACCTGCTACCTTCAGACCCAGCGGATTCCCCCCTAGCAGAATGCTTAGGTTGGGAGGGAGAAAGGTTTCCAGCTGTGACTCTTTCTGCTTCTGAACCCCAGAAGCCTTCTCATCTGGCTTCAGCTCTGGATCAGAGGCGCAGACTCCTCCCTCATCCAGCCTCTTCCCCCGCCTTCCAGCCCCACCCCCACCCCATGTCATCTCCACCTCCCACTTTGTCCTTTTGGGCTCACTTTTGTAAGCAAGGAGGGTTCTCCCTCCCAGGTGGCAGCTGGGGTGGTTGTGGGGAATATCGGTTCTGGAAGGTTATTGTTAGGACGGTCACCATGGCAACAAGCATCACATCTGCAGAGCCACAAGTGATGCACATGGGGCTCATTCTCCCAAAGAAAATCACCACTTTCCTGATGCCTTTACCTCCGGGGTCTGCTGTGGTACAGGAGTAAGGTACCACTCCCACCTCTCACGGTATAGCACCAGCCCAGTAATCAGGCCAGGTCTTCTGAGCAGGAGGACCAGAGCTTACCGATGCCCAATCGCCTGGCCCGGAACACATCGGTCCATTTAGGACAGTGTGGTAGGCATGCGAGGTGGCGGCAGTGATGGTAGTGGTAGTGGTGATGGCGGTGACATTAGCAGTAATGGTGGGGACAGTGGTGGTAATGGTATTGGTGGTGGTCATGGCAACAGCAGACTGACCAGCTTTGGATCACAAAGCTAGTCCAGTATTGGCATCCAGATCTATCTTCCTAACTAGAGCCTTTAACTATGGTGCTGAAGAGTGAGAGACCCCTAGTGCTCTTAGTGCAATCGCCGTGTGCCAGCTGTGTGCATGGGCTTGCCCAGGCACAGCCTCACGCCAGAGAATGACAAGGTAGCCGTGTCTACAGGGCTTATACATTCAAACTGACAAGAGCACGAAACAGCTTTCCAAACAGTGATGCTTGACACACAATGATGCCCACTCCTGACAATGACTGCTTGTTTTTCCACAGTCTCAGTGCCTCCAATCAGCCACAGTCCCCAAAATACTAAATGATATATTGCAGGAAGAAATGATTCTTATGTTTTCAATTGTATGCGACTGAGGGGAGAGCCCGGTTGCACTGCATCCTGGTCTGGCTGTGAGCCAGCCTTTGGTCCTGTATCCCTGTCTATATTGTATGCATTGTGGGAGCCAATGGCACACAGGGGTCATCTCCATGGCCACCGGAGGCCTTGGGCCCCCCTCACCCTCCACTTTACGGTTAGGGTGGAGAGGCTAGTCTACACAGATTTAAAGCAAGAGACCTGCTAGAGGGTGACAGGTACTGCCTTCAGAGTGTCCCCTGAAGGCTTTCTGTGGTGGTGACATGTAAGCAGGGCTCTGGATGATGTGGAGAGGATGACGTTAAGTGCATAGGAGAAAACAATGTTAGCAGAAGAAGCAGCTATGCTAAGGCCCTGCAGGTGGAATGGGTTCGTTGTTTAGAGAAAAGAATAGGGGGACTGAGCCCGAAGAAGCCCCAGTGGGTTTTGTTGCTGGCTCCTCTGTAGCAGACTCTGAGTTCTCTAATAGATGTGAGCCCACCATCATGGTCAACAGTTACATGGTAGAGCTCTCTAGTCAGCCCCAAGCAATGTCCACAGGTCTGACTCAAAGGTTCAACCTGAGGACACCAGACAGGAGCCTCAGACTTACTCCTGCTCACCAGGCACCAAGCTTAAGGCAGGTGCCGCCATGCCCAGGAGAGACCAGCCCATAACCCTAGGCACAGGGACGGGGAGGGAGGTGAGAGTAGTCGCACAAAACCCACTCCGACTGCAGCTTGGTGTTACTTCTCCGGTGCCCTGTCTAGGCGTCTGTCTGCTTGAGGTTCTCTGGAATACTCCAGGTCCTCCCTGGCCCCTTGGTGAGCTGGACCCTTTCAGTGTGACCTCACCATGCCTATTCTGATTGATGTTACCTCTGTTCTCCTGGAACGGCCTTGGGACTGGAAGTAGAACACATGACACTATCCCAGCTCAACATGACCCAGTCCGTTATACTAGCAGGGGAGACTATAGTGACAGGGCATGCCCAGATGACCAGGAGGGGCCAGGGATGGCCCTAGCTCCTCCTTACCCCATACTGAACACTAGGGGCTTGCCAGCCTGGACACTCCCTTCTCATTGCTGGAGAGGAGACTGGAGACTTGCACTGGAACCACCTCCCGGCTATTCTGCACAGCCTCTACCCATAGGCAAAAGGAGGCCTGGGGTGGGGCTGGGGGTGGCTGGGGTGGGCTGGGGGGGGCTGGGGTGGGCTGGGGTGGGCTGGGGTGGGGCTGGGGTGGGCTGGGGTGGGCTGGGGGTGGGGCTGGGGTGGGCTGGGGGTGGGGCTGGGGTGGGCTGGGGTGTGCTGGGGGTGGGGCTGGGTTGGGCTGGGGTTGGAGTCCCACCATAGACAGAGGTCTGTTGCTGCAGCTAGGCTGACCGAGACAGTAGTGACCACCATGGTGGTCAGGAAACCACAAGGTTCTCAGGCTGACTGCACAGTCTAGTGTCTATCTAACGTAAGTGCTTTCTTGGATTCTGACATTAAGATCCAGCTGTCTTCTCCTTGTGCCAAGCAGGTTTGATGGGGGAGGACAGGGGCGTGTGTAACAACTGTTTCCCAGGTCGGCTAGGAGTTAATATCTGATGGCAGAGTTTAAGACTATGAGACTGTGTTGGTAAACACAGGATAGCCACTGAGGAAGTTTGACAGTTTTTATAAAACTAAACAGATATCTGCTCTCTGACCTATCAGATTCCCTCCTAGGCATTCATCTGAGGAAACAAAAATCTGTCAAAAAAGACAGATTGAAATGGATATAAGAACATTGATGTCACTGCATTGATACAGCTGAGACTCAGGATGGGCGCAGGCGAACAAGCTGGTGTAAGTCAAAGCGAGTACTTACTGGCACACGCATAGCACAAGCAGGTCAAGGTAGAGCCAAAGGGCTCAGGTACAAATGCATGAGGTACACCTCCACTCCAACAGGGCTCTACGGGCACAGATTTAGAACTCACTCCGGAGGGCACGGCATGACCAGGATGGACTAGCGGGGCCCAAAGGAATCGAGTTGGGTGACAGAATTGTTCTTTCTCTTTTCCATGGTTACACGAGTGAATACATTTGCCCAAAATGTCGGAAACATAAAACTGGTGCATTTTGTGGAAATGTGATTTACATGAATTCCATGGGATTATGTGTGTAAATCATACCTCAAGCTAAAAACTACACAAAGTGTATGCTCGTGTTGGGATCCCATATGGTGACTACACTGCTCCTCATTCCCATGGATCAGTCTTAGACACAGAGCAAGAGTTAGGAGACTGAAGAGCCCTCGACAAATTCTACACGAGTAAGGGCCACTGAGAGCGATGTGAAAATTCAGGAATCACCAAAGGAGGCTCTGTCGACAGAGCAGAGACGTTAGCTGACAAGGGCTGTGGAAAGGAACACCCAGAAAAAGAATGTTTGCTGCCGGGAGCCCTAGCCATGGCCAAGGCCACACTCGGAGAAGCCCTGCGCTCGTGTGCATGCGCTCGTGTGCACTCACCAGGAAAGCAGTAAGATCAGACAGAATCTAAGGATTCTAGCTCAAGCTAGAAACAAGCCAAACAGCCTGAAGGAAGCGGGAGGGCGGGGCTTGACAATGCCACACAGAAATTAGCAAACAAAAGAACATTCGAGCCTTAAATCCCAGCACTCAGGAGGCAGGGGCATGAGTTCAAGGCCAGCCTGGTCTACGATTTGAGTCCAGGACAGCCAGGGTTCTGTTACACAGAGAAACCCTGCCCCAAAACAAAAGGAAAAGAAAAAATAAAGTAGAGGAGGAGGAAGGAAGGAAGGAAAGAAGGAAGACAGAAGGACAGAGAGAGAAAGAGAGGGAGAGGGGGAGAGCACAAGCAAGTAAGGAGGGAGAGATGAAGAGAAGGGTGCAGAGAGGGAGGGATGGAGGGAGGGAGGGATGGAGGGAACAGGTAACCTCTGTAACTTCAACAAAGCACCAATCAAAAATACTTGGTGGTGGTGGTAAAGAGATGGCTCGGCAGTTAAGAGCACTGACTGCTTTTCCAGAGGTCCTGAGTTCAATTCCCAGCAACCACATGGTGGCTCACAACCATCTGTAATGGGATCTGATGTCCTCTTCTGGTGTGTCTGAAGACAGCAACAGTGGACTCACATACATAAATAAATCTAAAAACCCATTTTTTGGAAAATGCACTTGTACTGCATTCAGACATCTTTCCTGTTGCCACTGTCTGTGCCATGGGGACTGTTACCTATTTGCACAGCATTGCACTGCCCTGGGCATGAAGCCATGCAAAGAGGACCAGCCAGCCAGTCTGAGTTCAATCCTGGGGGAAAAAAAAAAGGCCAGCAGGGGCGGTAGTGCCCCATCTTTAATCCCAGCACTTGGTCATCAGAAGCAGGTGGATCTCTGAATTTGAGGCCAGCCTGGTCTACAGAGTGAGTTCCAGGACAGCCAAGGCTACACAGAGAAATCCTGTCTCAAAAAAACCGAACCGACAAACAACAGTACCAAACGGAAGCCTATATAGTGGAGCACAGCTTCAGGCCGGGTGCTTCTGGCAGGGAAGGGGGCAGAGAGGAGCACTAGGGCAAGCACAAGGCGGCCGACCGAGAGTTATACAACGCCGGCGTAGAAACAAGACTCTGCCTCAAACCAAGTAAAGGGAGAGGGTCGGCTTCCCAGAAGCTGTCCTCTGACCTCCGCACACACATTGTAGCGTGTGTGTACTCACACTCACATATGCACACAAACAAAACTGAGTACACAGAAATAACATCTACGAAAGGATATGTGAGGGCTTCATACACACGCTACACCACTTTATAGAAGGGAATTGAGCATTTGAGGATTCTGGAATATGCAAGGGGTCCTGGTGCCCTTGTCCCAGTGATACTCAGGGACTCCTGCACGATGTCCATTTTACCAATAATAAGAAAATTGTGCTGGAGAGATGGCTCACTGGTTAAGAGCACTGACTGCTCTTCCAGAGGTCCTGAGTTCAATTCCCAGCAACCACATGGTGGCTCACAACCATCTGTAATGGGATCCAATTCCCACTTCTGGTATGCATAAAAACAGCATAGTCATACACATTAAATAAATAAATCTTTTAAAAAAGAAAATTATTTTGTTGAAATTCAATCAAACTACTCATATTGATTTCAAAAGAGAAAAACCCCACAAAATAAATGTTGAACTCTGCACAATAAGAATGTATGATTGTATTATATTTGCACATTTAAAAATAGTGTGAATATTAAAAAGCAGAGAGGAGGAAATAACCCTGGGTGAGTGGTGCTGGGGAGACCGCTCAGGGCTAAGAGTGCTTGATGCACTAGCTTGAGGGTTAGCGTTCAGATCCCAGCATCCTCGTATCACATGCAGTCTCTCTCTCTCTCTCTCTCTCTCTCTCTCTCTCTCTCTCTCTCTCTCCCTCCCTCTCTCTCTCCCCCCCCCCTCCCCCCCTCCCCCCCTACACACACACACACACACACACACACGTATGCAAGCACACACACGCGCGCGCACGCACGCACGCACGCACACATTTTGTTTTTTTTTTTTCTTTTTTCTTTTTTTCAGAGCTGGGGACCGAACCCAGGGCCTTGCGCTTGCTAGGCAAGTGCTCTACCACTGAGCTAAATCCCCAACCCCAATGTTTTTAATCTTTTGAAGAAAGCTGATGCTCTTTGCCACCAGGGTCGTGGTTCCCCTCAGCCCCAAACATACAAAGAGGTTTTTGATCCTAAGGTATAGAAAGTTGAGGGAGACGGTGGTAGAAAGGACAATTGTAATTTTCGTTTCTGCTTGTTTTCTGCCTGTGAACTGGGGACGTGGGGCATCAGGTTTTGGTTCATGGTGTCCAGGAAGCACATGGCTGAGATCCCCAGGTCTGTCAAGGGTCTGTGTGGCAGCGAGCCTGGGTTCCGGATGCCTGTAGGCTCTGTGGCTCTGGGTTTCAGGGAAAGGAGGGAATTTGTAATGAAGATATGCACAGCAGTGCTATTTATAACCAAGAAAACTGGAAACAGCCCAAATTGCCCCCCACAGGGGACAGGCCTGGCAGAGAGTCCCGCAATAGGAGGCAACTGTCGGCCACGTGATATGCAAGGAGGGTGAAGGCTTGTGAATGCGGGAGCCTTTCTTGTGGAGGAAGACAAATGTAATGCGATTTGTACACAGCCACCGTAATTAGGAAAAGCTGCTGGCAGGGCCATACATTCAGTGTTGGGTGATGGCCGGCACACGACAGCAGGGCTGCCTTTCTCGCTTCTCATCCTAGTCTGCGGCTAAGGAACTCGCCTGATGCCAGCAGCAGCGAGGGCGGTAGTGGGTGGCTATGGGGATCCTATTCCCTGCCTCCCTCTCCAGTACAGGCCAGAATGAGGCCCTGAGCAAACCACGTGTAGGAAGGAACAAGTCTGTCTCAAATGCACAGGGATATACCTGAGGTCATGGGGCCTTTCCCCAGCGGGAACTCGTGGGGGCTCTACCATCTCCTCTCCGAGATTTTGGTGTCCTCTGGAACCGGAAGTGGGAGGCGCTGTGATGTTCTCTGCAGTGCATGGGACTGAACCAGGGCCTCATATATCCCGGACCTCTCTCCCGACCTTTTAAAAATTGTTTTGAGATAGGATCTCACTGAGTTTTTGAAGCTGACCAGAACTAAATGAAATTCCAATCTTCCTTGAGCTCCCAGGTGGCTGGGGTGGCAGGGCGGCAGTGCCAGGCTTGGGTGGGAATGTTTTAAACTCACTTCCTCCTTGGAGAGCCACAGGCCCCTCCCTGTGTCCTTCAGGGGTTCCCATAGCTGACCGAGGCCAGCACTTTGGAAGGGCCTCTAGGTCTCCTGACCTTATGACTCAGGAGTCCTCAAAGGGTCAGGGAGGTAGAGAAGTGGGCGATGAAAAGGCCCTACAAGCTCCTAGGCTGGAGTGGCCCCTGCCTGACCCCCAGCTGCACCCTGCATGTGGCCTTCCCTGCATCTCAAGAGTTTGGTACAAGAGATAACGTGCTCTTGATGTCCTCAGCCCTGCTGTACTCCCACCCGAGCTCAAGGGACCAAGGTAGTCAAAGGTGAAGGCCAGGCAGTGTCTTGGCACACAGCATCGATTATGTGTCTGCACCATGGCGGTCTTAGGCCTCCCTCTCTGTGATTCTCTTTGGATGTCCCTCAGTTTCCCGCTTAGTAGGACATTAGTCACATACCCAGACCACAAGACTTCTGCTGGAGCCTCAGCCTCAGGCCAGGGGCCCCAGACCCCACAGCAGCCAGTGAGTGACTGCCAACCAAGCCAGACAGACCCTGATGTGGCCGTGATGGGGTCAGCCATCTGGTCAAGGCTCTACCCAGTCCCCAGAAGCTCCAGTTGCCTGGGGTAAGGCGGCAGCAGCTGCACCCTTATTATCACAGCCCTTGCTCTCTGCTTGGATCATCAATGTATTTGCTATGTTCTTTTGCTGTGAAAAAAAAAAAAAAAACAGTGACTGAAAGTATCTTGGGGAGTGTACTGGCTGGTTTTGTGTGTCAACTTGACACAAGCTGGAATTATCACAGAAAAAGGAGCCTCAGTTGAGGAAATGTCTCTATGAGACCCAGCTGTAAGGCATTTTCTCAATTAGTGATCAAGGAGGGAGGACCCAGCCCATTGTGGGTGGTGCTGTCCCTGGGCTGGGAGTCTTGGGTTCTATAAGACAGCAAGCTGAGCAAGCCAGGGGGAGCAAGCCAGTAAGTAACATCCCTCCATGGCCTCTGCATCAGCTCCTGCTTCCTGACCTGTGTGAGTTCCAGTCCTGACTTCCTTTGGTGATGAACAGCAACATGGAAGTGTAAGCTGAATAAACCCCCTCCTCCCCAACTTGTTTCTCGGTCATGGTGTTTGTGCAGGAATAGAAACCCTGACTGAGACAGGGAGGAAAGGGTTTATGTGGTTTATTCTTCCACATAACAGTCGTCACTGACAGAATTCAGGGCAGGAACTGAGGCAGAGACCATGGGAAAGCGGTGCTTAGCAGCTTGTTCTCTTGCTTTCTTTTTCTTTTTCTTTTTTCTTTTTTTCCTTTTTCTTTTCTTTTTTTTTCTTTTTTCTTTTTTTCAGAGCTGGGGACCGAACCCAGGGCCCTGTGCTTGCTAGGCAAGCGCTCTACCACTGAGCTAAATCCCCAACCCCGCTCTCTTGCTTTCTTAAACAACTCTGGACCATGTGCTCAGGGGTGCCACTGCCCACTGGGCTCTCTCATATCAACCAACCATTGATGAGATACCTTAAAGACTTGCCCAAAGATCAATGTGATGGAGGAAATTCTTCAACCGAGTTCCCTCTTCCTAGTGACACCTAGTTTTGTGTCAGCACAATCAGCATCTGTGGGGATCGGGTGGATCCTGGGACCTCCAGGGGTCTTTTCGTTGTCCCCTTATGTTCTTCCTGATCGTGCCTCTATGCCACAAGGTGAAGTGCTGAGGGAGGCCTAAGCAATGCCTTGCCATGCCCTAGAAAGTGTATTTACACTTCTACAGTACACAGTGAGGTACTCACACCCACCTCACCTTCGGGGTCACTAACCAACTAGTAATGGCTGCTGTTTATTGGCGGGGGGTGGGGTGGGGGGCGGGACTAGCAGGCCTCCAGTTGGAAGGTAGGCATCCTGAAGGCAGGATGTGATTGCCCCGAAAGGTAGGTAGTAGAGGGGAACAGGCAGTGTGGATCACTCTTGCTTTCCTTGTATGCAGGCAAGATGGAGGAAAACAAAGGTAAGAGGCTCTGGATCAATAGTAATTCAGCTCAGGAGGTGCAGACACCCACCCATCCCCACAGGATCGGGTGAATGGAAGGTCTTCCAGAGTATCGCGGGATTGGCAACAGGAGGAGGCTGGAACTAGAGCTAGGAATCTCACAGGACGATGCAGCGTCGAGGTGGCCGCCTGAGGAGGGAGTGAGTAAGAACATAGAGAAGCAAGCAGAGCCTACAAGACCCAGAGGGAAGGGCACATCTGCCAAGTCTGTCAAGGAGGCTCAAGGCAGTCACGCCAGTCGGGCAGTCGGCCACAGCCGGGTGGGGCGCTGGTCAAGGAGGGAATGGTGCCAGCAAGTTGGGGGTCAGCACCTCCATCAGGAATTGCTTATAATTTTCCTATGTCATGGACTGGCTCGGTCCAGTGTAGCCTCACTCCCTGTGACTAGCCATAAACCTGGACAAAATTCAGAAAGCAATGGTTTCAGGCGGGAGACACCAGCCATGAAAAGATGGGAGTCCCTGACAGATTCCGTGCCCAGTCACGCCACTCTCTCGAGGACAGTCTGAGTTTCCATCATCACACCCCATCTCCGCTGCCTTGAATCATCCTTTGTTTAGTGCACCATGCTGTATACATTACCCGTTCTCCCACCCCCGGTTCCCTATCTGCTTTGGAGCACATAGGAAAACACACAGTCTATACGGCTTGTTACTATGTATGGCCTTGGGCATCTGCTGGGGTCTTGCAATATGTCCACTGTG
The DNA here is from genome assembly GCF_011064425.1 of Rattus rattus. Taxonomy (NCBI): domain Eukaryota; kingdom Metazoa; phylum Chordata; class Mammalia; order Rodentia; family Muridae; genus Rattus; species Rattus rattus. The sequence continues at coordinate 75,019,540 of NC_046164.1, forward strand.
GATAGGGGACACAGAACTCTAGTGGATACTGCATTTCCCCCACCCCAGCCCAAGTCTCAGGAGAAACGTTTGAAATATTTCATCATTAAAATGGTTTTTTTTTATAGCTACTCTCTAACAGAACAAGAAAAGTTCCCTTCTATTCCTGGGACACGATCTGAATAATTCTAATCCGTTAAAATGTGTTGAAACTTATGGCTCAGCCATATGATCAATTCTCGTAATGCTCCATATGCACTGGGAAATAATGTGTATTCTGTCGTTCCTGGGGATGGTGTGCTAAATGTGCCAAGCACACCAAGTTGTTAACCACGTTACTCAGGCTCTTTACTGAATTTTGTTGTCTGCCTGTTCTCTCATTTCGTTTGGGAGGTGAGTTAAAATTGTCTGCTGTGGCTGCCAAAGCTTCTAGTCCTCGCTTGAAGATTGTCAACTTTATGCTAGGAAGTTACTAAGTTCATGTGAAATCTTCAAGATGTCTGGTGAGTACGCCCCTTCAGCACCATGCTATGTCTCCATCTCCAGCAATCCTTATTCTCCTAGAGCCTGATTTATCTAAACAGTTCTGTTAGGGTTGAGAGTACATGAAAGGTTTAGTTGGCTCAAGTGCTGTATGTTCCAGGAAAGACCCCGACTGAATAGACTTCCGGGAAGCAACTGGGGCATCCTGTCCCCAGTGTTACACGACTGAGGCTGTCCACCATGCTGCAGCAGCATCAGTTTCTAAATGTTATCCTTCCTGTAAACTCACTGAAATCCTAACCTAGTACCTTGGAATGTGACACTGAGGATTTGGCTAAGGTAAAACTGAAATCAGCCTGGTGGACACTCACCTGGCAGGTGTCGTTGGAAGAAATAGAAATTTAGACACAGGCACACAGAGGGACAGCTATCTGAGGGCACAGAAAGACACTTTTCCCATGCCGAGGAGGGGCCCCAGAGAAACCAGCCCTTCCCACACGTCTGAGACTTCCAGACACCAGGACTATGAGAAAACCCTCCTCTGTTAAGATGCTTGGTATTTATGGAAGACCTAGCAGACAATACTATCAGACTGCCTATGCAAAGTGTGGTCTACAGGGATGGCCTATGTATGGAGAGGTTATGTATTAACCCCTTGACAGCTGACCGGGTGTAGTTTCCACCGTTTGCTTTCACCCTTTGCATCTTTATTAAGACATACCTCTTGTGGCAATGTGGCTTATTCTCCCTTTGGACTGTCCTGATCTTTTTCGTGAAATATTTAGTCTGCTTACATTTAATGTACTCACTGATATACATTGTTTTCTACCCGCTATGTATTTTTTCTTCTGTTTATACCAGCTACATGTTTTATATTGTTTGTCCTCTTTGTTTGCCTGTGTTTGATTAAATAACTTTTGTTTTTTATTCTATTCCTCGTTAGCCTTTGGTTATGTTCTAGCTGTTTTTCTTACTTTTTGCTACTTACAAGCTTGTGCTGCTTTGTAGAAGCTATTCCCAGAGCCGAGAGGGCTGAAGAGCGCCATGTACTCATTTTTAATGTTTTCCCTAGAAATTTATCCTCAAATTTAAAAAAAAAATGTTTCCATTCCAAAATTCTAAGAAATTCTAGGTTGGCAGTTATCTTCCTAAACCTTCTAAATATGTCAGTGCCTTCTGAGTATGTGTGTGCTGTCCAGATGAGTATGAATCCTTGGGTCCTTTAAAGACTGAGTTTATCCTGCTTGGGTTCCTTGCTTTTCTTCCGTTTGTGGGCTGATGGCTTTCTTTTGTTTCTAAAATAATCATAATCTAATCACTTCTTTGTTATATTTTTCTTGTGTCTGAGACAACAATTGTGTGTCTTTTTTTTTTTTTTTCTTTTTTTTTTTCTTCTTCTTTTTTTCGAGGCTGGGGACTGAACCCAGGACCTTGTGCTTCCTAGGCAAGCGCTCTACCACTGAGCCAAATCCCCAACCCATGTCTTTTCAAAACATCCCATACATGTCTTATCTTCTTCTGTATTAAGCATCTTTTTTACCCAAAATATTTGTACTGATTCTTTGGGAATTTCACCATGTACACCCCCATCACTCTCATATCCCAGTCTTTCCATGTCTGCCCCATGCCCAACTTTGTGACCTTCCGCCCCAACAACATTTTTTAAAATGTCAACTCTTTAGTTGTTCATATACTTACCGGAGCATGGTTAAAGTCCCAGTGGCTCTCCCGCTGAGGAGACTTGAACCCCTGCCTGCAGCTGCCAGCTGTGGAGCTGCACTTCAGCATCCTGATCACAACTGCTATGTGTGCTTTTTGATGGCTTCCTTTTCAAGCTGTTACTCTTTTGAGGGGTGAGGGTGGGGTTATAGCAGAAGCCCTCCATGCCGGTCTTTCCCGACTGTATATGTATATCGGCGGCAGGAGCTGGCCTTGTCTTCTGGAGGGGCGATCGTGTGAGGCGACCATCATAATCAGGGTGGCATGGGGTAAAGCTGGCCCTAGTGGGTTTCACTGTGCAGTATCACTGCTCAAACATGCCTCTAGGCTGCTGCTCTCCGTAGACCGAGCTAAGGCTCTGAACCTCCATTTCTGTCTCAGAACCATGGGACCATCAGAAACTCCACTTTCCACGACTCCATTGGTCTTAGCCTCTCACCGTGTGGATTTAATGCGCAGGCAAGCATTTCAAGGGAAACCTTTACATTTGGGGCTCCTGGTCCCTTGGGTCCTGCCTGGCTTGTCAGCCCTATAATTAAATTTTTCTCCCTCTCTCATGAAATTCCTGAAAGTTCTTCCAGTTTCCTTACCTTAGCATACTGGCCTCTTGCTTGAACTCCTAGTGTCTGTCTGTCTTTCTTTTGCTTTTTAAAAATTATATATGTATTATATATGTATATGTATATGTATTATATATGTATTTATATATGTATATGTATTATATTATACATGTATTTTATATGTATTCCCCCTTCTCATTCCTCCCTCCAAATCCTCCCACGTAGTAATCCCCTCCCTTGCAGTCTCTCTCGAATTCATGGATTTTTGCGTGTGTTCCCGAATAGATAAACACAAACTGCTTGGTTCCTATGATGGTGCTTGTGTGTGTGTTCCAGGGGTGAGCATTTGTTATTGGATAACCAGTTAGTGTGCACTTCTCCGAGGACGACTGTTTCTCTGCTCTCAGCAGTCCTTAGTCTTGGCATAGAGTTGAGTCCGCCTAAACTTCCCCCATCCACAGTAGCATGTCTACTGTTGTTCAGATTAGTCTCTGTCTCATAAATAAAAGCCACACAGGGGGTAAACGGTATGGGCAGCTCACCGTCTAGCTCTCTTCTTTGGAAATGTGGCTCATTAAGTTCCGGCTGCTGGCGGCTGCCCACTGCTATTCAAATAATTGTTTAGCCTGGACTTTCTAGCTAGTCTCAGTGTTCTCCTAGGGGGATATTACTTTAACCAATGTTTATTTATGTATATGCATGTCTCTGTGTGTATACCACATGTGTGAGGTGCCTGAGGAGGCCAGGAGAGCACCAGATCCCCTGGAGATAGAGAGATAGGCAGGTGTGAGCCACCATACTGAGGTACTGAGAACCTCTGAAAGAGCAGGAAGCACTCCTAACCACCAGATACTTTTCCAGCTCCAGAGGAAGTGTGTGTGTGTGTGTGTGTGTGTGTGTGTGTGTGTGTGTGTGTGTGTGTGTGTGTGTGAGAGAGAGACAGAGAGAGAGACAGAGAGAGAGACAGAGAGAGACAGAGACAGAGAGAGACAGAGAGACGGAGGAAGAGGGGTAGTCTCACCATTTAACTATCACTGGCCTGGAACTTTCTATAGAGACCAGGTTGGCCTCAAACCCATAGAGATCCACCTGCCTTTGCCCCGCTGAGTTCTAATATTAAGTGTGAGGCAGAAGAGAACATCAATCCCCTGGCACACGGTTGTGAGCTACCACATTACTGCTGAGACCCAAACTGGGATCTGCTGCAAGGGCAGTGAGTGTGCTTAACCACTGAGCCTGTCCTCTCTCCAGCCCCAGAAGATGTATTTTTATAGATGGTGTCAAACAGCATATTTCTAGAGAGAGCAAAAATGATCACATAACAATGGTTCCCCTTATTAAACACTCACTACTGGTCAGACTTTGTTCTAAGTAGCCACATGAATGATGTCATTTGATTTTGACAACAATCTCACAGGCTACGTAATACATGTAGGCCCGCTGTAGGAGGTAAAAGAAATGATTGACTTCTCTAGGCCACCCATCCGTGTCCTGGAACCAGCATGCATACAGTTTGTTTGCATTTTCCTTCCTTTGAGACAGTGTTTCCCTGCGTCCCCTAGTCTGGCTCTCTGTAACCCTTCTTCCTCAGACTCCTGAGTTCTGAGATAATACACACACATACATTTTTAACATTTTAAAACTGGCGCTAAAGCACGTATACAACAAAATTTTGATCTTAATCAAAGTAGACGATTCGAGTGACATGAAGGGCTTCCACCAGATATGCAACCATCACTCACATATTTCCAAACCACTCATTGTCTCATGCAGAACTCTTTAGCTGTGGAGCATTATAACCTCTTTGTCTCTGTGAATTGCCTGAACATTGAAATATTCAAGTAGCAAAATCCTACCCTTTGACTTGCTCCTCTGAGCATGTCTGTAAGGTTCACCCCTGCCAGAACCCATGCTATACCATTAACGTCTCCCAGCATCTCCACACGAGACTGGCTTTAAACTCTCTGTGTAGCCGGGAATGAGCTGAAATTTCTGATCCACCTGCTTCCACCTCTCAGGTGCTCAGGTTACAACACATGCCATGACACCCGGTTTAATTTGGTGCTGGGGCTCAACCTCAAGAGTTGTGCGTGCTAGGCAAGCATTACACCAAATGGAGAGACATAGCCTCAGCCCCCAAACTTCTTTATGGTAGAATGAGAATCAGTGCACAGATATACCACATTCTTTGTAACCATCCAAAGGTTATTAGACACTTGGGGTTCTCTCCTTTGGGTGACTATGAATACTGCTTCACTGACTGCAAGTACCCATCTGAGTGGTTTGAATTCTTTTGGGTTTATATCTAGGAGTGGAATGACTGCTCACATGACAACTCCATGTTTAGCATGAGGAAGTGGCGGGTTGTTTCCCATAAGTACTTGCACCATTTCCCATCTCTCCCAGCAGTAAATGAGGCCTTCACTTCTTTTTATTAAAAAAAAAAAAGATTTATTTATGTATATGAGCACACTGGAGCTGTCTTCAGACATGCCACACCCCATTTCAGATGGTTGTGAGCCACCATGTGGTTGCTGGGATTTGAACTCAGGACCTCTGGAAGAGCAGTCGGTGCTCTAACCACTGAGCCGTCTCTCCAGCCCAGGCGCTCGCTCCTTTACAGCCTCCCTGACACCTTTGATTTCCTCCTGAGAGTTTGAACATTTGAGTACGTGCTTTGCCCACGTTCCACCACTTTGTCCTGTGGTGAGTAGGGAAGGCTCTTTCTACAATTTTTTGAGATGGGGTCTCTCACGTAGCTTTGGCTGTCTTAGAACTCACTCTGTAGCCCAGATGGCCTCACTTGGAGATCACTGCCTCTGCCTCCCGAGTGCTGGGATTAAAGGTGTGCGCCACCATATCCAGCTTCTTCCTACATTCCTGACCTTGAACATGCGCAGGACATATGATCACAGGTATTTCATTTCATTCTACAGGTGGAAGTGTAGGCTATTCTTTACCTCCTGGATAATGTATTTTGATGTCCTAAAAGTCCTAATCTCAATAAAGATCACTTGATCCATGCCATACCAAAGAAGCCACGGTCAAACCCAAAGTCATGAAGATACTTGTTTTCTTCAGCGTTCTATGGGGTCAGCTCTTATGTTTAAGTCGGGATATATTTTGGGTTAAATCCTCTTTGTGGTGTGCAGTAGAGGTCCAACTTTATTCTATGAGGCAGGTAAACTCAGAGTGGTGGTATCAGTGAGTAGACTGACTGATGAGGCTTTGTGGGGACGGGGAGTTGACTGCCGGTGGATACAGGATTCTTTCTGGGGTGAAGAACACAGTCTAAATTTAGGAAGTGGTAAGGGCTGCCGAATGCTGTGAATGCCCGAAAGCACCGGGTTGCGTGCTCTAAACAGTGGATCTTATGCTATGTGAATTATACCTCAATAAAGCTGTTATTAAAGGAACAAAGAAAAGGAACAGCTGGTGGCCCAGATGAGGGAGGACACACTGACACTCCTGCCTCTTGCTTCGAGGAGAGAGGACCCGCTGCACAGAGCCTGCTGGCCATGGCCAGACCCCCGCCGTGCAAGAGACTGTTCTAGATTAAACAAACGCCCCCCTACTCTTCCACACCACTCTTCAGAGAATAAAAGCTTTTCTTTCCCATGTTTTCTCAATCCTGCGTAACCCTTCCTAGGTCCCTCACACAGCTCTCTATCCATTCTCCCTGTCCCTTTGTCCAGATGGTCAGCTACAGAGGCCATGCATCCTCTGTTCAGGCCTCAACCAAGGTCACTCAAGGGTCAGATGGAATTGGAGGAGACAAGGGCACTTTTTCTGCAAGTCTGTTCCCTGGTGTCTAGAGCTGCATGATGCCCATCCTGCTAAGATCCATGCAGTTCAAGATCGTCATCATGGTGCCACACTGCCCGTGACCTGCCCTGTCCAGTTCCCTATGTGCCCAGTGTCTTCATATCATGGTGCCACACTGCCCGTGACCTGCCCTGTCCAGCTCTCTGTGTGCTGTGTGTCTTTATAAACCATCTAAGGCACAGCCTTTTCCACAGCTCTGCAGATGGTTGAAGGCAGCTTTGCTGGCCCAAGACTAGCTCTTTTCCACAGGCCAGATCTTCCTTTCTGTGCTTCAGTGGGATCTGTGCCTTTGTTTTCCATGTCTGTCTGTCTGTTATTAGGGGTGGGAAAGCTGATAATAATCGAGCTATACCCTGTACACCAACAGCCAAATGCCTGCCTTCTTGCGCCTCCTCCAGGGTCCAGAGCTAGCAGGCAGGGTGTCTGATTCCCAGGAAAAGCTGTTCAGCCAAACTTAGCACAGAACAGCAATTCAGGAGCTGAACTCTACCTAGCAACAAGATTAGCAGCTGATTTTGCAAGCTGGTATTTTTATCCTCGGATGGGAACGGCTGAGAGCGGCCACCTCCTGCTCCTCTGAGTGCTTCCCTCCTGTTCTACCCAGGGACCTTGCTCCCTACAAATCCTTCCTGGCCCTGTGCCCAGCTGTGTCTTCCCTTCTTAGTAAGGCAGTTTCTGACCCACCGAGGTTTGGGTGGGGCCTCAGAGCTTCCAAAGCGAAGCATCTACCCTGGGTCCATCAGGAAACATGAGAGTCCAAGCCTCCGAGGCCCAGGTCGACCGTTCCTCCTCTCCCAACTGCCTCACCTTCCTTTCTCCTAGCCTTCTCTCCTGTCCCCAGCATTTGTGCTTTATAAGGCCCTGGCACTCTGTGGCCTACCAGGCAGGAACTCTGCAAACGGGGTTCCTTCATCCTGTGCTCCTGAAATCTGGTGTTTTCTGGCCCATAACTGCTGCGTGTACACTCAGCCTGTCCTCTCATCAGCCTTCACGATGACAAGAGCCTTTTGGAAAGCTCAGGAGCTTTCTGTGTGGACTGGACTTCCACCCACAATTCCTTTCTTTGGGGAGAAAGATACCAGGATAAGATGGCAGAACCGGGCTTCTGGTGTGAGGACAAGACAGCGCAGACCCACTCTCGCTAGGGCTTCTCCCCCTCGATACCATTCGACACGCACAAAGGGACCCAGAGAGCTGAAAAGAAAGCGGCACACTGGCTGGGGCCGTGGTTCTTGAGAGCTCCGCTGTGGCAGCTCTCCTGGTTGCTGTCTTAGCTCCCACATGCTGGGATTAGGCACAGAGAGCCCTGCAGTGCGAATTTTCTGCAGGAATAACAGAAAATAAGCAAAGCACAGGAAAATCTACATCTTGTCAAAGGACTGGGAAATAGAGTCCACCACAGCTGGGACGGGAAGGAAGAGGCAGTGCAACCTTCTCTCCTCAGAGTGCTACAGGAGCCCGGCTGGGCCCAGCAGAAGGACCATCTACTGTGGCACGCAGCACACCACAACGGAAATGCCAGGTCTCGGAAACTGCCATGCCCGTGAAACTGTATCTCACAGAGTAGTCTAGATGCTTGCTCAGGTTAGACCAAAAGAGGACAAGCACCTGCTAAAGCAACCTAAAGAGGAGTGAGAGTCCCTTAGGATAACCACCAGTCTCCATGATCTGATAGATGCTCACACACAGTACCAGAAGCTGGGAAAGCCACAGTTTGAGAGAAGCAATCAACTGATGTCCATTGTAACACTACAGTTGCCTCACAGAGACTGGAGAGCAGCTATCATTAAAATGCTCAGGCAAAAGTTACCGATTATTTCGACCTAAGCGTAGAATTAGGAAATCTCAGCAAAACACTCGATAAGTTTATTTATTGAATGGTTGTTTTTTTTGAGACAGGGTTTTCCTATGCAGTCCTGTCTGTCTGGGAATTAACTGATTGATTAATGGAAACCAAGACAGACTGCAACTCAGAGGTCTACCTGCCTCTGCTTTCCAAGTGTTGAGATTAAAGGGATTAAGACACCATATCTGGCTTTCGTAAGTTTGTTTTTTTTATAGACTTATCATTTTATTATTTTATTGGATTGTATGTATATGCGTGCACACGCGCGCGTGCGCGCGTGCGCACACACACACACACACACACACTGTATAATACACACATTCACCTCTGTGTGAGGTGTTTGCATGTGTGTGCAGGTGCTCTAGGAAGCTAGATTCCCTCAAGCTCGTTACAGGTTGTAAGCCAGCTATGCTGCCAACAAAAATCTGGAAGAATAGAACGTGCTCCTAACTGCTGAGCCACCTCTCCAGTCCCTAAATTTATTTTTTATGTAAAGAACCCAAGTGAAAAATATAAAACTGAGAAACGCAGCCCCTGGATTTAAAGCCTGGCTGCATGGACTCAGGAGTGCACCAGTGAGGACTGAGGTGGCAGCCCTGAAGGCAGGCCAATGGGATTTACTCAGCAACAGACTGGAAAAAAAGAAAGGCTCAGGGCCTCAGGAACATGTGTGGGGGATTCGGGGGGAGGGTGCAGCGAGGTGTGTGTGAGGGGAGAAGCAGATCTCACTGGAGTCCATGAGGGGGAAAGAGTTAGGGATCAAAAATTACCCAAAACATGTTTGAAAGCACTCCAACTGTCACAAAGGAACCAAACCTATAGTTTTAAGAAGTGGATCAAATACTAAATAATGCAAAACCAAATCAATTCACATCACAACATTAAATCAATTCGCATCACACTATTAAACTTTTAAAAACCCAAGGCGGGCTGGAGCAATGGCTCAGAGGTTAGAACACTGACCGCTCCTCCACAGGTCCTGAGTTCAAATCCCAGCAACCACATGGTGGCTCACAACCATCTGTAATTGGATCTGATGTCCTCTTCTGGTGTCTGAAGACAGCTACAGTGCACTCAGATACATAAATAAATCTTAAAAAACAAACAAACAAACAAACAAACAAAAAAACCTCAAGGCAAAGGGAAGAAGTTACAGCATCCCAAGTGAAGCTGGTGTATATCCCACAGAGAGACACAGTCCACATGGCAGTAAAGTCTCCCTGGAATCCACCATGGTCAGAAGCAGAAGAGTTTTCAGGTGCTGGAAAGAAAAAAAACAAACAAACAAACAAACAAACAAACAAAACAAAACCCTCTTACCAAAAAACTCGATATCCAGCAAAACCTTTCCAGGGGTGTGGAGAAAATCCAACTCCAGATGAAGAAGAAAGAGAATGGATTCCCTGCGACCTAACCTCAAGGGTCAAATGTCCCGAAACAAGCAAAGGTTACAAGGAAAAGGGAAGTGAGTGATGGGAAGGACTAGACTGAAGAGACGGCTTAGCAGTTAAAGCACTTGCTGCTCTCCCAAAGGATCCAGGTTTGATTCCCAACACACTTGTCAGGCAGCTCCAGAGGACCTGAGGCCATCACTGGCCTCTGTGAGCACCTGCATGGCTGCACTCTCACAGGTGCACTCTCCCAGGTGCACTCTCACAGGTGCACTCTCCCAGGTGCACTCTCACAGGTGCACTCTCACAGGTGCACGCTTTTTCTTTTTAAAGACTATTTATTTCTTTATTTCTTTATTTCTTTAATGTATGTGAGTACACTGTAGCTGTCTTCAGACACACCAGAAGAGGGCATCAGATCCCATTACAGATGGTTTTGAACCACCATGTGGTTGCTGGGAATTGAACGCAGGACCTCTGGAAGAGCAGCCAGTACTTTTAACTGCTGAGTCATCTTTTCAGCCCAAGAGAAAACAATTTAATGTAAAGAATAAAAGTAAGGTATGGAAAGCAGACTCTTCATGGATTTCTTTAGTCACACCCAATGGTTAAAGCAAAAACTTGAGTACCGCCTGATGTGGTTCCTCGGTGTGGAAGGAATCCTTTAACAATTCCATTCTTAAATCAGAGAGGGGAAAGGAATGTTAATGGAATTAAGGTTCAGACACAGTGAAAACGAGGAGGTGTGGACACCAACAGTGTAAGTCACAGATGTCTACTGTGGTCATGCCAAGAGCAACCACTAAGACAGCTATAGGAAGCTCGTTGCTCTTGCCCAGGTTCAGGTCCCAGAACCCACGTCAGGTGTCTTACACTGCTTCTAACTCCAGTTCCAGGAGATCTAACCCTCTTCTGGCCTCCATGGGCTCCGGGTGTGTAATATGGGGAAACACTTATACACATAAGAAATAAATCTTTAAAAAAGACAAATCTTCAAAGGTGTGTGCGTGCACACACACATCTGTGTTTATGAGAAATCTCCATCACTGTGATGTGACAAACTACCCAAGAACATCCACCTTAAAGCAGGAAGGATTGATTTTGACCCAGGTTTCAATTTCCGATCGCTTGGCTTGTGTTTCTGGGTCATAGTGAGGCGACATCATGTGATGTATTCAGCAGAGCAGGTAGAGAAGGAGACAGTGCTAAGGAGAGGGCAGAGTTGGGAAGAAACCTAAGATAGGCACAGCCTTCAGCTGCACGACCCTAAAAACTCTGCTCAGGCTGCAATGACGGACGGCCCAGTGGTTAAGACTGTGTGCAGCTCCTGCAGAGCTCTGTTCCCAGCACCTACAGGACAGCTCAGGACTGTGTGACTCCAGCTCCAAGGGATCTGATGGCCTCTGCTGGCCTCCAAGGGCATCTGGCTACCACTTACACATAATAAAAATAAATCTTTTTAGAAGGCCTTCTCCTGGTAGTCAGTCTTATCTTCTCCTTCTATTACCTTCCAATAGCTCATCAACGTAGGACTCCACTAGTGAACTAACCTACTGTCTTACTTTCCCCATCCTGTTACTTCTGAACACTGCTGTCCTGGGGACCGAACTTTTACTGCATAACCTTTTGGGCTCAGCAAACAGGGAGAGAAATTTCTTCAACCCTTAAGGGGTCTACCAAAAACTGTACCTAGGTAGTAACAGACTGGATAATTTCCACCTCAGTCGTAGAGAAGTGAAGTAAATGTGTGCCCACAGTTCTTGCCAGCACAGTACTTAAGTTCTAGCCACTGCAACAGGAGATCCTAGAACCAGGAAGTTTAGTAAGGCTGCGGATCTAAAACCAACACACAAATGTTTGTTTCATTTCTATAAACTAACAGAAAACACCAAAACTTGACTACGTCTGGAATCAACTAAAACCCAAGCATTGGGGCACAGGGCTAGGATTTTTCTTGATTGGATCACTTGAGGTCAGGAGACCGCTGTAAACCTGGCCCTACCTTCTCACAGCAGCCTGTATAAAAAGACAGAAGAGACGCACCATGGCTTCGGTAGCAACCAGATCTCTGCTGCTTGAGCAGCACCAGCACCTTCCCCAGGAGTTCCCAGGAGCCTGCTGGCCCCTGCTCCATGGTAATCGTGTGCAACCGGAAGGCGGTGATCAGAAATGCAGACTTGTCAGAAGACGGGACACAAGACTCAGTGGAGTGCAAGACTCAGGTGTTGGAGAAATACAATGCAGAAAAAGACACCGTGGAGCTTGACAGACCTGGCACTGCTCTGTGGGGTGGGACTTCAGTAGTTAGGCCCCTGGAACTGCTCTGTGGGGCCGGACTTCAGTAGTTAGGTACCTGGCACTGCTCTGTGGGCGGGACTTCAGTAGTTAGGCCCCTGGAACTGCTCTGTGGGGCTGTACTTCAGTAGCTAGGTAACACACAGACGCTTCATCTACTTCTACCTGGGTCGGGTGGCCATTCTTCTGTTCAAATCTAGTTGTGAAGGTTTGTGTATGATTGGCCCAGGGAGAGGCACTATTTGGAGGTGTGGCCTGTTGGAGTAGATATGTCATTTTAGGGGTGCGCTTTAATACCCTAGTCCTAGCTCCCTGGAAGCCAGTATTCTGCTAGCAGCCTTCAGATGAAGAGGTAGAACTCTCAGCTCCTCCTGCACCATGCCTGCCTGGATGCTGCCATGTTCCCACCTTGATGATAATGGACTGAACCTCTGAACCTGTAAGCCAGCCCAATTAAATGTTGTCCTTATAAGAGCTGCCTTGGTCATGGTGTCCCTTCACAGCAGTACAACCCTAAGACACTGGTTAAAAGCATGGACTGTGCCAAACACCCAGGGATTCATTCAAACACAAGGACTGCATCCTAAATTTCAATACCGCGGAGGCTGGATCTTCAACCTGGCTAAGGGAGCACCATGTTTGAATCTGTTGCTTTGTACAGGGCATCCTCCTCTGTACAAGTTTGTGGTTATAAAATGATTATTAAAAAGCCAGCTTACACTTGTATTTATTTTCTAGTCCATATTTCGTACCTAATTTTTCCTCCCTTAAGCCATCATTTAAAAATAAACCCTGCCACTGAGGCGCTCTTTCAGTGGCTTTAGAACCTACCTCTTCGGGATCCCAGCATACACTGAAGATCACCTGAGATGTCCGTCTCATGGACTGAACAACTTTAGATTCTTGGCCTTTCCATCAGGAGGCAACAACTGCTGGATGAGCCAGACCACAGCCTATAAACTTCTCTAATAAATTGCCTTTTCATATGTATAGATTCACCCCATCAGTGGTTTCTCTCGAGAGCTCTGGCATGCATGCATACATACAAAACACATGCAGAATGCACGAAATTAGAGAAGTTCCCCAACTTGATACAAGTTAAGAGTTGTCTGAGAGGAGGGAACTTTAATTGAGAAAATGTTTCCATAAGACTGGCTTGTAGAGTATTTTCTTAGTGAATGATGTGGGAAGTTCCAGCCCATTGTGCCTGTCACACCAGGCAGGTGGTCCTAGACGGCACAGGAAAGCAGGCTGAGGAAGCCATGATGAGCAGTCCGATAGACAGTGTTCCACCATGGCTTCTGCCTCGGTTCCTGCCTGCATGTAGGTTTTCTTGCTTTGACTTCCTGTCCTGACTTCCCTCAATGATGGGCTGTAAGCTGTCAGATGAAATTAATTCCTCCCCAAGTTGCTTCTGGTCATGGTGTTTTATCACAGCAAGAGAAGCCCTTAAACTATAATGAAATACATGACTGATTTGAATGTTTGAAAACATACCGTGCTTGTGGCTTGGAAGACTCAACACAGCAAAGAGGTCAAATCTTTCAAACTGATTTATAGGTTTAATCTAATTCTAACATTAGAATTGCGACAAAGTGCTGGGCTTAACACTGAACTTGAGGCTGAAGTGGGAGGGCTGTGAGCTTGAGAGCTGAGTGGCAAGTCTGCCTTGAAAACACAACCCTCAACATGGCCTTTTGTAGAAATGCATATTGTTCTAAACTCTAAAATTTATGTGCAAAGAGCATACAATAAGTAAAAGAGATACGAAAAGGCCTCAATGTGTTGGGCCTACAAAATATAGAACTAAAACCGTGTTGGTGGAAGGTAGATACACAGATGACTGGACAGAAAAAGAAATCATGCCCAATGCTCCTTCTCCTTTTGGTTGAGTACTTCACTGTGTCCCAGGATATTCTCTTGGGCTCAAGCGATCCTCCCACTGCAGCTTCTCCAGTAGCTAGAATCATGGGCACTCACTAGGACTCTATGGTAATAGGGTAGGTTGGTCATGAAGAAAGGCCAAAATGTGCTACAAGTAAGAGACAGAGCATGCTCTAGAAAATCATGATGTACAGAGAAAGGAGAGGGTAAATGACGTTACCTATACACGTCATGGCTCTGAGGTAGGGAGGTTTTGTTTGGGCCTTGGACATGTTCCAGCGCATTTCCATTTGGGAAAAATCAATCAATCAATCAATCAATCTCTCTCTCTCTCTCTCTCTCTCTCTCTCTCTCTCTCTCTCTCTCTCTCTCTCTCTCTCTCTCTCTCTCCTCCTTCCCTCCCTCCCTCTCTCGTTTTGCTGTGTAGCCTTGGCTACACAGTGCTAGAACTCAGTGCTAGTCTCAAATCCATAAATGATCCACCTGCGCCTGCCTCTGCCCGCTGGGCGCTAGGATTAAAGGTCTGTATATCACGCCAGTCCTTTTCTTACACTGTCTAGTTTCTGTAACTATCCATCTGTCCTTAGGCCAACTCTTTGTTCTGGAACACAAGATCCTTGGAAATCTCAGAGGGTGTCACTCGGGACTCTGTTCTGTTCCTATTACAAAACCTCACTTTCCAACATTTTATTAATTACATTTATTTGTATGCATGTGTACACGTGTATGCATGTGTAAAAGTCAGAGGATAACATGTCAAGAGTCAAGTCTCTCCTTCTACCATGCGGGTTCTGGGAAGTCAAGTTGTCAGGCTTGGTGTTGAGTGCCTGTGCCGTCTTTCCAGCTGCCTCGATTCACTTTGGAGGAACAAAGGGACAAAGGGAGGCCATGGCGGGAAGACCGTCCTTTCAGTGAACAGTGCTGAATCCAGGAGACCGCACGCCTTCAATCTGTGTGATCCAGGCTTGCAAATCAAAATCCCTACATTTTAGATAAAAATTCACTCAAGACGGACTTCAGACTTAAATGTAAAAATGTAACAACAAAATTTCAAGAAAAACATGGGAGAAAGTCTTTGAGATCTAGGATAAGATTTTTTTTTAGATCTGACACCAGAAACTGATTCATAAATGGAAATTTTGAAACACTGGATCTCATCAACATTAAAAACTTTTGCTCAGGGATAGCAAGACTATGTAAAAGTGCTGAATTACTAACTACTCTGGTGTTGTGGAGAATATATTTGGACTTCTTATAGATTTCTAGGCATATAGACTCCCAAAATCCTTGGAACCTGTTGGAGTGATGGTGTCTTGTGTGCTAATGAGATAAATTGTGGCTGCCGCATCCTAGGTAGCATCCTAGGATGGCTGGTGACCACTACAAAGTCTATCCCAGGACAGGGAAGGGCTAAAAATTATACTGACCACAACGAGCCTTCATCAAACCCCATTCAGACACGGTAGCCAGTTAAAACCTGTGAATGTTCCTGAGCTGTGGTCTAGGAAGGCCCTTTCCACAGAGATTACTCTGAGTCCTCATTTGCATGTTCTATTAATGCCTGTGAAGTACCTGGGAATTTCCCTAACTCTACTAAGTTGCCCAAGGAAATTAACTGAGTTTGAGCAGAAAGCTCTAGAAACCCAGGTTATAGCCAGTCACACAGAAGAACAGGTCAGACACCTGGGGCTTGTGACTGATTCTGAAGAGGGGCTAATGAGGGAGACCACACCTTCAATCTGTGTAATCCAATGTTATGGCCAGGGAGACAGGATGTGAACTGAGTCAAACTGGAGGATACCAGCTTTGGTCAGTTGCTGCCCAATTTTTGGGGACATAAAAGTCTTCTATATTGATTGTTATGTATGTATATAAAAGCATGTATGTATGTATGTATATATGCATGCATGCAGCCATAGGAAAACATTAAATTGCACAGCCAGCAAATGATTTTTATCTAGAATATATAAAATGTACATAATCTGACACTTATAAAAAACAATGAATTCAATTAGAACCTGGCCAAGACTCACAGAGTTCTCACCATGTGTGACAGAAAGCACTTCTTTTTTTTTTTTCCCCCCCTTTTCTTTTTTTTCAGAGCTGGGGACCGAACCCAGGGCCTTGCGCTTGCTAGGCAAGCGCTCTACCACTGAGCTAAATCCCCAACCCCCAGAAAGCACTTCTTAAGAAGATTGCTCAATGCCCAGTCACTGGCCACCGGAGGCATGAACATTAAATCAGGAGATGCCTTCTCATAACTATTAGGAGGGACAAAATGTTTAGCGATGTCAGACGCAATGGCACACCTTTAATCCCAGAACTTGGGGTTAGGCAGATCTCTCTGAGTTCCAGGCCAGCCTGATCTACACAGTAGACCTCATTTCTAAAAACCTAAACCAATCCTGTTCCAACCTGTATCATTTCCTATTACTACTGTCACGAACGATAACAAAATCAGTCTTACACAGAACAAAGTATTCCACAATCTAGATGGCAGAAGTCCCTGAGTTCGTGGTCAGGGTTCACCCACAGCAGAAGCCAGGGATCCACGGCAAGTCTTCCTGACTCATCCAACTCATTGTGTTTATGGAATCAGGCAATTATTTTGGGTCCACCCAGGAATCCAGAACAATCTGCTGTTCAGGGTCAACTGCTGGAAACTTAAATTCTACCTGCAACCTTGATCCCCGCCCCACCCCCACAGGGCCTGGCCAGGACTCTGTGGAGCCACCACTCTGCTTATCACAGCAGAGACAATCTGGGCACTGATGCAGGGAAACAGGAGCTCGAGGTGCGGCTGCTGGGGATGTAGTGCTGCGGCTGCTCTGGAAACAGTCTGACAGCTTTACTAAAGTTACACACGCACTTAAACATATGACCTAGCAGTTACATTCTGGGGTATTTATTCCTAAGATATAAAGATATCTGTTCACCCAAAAGCCTGTACATGAATGTTAATGACAGCTTTGTTTGCGATAGGAAAACCAACCTGGAAACTGCCGCTGGCAGCAGGGACCTGAGGCTCCGCTCCCCTTCGCCATCCCTTCAGTCTTTAGAGACCTCAACACAGGAAAGACTCCATCCTTGACTTCGGTGCAGAAAGAATTTTATGGCAAACAAACCCGCAGAGGCAAAGTTGGAGTTTATTAAAAACAGAGAAGCGGGGGTTGGGGATTTAGCTCAGTGGTAGAGCGCTTACCTAGGAAGCCCAAGGCCCTGGGTTCGGTCCCCAGCCCCGAAAAAAAAGAACCAAAAAAAAAAAAAAAAAAAAAAACGAGAAGCGCCCAAGAACGTGTGTATCTTAAAGAGGAGTTGCAAAAACTATTACATATCCGTGTATGAACACACGTGTGGTGGCAGATGTTGATATCAGGCATCTTACCTGCATGTACGTCTGTCTGCTGTGTACACCCCTAGTACTTGTGGAGGCCAGAAGGCGCCATCAGGTCTTTGCAGTTGTAGTTCAGATTGAACTTCAGTCCTCTAGCAAAAAACAGCCAGTGTCCTAACTGCTGAGCTGTTTCTCCATCCCTCTATTTCCTGAGAAAACATTTCTAACTGAACCTGAAACTCTCCAACTGGTTACACTGGCTGGCCAGCAAGCTCCAATGATCGTTTTTATGTCTGCCTTCCCAGTGCTGGGATCATAGTGTGTGCTGGGTATCCAAACAGGTCTTTGTGCTTGTATGGCAACCACATAACTGCCCTACTAAATGAGCCATGTCCCCAACCCCAAGAGTTGCTAAGTTTAAAAGTCTCAAGTGTTTTTTCTTATTTTTTCTTTATTTCTTAAAAAACAAAAACAAACAAACAAACAAACAAAACAAACAAAAAAAACCCAGAATCTTACTATGTTGCATGGACCTGCCTCAAGTAGCTACATAGACCAGGCTGGCCTCAAACTCACAGAAAAGTGCCTGCCTTTGCCTCCCAAGTGCTGAGATTAAAGGCACGAGGTACCATACCTGGCAAAAGATATTTATTCAAACATAGACTTTCACCAAAGGAGTCAAGAGACACTCAGGAAAAGAACACGACATACCCAAACATGGGTGTGGGCTCCTGAAGGGATAGCCAGAGTTATCTATCTTGGCATTAAATATAATCTTAGCAGTACTCAAGTTATACAAAAGAGTTGCTAAGAAATTTCTCTCTTCCCACCCCCAGGGTCTATGTATCCCTGGCTGGACTGGAACTTGCTATGTACGCCATTGCTATGTATGGCTGGCTTTGAACTCACAGAAACCCACATGCTTCCCCTCCCCCATCCTCAGTGCTGGGATTAAAAGCATGCACCATCATGCCAGACCCTCTAGATAAACGGGATCATCGGGTGGCTCTGAAGCTGCCTGGACAGGTTGGGCCACTTGGGTAACATAGGGTTAGGATGTCTCTTACAGGTTTACAGATGGGAATGAAGGCCAGGTAACGCTGGCACGCATCTTCTATCCCAGCACTTGGAAGGCAGAGGCAGAAAGATCTCTGCACATTTAACAACAGGGTCACCCAGACAGAGAACACCTACACCAAATACGAAAAATGGAAGGAGTCAGAGACAGAAACAGAGAGGAGGAAAAGGCCTTAAACAAATGTTAAATATGATAGAAGTTTTGATTCTCAGTGAGAGAGGTTTAAGCAGATTCCAGCTTTTTTCTTTTTTTATGGTGGTGTTGTGTGGGGCCTTTTCTTTTCTTATTTCCCCTACTTTTTCCTTTTCTCCTGTCTCACAAACTATTCGGCCCAAATGTGCTTTGCTGAGTGGATGTTAAGTTACGGTACACCCACGTACTCAGCTATGCTACTCTGCAAGAGAAAGGAATAAACCCCAACACACAGCAACCCGAGTGGGCATCTGGGAAAGTCTGGTGTTCAGTAATAAAATACTGAACAACTGCACATAAACCACACATGAAATGGTTCACTACAGTGAATGAGAATAAATTAGTGGTCTCCAGAGGTTAGGGCAGGATACCTAAAGGAAGTATAATGATTGTAGAGGCCCAACAGTTCTATATTGATTCTGCGCGCATGCACACACACACACACACACACACACACACAAACAAACACACACACACACACACACAACAAAACACACACACACACACACACACACAAACAGATATACAGGGGGGGGAGAGAGGTGGTGGTGGGAAAGACAGGGGGGGAGGGAGGGAGGGAGGGAAGGAGAGAGGGAGGGAGATGGGGGGGGAGGAAGGAGAACTTGGTTTTGGCCTTGTGCTGTTTGCACTGGGGAGGCATCTTCACAACTGTGCAGTTGTAAAACCAATCTAGGATTATTTTTGGCTGCACATGAAAGGCACCCATGTGTGAAAGGTAATCATGGTAGGTTATGACAGCCAGGCCTACAGGACCATTTCATCCTGGCCATCTTTGTCTCCATGAGAGGCATTCGGCTAGGCCCATCTCTCAGCTAGGATCCCAGATCCTAGATACTCCTCCCTACAGAGACCAAAGGCAGAGCAGTCCATTCTCAGTTAGAAATGCCAAGTCTTAACCTGCAGCTCTCGCTCCACACGCTTGTCAGGAGACCCTCCCTGGCTGTGCCCTGAGACCGGCTAGACCCTGCTGTCCACCCCAAATGCGCTCACACTGGAGCCCACTAGCTCTCCCACTCCTACGCAATAATCAGACCAGGTAGGCTGGCGGAAGATCCACAGGGCCACCATCCCACGCCTTGACCCTGCAGGGAGCGGTGGGATGGGGAAAGTGGGTATTGTGGTGGTCAACCCTGACACTTGCTACCGCAGCCAGTTGCCCCTACAGTGGGGACCACTGGCTTTTAACTCTCCCAAGAGCCTCGAAAAGGGCCTTTTGTAACATTTCGCCTATTTAATACAGCAACAAATTAAAGTTCAGTGTTTTAAAAAGCGCTGGTGATGGATGCTGGTGATGGCTGTGCCACCGTGGAATCGTAAAACTGGTTGAAGTGGGGCCTTCAGGATAGCTCAGCAGGTAAAGGCTCCTGGCTGACCACCTGAGCTCCACCCCGGGACCCACATGCAGAACGAGAACCAGTTTTTACATGCATGTGTACCCGCGCGCGTGCGCACACACACACACACACACACACACACACACACACACACAATGTAAAACAAACTAATTTTATGTAATTTGTATTTTTCCACAATAAAAATATAAACACAAAAGCTTCCTGATGGTGGTGGAGTATGCCAAGGTGAGTGGGGGTTGAAAAGGGAACTGGTGGGTTTTTCTAGGCTGGGAGAGGGGCACCTTGAAGTAATATTTGAAGCTTTGTAGTCTTGCAAGCAGAGAAAGCAAAAACAGAGGTAGCAGTTGGAAAAATAAGGATTAAAGGAATTTGGATGGGTCTGAGGCACCCTGGGTGAGCCCTCCAATGGGAGAGACTAGGGGACCATTGGGCCTTCTAATTGTTGCCTTCCTGTGGTTTGAGTAGCGAGCTGCTGGGGACTATCAGGCGCTCACCCTCTTACAATTTAGGTAAGTACAGGACTATTCCCTCACCCCTGTATGTAGGGACATCTGGCTCTTGACTGGTATTCAGATCATCTAGAAAGTGTACACCATCTAGCTGGTATGGAGGAGACAGAGAAAAATGGGCATTTTTCGTCAAATGTAGATTTGGAAGAGGTCCCTGTTGGCTGGGGAGAATGGGTACCTTTACAGTATTAGCCCAATCTTGCATACCAATGGTTCATGCCTCCAACCGCCCATGTCTATGTCCAGTCTGGGAGTCCTAGGGCAAAGAGAATAACAAGAGGAAACCTGGGGCAGGGGAAGGAGAGGAGGCAGCGATGTGGGCTTAGCAGTGAGGGTACCAGGCTCTGGAGTCTAGCTGGATTGGGTGCCTGGTCCCATCTCCTAGAGTTCCTGTCCTGCTGGAGCCCTCAGGAATCTAGAAAAACTTGACACAAGACCAGTGCCTTCAAGAGATGGTTCCATCCCTCATGGGGTCATGAGTCCTCACGTTACAACAACCTGTGTCATTTGGGGTTCCAGTGGCCACCTGTGCTCTGGCACTCCCATTTTCCAGTGGGATCTGTGTTCGTTCACTAAAACATCATTTAGCACAGTGACTGAAATCTATCATCTCTTTCCAAGAGCCCATGACTTCAAGGTCAGAAAGGCTGTGGGGAAAGCCTGAGGACAAGTGGGCAGCCATCTATGCTGAGGAAGCAGGGCTGTGAAGGTTCTCATGTGTTGCGGGACTGGGGTGTTCCGGGACACCAGCTCTGGGCTCTAATGGGGTTAGAGCAGAGGTTCTCAACCTTCCCAATGCTGTTTATAGAGCCCTTCGACAGTTTCCCATGTGGTGGTGCCAACACCATGGAACCATTCACACTGATACTTCATAACTAATCTTGCTGTGGTTATGAACTGCAATGAAAACGTCTGCTATTCAGGGTTTCTGGTGTGTGACCCCTGTGAAGGGGGATCACAACCTGCAAGCTGAGAACAACTGGGTTAGAACCTAAAGTGGATCCCAATGTGTGGATCAAGGTGAAATGTGACCAGAGGGTCTCCCCAGAGGGGAGTGCAGGAGGGTGGAAAGGCTCAAGTTAAATGCCCTCTGCCTATTTCCCTCTCACCTAGTTTTGGACACTGTCATACACCGTAAGCTCTTCTGTTGTTAACCAGCATCGGGGACAAAAGTGCAGGAGAGGCAACCCTTGGGGCTCTAGTGCCTTCCTATCTGCTTGTCAGGACTCTAGTCAAGGACTCCAGGAAGCCGGCTCCCACACTATGCTCCTTCCAGCTGGCCCCAGGAAGGCTCTGGGTCCAAGGGCATTGAGATTTCTAGTAGCAACTTCCTGGTTGAGTAGACTTGAATCTGACTTTTCTAAGGTTATTGATTCTCACTGCACAGATAGGAATCCCTCCTCACTCTCTGTGGGGGTACTTAGCCTGCTTCAGTGTGCCTTAAGGCTTAAGTGTACTCGATGGCTCCTGGGTGACCTGAGAAGACAGGCTGTAGGTGGGATATGGGGATTGGGTCCCTTTGCATCCACACTTAGATCCTTGGCATCCTTCCCTTAGATCTACCCCGCCAGGCCTGTGCATGCTGTCTATGCAGGCTGAGCCCGGAGGGGCCAGGATGCTGAGAGGCTAGATGCTGGTGTTTTGCATGTCATTACATAAGCTCGATGCAAAACGAGAAAGCTAAGTATCTTAAGCATTTAATGTCCTCTGATAAGAAAGGTAGTCCCAACAGGGAGGAGACAGGCACGTGTTTGCAAGCTCCAGAGCATGGGAGCTGCCACCGGGCATCACAGGGACAACAGGCTTGGGCTCTGGAAACAAGGCCAGGAGTAGAAAGAGCTCTGACCTGTCTCTGGTGTGGTCAGGAGATGAAGGTAAAACAGACACAGTAGCTGAAGACACCGAGGTGATCCCAGGAATAGTCATACCCAAAGGGAGCAGGCTGGAGAGTGAGGAGCAGCCTTCTAGGAAAAGGTGGGCTTCAGGCTACTCAACTCTAGAATGTATGTGACTTACACAGGCGTCAATTCAGAACACCCTTACCTGTCCTGTGTGTGCAGCATGTAAGCAAAGAATAGACAAATGCAACTAGAAGTCTGTACAAGAAATCCATCCAGTAAAAAGTGTCAAAGACTGTTCGACTTCCCCACAAAGTGGTAATGCACAGTACTCTTAACTCCTCACCCGGCACAAAGACAAAAAAGGAAAAGGGAAAAGGAAAAGCGGAAAAGGGTCATAAAAATGAGAGGGAGGCTGCAGGAGATTCTACCATAGCTCCACTCTTAAGACAGAGAAATCCAGACCAACCAAGACACTCACCTGCAGCAGATAATTAGAGCAATACTCACGTCAGAAAGCCTCTCTGAGGGAGGCCACAGAGCCAGCTCACAGAGGCAAGGGTGAGAGAAGGACAAGCAGTCACCTATTTATACAATTTAAAAATGGCAGTCATCATCTCGGGGCAAAGACAGGGGTTCCTATGGCTCCCGACTGCTATGAGATGGGAAGCAGGGATGGCAGCTCCAGCACTATCCGGGATATGCTGAGGAAAGCTGTTACGAGCAGGAGGGGCCTGTGTAGAAGCAGCTCCCATGGGCAGTCCTCAGGCCTGCAAACGAGGGCCCACATGCTTCCACTTTACACACAGCCCCACACGATGGGCTTTGAAGGACAGCTTGCTCCTCTCCGACCTGCGACAGGCCTCACGAGGGACTGAGTTCCAGGACCCACAGGGAAGAAATGGTGCGTGAGGGCCCAGGGTGAAGAGGAGGGCTATGAAATGTATGTGAAAGTAAGAGTCCTACACAGACATGAGTGCTGCAGAGCCAGGGGCCAGTAGGAATTTATTAAAAGCAGTTTGTCCGATGACTTAGTTCTGGAAAGTGTGGTGAATTTTATTAGACACCTGTATCACCTTACTTTCTGATGACAAGACTTTCTCACTCAACATGGAGTTTGCCTATTTGGTGGGACTGGTTGGTCAGCAAGCTCTAGGGAACCATGTCCCTATCGTCCTACCTAGCCTTTTATGTTGAGTCTGTGAATCTGAACTCAACCTCACACATGCCCAGCAACATTTTACCAACTGACCCATCTATCTCCTCAGCCCAGGCCCAAAACTGCCTCCTAACCTTCAACCAACCATGTCTTTACACCCTGCTGGTCCAATCAGGAGCAGATATCTGGGATACCAGCTGTGGCCATCTCTGTAGTCTGAGTGGCCATACAGGCAGGACAGTGTCTGCTGGCATGGTCGATGCCAGATGCCTATGGAAGAGTCAGACCTAGTAGTTTGGACACCACCCGGGGCCCAAATGAGGGGATCCAGGAAAGGCAGAGGGCTCACAAGTTAGGGAACTGGCAAAGGGCAACAGGGGGCAAGATGGGAAACGCACCCACTCTAGGGCACACTCACACCTTCAGGGCTGCAGAAAGGAGCATTATCAATCAAGAGACAAAGGCGGCTCTGTAACTGAAGACAGCAGCAAGGGGCTCGCTAGCCTGAGGTGATTCCTGCCTCCACGCAGCAGACACCCTCACCCTCAGAAAGCATTACGAGTTTACAGAGGGGTTGAGCACTCACTGCCACGGAAACCCAGCCAGGGAGACAGGCCAGAGCTGGCTTTGAACTTCTCAAAGGTGTTGGGAAGATCAGAGGCTAGCTAGCACACACCAGTCAGTGCCCTAAGGGATAAGGGGACACATGTGATTTGGGGCGGGGGGCGGGTGGGATCTTACATGGAGTTAAGGGTGGGAAATCCTGAGGTCTGCAGAGGTGTGAGGTTAACTCCTGCCTGTTGTGCTGGAGGAAGCTGGCAAAATGCTGGCAGGCAGGCAAGCATAGTATCTCCACTTAGTACCTACCAGAACAAAGTGGCCAGGCATCCTTGACGGCCCTGGTGGTGGTGGTGGTGGTGGTGGTGGTGGTGGGGGTTTAAATATCTCTTTCTCTGGCTCTATCCCACCCTGACCTTATACAACGCCTCAGCAAAGGGTTGGGGAGACACTGAGGCACCCATGTCTGGGTTGTTGAGGGTTCAGGGACAACTGTTGTCAAAGGGGAGAAGATACCCTGTGCCAGTCTTCGGTTGGATGGCTGGAGACTGATAAGGTAGCCACAGGCCACATACCTTTGGGAGAGCTACTCACTCCTATAACTAGCATGGAGGGTTGTGCCAGGAAGTCTATGAGGTCTTGTCTAGCTCTTTACGAAACCTAGTATGGAGGTACGGCAGGAAGCGAGGCAGGGCTACCTCTGGGTATCTTTAATCTTGACCAACTGGCAAATGCTAACGTCCCAGGCAGAAATCCAGACGGCCAGCCTTGCAGTGACGTCCCCGGCCGGGGCTGGGGTGTGGCTGCTCCCATCATGCAGACCTTCCCCACAGCCACGAGGTGAGCTGGCCCTGTGACGACCCTGCTCCTTCACCTCGGGAACAGCAGGGGCCACCAAGCTTCAGGTGGCAGCAGGCTTTTCCTGGAACAAGGCCTTCTGGATATGCAGTGCAGGTCTTAGGCTCTTGACTGTGGAGAACAGACAGCAGAACCAACACTGAGCGTGCTGGGACTCTGTTCCCAATTTGAAGACAAAAGTTGTCAATTTTGAATCTTAAGAAATAAACCCAAAAGCCAGGCAATGGTGGCACAGCCTTTAATCCCAGCACTCAGGAGGCAGGGGCAGGCTGATCTCTTTGAATTTAGAGTGACTTCCGGGGCAGCCACAGCTACATAGTAATGCCAGGCCTTAAGAAAGAAAACAAACCAAACTAAACCAATAATGGCTGATTGGTGATGGCACGCCCCTCTAGTACTACCACTCAGGAGGTAGAGACAGACCAGTTTCTGAGTTTGAGGCCAGCATGGTCTACAGAGCACGTTCTAGGACAGCCAGCCAGAGCTACACAAAGAGAAACTGTCTTGAAAACAAAACAAAACCCTACAAAACCAAAACCAAATAAAGCATTTTAACACCCTAAGTTAACTGGTCAATCTGAAAAGAGTATTTATTTTCTCACCCAAGACAGTGACTGGTACGCAAAACTAGGAGGAGGCACCCAGGGCTTTCAGCCCACATCTGTGAAATGTTCCTGGGCAGGAGGCTTTTTGAGACACCTGATGCCCCAGACCTTCAGGCAGGTAGAGAGCAACCTCGGGTGGCCAAAGTCTGTCCTCATTCTGTAGGATACCCAGCTTTGGACCAGGGCACCAGTGCAGGCTACTGGGCCTCTCACCAAACAGGGAAGCTTATCAAGAGCTAGCCAGCCTCTGCACTGACTCCATGCTTTCTACTCACAGAAGCAGGCCATCCAGTTCCTGGCTGAGCTGACTGCCAGCTGGCCCGCTAGAGGAGCAGATTTGAGGTGGGGTGAGGGTCTGTTCCCCAAGCACAGTGTTCTGGCCAGTGAGTTCTCTGCACAGCAGCTGACGCCTCCTGGACACATTTCCACACAAACTGCTCGACTAGGCTCACTCCTGTACTCCCAGGGCCAATCACTGAAGATTTGGTGGGGGGGGGCAGGGGGGTGTTAAAGTTATTTCTGGGCCCAAGAATGAGATGGGCTATTCCAATGTTTTTCATTCATTTGAGGAGCTAACTTTCAAACCCACAGGTCCTGCCTACTGAGAGTAAGTAGGGTCAGTGATGGATTCTCTGGAATAGGGCAGAACACAGAAAGGAGAAGTCTGAGATCTAAGTGGATTTTGAGAAACACAGCATTGTGTACTGATGAAAGCCTGCGTTCTAAGGGCTTGGAAGCCTGTTAAACAATGAGGAGGGATGGGTGTAGGCCAGTTTTATGTCAACTTGACACAGCCTTAGTCATCTGAGAGGAGGGAATCGCCACTGGAAAAGTGCTTCTATAAGATCTGCCCATAGACAAGCCTGATCTAAAACTAGGCATTTTCTTAACTAGTGACTGCTAGGGGAATACCCAGCCCATGTGGGTGTTGTTATCCCTGGGCTGCTGGTCTTGGGTTCTGTAAGAAGGCAGGCTGAGCAAGCCAGGAGAAGTGAGCATTCCTCCATGGCCCCATTAGCCCCTGCCTCTAGATTCCTGCCCCGCTTGAGTTCATGCCCCGACTTTCTTCAATGACGGACTATAGCATAGAAGTATAAGCCAGATACACAAACCCTTTCCTCCCCAAGTTCCTTTTGGTCATGGAGTTTAATCAAGGCAATAGTAACCCCAAGAAAAGGGATCCCCAGCAGGGTGGTTCAGGATTCTGAATGGGTCTTTATAGTAATAATAAAGATTAATAGCTTATAGAATTTCTAGAAGTAGTGACAGGTCATGAGGAACAACCCAGAGAATTTGGTTTTAGTGTTAACCACGTACAGGGACTCAGGACTCATGGCCAGAAGTCAAGGGTAATGGCCACTCACAGCAGTGTCCTAACAGTGAACGTCACAGACAGACCCAGAACTGCTTAAATACAGATTTATTGCAAACCAACACCAAGGAGCCAGAGCGACTTTGCAGGCTGGACACCCCACTCTTTGGGTCTTTGGACAAAGGGGACAGAGTCACCCTGCTTTCCTCAGACCTCAGCTGGTGGGACTTAAAGGCCAAACTGTGGCTGTCGTGTCTAAAAAGAGAAAACAGGCAATGTGCCAGCTTCAGTGGCTTGGAAACCAGGGTAGGGCCTCGGGGCGAAGAACAGGGCACAGAGCTATCTACTCGGCTGGTTGGGATTGAGCCTCCCTGTAATGGAGACATGTAGACACAGTAGCCACCACCACACCATGCACTACAACATGCCACAGGGATCAGTCACAGAGCACAGGTTCCTGCCACATGGCTTCCCCAAATACTATCTCCCTCAGGCTGTTTTCTCTATACAGCCTTGTTTGCTCAAACGGGGCATCGACAAAGAAAAAACATAACACAGAAAATAAAACCATGCTAAAATGATGAAGATGAGTCGCCACTGTCCTAAATAGGAAGATGCAGGGCTCTTCCGCATCATTACCCCTTCTGGAAGACGACCCACAGGACGAGAGCTGAGAGGGAGGCAGCCAGCTGAGAGAGAGGGCTGCAGATACATACACACCACGAGGCTTCCCTCACTAGGTGGGAGAGCTTGCATGGGACAGGGACATGCACATCCTAGGACCTTGATGGAAACTTCAAGAACTAAAAGCGAAGTGTCCTGGGGATCTTGTGAATGTGACAGAGTCTACTCCCAAATGATGACCTCTTTAGAGAGATGTCATCAACCTGGTAACCAATGTCCAATCACAAGCTCAGACTCTGGAGTTGGTATGTAGGTTCCAATGCTAGCCCTTGCCCACCACCGTGGTCTACCTGGGCCCACAGATTAAATCCCAGTATGGACTTTTAAGAAATAAACCAGAAACCCCTCAAATGATAGCAACGAGCCAGCTCCTGTCTAAACAGTTGAGTAAGTTCTACAATCTGCTCTTCCAATGGCTCCTTCCAAGCATGTGGACATGGAATTCGGTGCAGGGCTATTTCCAGAGAGCAGGCTGTCTTGGCTTCAATGGGTCTTAATTCTTGCAGTTTGTATGGTTGGTTTCCAGAGTACAGAAACCAGTGCTGTGCACACCAAGACTGAGAACCAGGCAAATGGAGATGCCAAGGCACCAACTGCCACAGAGAGAGTCCTTAAAGGGTTGGGACACCTGGGTCCTGGTCCCTTGGTCAGATTCTCACCCCTTGGCTGGACTGGCCACACAGGCTCTGAGCTCTAGGAAGCAGTCTGGTGATTGGCACAGGGAAATCTTCATTTTCTTGGACTCAACTGTAGTTGCCTTCAAGCTAGTGGATACACATTTCTTCCTGAGGCATCCTTCAGGGTCAAAGCTCCTTAGGGAGTGTAGTTGACACGATCTGCCAATGAACTACCAATATGCTGTGATCTCTTCTTGAAGGTACCCAGGCTTCAATGCAGCATACCCAAAGAGGAGGTCTAATGGGGGGGAAGCAAGTAGTGGTGGCTAGTCTTAGCTCACTTCAACAAGGATCAAAGCAGGCAGCTGCAGTCAGAGGACAGATAGGATCCTTGCCACACCTGGGCCAGAGGCCAGAACCTCAAACTTTCTCCCAACATCTCAAACAGACCCTAGTTTCTGCTGCTCTACCCATAAAACTGAGGCAGGCCAAGTGTTTTCACAAAGAAATGAACAAGATGGAAAACATACACACACAACACACAAACACATGTGAGAGAGAGAGAGAGAGAGAGAGAGAGAGAGAGAGACAGACAGACAGACAGACAGACAGACAGACAGACAGACAGGTCAACAAGTGAGGGAACCCCACAGCAGCCCCAGAAGGAGCCCCAGAGCCATGCCCCATTAGCCCTCATGCATGTGCCTGGCCCCACACAATTCAACTTCGCTTTGTCTGAGCCCAGCCACTCCTTATCCCCAATCAGAAGACAAGCAAGCAGAATAGCGTCAAAACAACAGCAAGCAGAGAGAACAGGGGAGAAGGGAAATGCTGCCTGCAGTGCCTGGTTGCTGTGGAGACAGAACATGTGCTACCAGGAGGCTGGGACATGTCCCTCCTGCATGTCAAACACCTTCATTTAGTGTTGGCCATAGACACTGCCAAGCAGCTGGCCCTGCACCTTCTCTAGAATAGTCTGAAGGTGGAAGGTCAGCATGGAAGGCCTGGTTCATCATGAAAGAAAAAATGGCTAGGACTGATCAGGAGGAGTGAGTCCCTGGCATGCAGGGAGCGAGGAGGACAACTCTCCATCTCCCCGATGGCGAGGGTTTCCTTTACTTCCGGTCATTAAAACTGCACAGCCCCTGGGGAGATGTTGAACATGGCCGGGTCGAATCGCTGGCCTCGGAAGGGAGAGCCTTCAGCATCCCACCCCTTCTTCAGCATCTCATGGACTTTCTACAAACAGAAAATAGAGAGATTAAAGGAGATCACAAGGCACTGCATGCTTTCTCCTAGAACAGACTGCCTGCAGGCAAAGAGACATCCTGCTTCTTCAGGGCTTGAGGATTTGCCTGCTAGGGCCAAATAGCCAGAGGACAGCAGGCCCTGCAGTAAGTAGTTTGTGCCCAAGGGAGGCACCTACTGACTGCCATTCCTCTGAACGAGTCTTTGCTCTCCCAAGACTGAACTTCTAGCTTTCCAGCTTTGGTCTCCAGGGAAGCCCTGACTGCTCTTTATAGTTCATTAGGTCTGTCCAGGGTCCACACAACCCACAGAGCCTACAGTAACCCCAGGGAGATGATTCAGATATGAGGGGTGGTGTCCAGCCCCTCAGGCACATGACTAAGGTATGCAGAGGTGTTCTAGCATCTTTTTCCCAAGGAAGGAAGTTCTTGCCATTGAGAAATGCATCAGACAATACTGGGATTGACCAAGAATGATGATACAGAGGAGAGGAGAGACCTCCAAATGTTCACTGTGGACCTGGCAGGCAGTCAGAAAAGCCCCACTGCCTTTTAGGACACAGTAAGAGCTGATAGGCTTAGCTCCTCTCAGTCTACAGCCACTGCTGAACTGTCTAGCCTTTGAAAAACAGAGGCAGACTGGAGCTGTGTGGTTCTAGGCTGTGTCCCTGGTGACAGTACCTGTGCCTATGCTAATGGGTAATCCTTCCTCAGTTCCACCATAGACATACCCAAAGATAAGGAGATCTTTCCTTCCTTCCAACCATAGGAAACCAAAAAGACTAACAAGAAGACACATGGCCAGAGACTGTCCCGATGGAGCACCTGTTGCAGACAGCCCTGCAGAACAGGTGCAGAGGACAGGTGCTGCTGCCCTTATCACGAGGATGACAGACTGAAAGCAAAGTGGAAAATTTTGAATGTCAGCAAAGTTACTGGATTCTCGGAACTATGGATTGTTAAACAAAATCCAAGCTTCCTGCTAGGTGAGTCTTGGCTTGTTTTTAAACCTAAGTGAAGTAGCAACAAGCATATCGAAGTTACTTAGTACACAGTAGGCCTTCATCTTTGTCCATGAGAAGTGTGACGCTGTATAATCTCAGAAGAAGACAAGATGGGACCAGCCAGATAACCTAGCCGGAGGCTGCTGAGCCTTGGCCAGTGCAGGGTGAACGAGAACCCAGGGGCTTGTGGGGACCCACTAAGCAAATGGCAGGCTGCCTGGTTTGTTTTCACAATTGAGGGAGCTCAGGATGCCAAGGTGAGTGCATGGCCCTTTCTGCAGCGCCAAAGTAGAGGTCAAACCATCCTGTGTGTCACCAGATTCATTCCTAGGACACAGTGGCACCTGTCTATGCAATGTCAGTGACTGTTTGTTCAGGGCTAAGTGCCCCCAGGCTGGAGGAATCCTAGAGAGACACGGAAGCACGTACAGAACAATGGCACCTGTGCAGTTCCACATAACCCTTCTAGATGAGCGCCCACCCAAACTGAGATCCAACTGGGGAAAAGAGTGCTGTTTGCTGATGTTGGAAAGAAGTGACCTTATGGTGACATTAGAGAACTAAAAAAAACGACAAAAGAGGTATATCACCACTTCAAAATTAAAATGCTTTAAAATACAAAGCACTGGTGGCATTAGAAGCACAATTAAAATTCTGGCAGATTTAGAAAACTTCAAGTTTACACCATAAATGGGCATCAATACAGAGCCCGTTGGTAACTGACTGCCAACGTGCACAGCAGATGGAGGCTGGCAGAGGGACCTGGCCCCATTTCCATTCTCTGCTAGTTAGGAGTGGCAATCCTAGAGAAGTGACCCCAACTACCCACGAACCCCTGCATGTGAGTACTGACTATGAGCTAACCTGCCATACTAGGAAGCACACAGCCCTGGACCTGCCTTTCTAGTTCTATTTCTTTGTTCAATAAAAGAAAGCACTAAAGATACTTTACATGGAACCGCAGGGTGCTGTGCGCTGAAGATGTGTCTCCACGGCATTTCAAGCCTGAAAAGGAGCTCACACTTCAGCACGGATACTAGGCAGGTAGTGGGCCAAGTGAAAATCTAACAGAGCCCTAAGAGCTATGCTCCTGACTACCCACAGCCAGAGGCTTCCTTGGCCATCCTGACTCTTTCAGCTCTGGGGAGGGAATCACATTGGGTTCCACCCAAGCCTTAGGCTCCTTGAAGGCCTTCCTGGGACCTCATCTGGGCGAGCACACTCATTCCCTCAATGGCCCTTGCCAGATCCATGACAAGTCCACAGCAAAATCAATTTAGACTCAAGACTTTCCACTAGAGCACAGCATCTTCGAGGTCTTCCTTATGGTCCTTAGCTGGGTTGCTGCTGTTCAGTCTCCTCCGTCTCCAAGTGCTGGAAGGACCATAAGAAGCTGTGTGGACGCTGCATACCAGCCACGGCAAGTCTTCTATGCACAGGTCTAAGGACCTTCTGCTCCACACTCAGGTTTCTGCAATGTCTTGTGGGCAAAGAGGGCAGTCTTCATGGAAAGCAAAAATAGGACTCCCCCAAGCCTTG
This sequence comes from Rattus rattus, assembly GCF_011064425.1. Classification (NCBI taxonomy): domain Eukaryota; kingdom Metazoa; phylum Chordata; class Mammalia; order Rodentia; family Muridae; genus Rattus; species Rattus rattus. Next base: position 75,051,432 of record NC_046164.1, read on the forward strand.
CCTTTGGAGTGAGCCAGCTTTCCAGTAGCAGCCCACACACAGGCTACTGTATTCAGTGTGCTTGTGCACAGTGCATACGTATGAGGATTAGCCCTGTAACCATTTGGTCCTTTTGCTAGCCTGTTTTCAGACTGGCAGTGAGGAACTTCCTGAGAGCTGCCTTGGTTTACTGGAGACAAGCAGACTACCCTAGACTTCCAAGGATGAACAAAGCAGCCAGTTCCTCAGAGGACCGTTACTGAGACTGCAGAACAAGGCTGAACTACTATTCTTTGAATAAGGTCACATTAGAGAGGCTGGCCTCTTGATTTCTTGAAGGCAGCTGTGTGCTTGCTCTCATTGACGCAGACTGTTTTCCATTTGTCCTTGAGGAAGGTGACACTAAGCCATGCCAGAGGGCATCAGCACCAAAGGTAAAAAAGAGGGCTGCACAAGAGGAACAGTAAGTGCAAGGTCAAGGGGCAAGAGGCTGGGAGGGAAAAGGGAGACAGGGTGCGCAGAGCTGACCTGTCATGCAAATCCCGCACTGCTGCCAACTCCCAGGCAAGTGGCACTAAGGTTGTTTTGACATGCGTCCTGCAAGGGACGCAATCCCAGAGACCTTGAGACTCACAGGGGCAGAAAGCTGTAGGCCCTCCTAGCTTCTCTTTCATCTCGCAGTTCAAATCTGCACAAGACTCCACTGAAGTCTGATACATGCACAAAGGCAATTCAAGCCATAATCAGTATCTATTTCAATGTTTCTCTTCAACAGAGACTCAGTCCAGCACCTGGGGAAGGCATGGCACTCATCCGCAGTCTGCATTCTGTGGCAAAATTTGTCAGTGGTACTTGGTAGCTCCTCTCCTTCCAATCTACCCAGGATGATAGACAGCATCTGCATTCACTTCTCTGGTGAAGGCAGACTCCTCTCTGGCTGTCACCTTTTATACACATCTAAGTCCTTCTGTGGACAAAGTCCTGACCCTGGGCATAGGAGTGAGCAAATCTATAAGGTCCCAACAGAGAGGCAGCGTGTCACAGATAGACCTTCCATTCAGCAGACACAGGCCAACATGACTGCATTACACTGTGACCAAGCAGGTCTGGCTACCTCTGCTAAGGTGAGGTTCCAAAGTTCCAAGCTTCTGCTTAAGAACCTCTGTATTACATGGACCTTCCCCTCACCACACACTGAGCCAGGACAGAGAAGTAAACCCCAGCCCTCTGCTAGAGTTGCTATGAAGCATAATACACCCTAAGACCTCAAACCTCAATCTCTTCATTTTGAAGCAGATGATCTAACAAGAACCCTTGTGCAGAGCCTACAGTCTGTCAACCCACCCTGACTAGCACACTTCATGCTCATGACATGCTGGTGTGGCCTGGGGGAAGAGCTAAGGACACCGGTGCTGCCTCTAAGGGCTTCCTGACCTCACTCATAGGAAACATGTCCATGGAAACAGACTAGAGTGGCCAATGCAACAACAGAGCATATTAAAGATCCTGCCCCATGTACTGTGCTACTCTGAAGGGAAAGTCGGGACAATCCAAACAAACCACGAAGAGAGGCTCCTTCAGAGACAACAGGGCACACACATTAACTTCTCTGGAGCCCTGAGGGCTGCCTTTCTATTGATAGCCTATACCCAAGTTGCCAATCCTTCTCTGAGCCATGCTTGGTCTACATGAACACGAGCTCATCGGTTGTTTGGCTGGGCATTTGACAGTGATGAGAACCCAAAGCAACAGCCTTTTCTTCCCTAATAGCTACTCTCAGGGTTATTAAGAGGGAGAACAAATGTGTTTATCTAAGCAATCATTCTTTGCCACCAGCAGCCTGTCCCTGGGCACTATAAAGGCCAGGCACAGCGTTCTGCTCTCTGAGAAGCTGCTGACCTCACACTCCCTTGTCATAGCCCCGGCACTACACTTGACTCACCTACTTCTGCTGTGCATTAGCTTTTGCAGTCAGAACCTAAGTTGGCCCTGAAGCCTGGCCCTCCCTTCTTCCACCAATGGGACTCTCAGAGCTCCAGGAAAGCTGCCTAGAGATAGGGCATAAGGAGTCGTCAGCACTCGACAATTCTAAGCTATGGTGTGTTCAGGGTAAATAAAGAGACACCCTCAAGACTGTGCCACCAGAGCTCACAGCTCAGGTACGAGATATAACTGAATAGCAATGTTTATCTGTCCTCAGGTGAGGAATAGGTGACATGAGCAGTTGGGCTTCCCTAGGTAGGCAGGACATTACAGAGCTGAAGCAGGCAGCCAGGAGTAGCCTATTCTCATGCCCTCTTCCCTACCAGCATGACCGCCCGCCTGCTGAAGGTACAAGAAGGGCCATGGTGCTCATACCAGCTCGTGGCTCTGGGGCTTGCCCTGCAGTTTCTGGTGGTAGTCAAAAGTGAGTCTGTCCAGGACTGCCTGTTCCTCCTCATCCACAGTGGCCATGGAGCGCTCCTTGTTGATCTTGTCAATGTCGATGGGTTCTTCTCCCTCCAGGATGGCACTCCACCAGTACTCGCCAACTTTGCTCAGATTCACCTGGGACAAGCAGGGAGAAAAACCTGTATCAAGTATGGCAGGAGACAACCCAAGCCTCTGGGGAAAGAATACATAGAACTGTGGACAGAACCTAGCAGAGGAAAGGTTTACTGTGCTGGGGACAGCACAGTGTGTGAGGGCAGGCAGTCTAGGCTGAGCTTAGGACCTGCACAAAGGGAAGGTGACTGAACGAGCAGGTATATGAGGTCACACACAGGAACCTCTGAGCCACAGGTCATGTATCTTACAGGTCTTAGTCCTCAGAGTCAGAACACTGTTACCACAAGTGTCCACACTTCCTAGGCAGACACTGTTTCCTAAAACTTGGCCCTGAGCCTTCCTTCCCACACTGTTACACACTGCTTGGTAAGGCCTTGTCCCTGGCCAGCTCAACCAAGTGCCTCTCTTGGCGATGATCTTTCTTCCTTCCAAAAGCCACACTTAGTCTTCTGCTGCCTTTATGGGAGGTGGAACCTCTGAGAGGAAGCGTGCAGCCTAACACATAACCGAATTTTCCAAGGATCCCTCCTATGACAAGGCCTGTCCCCATGTCCTCCTTGATACCTGGAGTAACCCTCCAGTCCCAGCTCTTAGCTTCCAATGGTTCAGAGAGGTGCCCAAGAGGAGCTGAACTCAAGCTGCAGGATCGTCTAGATCAATGTGGTCAAGCAAAGCAGCATCTACCGAATACCACGCAGTGCCCTTAGTATTGGAATCTGTAAAACTTATGACCACAGAAACTCAGAAGCCAAGTGGAATTTTAGCAAGAGAGGAACAAAGAACAGCAGCACCTTACAAAACTGGTGTTCAAGGACACGGCTGCTTTTGTCACAAGGACGCAGTAAAAGACACATCATTCCCCAAGTCAAATGGGCACACAAAAGAAACTAGAAGCACTGGCAGTAGCCTTCGTGGTCACTGGCTGGATGGCTCATCAAGAAACCTTTACCGGAGTAGAGCAAGGTATGATGGCTGTGATGGGAAAAAACAAGCCCCAAACCTGTAATCATATGACATCAGTACCTTATAATTACTACTCCTTATGCCCAAAGTACCAGGTAATGAACATGGAGAAGAGGGGCCAGAGAGATGACACACCAGTTCAGATCACTGGCTGCTCTTCCGGGGGACCTGGGTTTGATTCCTAGTACCGGAATGATGGTTTCTAACTGCCCACAATGCCAATCCCATAGGACCTAACACCCTCTTCTGGCCTTTCTGAGCATTGTACACATGCAGTTTGCAAGCAAAACACCCATATACATAAAATAAACGAGGAGGAAAAAAACACATTTTTTTTTTAAATAGGTGAAAGTACCTGCCTACTGTGGGCTCCACCAGTAAATGACTTCTGCTGTTCAGCCCCAACTTATAAACAAAACTATTCTAGATATTCCAATCCATAGGCCCTAAAATGATGTGCAGCTTATGAGGTAGGGACCTCAAATAAGCCCCAGAGAAACCCTAACGCCAAGAATTCTGCCCTGTCTTTACCAAGCTCGAGGGGTGAAGAACCTTCAAGTAGGAAATATGCTTACTCTATTCCAGAAAACACTCTGAGGTGCTTACAGAAGAACTGCTGGAAAGAAGAGAGCCTTTTATCTTTATCAATAAGAGTCATTATTGAGATCTACAGTAGTAAATTATTAGATACTCCCCAGGCTCTGTAACATACACATTATCGTGACTATTTATGATAAAGACAAATCCTCTAAGTCAGGGCTGTGGGAGGTAGAGCCTCCTTCAGCTCCGAGCTAGTGGACCTTTATACACCACAAAGACCAGACTCTAAACTATCACCAAGTCTACACAGATGCTCAACCCTACAGATCCACAGACATGATGAGAAATGGAACACAGGACAAGTCTCTGGTCTGCCCCAAGAGAGAGTAGATTACAGCCACCTGCCAGATGTAAGGGAAAGATTCACTTGCAAGTCTATAGTGGGAAGATGGGTAGGGTTCATCCCATTCCAGGTCTACCTGTGTACTTAGCAAATTAACAGAATTCATAATAAATCCTATCACTTTTGATCATTAGAAATATTTTATCTATATTTATTTTCACAAAACTTATAATTATAGGAACATGCTCAAATTCTTCTAAAACAAATCTCAAAAAAAATTATTGTAGCAGTAAGGATAAAACTAAGGGCATTGTACATACCAGACAAGTAATATACGACGCACTACATTTTAGGTTCTTTGTGTATATGAGTGTTCTGCACAAGTACCAGTGTGCATGCCCGCCCGCTGTGTATAAGTGGAGAGCAGAGGAGGATGTGGGCATTTTCCTCTATTGCTCTTCACCCTATGAAGCTAGGGTCGCTGGCCAGTGAGCTCCTGGGATCTGGCTCCACTCCCCATTTAAGACACAAACAACTAATGCATGGTTTTGGCCATTGTTTGCTAAAACACACAAACAAACAAAATCACACAACATGCATACTGGAGATTCAACCTCAGTCTTCATGCTTGCACAGCAAATGTTCTTGCCCACGAAGCCATCTCCCAAGTCCCTCAGCCCCACCCCACCTTCATCCCCCTTTTGAGACCAGGTCTGTATCTAGTTAAGGCTGTCCTTGAGTTCATGATTTCATGATTATTCTGTCCCTGAGAACTAGGATTAAAAGTATGTACAGCCACAACAACCAGCTTTAAAATGTCTATAATGAAACACAAACATTCCTCAGTCAGGTGTGCATGTCAGCTATCTAACTGGATGTTACTAGCATCCAGGGCTACCGTACCAGAGAGTGTGGTTTCACCAACATTGCATCACCAAGAATCACCAAAATGCATCACTGATTTATGCTGGTAAAAGATGTCAGCCACCTTGTTTTAAAAACAATTTTTTATTGTGAAATTACATAACACTTTTTTCCCCAAAGGTGAACAGCCGAGTGGCATTTGGCACATCCACGATGGTTTACAACCAGCCGTCATGGCTATACCCTCAAACATCACTCCAGAAAGAAGCCTACAGCCAGGTGTAGTCGCTCTTCATTTACCATAATAAAGTCTCTTAAATATCTTCTCCGACACCTCTGGCACAATTACTGATGCTTCGTCTCATCAGATGTCACACAAATGAAACCTTCTATTGCTGTGTTGACTTATTTCACTTATTGTAGTTTCTGAAGGACATCGTACTGTGGCTTGTAGCAGAACTTCATTCCTCTCCGTGCTGAGAGCATTCCACAGGATGAACGTACCACAACCTAACCATCCACTCTCCCCCTTCCGGCTCCTTTGGCATGTACCTACGAATGGACTGCTGCCTCACTTGGCACCTCTACTGCAGGTTTCAAGAATCCACCTCACTGTTTTCCACTGGAGCTGGACATCCTGGTGCTGCACAAGGAAAGGCTCCATCTCTCTGCTCCCTCGTGGACTTTTGGGATTTTTTGTTGTTGTTATGGCCATTTTCAGGGATGCAGCAGCTTAATCGTTATTCCTTTGCCTGGCTACATACAAGCATACACAGGCCAGTATTTTCCTCAGTGACCTCTCTCCTAAGGTCCAGGATGCTCTTGAATCTGGGGCAACAGACCACACCAAAGATGCTTGGAAAATCCAAGACGGTGTTTCTAAAAATGTTGTGAATACTCTGAGTGGGCAGTCAAAGACTAAGTAAGGCTGCAGTGCTAGTGTGATTCTCCTCACCCTTCACTGGCCTGGCCTCCTTTTCCACAAAGCATTTCATGTGCTGTTCTGTCTGGCTCCTTATCCTCACACCTAGGACCTATCCTTTATTTTTTAAATAGCTTCATGTCCCAGAAGTCTTAGCTGACAAGTTCTAAGCATCACTGACTTCCTTGGAGTGATACTTCTATGGAACTCAGGTAAGACACTTTGGGCATTTAATCTTCCAAATAAACTACTTAAAGTGGTTAGAATACACTCAGTTCTGAGAAGGTGGGGTAGGGTGTTCTTGATACTGAAGACAGAATCAGAGTTGTGTGAGAACAAAGAAAAAATGTTCATGTAACAGGCCTCAAGGGTTCCTGGCTAAAGACCACACCCAGGCAAAAGGACTCCCATGGCTTGCTTAAATTAGCTGCGTTTGTTTTAACATTTTGTTACTCTGTAACAAGTTGGACTTGTGGAGGTGTAGTTTGCACACAGCAAAACTCACCCTGCTGCAGCTTCATCTCCTCCACTACAGCCCACCCACAGCCAGGCCCCTCCCCCCACTACAGCCCACCCACACCAGGCCCCTCCCCCCACTACAGCCCACCCACAGCCCCTCCCTCCACTCCATTCTGCACTGCTCATCTTGCCATCCAGCTTGTCCAGGTCCAGGGTGTCTTCCCCATGAAACCCACAGCTTGTGAGCTTGTCACACACTTCCTTTCTGGATCCTGTGGACTATGACGCTTGGCAAGACTATTCCATGATGTAGGTGAACACTATCTGTCCATGGCCATGGAGATGTTCCTAAGGTTTGGCAGTTGGGTAGGAAGCTATTGTGAGGATCTGTGTGTTTCCACCTCTTGGGAGCATAGAGCAGGTTGTTAAGCAATGTGAGCACACTGGCTATGCCCACCGCCTGGCGCTCACGGCAGCAGTGAGTTCAGGGTACCACAGCTCCTTCAAATTGAGCACTGAGGGCTTCTTAGCCACTCTCACAGGTATATAAGGCCTCTCACTGTAATTTTGACTTTTCCCCCTTAATGATGCTGAGTTTCCTTGTATGCTTGCAATACCACTCATTTATTTACAAATAACTTCAAATTTACACATTGCTCAAAGTACAGAGAGCCACACAGGCATTTAGCAGCTCTTGCACTCTATGTGTTGGCATACAACATAATAATGTTTGTTTATGAGCCATTTGAGAGTAAAGAACATTGTACCGGCCCTTTACCCTGAGTTACTTTCTAAGACTAGGCAAGTCCTCTGAAGTAGCAGCCTGGCCTCAGCCCCCCCAGCAGCACAGGACCATGGTCCTCTCTACTTTGCTAAGGACCGTGTCTAGTGTCTCCTGAGGTACCCAGGTGTGTCTGTGGTCCACCTGCAGGCGTCCTGCAAGGATGTTCCCTCTCAGCCCAGGGCTTCCCACATTGTCACCAACATACCAAATGTCAAGATCTTAGGTCCCACCTCCCGACAGGCTGGGACACCTGACCTTGCAGTCAGTTTCTACTTCCTGACAGGGCATGAGCACTGCTAAAGTGAGCACCTGCCTCCTGGCCTCCTTTCTCAGTGGTTTAGAAAGTCACTCTGAACCATTCATTGGGTCAGAATTAGGTGCCCTCTACAAGGTCACTGTGACCTCATCATTTCCTGGATACACTCTCATTTTCCAGGTCCTCTTTTATCTGCCTGGTCCCAGAACATAATAATTTCCCAGAGGGACCCCAGACTGTCACTGACTGAACAGTGCTCCCAAAATGTCCTCACAGAAAAACTTCACCCTCAGTGTGAATAAACTTACCTCAGCATCCCCCGATCTGTGCCGATGACTCACCAGCATTTATATCCCTTTCCTTCCTTAGTAACGGAACCTCATTTCTATTCAGGGAAGCACTGTGCCCAGTGAGGATGGCTTTACTCCTCGCAGCTGCCCGTGTGATTGAGTTTGGGCCAACGGGAATGTTGTGGGACGTTCCTTCCAGGAAGGCACCTTGGAACAAGGGCAGATAATGGGGTGAGACGACAGCATGGCGGGAGCACCTGCTCAGCTCGACACCCACTGTGAGGAGATGTGGGCAGCCTGACTCCTGTGGATATGCTGCAAGCCAGCACTATACAAGCAGTCCCTGATTTTCAATGTCATCAACTGCCTTTTTGAGCTAAAGAAATTAAAGTAAAAACTAAGACTGCACAGGTCAGAAAGGACATGGCCATGGATCTCACCCAGGGAGGCAGAATACACCTACACTTGGAAGAGTGGGGACAACACAATGCTACAAAGCTGTGTACCGCTTTCTTCCTACTCCACAGGAGGAGGTGCTGAGGGCCTGTCCACACTGTTCAGGTCAGTCCCACTTTCATTTGGAGCAAGGAGTCTCAGGTCACTGCCCTCTGTGTGATCTCCAAGCCTCAGCTCTGCCCTACTGGCATCAGGGGTCAGGAGTAATGTTAAGAACCATGACAAAAACTGGAAACAGGACTCGACCTGGAGATAGCACTGCACTACAGGTACAAGGGCTCACACCCAGTACGGATACAGCTGAGGTTGGGGGCACTTGCCAAAACACTAAAATAACGTAATCTGTGGCTTCCATTCTAGATTAATGAACACGATGGGTAAATGACCTGCACGGGCCTCTTCGCAGGCCGGGAAACGTTATTACAGCAGGGAAGGGGGCTTACAACTCAGGGAAGGCCAACAATGGATTCTTTCATCCTTACATGAAAACTGGAGATGCCCAGACAAACATCAAGGAACATCAAGTAGTCCGTGGCCAGGAGACGAGGGGTGTCGGTGCTGACACAGCACTAGTGCCACTTAGAAATGCTGCACCCTTCAGGGAGAACCACAGAGCAATTATCCTGGGGCTCCACTCTCTGAGAAATAATAACTTCAGGAAATCATCTCAATACAGTCAAGGAGGTGCAGCATATATAAAAATACTCACAGGGCTAAAAAAAAGTCATAAATAAACAGTGCAGTAAGCTTTAAAGCCTGAGCGCCAACATCTACTATTTCTTCAGAAAATATTCTAGCGCTCTCTGAGCGTGCTAAGTAGTGTGTGTGTAAGATGTCAGTAACATGAAGATGTGTGTGTGTGTGTGTGTGTGTGTGTGTGTGTGTGTGTGTGTGTGTGTGCAATGGCATTCACTGCTCAGGAAGATCCTACTACCTCTGCAACACAGCCATGGCAAGAGTCCCTGAAGCAGAGCCTGCCGCCTGCCGCCTGCCGCCCACGCACTGCAGAGGGCAGCCAGCCCTCCACAGGGAGGGAGAAACGAGGACAGTGCACAAGCTCTGGGCCTGGCTTCTGGAACCAAATGGAGAGTCGGTAAAGTAGCTGGTGCCGTTGCCACGGCTGATTTTACATCTCTGTAACCAGGCAAGGAGCTTGCCTGAGTCAAGAAGTCTCATTTAACATTCTCAAGTGTGGGAGGGAGGGAGGGAGGGGGGGAGGCAAGAACTGTCACACGGTTTTAGCTGCCACCCCTGCCTGCCCTGACTGTCTGGGGTGGGATCCACCACAAAGGGAGAAGCAGCAGGACACGTGGAAGGGCTGAGAAGCAAGTGGCACTCCCCTGCTTGGAGGTGAGAAGGTCAGAAGCTCTTATTGCAGACTCTAGGGATACCAATGAGAGCTGAGAACGCCACTCCTCTTCACAGATGCTGCAAGGACCCTATGTCAGTGTCCCAGGGATGTTAAGACAAAAACCAGAATGGGCCAAAGCAGAGGGTATTTAAAACATCACCCATTTGTTTCTTGAGGTTCTGGAGACCAGATGTCCGAAATCAAGGAGTTGGCATGACTGACCCCCTGTAGGCTTCAAGGAAGAATCCTTCTACTTCTTTCAGCTTCTGGTGGCTGCTGGCATGCCTTGGTTTATGCCCACATCATTCTAGTCTTTGGTCTTCATAACAACTTCCTGTGTCTATGTCTCTTCTTCTGTCTCTTTTAAGGGTGTCTTTCACTGAATTCGGAGGTCATCCAGAAAATCCAGAAGGATCTTGTACTAAAATTCCTATTTATAAAGTCCTCCCCCCCGCCCCTCCCCCGCCCTCTCGCCCAAAAAAGGCTATATCCACAGGCCAACCTCTTGGCCTAACGAGAAGTGACAAGAAGGAAAGAAGAGATTAAGGAGCCAGGTGTTCATCTCAAGGATCATAAAGAAGTCAAACGTGGCTACAATGATGACCCAGAGGCACGGCCACCCCCTCAGTCAGGTAACCCTTTCTTAATCCTTATGCTGAGTCCACACAGCCAATGCAATGTGATGAGTGGGTCAAAATTAAGCCTTTCATAAGTAAAAACATCTCCTTAATAATTTATAGGTTTGTCTCATATATGTACTCAAAAGTAAAAACTGGCCATGGTACATCACCAGCAAATAGAGTAAAACACCCTGGACTTATAACACTTGATGTATTCCATAATACACAGCACTTTCTCGTGGGGTGAGAGACCAGTCCTGAGCCTCTCATCAAGAAGGGACTCTAAGTACAGCCAAGGGCTCAGGCTGATGAGAGAGCCGGAAAAGTGGTGGACTGTCTGTCCATGGCTCCTCTCTGTCAGATTGCTCACTGTCCACCAGTGATGCTCCCTGAAAAACAATATATAAAACAAACAAAAACATCCAACTCTGAGGGACTGTAGGAACTGATGGTGTGCTGTCTCAGTCCCAAGGGGTTCTCTTTGGTTCTACAAGAGATGGCAAAATACCCGAGTTTGCCATGGTTACGGTAGCAACTGGATGTAACTAGTTCTGCTTCTCTCTCAGGTACTCTGCAGACAACAGGTACCTGGCAAAGTCAAACTAAAACCTTACCAGTAACTGGTGCACAGGTAAACCCAGGCCATAGTAGAACATGGAGAGTCCTCGCGGAGTCTGCAGGAAGGGGATGTGTGCATGGATAGCAGGGACAAAAATCTTACATCTGGTTATCTCTACAGCTGTCTGGCTGTCTCCAGCCATCCTCGAGAGGGTACAGAACAGTACAAGAATGTCTCCAGCTTGGGGGTAGTATCACCCATATCTACATGACACAAGAACTACTCAAAACTACTCTGATCATCTACCTTCTCCTTTCACCTATTTTTATTTGTTTACCTTTCCCAACCCCCATTAAAGGGGCAAAACCTTTTCAAGAAAGAAAACTCCAGCTAAGCATTTGGGGCTTTGGAGGCTCATCTCAAAGCCTGAAGGTCCTGCCTGACTTCTCAGACTCTGCAAAGAATCAAACAGTATAATGTATTTCATAGAGCACGCACATGTTCAATATATGTTGGCATTTAATGTAAGAAATTAGTGTGTTAGCTATTAGCCGTGTGTGTGTGTGTGTGTGTGTGTGTGTGTGTACATACGCATGTGCAGGCATCATGGCACACATACAGAGAGCTATCAGAGGACAACCTGTGGGAGTTGGTCTTCCCCCTTCACCATGTGGGTGCTAAAGACCAAACTCATGGCGTCAGGCTTGGCGGCCAGCACCTCTTTTCTGGAGATACTTTCTGGTTCTACAGCTCAGGCTGGCATAAAACTCATGGCAACCCTTCTGCCCTATCTCTCAAGTACAAAGGTTACAGGTATGAGTTACTACGCCTGCCTCCATCCTATCCCACTTGAATGGATACCCCTACCCCCCAAAGGTAACATGGCTCTAGAATACTTATCAAGTCAGAGTTGGACTTAGCAACAAAAGCTCTTAGAAGGTTAATTTAGTAACAATCACATTTTATAGACATAAAGTAAGAGGAATTACTAGTATAGAGATTCTAATCCCAGTAGATTCTGAATACGAATGCAGTGTGAGAAGACCATTCCAATGGCAAACACTGGTAACTTTTGAGTGACACAAACCACTTGGGAAGTGCTGTGCAGAGTTGGGATCCTAACTCAATCCCATCCTCTGTCAACTAGCCAAGGCAGAAGACATGGCTGTCCCAGAACTCTAAGTACTTGAAGACAGCAGCCTTAGAATCAGAGAACCCTAGCATGGTGGCCAAAGCAGCCACAGGAAGTGTCTTCCAAGAGCCAGGCTATCAGTCCAGTACTGCCACTGTGTTACTCATGTCCGGAACTGCCTGACTATGCAAAGCTCAAGAGAGCTGAGAGGGCACCTGCAACTTCAAGTAGTATGACAGGTAAAGGAGCTGGGGTGCTCAGGAAAAAGTTCAATATAGCACTGTTAGCGTACAGGCTTCATAGTCAAGGGTGAGGGAAAACGGACTAAGCTGCCAAATTTAAGAAGGCTACATTAGGGCTGTCCAAAGAAACTGAGCAAGAAGGAACATACATACATACATACACACACACACACACACACATGTGTATACATATATGTATGTATGTATATATGTATACATGTATACATATATATATTACAGGCAAGGATATATAATACATATTAAATTGGCTCACATGACCACAAAGGTCATCTTCAAGGAACAAAGCTAGGGAAGTCAGACATTCAGAACGAGAGCGATCTATGGTGTAAAGCATCAGTTAGATATCGAAGGTACAAAGGCCTTCATAAAAACCATAGCATTGAAAGGATAAAGAACCTGGAGTCTGATATGCAAGGCAAAGGCATGCTTGCTTGGGAGGGGAGAGACAGAAACAGGCAAAATGTCTCTCTTCCTCCACACCCTGTTCAATCTGGGCCCAGCCTACTGAATGGTTCTGTGCTACCCACACTTAGGGTAGGTCTTACCCATTCAGATCACTGGCACACATGCAATTCTTCTCGGAAACATCCTTGCAGACACAGCCATGATTTGCCAGTTCATTCCATCCAATCATATTGACACCCAAAGCCCACCTTCAGAGGCAAGAGGCACGCCTTAGGCAGAAAAGTGCTTCTCGTTTCTCTGGCTGGGAAATGCTGCTCTGCCAAGGGTGAGCAAGCGAACGATCGGACACGGACAGCCTGGGGGAGTCCTGGGCCCCGTCCCTGTGGACACCATCGGTGCTGGGTGTTGGGAGACTCAGAACACAGGACAGACCAGATCCAGCCCCACCTCTGAAAACTCCACATGGGCCTTAGGAGACCATAGGAGAAATTGTGGCAGGGCGGGGACCTGGCAACATTTAGGCACATGCCTACATAGGGGGGACATTTCCACATAAGCAAGTTATGGTCTGCTTTTGGGTCTGATAGCAAGATGAGGCAGAAGATGCTCCCACTTCTCACAAGCACTGAGTTCAGTTCACTCAGTCCCTAGCCTATGCCTCCCTCTGAAACACCAGTGTAGCCAGGACAGAGCCACTGTGGGCTAGAGAGCTTTCTTTATCTGCCAGTTCCAACTAGGGTATCCCAGAGAAGCCGGCCACCACTGAGCACCTGTTGTAGAATCTAACAAATGCTTTCTTTATTTGATGCGTTACATATATGAAGAATGCCTGAAGGATTTTTTCATCCAAAGACTTACTGGTTTTCTTTTCATCTTTATCTCTCTTACCTAACTTGTTCCCTCTGTAGATAAAAAGAGGAAACAAGTTAGTCCAGATATGGTGTACTGCGATTCTCCTCTCGGGTGCCAGCATGCAGTCCGCTCTCACTACAGGGGTCAGAGCTGTCACACAGCCCAACTGTGGAGGGGCTGTGGACTGCTATTCATTTGATTTTATTCATCTGGAGTCACAACTTACTGGCATAGTCATGAATTTTATTTAACCCTTGTCTTGCCAGGTGCTCAATGAGATCTACTTGGTGAACTTAAACTCAGACTAGCACCTAAGAAAATTCCGCATTTTCATTTTATTTACTTGGTGTTGCCTTTATACATAGAAAAGTAGGCTCTTGGCAATGATGGGAACACTGAGGGGTAGAGAATACAAAGGGAAAAGCTCATGAAGATAGAGTCCAAGCAGGGGTGGGTGCTAAATACTCAAGGGATTAATTAAGTCTGCTCCAATTACTGTAATTAAAGACCTCTCTGCTTATTGGAAAGACCTGGACAAAGTGTCATCACAGCAGGCTCGAAACCCAGACGGAGCTCTGCACACAAGTAACCACACTTACCAAAACACACTTGCCCGGCTCAAGGCTCCAGAGGGAACTCTCGGTGTTGATCTTGTGAGTGAGCTTCCCTTCCATGAGGACCCGCTCTCCATTTTCTTCCAACATGGCCACGCGGATGGAGCCACTGCTAAGGGCCACAGAGACCTGAGAACACACCAGGAGAAAGTCATCTTGCAGCTCTATGAAGGTAGCTGCTACTGCCTTCCAGCTGTGCACACTTGGGCTCCCCAAGCAGCTCTGTGAAGGAAGCCATTCCAACCCAGCCCACAGTCCAAGCACTTCCAGCACAGCTGACTTTCTACCCACCCTTGTCCGTCTGCAGTGAGACTGGTTCTCACACTGGGCGGCAAGCAGAAGATACGGGGCTGGTTGGGTGCTTCCTTCCATCTCCCCCATGACTACCTAGACTGCCTCAGCTCAAGGTTCTGGAGGGAATCCTCAATGTCGCTCTTATGGTGAGCTTCCTCTCCAGGAGGATCTCCTCTTCATTCTCCTCTTGAACGGCCACACAGACAAGAGCCCTCTCTCTGACCTCTTAAGGCCCTGGACCACTGTGCCTAGAATAACTGAGCTGTTCACCCAAAACTTTCTGGCAAAAGACAAATGTGGCTGGCCTCTTATTTTCCTGAGCTGCTACAAAGGGTGTGACCATAGCTTGGTCTTTGTCCAGGACAGTAAAACCAATTCCTTCAGTTTTGTTTTTTCTGTCTGCCTGTCTGTCTGTCTGACCATGTAGCTCTAACTGGTCTGGAACTCACTACAGGGATTAGGCTTGTCTTGAACTCACTGAGATCCTCCTGGCTCTCCCCTGAGTGGCATGTGCCACTGTGCTTGGCCTTTTACTCGATTCTTCATAAAACCGAGCCTCAGCCACCTTTTTCTCTCAGGGCCTGCTCTGGTAGGGCCTGTCTATGTGTCCACGTTGCTATCATGGGTACGCCTGCCCTGAATGCATGGGTCCACAGTGCACTGGGAAGTGTCTATGTGTCCACGTTGCTATCATGGGTACGCCTGCCCTGAATGCATGGGTCCACAATGCACTGGGAAGTGCTAGAAAAAGGCGAACTCTAACAACCCTAACGTTAACCGTAAGCTCAATAATTAGAAAAAATATAGTTTGTATTTGTTTCACTTTTCTTATTTTAAAGACTTATTATTAGGAAGCAGTGTCGCATGCCTTTAATCCCAGCACTTGGGAGGCAGAGGCAGGTGGATCTCTGAGTTTGAGGCCAGCCTGGTATACAGCTAAGACTACACAGAGAAACTCTGTCTCAAAATCAACTCCCACAAAAAAAAAAAAAAAAAAAAAAAAGGAAGGAAGGAAGGAAGGAAGGAAGGAAGAAAAAAAAGGACTTATTAGTTTATGTGTATGGGTGCGTGCATGTGTACTGTATGCACACAGGTGCCTGTATGCCAGAAGGCACTGGAGCTCCTACAAGTGGTATCACAGTGGCTGTGAGCCACCTGATGTGGATGCAGAGAAATGAACCCAGGTGCTCTACACGTGTAGTAAGCATTCCTAAACACCAAGTGACCTGTCTAGCCCTGCATTCATTCTTTCCTAGAGTATCTGCCCAGAGGACACATGGCCTCATTAGACCAGCTCTTACACGGTACTTGCCACAGCCACATTGTCAGGTTCAAGAACAGACTTGGGAGGCATCCTCTCGTGGGACTTCAGGCGGACCTGCACTGTCACTCCTCTCCATACTCACTGCTAAAGCCTTCACCTGGATGGTGCTGCTGATAATCTAGGCTCACCGTGTACCTAAGCAAATGTGGCATGACTCAGCTCATTCCTGATAACCATGACAAACGTTGGCCAAATTAATCTAACCATGAATTTCTACTTGCAAACAAGACCTAATACAGGTCTTGGTACTTCCCAGGTACGAACTCACCTTAACAAACTCCCAGTAGTTTTATACAACATGTTCATTTCCAAATCTGGGCATGATTCTAACAGGAATTCACCAGTGTAATGAAATAAATCCCCAAAGGAGGAACCAGGACAGAAAGAGACAGTGAAGAAAAGAATGGATGGCCATGTTCTAGGTAAAATACTAATTCCTCAAACACAGAAACCACCAAGGCTCCATACCTGTCAGTTCACTCAGTCAGTTGACAGACCTTTGAAATGCAACAGAGAAAACCATCCATAAAGCACCACACTCTGTTGTTGTTTAAAAAAAAAAAAAAAAAAACTGGGCTGCCAAAAGTTAGGATGTGTTTCTGGCAAGATATCTAGCAGATATCTTGGGGCACTGTGGTGCCAGATCTAGAGGGAGTAAAAGACAGTCTTTTTATAATTTTACAAAACAACATTCAAGACAATGTGGGAAGATACTAAATATCAACAAGAAAAATAAATCGTGTAGGGAATTGAGAGTTCTATCTTATGAAAACTGCAACATGAAGGAAAAATGCTAAAAAGCAAAACCAAAGATGGCAGACTTAATCAGGAAAAAATGTATTTAAATAGTTCCATTTTATAACTTTGCAGAGATCTAAGCAGATATAAAAAAATTATAGGACCAAGAAAATTTAAAAAGAATTAAAAATATAATTGCAAAAAACAAACAAAAAAAAAGTCAATAGAAAGGTTAGAAGACAAAGAGATCAATTTGGTAAAAAGATGAGTAGTTCAGAGATTCTAATAATCTAATTCTCTAGAAATGTAAGAAACTATTCCTTTATGTTGAAAAGAATCCCTGAGAGCTGAGCAGAATGAACACAGGATGACAGACTCGTGTATTTGAGAACGTTGAGTGGTTTTTCGGAAGGTCCTATTAGTCCTACCAGAGACGTGGTAAGTTTACTCACTTGGGTGCTCAGCTGGTAATGGATCTGCTGCTGAGTCTGAGGATGTGAGTTCTATCACAGAGGCCCACAAGGTGAGAAGAGAGAACCAATTCCTGCTAGCTGTCCTCTGACTTCCACACACCATGGCATACAGAGGATACAGACAATATAATTTAAAATTTAAAATGGCTTTGGCACTCATTCAAACTGTGAAATACGTAAAGGTTAAAAATAAATACATTTTAAGACATGCAAGCTCTCTCACACACATATCATGTCAGGGGGTAAAACCTAACTGAGAAAACTAGAAGAAGTACTATATTCAACTAGGATGCAAACACAGTAATGTGTTCATTGCAGAGTGCAAGGCACAACTGGAAACAATCATTCATACTGTAGTCACTAGTGAGAAAGTCAAGAAGGAAGTTATCTCTGGACAACACAGAATATGACCGAATCTCAGTAACTTGAAGGTCACAAGGAAAGTATGTTGTTTTTGACAATATAAAAAAGAAAAGCAGTAAGAAATCCTTAAAAACAAAATTATATGAAATTTCTAACTCAAAAGTATGTCAATAGAAATGGTGAAGGGTTCCATATGTGCTCCAAAAGCATGACACGATCTGTCAGCATTCCACTATGAGCTTTGGAACCTAACAGGGAAAGCTGTAGAAGAGACCCAGAAAGCTAGGTGACCTCCTTCTTTGCCCTGAGCAGAACCAATCCCACTGTACTAGTCACCATCACAAGAAACAAGACAGAGAACTCTCAAAGCTCCATTTTAAAGCACTACCGTATTCTAACCTATCAAAGAGTGCTTAGAAGACCCTACCAAGGAAAAGGCTGTATGCCGGGGGCGGGAAGAGTACACGTACACCTGGGTATACGGCTGTTTCAAAACGTCTCTTCCCAGGGAAGTCTGTTAAAAATAGTTATAGGCAACTATTTTAACTCTGAGGCAATGAATAACAACTGAGAAAACTAAAGAAAAGGCTAGGGAATAACGTGGTCAAAGGGCTTTACAAGGCTCTGGTATCTCCATAGGATCCTGACCTTATAAATGCAGAGGGAAGCTCAGGAAGACTTAGTAGCTCCAGGTATTTAAGGAAATCTTTGGCAAATCACTCGCTGACCACTAAGTTCACCATGTAGAGAGTTCTACATGACAAAGAATTCAAAACTTGATAGAATTATTTAAGGAAGTCATGAAACAACTACACCAACAGTACAGAAAACACTAACAGAAACCACAGAGGAGGAGGAACCTGATCTCCAACATGGCCATATTGCTAACTTTCACTACACACCTTTCTCTTTCTTGTTCTTTTTATTGGGGGAGGGGGCGCTTCCCCTGGCTAACCTGGAATTCGTGGGAGACCCAAGCTGGCCTTGAACTTACAGAGATTCACCTGCCTCTGCCTCCTGAGTACTGGAAGTAAAGACATTTGTCACTACTGCCTGGCCAATACTGACTACCTTTCAATACTAAGATTACAAAATTTATTCTTTTAATTTTTAAAATATTTATTTTATGTACATGAGTGTTTTGTTTGCAGGAATATCTGTATCTTGAGCATTCCAGAACTGGAGTTATGGATAGTTGTGAACCACCACGTGATGCCAGGAATCCAACCCAAGAACAGATATGTGACCATTGAACCGACGTTCCAGTTCCCACAAAATGCATGAAAAAAACAAAGCAAAACCAAACCAAACCAGGAAGTGTGACCTATACATGGGTGAAAGAAAGCAATGAACAAAATCTATCCTTATGTAAATACAGACAAGAACTTAAAAAAAATAAGACAACAAATCAATTATTTTAAAATTCACTCAAAAACTAAAGAAAACCAAAGCACTAGCGGAAAGTATGAGGACAAAGTCTCCAAAGTGGAATATCAATAACGACATGGACATTAGAATCTGTAAGCCAAATATGAATGATGGAGTTTAAAGTACCTGGAGAAGGGAGTGAGTGGTGTACTGTTCTTCCAGGACTGGAGTTCAGTTGCTGGTACCCAGACAGGGTGGCTCCCAACTGCCTATAACTAGCTGCAGACCTGACGGCTCTGGAGATGTACACTAGAGTACAGTGGCCTCCTCAGCTGCTGACACTTAAGTGCACATACCCACATGCAAACACACCAATTACAAGTGATGAATTCAGAGGAGATTTTCAAAAGCAGATCTCAGCATTTAGAAACAGAATCAGGAAAACTTAAAGTTAGGTTTAGTCTGAGGAACAGAAGGAAAATGAACAGGACCTCAGAGCCCAAGAGACACCAACATTTTCAAAATAGGACTCACAGACAGATTTAGGAGAGAGATGCCAGAAGCTACTTGAAGCAGTAACGGCTGAAACTTTCCAACTCTGACAGATGAATCTGAACATCGTAGAGGCTCAGTGGATTCCAAGTAGAAATCTAAGAGAGCCATACCTAGACCCAAGAGAATCATTCCTGACAGACTGTCTTACCTGCCAAGTCCTAAAACCAAAACTAAAGAGAGTCCTGGCTGAAACCAAAGGACACAGGTAGGTGGTAGATTAATTCACACACAGAAAAAGAGAAGCTCAACAGGGAAACAGAAGGCAATGTGTATCCATGCACTGTCTTTTGAACAGAATATGAGAGAAAAAGAGTCACAACTGCATGAAGTGTAAGTGACAGCTCAAAGTAGCAGAGGAAGGACATATGAATGTACACTATTAAAGTTAAGGAAGGTGACATTAACCTAAAGAGATGGCTATAAAGCCCAATGTAATTATACTCTTGGGGCAGTCCTAAGAAATTAAACAAGCACACACAGCTACAATACAGTAAGACAGTATTCTGAAGAAATGGCAGGTGACCTTGCTCAGCCCTCTCCATCAGCACAAGAAAGGAATCCCACCGGGTCAGCCTGTCACCCTTTGTAAAACAACTACAATCCCCAAGGCCCTACAGTCCTCCCCTCCAAAGGCTGACAGCTTCTTCACCTGGCAGATCCCTGATTTCCTGAGGGGGAGGGGCTGCCCCTTGCTGTGTGACCTCTGTCTGTCTTCGGTCTCTTTTCACTGCCTTACTACTCTAGAAACTGCTCATTTAACACAAAGGAAAGTGATAATGAAGGAACAGTAGGAGAAAAAGAAAACAATAAACATTTCAAAACCTACTACAAAGCCAAGGTAATCAAAACGGTGTGGTACTAACACAAGCCAGACAAAGCTAAGGGCAGTAGCTGCTCTTTCAGAGGAAGAGTTCAGATCCCAGCACCCTGCGTCAGGAGATACTATTTGACAGCTCCCCACATTCTAGTCACAAAAAGATGCCATTCTTGGACTCTGCCCACTACTCAGCCATGGCAACTACAGCAGAACAATCCAGTGACAGCTGGGTATAAGGTAAAGAGACGCTCCCTAGGAGTAATTCTAGCAATTACTCCCTCCCCCAGCTCCAACTGACCTCAGAAAATGTTAGACTATTAGAAGGATTTCAGGTGGCAGCTTCCATGAGGTTTCCATCCATGATGAGATGGGACTTTACTATGATACAGCTGACTAAGGGTCACCCATGGTCCAGTAAGGAACCTCTATCCTATGCTTTGTAAGAAAGCTCAACAAATTCCTTGGTCTCACTAAGCTGGGCTTTGGTAAATCGTACTTAGTTCTGAAAATCCATCTCCAGGGAATCCAACAAGGCCACCCATACACATATGCACATATATGCACACAAACATGCACAGCAAATAACAAATATATTTAAAATGCTTAAATCATGTATCTGTGTGTGTGCACTCATGCTAATGGAAGCCAGAGATTCCAGACGTCCTGGAACTACAGGTGGTTGTGAGCCCCTCATCGGGGTACTAAGAACTGAACTAGGATTCTCTGGAACAGCAATATGTGTTCATTACTAATGAGCCATCTCTCCAGCCCCAAATAATAAATCTTTTCAAAAACTCAACTCAGTGTATCAAAAAAGACTATAAGAAAACTGTAACTGGCAAACCAGCAATAATACAAAAATGCAATCTATGGTCTAAGCGCAGCACACACATTTATTCTCAGTACTCAGGGGATAGAGGCAGGTGGATCTCTGTGTGTTCATTGCCAGCAGGGCCTCAAACAAACAGTTCTTAATACTACATGACAAGGTTGCAAAGATAGATTATTAGCCATAAAATTTTAAAGAAAACTAAATAAATGTCAATTTTAAAAATATATTTGTTACTTAATTTTAATACTAATTTTGATTGATTTTTTTTCCCCTCTTGGTTTCTCAAGACAGGTTTCTCTATGTAGCCCTGGCTGTCCTGGAATTTACTCTGTAGACCAGGCTGGCCTTGAACTCACAGAGATCCTCCTTTCTCTGCCTCCCAGAGTGCTGGGATTAGAGGTCTGTGCCATGGCAGCCAGCCAAATTTTTTTTTTTGTTTTTTAATTACAATATAACTATATAATTTCCCTTTTCTTTCAACCCCGCCCACATATCTGTGTACACACACACAAGTCTGTTTAGTGTTATTTGTATGGACAACTGGATGCTTCAACCAATAAAAAGCAATGGTCACAGTATGCGATGTGTGTGATAAGTGTTTGGTTAATATTGAAAAGGCCTAATTAAATGTGTTGGTGTTATGAATAATAGCACTGTGTTACACTAGAAAACACTGAAACTATATAGATCTCATCAGGAAACCACGTAAAAAGAGGGAAAAATACATAGATTCAGGAATGGTTAGACAGAAAACTATAACAATTACGGGGAAACCTCATCTGCCAAGGAAGCTGCTGCCACACTTCCAACAAAGTCAAAGAGACTGGTTAGGTCTAAACCGCACTGAACCTGGGCAAGAAGAAGACGCCCAAAGAGCCTCACTCACCAACAGGGCATCGACGGGCAGATTTGCCTGGGTACTGTGTGGTAAATCTGAGGTCACACAATAAAGTCAGGCACAGAGTACAGAAAGGAAACTGTATGGGATCTTAAAAACAAATAACAACAACAAAAAACCAGAACACTGGCAGATAATCAGGCGACCTAATCAGAAAGTGGGCGATAGCCATATTGTTCAGTAGAATGTTTTTACTAGTGTTTCATCCCAGGCGTGGAGAAAAATCCTTGTAAAAAGAAAAGTTTGAATTTAAAGTCCCATTAATGATAGACAAATCCATCTGGTCATTCTACCTGCCCTGAACATGTTAGTATAGAGGCTACATGTTTGCTCCAAACACAACCTTAACATATCAGCCCCTTGAGAAGGGCGTTATTTCATTTGTCAAGGCCTCAGACATACCGTGGCACTTTAATCTCACCACACAGACACTGTAGGTGATTACAGTATATCAGGATAGTTTAAGAGATCATAGTCATACTATTGCAGTGTACTTGTTAAATGCTCATATCTTATTACTATATACTGTTAATCTCTAATTTACCTACTTTATACATTAAACTATCATATGAATGGTACATAAAGAAAATGTAAGATATATAGAGTTTGGTGTCATCTCTGCTTTGAAACATTCCTTAAGGGGTACATCCTGACATACAGAAAGACACAGAGACACAGAGAGACACACAGAGACACACCACACCACAAAGATCCTCTCTCTCCATAGGGAACTCCTAAAAAAGAACAACTTAGAAAATGGGGAAGCTGAGAGAGAACAAACTCATAGAAATGTAATTTCACACTGAATCTAAACATTACTTTTTAAATGTTGTTGCTTGAAACAGTCTTCCTAGATAGTCCAGCTGTCTGCGTCCAGAGTGTTGGTTTTACAAGCATGCACTTTTCACACCCACTAGATACTATGATGGTATTTTTCATCTAACCTTCACAAGGCCCAGCAGGCTGAGGAAGAGCACTGTCAACAAGTTCGTTAAGAAGAAGCTCTTGGGCATCCTAACAGGCACTGGCATCTAGGGTTAGTACAGTACTACAAAGGTAGTTTTGTGGTAATCACAAACATGCCTTCATCTTACAACTAATGCACTTTATGAAATTTATTCAAATGGAAATGCACAGACGCAAAACAAAATGTTATGGAACATAGCTTTACTACAGGAGCCACAATGACTTCAGTACACTTTAATCATCAGCCTGCTGCTCGAAGGGGGCAAAAGCTGAGGATGAGAACTCTTGGTGCCAGGGGTAGCCACCTGAGCCAGAAGACTAAGGACAGTGAAGTGAAGTGCACCATGAAGGGGCCCTTGAGGACACAGAGATAAACAAGTGACCAGAGCTGCCCTGATGGTGCCAGATGAAAAACAGGTAGAAGTAGTAGGGGCATCAAGCAGAACTTATCATCTGTGCTAAAGTTGGGAATGCAGAATTACACACACACACACACACACACACACACACACACACACACACACACACACACACACACACACACACGCACGCATTTGCACGCACGCAATAATGATTATACATGCCTCTGCTAAAGTAGACACCAAAGCAGTTATAAGATCTCACAGCACAAGAAGCACAAAGCCAGGTCAGGGACTTTCCAATGGTTACATTACACTGTGACTATTTAAGTATGCTGTACATTCAAAAATTAGGTAAATTTAAATGCAGCCCAACAGCTTTTCTATTATGAAAATTTCTTACAATAAAGTCTTTCTACTTTTTATTTTTGTTTTTTTGTTAATTTTGAGACAGGGTTTCTCTATTTAGCCCTACTGTCCTCAAATTCACAGACATCAACCTGCCTCTGCCCCTCAAGGGCTGGGAGCCATCGTGCCCCACTATCCTCCTACTTTTTCTACAGAGCAATTGCAATAAGGGACGCTGGGTAAAGCTTTCCGCAGGTTTCGGCACCTGCATCAACCTCGGGAGAACACAACCACAAGTCAAAGCCCAGGAGGGCAAGCGCCATACAATCATGTCTGGGACCAAACAGCTATTCCAAGAGCCTCTTGGTGTGAGGTCAGAGCCAACTCAGGATGCAACCGGACCTAAACACCCACGGCCTCTGAGTGAAAACAAAGTCAGGAGACAGGTTCACTGGTTACTCAGCAATATTCAATAATGACTTCGTGATAAAATGCTAGCATTTTCCATTCAACAGAAGTCAAAACAAGGTGACCGTGAGCCTGGTTTCTGGTCCCCACTCCAGTGCCATCTCAGCAGAGTTTTCTCATGTGAAAAACAAAACCCTGCACCTCTAAGTCTTCAGGGTACTGCAGTCTATGGTGCCATAAAATGTGAGCAACCGTGGAGTTGCCACTCCTCACCTCTGAGGTTTGCACAGGAAAGGAAGACAGTGTGCTGCTCTTCTGTGCAGCAGAGAACAGGTGAGCAAAGACTCTGGCGAAGAAAAGCCTACTGAGGCAGACGAGAAGCTTCACACAAGGAATCTCTCAGATTAGCCAGAAGAAGCGGTTTAAAATCTTGTACGCAAAATAAGAAACTTCCCACTTTACCCTGAAGAACATAATGCACTTGGTACACACTCCATTCATTCTCCACCACCCTTGAAAGGCCAGTATGCTGTCCTCACACTCATCTGCACAGGACGGAGATGAGTGAAAACAGCCTAGGAGGCAACTCAAAAGGGGAACCAGGCCTAGGCTCTGCTGCAAGGCTCCCTTCTTTAGCCCTGTCTCACACCCACAGAGCACCAAACAAACAGCTGCCAACCCAGGGCCTCTTCATCCCCAACCAGAACCAACCCTGGCTCAATCTATCAGAGCTGCTGCAGTCATGGCCACCATGATTATATCTGATGGGTGCCAGAGACAAACCAAAAATAAAATACTGCTGACAGGCAACTGTGACAGGTACATTTAGGGAAACAGTCAAGAAGAAGTGCAACTCTGAGGAAAAGCCCTTAGGCCAGTGGAACCCAAGAGACACCAAAGAAACTTATTTCACAGTTTTAAGAGAGACTCGCCAAAAACTTACAAATCCTAAGAAACTACCAGAGCAGGACATTTTAAAGTCTTAAGTAAACATACTGCAGTTAGGCACACGCTGTTCCTGTATGTCCCATCCTCCCTCCCATGAGTCTATGTTCTAACAGCATCACTTTCAGCATCATGTCACGTGTGTGTGACTTTATGTATGTACATAAAATATAAGAGTACAAAGAAAAAACATGTATCCGCCTCCCCAAGACTGCCTTAACTTTCTTGTTCTGATACGTTCCCGACAAGCACACAACTGTACTTTATGGCTGTAAGATTTTCCTTGTGGTTTTCTTTCTCCACTTTCTCTGCTTCTGTGCCTCCTCCTTAGTTATGTGACAGTGCTGCCCAAGCCCTGCTGCATGCACGGTTATCTGCGGATACAGGGCCTTCAGGTGAGCGCAGGAGTGCTCCAGGTGAGTCACAGGCAAGACTTACTTCTCAGGTCTGTCTGGTATGTTTTGCTGCTGCTGTTGTTGTTGTTTTTATTTTGAGAACCCTCCATCCTGACTTCACAGGGTTTAGACGAGCTGGGACTCCCACCAGCAGTGTGTAAGAGCTCCCTTTCACTCAATGTGCTCACCAGCATTCGTTACTCTCTTAATAACTGTCCTTCTCGCTGTAATGAAATAGAATCTCAATGGCTTGCTCTTGGCTTTCTTCAGACAAGCTCTCACTATGAAGCTATGGCTATCTCGGAGTTCACAGATGCATCCACCTCTGCCTCTGCAATACTGGGATTAAAGGTGTGGCCGACACCCTGGCTCAATGCAGTTTCGATCTGCATTTGTATGAAGGCTGGTGGAGAACATTTTTTTAAACATTTGTTTATTTTTATTTATATGAATACACTGTAGCTGTCTTCAGACACACTAGAAGAGCGCATCAGATCCCATTACAAATGGTTGTGAGCCACCATGTGGTTGCTGGGATTTGAACTCAGGACCTCTGGAAGAGCAGTCAGTGCTCCTAACCGCTGAGCCATCTCTCCAGCCCTGGAGAACGTTTTTTATGATTATTAGCAATCCATGTTTAGTGCTAGTCTCAGTGACTGTCAGTGACTCAGCCTGTTTCATTAGTCCATCTACTGAGAGAACTGTTTAACTTCTTATTGTTTTAGGTTTTTTTTTTAATTCTTTGTATATTCCAGATATTAGTCTTCTGTCCGTAGCATGGCTGGCAATTGCCTCCCATTCTGTAGGCTGTCTCTTCACCAAATTAGCGGCTTCCTTTGTTGTGTAGAAAGCTATACATGAGACCCTGCTTGCTAATGTTGGTCTTATTACTTCCAAGTGAAGGGAGCTCCACTCAGAAAGTTCTTGCCTGTGCCTATTTCTTGAAGTATTTTTCCTACTTTTTCCTCTAACAGTTTCATAGCTTCATACCAGGGATTTGTAAAACAAGTTTGTGATATTGTTAAGCATAGCATGGAGAAATAGTATTAAGGAAAAAAAGAAAATTTCTTACCGTGTATGAGATAAGAATAGTCACAGGTAAAGCAATATCAGTAGGTGTCTCAAAATGCCAACATTAAGACTGGCAGCAGATCTGGAAAGCTCCTCGCCCCACCACAGTGCTCTAAAGAAACAAGCTAAGTCGACTTTGGGTGGGGACAGCTTTGACTCTTAGCGGGCTCCTGTGAGTGTACAGTGGTTTCTGCATGGTGGGCTAAAAAGCTAAGCCACTGAGATGGGCACTCACTCCATCTGTGCTGGACACACACAAACCACCACTTTGCTAACCATTACTGTCTATGCAATAAAAGGGACAAATGTTCGATGCTAGCAGTCTAACTTGGTGACACCACTTGGGCCATGTGCTATGACAATGTCCACAGAAGAATGAACCAGATCCAGGGTTGGTTAGTAAAAGCAGGTCTGCACCACCATTGAGATCAGAGCAAATACACAAGACATGAGTCTAAACTACACGGTGTGGCAGCCCCAAACCAGGTGCCCAGGGTGCAGGGCACGCCTCCCACTCCCAAGAGTGAACCAGCACAGTGTTCTGAGCACAGGAGAGGGGAAAAACAAGTCATTTTAAACTGGGCCTGCTATGAAGCCTTTCAGAGAAACCTTAAGAGATGAGGTTCTTCCCTTGAGCATTTAAGTTCAATTCCCAGCATCCATGTTAGGTAACTTACAACTACCTTAAACTCCAGCTCCAAGGGATACAATCCCTGATACAATGCCTTCCTTCTGGCCTCTGTAAGCATCTACTCTCCCACCTGTGGGAGGGGCGCCATAGGGAAGGGCGCTGTTAGGAGGTGTGGCCTTGCTGGAGTGGGTGGTCTTGTAGAGAAAGTGTGTCACTGTGGGGGAGGGCTTAGAGATCTCTTACGCTCAAACTATGCTCAGTGTGACTCACAGTCACTTCTCCTGGCTACGGATCCAGATGTACAGCTCTCGGCTCCTTCTCCAGCACCACGTCTGCCTGCCTGCTGCCATGCTTAGTGCCATGGTGATAGTGGACTGAGCCTCTGAACCTGTAAGCCAGCCCCAACTAAATGTTGTCTTTGTAAGACTTGCCTTGGTCGGGCTGGAGAGATGGCTCAGAGGTTAAGAGCACTGGCTACTCTTCCAGAGGTCCTGAGTTCAAATCCCAGCAACCACATGGTGGCTCACAACCATCTGCAATGGGATCTGATGCCCTCTTCTGGTGTGTCTGGTGTGTGTAATAAATAAATAAATCTTTAAAAAAAAAAAGACTTGCCTTGGTCATGATGTCTCTTCACAGCAACTAAGCCTTAACTAAGACAACACACAAACATAAACACAAAGATAATATATAATTTGAAATAAAATTTTAAAATTTAAATAGTTTATCAAATTTATTTTGTATCACAAGATATATATTCATGTATATGCATGTGAGTGACTCTGTGTGTGTGTGTGTGTGTGTGTGTGTGTGTGTGTGTGTGTGTGTGTGTGTGTGTGTGTGTGCGCGCGCGCACGTGTGTGTGTTTTCCAGAGACTGATGCTGGGTATCTTCCTCTATCTTGCTCACTTGTTTTGTGACATGGCCTCTTATTGAAGCTGGAGCGTTGATACAACTATGCTGGCTAACTGGTAAATCCTCAGGATCCTTCTGGTTCTGCCACCCTAGCTCTGGAACTACAAGCAAACAATCTGGCTTAAGTCTTTGTATGTATGTACTGGGGATCTGAACTCAGGTCCTCATGCTGAGGGAGCAAACACTTTATCAACTGAGAGATCTCCGCCAGCCCTTAAATTTGTTTATAATTTATTGGTGCTCTTACCACAAAATGAGTTGGAAGACAAAACCTGACCCACTAGCACCGAGGAAGATGCTAAGCAGGCAACTTGGGAAAGGCGATCAGCACCTGCCCCAACCACCAAATCAGACAAAGGTGAACCGAGCTTTGTAGACGGTCGCTATGTGGGTGGAGGGAGACAGCTAATTTGTCTCGATGTCAGAGCAAACTGTCCCCTAAAAAACAAGTATAACTCAACTTCCATGTTACACGTTCCACACAACCCCGCCTTCCATTAAATCAGGAATTTAAAGAGGTCTAAGCCTAGATACATCTAAACCAAAGCACGGCTTTGCCCTTTTAGTTATCCAGCACTCTTCTATTCAATAGGTAGCTAAGTATTTGCTCCTGCATTTTATGTATGGGTACTTTGCCTGCATGTACATCTGCCCACCAGAAGACAGCATTAGACATGGTGAGTGCCACGTGAGTGTTGGGAATTGAACTCAGGACCATTGGAAAGCAGTGAGTACTTTTAATCACTGAACCATCTCTCCAGCGCCCTCACTAGGTATCTAAAAACCCTGTTTGGGTCTAATAGGGGAGTCAACTCTGGGTAATTTAGTCATTTCTGTCAGCCTTAATTTCTCATCTATGAAACACAGGATTGTTTTGTATATTTAAGGTTCTCTTGAAATTTAAAATAAGGAAGGATTCTGACACGTCAAACTTCATTATAATGTGGATTCAACTTCCATTATATCCTATTTGAATCTGTTCCTTGAGATTATGTTAAGCGAATCCTGCTTATTTACAACAATCTATGATGTTATTTCTACCAAAGTTTCCTAAGTAAACCTCTGTATCCCTACAAAAAATTAGGTCCTAAATAGAAGTTTCAGAAATCAGCCCAAGTTGGTAATGTCACATAGCTGACACGGCTCCTGCCCTGTGGAGGAGCCACAGAACACAAGGCAAGACAGTACCTTGGTCACTGTAGCCTAGATTTATATGTGTGTGGTAATGGCCATCCATGTGCATGGAGGTTAGGAAAAGGCCCCGTGTCCCACTGTATCACTCTTCGCCTTATTCCTTAGGAGCAGGACCTCTCACTAATCTCATACCTGATACAGCTTGGGAGGCTGGGGGCAGGTGATTATAGGGAGTATTTATATCTGAGGAAGAGAATAAGCTCTGTTGTGTCAACAGGTGGAGAAAATGTATACATCATAGAATTTGTGCCTAAGAAAGTGAACTATCCTTCCATGAGCACGCTGAAGTGTCAAGTCTGGCCAATGAGTCTGAGCACTGAGAGGTAGGTACATTAGGAAATGCCAAATCTGGACCTCACAGAAATGGGATGCTCTCTGGTGACCTCTAGGCAACAGCAGCAACAAGGCCTGTGGACAGGAAAGCCTGCTTAACACATATCTGTGTGAGCCCAGCAACCACACAGACTTGAACAGTAAGGAATGCCTGTCCTGCTTTCCTGTGTTGTCATCTCACTGTCTTTGGAAAGTTTCTGTGTCTAAGAACACTCATACAAATCCACACTGTTCTTCTCTATCCCCTGACCCAAGATTAAACTTCAGTATTCATTTACCTCCAAAGTCCACAAAAGGGCTCTGCTGCCCCATTCCGTACTGAGCACTGGGCCTCCTACCAGTCAACAGACATGACAGTCATCATGCAAGGCACCTTAGCCCTCACTGTGAGGTCAGCTAACTGGAGCTTTCTTAGGGATGCTGAGGTAGACTCTGCTAAGATCGTGCCTGGATCTGCTCTTGAAAACCAAGAGACTAGCTGACTACCATAAGGCCAAAGGAATGCCTGAGCCCTAACTATGAGGCTGGGACATCAAACGTGAGCTTTCCTCCAGATTATGGCTGCGCAGACTAAGACTAGGACTCACTGTCCCCAGGGACACTTGAAGACCAGGTGAAAAGGCTCACAGGCAGAAGCAAAGGCCAAGCACAGCAAAGGCAATCACCCGCTGGGGACAAGATCCAGAAAGCCAATCCTAACTCTCTTGTAAGGAGTCTACCAGCTCTGCCTGGAGAGAGACTGGCAAAATGGCTGCAGCAAGGCCCCTGCCCACAAGCTGTTACCTGCTTCCCCTTCACCACATGCTTGGGCACTGGCACCCTGACCTCCAGGTCAGTGTAGTCTTGCGACCAGGTGTAGTTCTCACGAATGGCACCATTGTAACTGTCAGGATTTTTCTGGAACTGCTCCTGGATCCTGAGAAAGAACAAGAAAATTGAGATGCACCAGACAACTCCCGGAGCAGCTTTACACGTGTTAGTCCTATGTACTGAGCAAATTGCACATGTGTGTGTCCACCATGCATGCATGTACACACACACACACACACACACACACTTGCTTTCTACATCTATTAAAGTCTCTTTTGGGGCAATTTTCTTTGTGACACTCATGTGGTCTCCCAGGAAATCACAGTTCTGCTTGTCAGTTCAGAACCAGTCCTGTTAAGCAGACAAACACCTTGGTTAAGAAAATGCCTGGCTCATGAGCACTGGGTGAACCTGATGAACTGCTAAGAGGAACTTATCCTTTCAAAATAGGCAAAACACCCTATCCTGCAGCTGTTTGACTTCACTCCTAACCCAACACTAAGCCTCTCTTTCCTACTAGTAAGTAAATCAAAGCCACAAGGACTGCGTTAAAACTGCACATCATTAGTAAGAGGTAAGCAATTCATCTAATGAGATGGCCTTAAAGGAAAAACAGAACCTAGTGAACCAAATCCTATTACATACCTCCATTACACATCTAGCACAGGTACAAAAAGACCTAGCCAGAAAGCAGATGTTGAAGATAAGATATAAAGCCTGTCACAAAATTTATCATATAAATGCCTCATAAAGATGAGTCCAAACTTACAAGTCCACTAAGTAAATTGAGGATCTAATTCACAGATAAAAACTTCTGTCTAGAGGAACAAGCAGAATATTCTCAAGAAGGGGTGGCTCGGCAGTCCTCTTCAGAGTCTGCTCCAAGCAGCAGACTACCTGAGGAAGGCAGGGAGCTCCACACACTGGAAGGTGTGCCTGTGCGTCTGCTCATTCCAGAAAGCACAAAGTTGCAAGTGACTACATTTGTCTTGACACAGAAACAAGACCGGAATTGGAGAAAGAGTGACTAAAGAGGACATGGTTTTCTCACTTAAGTTTGAAGAATATCTTGGAGCTGGAGAGATGGCTCAGTGGTTAAAGGGCAATGGCTACTCTCCCAGAGGACCTGGGTGCAATTCCCAGCACCAACATGGCAGCTCACAACTGCCTATAACAACAGTTCCAGGGGATTTAACAGCCTCACACAGATATATATGCAGGAAAACACCAATGCACATAGAATAAAAATAAAGAAATCATTAAAAAAATACTTTTACCCATGGTATGCATACTTTTGTGTCTGTGTATATATAAGAGACGGGGTTTCCAAAACAGTTTGAAATCTCAGGGCTGGATAAGAGAATGCTGCTGAGGGTAACTTGTGTCCTACCCAATGATATCCTTGAGTCTTAACTCCTGAAGTCTAAAAAGTGATTCAGTTATAATCAGATCAATTAAGGTGGGCCCTCACCCACGATGACCATTGTTCTTCAAGTGGAGAGTTTAGACACAGACAAGAAACGATGTAAAGGCAGCCATGAGGAACAGGCAGAGACTAGAAGGATGAAACAAGAACTGTGGGCTTTTGTCCAAGGTTGGAAGGGGCTGGAGGATCCTTCTGCCCTACAGCTTCAGGAGTGAGAACCAGCCCACACATGATCTCAGACCTCCCTTGTTTAGCTTTGATGTGGCTGCACAGGCAAGGTGCTAAGGAAATTTGCTTCTGTCAGAGGTGACTTTAAACTTCAGCACTCAGGC
The DNA here is from genome assembly GCF_011064425.1 of Rattus rattus. Classification (NCBI taxonomy): domain Eukaryota; kingdom Metazoa; phylum Chordata; class Mammalia; order Rodentia; family Muridae; genus Rattus; species Rattus rattus. Next base: position 75,083,426 of record NC_046164.1, read on the forward strand.
TGGAGAGATGGCTCAGCGGTTAAGAGCACTGACTGCTCTTCCAGAGGTCCTGAGTTCAAATCCCAGCAACCACATGGTGGCTCACAACCATCTGTATGGGATCTGATGCCCCCTTCTGGTGTGTGAGGACAACTACAATGTACTTAAATACATGAAATAAATAAATCTCTAAAAAAAAAAAACCAAACAAACAACTTCAGCACTCAATATTGTGAAGATCAGGTACTGACCAATGAGCATGGACACAAACTCGAGACTGAGGAGAGGCACTGCGCAGCACAGGAAACAGACAGGAACTGAGAGCCACAGAGGACACCTGGCTTGATGACTTGACAAAACAGAGCAAGATGGAGGCACCAAAACAAGGAAAACATAGAACACATCTAACATTTCATTTAGACTATGGTATGGGAAAGCCTTTCAACACAACAACCAAATGGAAGGGGTTAAAAAACACACAACTTCTATGTATGGTATTGCCTCTGCTTTTAGGAAGAGATATGAGCATACATGCATAAGCAGGTTTGATTTTCGTGATGGGGGGGAGGGTCTTTGCTCTTTGCTTCCTTAGGTAATATCCAAATTCCCTACAATATGCAAACATTTTAGCCAAGAGAATAGCAACTACTTATACAAGCACAGGCAGGAGCAACGACGTACCTGTGCCCCCTGGGTCCAGTGCAGTAGCCTCAGCCCAGCCCCTAAAGTCCTCTGGAATGGAGTACAAGGAAACAAGCACAGCAAACAGTGCTGGCCAGCCAGTCACCAAGCTTCCACCAGGTCCTCCCACATGAACCCCATTGATAGTGCTAGGCTCACACGTGACATGGGCATACATGAATATGGAGTGGTATCTATGAAAATTAAAACAGCATAACAGTGGCTACCTTTACAGCTGGGAAGTAGGGAGAAAGAGATCCCTCTCCACTGACAGCCCTACCAATATTACCAGGTTAAACAAAACTATGAAAACATGGGCTAGAGAGGGATGGGTCAGTGGTTAAGAGGACTTCTCGCTCTTGCAGAAGAACTGGTGCCACATGGTGGTTCATAACCATCTATGACCCCAGTTCTATGGAATCCAACTTGCTCTTCTGATTTCTGCAAATACGTGGTGCATTTACATACACAAAGGCAAAATACTAATACACATAAAATATTTTTAAAACAATATGAAAATATAAATAAATTTACCTTTCCCCATGAAATTAAAACCAAGGACTAGAGAGAAGGCTCAGTGGTTAAAGCACTGGCTGTTCTTCCAGAGGTCCTGAGTTCAAATCCCAGCAACCACATGGTGGCTCACAACCATCTGTAATAGGAGCCCATGACCTCTTCTGGTGTGTCTGAAGACAACTATAGTGTATTTATATATAATAAATAAATAAATAAATAAATAAATAAATAAATAAATAAATCTATCTTAAAAACGAGAGAGAGAGAGAGAGAGAAATTAAAACCAAAATGGCCCTAGCACTTGACGGAGATCAGCGACTAGTACAAGGAAGAGAAGCCTGGACCCGGGAGAAGGCCTTGGACAGCTACTCTAGCACACATATTAGTCCTCACGCAAACATTGGCATGGCTTATGAACTCAACTGTTCGGGGAGAAGGCTGCCAGTCTCTGCCTGACCCCCTATCAGGTCCCCAAGCCCTGCATGCCCATTAGGGGCTCTCTATTTGTTGCCTGGGACCTGCTGGTCTATCCTCCTACCATGTCCTTCCAGCACAGACCCCAGGTCCCCTAGCATGGGCCTCAGAGCAGGCAGGAAAATTGCTCCTAAAACAGCCCTAGCAGGTTGCTGGTTGCTTTTTATAGCACTCTGAATCCACATTCTCTTTAAATAAAGTTGATTATTTCTAGCCAACAGTATGTAAAAATGTGTCCTGTCAAGTGCAGGTGGCTCCGAGCCCCACCCAGCAAATCCAAGGCCACCCCTGCAGCTGTGGGCCTGCAGCAGGAGGCGGGGGAGGAGGGCTGAGCAGCAGAGCTTCAGCAGCAGGGTAGGAGTGAGACGTGAGTCAGCAACCAAGTCTCACTGCAGCTCCCACTCTGTTCCTGAGGAGCACGGGACAAGAAGACTCTTGACAAAGTAAAAGGGAACACAATTCCACATCCTGCTGGGCACTTCAGGCCACAAGCTCTAAGTCTCCTTGAAGACACAACAGTTTTGACTGCTAAACAATTCCCAGCAGGCCTAGGCACTACAAAGTGGGACAAGCCAGGAAACCAGAATCAATAAGTAAATGTGGCTGGTGTTGTCACGAGGAACCATCCCTGCCTCAGGGAACAGGAACAAGACTCATGCCTGGGCAGGAGCCCAATCTACTTTGTCACTCAAACCAAAAGGACATCTCTCCGTTTGCTGTTTGTCAATGATAGGGGCTGAACCCTCACTGAACTAACTTCAAGTTTGTTTCTAAAAAACCAAAGGTTCAGAGACAATTTGGGGTTTAGAATAGTAGAACATATGATAAAAGGTAAGGAAGCTAAATCCTTAACCTAAAGGATTTGTACAAGACAGAATTCCAAACTCAACGAGTTATACCCACTGCCCTCATTTCTTTCCCAAGAAAGGATGAATGCGGTAGGCATTTGCTACATGCTGGGAGGGAGCTGGTGGACACACCAGAGCGTAGGTGGAGCTCAGAGATGCTAGGACTCCCTCTCCTTAAGTGAGCAGAGCCATTCCTTTGCTCCTCTTGAAATCAATACTGTCCACCCTACAAACATTTACCATGCTCTTGCGTAATGTGAGGAAGGGTCATTGACACTACACTTGGGTGGCAATGCCCACCATCCTTGCCAACCCCAGTCAACCCAGACACCAGTGAATTGTACCTCTGTGTACCCATTTAGTCGTGAGAAGAGGGACCATATGTACCATATGTATGTGTTATGGTCTGAAAACCTATGTCCTTCCAAAATTCATGTGTCCAGTCGCCATGACAGCTTCAGAAAGTGGGGCTTAGAAAAGCTGGTGAAAGGAATGCAGCCCCATGAATGCGATAATTAATGTCCTTATTAAAAGGCCCTTAAAGAGACCCCTTGTTCCTTCACCATGTGAAGACATAGAAAACATTGAATGTGAGGAGCATGCACACCAAACACTGAACCTGCCAATGACTGGATAGTAAACTTCCAGCATGTGAAACTCAGAAAGACTCTTGCTGTTATAAGGCACCCAGTCTATGGCAGCCCAAATAGGCTGAGACAAGCGGATGTGCACACCCACGCACAGTGCCGATGTGGTATGTGTATATGGCATATGTGGGGCACATCTGCGGATGGACATGCCACATGTATGAGGCAGTAAGCAGAAGGTAGTCTGTCTGTCTGTCTGTCTGTCTCTCCCTCCCTCCTCCCCCCATCCCCTACCCCGCCCCCACCGCCCCATCAAGCCAGTGTGACCATGTGGACCTCAACAACTTTCTGGGCTATGACTTAGCAAGGTATTCAAGATATTCAGTTTGTCATCAAATCCTCATAGCCTATTCTCCTCCTATAAAGGATTCTTCCTTCTCTTGTCAACTCCTCCCTGGCAGTGCTCACTTTCAACCTAGGATTTGCCTAAGTCCTTTCCAACTGGTGGAGATCCAGTAACTTTCCTTCTGGGTTCTTTATTGCTGACACTTTATAAAACAGACACAGTTAGGAAAATGGCTCACTGTCCTGCTCCAGAGCCCTGACACTCTCGACCTGCCAGGCTCTAATCCTGTGTGAAAGCCCTTCCCTTCTAGAGGATCTGTGTTCAATTCCCGACACCCACAAATTGTCTATAACTCTGGTTCCAGGGAATCTGATAACCCCCTCTAGACTCCACAGGCATCAGGCATACAGGTATCGCACAGACATATGTGGTAAAACCCCATGCATGTAAAATAGAAACAGGTTTTAAAAAAGAAGAAAAGAGCATGCTGGACTCCTTTTCAGATGTTTCAGAAAAATGGACTATTCTGAGCAATCCAGAAGATGATCTACAATAGGAATAGTTTGGGTTTCGAATAAGTGAGTTTATTAAATTTATAGCAACTCAAAGTAAAGGGAAAAATAAAAGAAATAGATGGACAGATAGATAGACAAACAGAAAAACAGCATCAAATCAGACCCTCAAACACCCAGCAGAAATTAACTGGGAACTCCTATTAAAGGTAGCTACCTGGAGCTCCCAATAGAGACTTGGGCAAAGCAGAATGAGGCTTCCAAATAAAAGACCAAATAATAACAGGAAAATACTGTCATCAAGTCAGAGGCTTGCAAACATCCAGCAGACAGTCACCGAGGAAGCCCATCAAAGCAGCCTGATAGAGCTCCCCATCAGGAAGAGCGTGCAGAGCAGAGTGTCCTGTTGGGTGAGGTTTCCAAGTAAAAGAACAGACATCGAGGCTGGGCTCACACAACACTGATAGAAACTGACTGAGGAAGCTGAGGCAGTCAGATGGAGTTCCTAACTGACTTTTCTCTCACAGCTGACTGTCCAGTTTCTCCCTTCCACAGGAGGCACTTTTGTGTCATGGAATAAAGAACAGAAACATTTGTCAGCAACACTTCACCTTCTATATATTCATGAGATGGCAATGTTTCTACTCCTGGGCTGTTCTACTAATTTTTCTCCCTCTGTCTCAAAGTTAGGGGAGCCAGCCAGTAAGACTCTTCTTGGAGGATACCATACATAAAAATATTGGGTCTGAATCAGAGGGTAGCAACACCATTTCTAAAACCAGTTTCATGGGTGCTCAAACAACACATGACAATTTCCAATATAATGTAGGTTAGATTTGCTGAAAGCCACTAGTAATCTTAATGACAGAATATAACTCATTCTAAAATCCACTAACAAATGTTCTGTAGGAACTGTAATTAATAAAGTCTAGATAATAAAGAAGGTAAAGCAAGAAAACCATCACCTTGTGGTCAGTGATGACAGACAGTCTGCACAGTTACGCATGGGCAGAAGGCACCGGCCAGCCCAGAACACCTGCCCAGTGTCTGTGAGTTGACCAGATGCCACTGTTGCCTGAGAGAGCCTCACCCGGCAGGCACTCCCATTTCCAAATACAAAGTGTTAAGTTAACGTCAACCTGCATGTCTCAGGAAATACGGGAAGCAGGAAGAATGAGAGGAACAGAGGCATGGTCACTAATACCAGCAGCACAGCCAGCCATTCCAGGACCTGGGAACTAAACTGAGCAATGCTCTGTGATCCTCTGACAAATAAGTAGATGGGATAAAAATAGGGACAGGAAATTGTGAGACTTAGGAGACCTATGAATAAAACTTAATGGATAATGCTAGTGTGAAAAAAAAACAAAACTACATTTTTGAGACAATCATTAACAGCTGGGTATCTATTTCTAAGAAATTATTAATACACAAAATATTAAAAATCTATGATAAGTACAAATTCTGAATTTTACCAAAATACTTAATTACTTAATTGATGAAATTGAATGGTGTCTGGGATCCATTCTATCCAAAACAAATGAACAAATATACGTGGAGTGGCAGGTGACAGGAGAAAGATGCCACAGGGCCTGTAACACACTGCTGAAGCGATGAAGTTAGGTACAGGTTTCATGAGTGTTTACTACGCTATCTCTTCCTTTCTGTACGACTGCAGCTCTGAAGAATTTGGGGGGGAGAGAACTAGTGTGTCAACACTGTCAAGTCCAACCTTAAGAGAGAATGCTACGTCTCTCAGGTGACTGCCCTACCTCACCCTCACTAGCAATACAGAGCAATGCTACAAAATCCACAGCATCCATCTCATACACTAGACTATAAAAAATCTTACAGAGTACAATAAGCAAAAGCAGCTTCCCAGCATAATCTTAATTCATACTTGCCTGCAGAACAGTTCATCATATGCTTCCTGGCTGATTAACCTTCTATAAAACCCTGGTTATCTTTGCTGTTTTGTCATTTCCTTGCTTTATATATCTTTCTATACTTTGATAAGGATTCACTGACGGCTTCAAACTTTATAAACACCTTTTCCTAGTTTGTAAGTTGCATTCATATTACAAAATGTGTGAATACAACTCTTCATTTTAATATAATCAAATTAGTTTTAATTTAATATAATAATACATTATTATATAATTTTAATAAAATCATTTAATGCCATCACACATGTGCACCTGCATTCACATACACACAAGAACATGCATGTGTGTAAATACACATCACATACACATTGTTTAAAAACCAACTCTGCCTTTGTTGACCTGTGATGTTCTATCTTTAGCCTAGCTAAGCTCATTTTATAGCTAGAGTTAAAAACAATCAAACAAACAAAACTACATGAGCCTATACTTACCTAAAATAAATCAAGCAACATGTATAATCACTCATGATATACCCACAAATACTTCAGTAAGACTTACATGCAAATCTGGAGAATATATTTCATAACATACATCAGTTGATCAGTCAATATCAACAAAATTAATATAGTACATAACTATTTTAATTAAAAATAAGAACTGCATAGTGACAGCTGTTCTTATATTAATTTTACCAAGGGAAGAGGCTCCTCAATTTTTAAAGTGCATATAAATATATTTTTAAATATTAGACAGTCAATTCCCCCTAAATACTCACTCTAAATTATATGAGCACATCAGTCTGATACAACTTTTTTTCCCCTATGCATGCAAAATCAGAAACATTCAGTCTACTTTTCTACTTCAGTTCCCTCAAAAGAAAAAAAAAAGTCCCAAATGAGAAATGATTAAGCCAAACTCCCATCATGAGTCAAGCCTATGAGCGCCCCATGTCGTTTCTCAGAAATGGCCTCCTAGCACAATGGTTCAGTCAGGATAGGTGTTTGCCTTACGAGACTGATGACCTGAGTCAAATCTCCTGCAGGAGACACACACAATAATAATGACTATACTCTGAAGGTGTTCAGAGTGGGACTGGAGATGGGTCTCAGCAGATGGTTAGGAACACTGGCTGTTCTTGCAGATACCTTGGATTTGATTCCCAGCACCCACATGACACTGTCTGTAACGCCAGTCCCAAGGGATCCAACGCCCTCTTCTGCCCTCCATGTCACATTTCTCACTGTGACTTCAAGTCATGGCTATAGTTGGGAAGTGTGAAAACCAATCACCCAGAGCTGCAATTCCTGCCACACTGTGGTATGCACACAGGCAATGTGCAGTCACACAAGCAAGCAAACACAAATAAAGTGTCTTTAAACTTTTAAAATGTCATTAACAGCAGAAGACCCAAGAGGTTCAGGTATCTGTTCTACTCCTTCAACATGAGAAGGAAACTACAATCGAACCCAACTACCTTCACCGCCACCCCCTAGCTTCCTCACGGCATTCTTCCCACACAAGAACATGGCCTGTTCTCAAAATCTCCACCCCAGACAACACACAGTTTTCCAGAGCCACCAACACTACAGTGGGTAGCACCCTCCCACAGCTGTGAATTCTCCCCCTCAAACCATAACCTTTTGGGTTTCACTAATTCTGCACTATTCCCCGTCCAGTCCTAACCCAGACTCAGCGTAAGAGTTATGGCAAGAAGACCACAATCTTCAGACACTACTAGAAAATACATACTCTAGAACAGAGGGACAGAACAGAGCAGAATGAAGTGAAAGTATGAAGACACACCACAGACGTCACTGCCACTGCACGTATGGGTGTATCGGGATCTCTGAAACATGCATTCCTCACTGTTAACTGCAGATCACGAACATAGCAGGAAAGTACAATAACCTACCACACGGAACTGCAGTTCCTAAGACACCATGGCAGTGTGTAGGGTAAAGGACACACCAGAGATCACCTCCTGGTCAGTGGACAGATGAACGGCAACTACAAACAGTAAGCCAAAGTCCTAGAGCAACAAGAGCACAGTAAGCAAGTGGCCCCAGGCCACCACACAAGATCCAGGAAATGAGGGCTCATATCCACAGCAACTATGAAAGAGAAGACACTGGATCCTGCTGGCCACCAACCTGCAGGTGGCAAGCTACTCTGCAAAGGCACTCTGCACAGTCTGCAGGCTGTGTGTCTGTCTGTGCTGTGTTGATCTGCTCAGTTGCACTCCACGGTGCCACCTGTGGGCATGAGTGCAGTGGCCTCTCGCCCCTTCTGAGAGAGTCTTTTGTTTCTCTACAAAAAGCTGCTGGGACTTTAGTGGAGAGATACCAGTGGAGGTTGAGAAGGCACAGTAATTTCAGATAAAAGGGATAACAATACCATCTAGTGCTTATGGACACAAACTTGGGTCAAAATCCCAGTCCTGCCACTGGCCGACAGTCTGACCTTGTACTGTTTATCCCTGGTTCTCTAAGCCTAGGTGTGTTCATCAGTAAAATAGGAGAAAACAACAAACATTTTCACTGCAGAAGCAGTGCAGGGCTCACATGCATCTAACATTCTGCACTTTCCTGGGGTCTAAACCAGTCCAACCACTATCAAACTGGTAAGTGAGACTAGACTACTCAAATCTAAGCAGATGCCCTGACCTCTACTGTTCTTAGCAATATGTCATAGCCTCATGGTGACAAATGGGCTTTCCTATAACTGTTTTAACTGGCCACCTCAAGTGCAAGCAACACATGGCCTGGTGACAAGGCACACAGGAGCATTCAAGTCAGCTAGTTTAAAGCTCTGCAAACTGTACTTTTCCATTCATTAGTTACAGGCTGCCAGGAAATTTTAGCACTGAACAGAATGAAGACAGGCTGGAGAAACAGTCCTACTATTTATAAAGCTCCAAGTTAGCCAATTTGGTTGTCTTTTGCATATAAATGGGATAAGATCCTCCAGCAGCCTATACCCACAGGATTGGAATGCTGGTGGGAAAGCCCAAAACCCAGACCACAGGGTTCTTCAAACACCTGGGCCCTGGCGAGGCTTGCCTTGCTGGTTTACATCTGACGTTATAAGCTACTGGACAGACAGATTGTCTTAACTCACTGTGAACTTAACAGTCAACTGTGATCACATCCCTAAAACAGAACTTCAGAGGCGGAGAATCATTGATCAATGTAGATTGCTGATAAATATACAAATTAGTACAGTTACTACCTTTTCAATGAGTCCATCAAACATGGTTATAAAGCAAAGCCGTGGGCATGCACACCTTTGATCCCAGCACCAGGAGGCAGAGACAAGTGATCTCTAAGTTTGAGGCCAGCCTGATCTACAGGACAATCAGGACTAAACAGAAAAACCCTGTCTTAAAAAAACAAACCAACCAACCAAACGAACAAATTATACAATTCAACCAAAATAAATCAATTAAGTAAAAAAAGCAATGTTTCAGAAACCGGCCTGGCTTCTGGCAATATTTATGATGTTTTTTGAGAGTTCTATGTAGTGAATTACATGGAATCTTTCAATAAACAGCCAGTAATGAAACAAATGTCAGAAAGTCAGCTTTGACAAGAGTGTTTACTTATGCTGCTGACAAAAAGCAATTAGTTCTTGGCTTAGAAAGAGCGTTTAACAAGGAGACAGTTTGCTGTAGGGCTATTTCATCCCCTGAGAACAGACCTGTTGTGAGTGAATCTGAAAGTCCATCTGTCAATGCCCCAAGTGGGATGATAGTCCCAGCCAGTTCAACAGCCACGACCTTAACTACCAGAGCCAAAGCAAAACCTCTAGAAACCTTTAACAGGCTCCTTAACTGGCAGACTGAACGGCCCTCCCTAATACAGAAGAGACTATAGTAAGAGGTTTCTCTAGAGCCTCCGCACATTTGCATCTGCTATGGTTTTAATATCCCCTCTAAAACTCAGAGAGTGTCATTTAATAATTGATGTGATGCTATAAAAGGTGATTTAAGTCATTAAGGCTCCTCACTAATAAAAAACATCAAGGCCCTGATGAAACACACTTGTCTCAGGGTGCAACCCAACTGCCCTTCTGTCCTTTCCACTGTGTGATAGCATGGCTTTTCCTCTCCAAAGAGGCATTGGTGAGGTGACATGTTGAATGCAGGAAGTAGCCCTCACCAAATACCTACCTTAGCAGTGTCTTGATCTTGTAGCTTTCAAAACATAAGAAACAAAACATGTCCTCTATAAATCACCCTCTCTCTGGTAACCATAGAAGCCATGGATCTTAGATACTACTAAGGTCACAGAGAAAACTGCTGATAGATGACATCGATGTGACCAACAAAGGTAGGACAATCCTTCAGTATAGGACACCTTGGTCTTGGCCCACAAGACCCATGAGATTCACTGAACCCTAATCCACTGCCAAATATCATCTGTCACAAAACAAAGGCTCCCAGAGCTAAAAGGAACACCCTAAGGGCAGGAGAGATGGTTCAGCAACTAAGAGCACTCTCTTATGGAGAGGACCTGAGTTCAGTTTCCGGCACGCACACTGGACAGCACACAACTGCCTTTAACTCCAGCTCAAAGTGATCCAATTTCCTCTGGCCTCCAGGAGCACCTGCACTCATGTGCCTATACCCAAATGCAGACACATGTTCATAATTTAAAAATGAAAGAAGGAAAGATAGATTTCAAGATCTGAGCCAAAGCCTACCCTATCCCTGTTCCCCAAGGTCACAATGAGACTATCAGGTCCTTTTCTGCATCCACAAGACACAAAAACAGGCCTCCCCTGAGATGCACTTGACTTCCTAACACTCACCACACACTGGGTTAATTCCTAGTGCAGCACAGTGGATGTGAGCAGCAATAAGACCTCTCAGGGCCTGGAGCCTCTTTCCAGCAATCTATATAGTCACTCCCTAGGACTGGTGACCTTGCCTACTAACCCCAGAGAGAAATAGAGAACAAATGTTAGCCCAACTAGAGGGTCTCCACAGGGTCCGGAATACCTCCAAAGGCACTGGAGAAGAGTGGGTGTGATAAGTGCCTTACGCTTCAATTCATAGGTGTCAAGGCCATTTCCCAATGCTGCTGGCACTAGCCCAACATCTTGGCTTCCTTGCTGCTAGAAACACTGTCAGATCACAGTAGACATTGCCATCAGGGAAAAAGTAAATCCTACCGACACTGAGAACTGTCGTCGCAGTTAAGTTATAGTCGAAGGTTGACATATCCTGAGTCTACACTCCATATCAGCCCAGCCATACAGACCTACTGCTCTCTATGACCCACAGCACACATCTGAGGCCCTGCTTCTGATTAAGTAGATAAACTAGAGGCACTGGCCACTCTATTCTGCCAAGCTCATGCCAGAATAACAGACAGAAACGTCATCTGTAGGTCTTTCTCTTTAAAAAAAAATATGTCGGGTTGGGATTTAGCTCAGTGGTAGAGCACTTGCCTAGGAAGCACTTAAGGCCCTGGGTTCGGTCCCCAGCTCAAAAAAAAAAACCAAAAAAAAAAAAAAAAAAAAAAAGTCCACTCTTTCCAGAATGTCAAGAAATCACAATGAAGTCTGGCTGGGATTTGAGCTTTGGGCAAGGGGGAATGGTAAAACCCTCACAGAGGAGAGCGGTCAAAGGATGACACAATCACCTGAAAACCCTCATGGCATAAGGACAATTAACCTGAAGGACTAAAACCAAGGAGAAGAATCAGACCGTAGCAAAAATGTGTGGCTTCAGTCTCTAAGAGTGGATGTGCTCTCCAGAAGAGTACAGCAAGAAGGAAGAGGAAGACTGATTATACACATAACTCCACAACACCCACGTTCAAGGGTGGGAAGAAGACAAGGCTAAGGAAGGCTGAAAAGTCATTGCTGGTAGGAAGAGAGCTGACTGCACAGAAGCCAAGCACACATGTTAACGAGAGCTGACAGCATCAAATGTGGAAGAACTGAGAAAAGCCATGAGGACTGAGGAGAAAGCTTAGTTCATAAAGTGCTAGCCATACAAACAGGAGCTCAAATTTCTCGAGTGTACTGGCAGACCAGTCTAGCCAAACTGGTGAGTTCAATGGTCAATGACTGACAATTCCTGTCTCAAACAGGAAAGTGAAAGGAATACCTGATATTAATCTGAGGCCTCAATATGCACATGTTCTCTCTCTCTCTCTCTCTCTCTCTCTCTCTCTCTCTCTCTCTCTCGTGAAATAATTTGAAAAGTTTTTTTAAAGAGCATACTCTCACATCAAAAAAAAAAAAAAAACAAACCATAAGCATAGCTTATGAGAGAATGAATCACTTAAAGTAAAAACAAACAGAAACCAAAAGAGAAACAGCTGACACTCACACAAGAGTAGGAGGTAAGGTTTGAGCACAACTGAAGACGCAGAAGGAAGACACGGGAAGTAAAAGTGATTAATAACCATGACCGGAACAGGGACAGGAGAAAGCATGGGATATGGGAAACCGACCATACAAACACACTAAAAACAAGGAGATGGGAAAGAGGACATTTAAAAAGTCAGAAAAGGGGTTGGGGATTTAGCTCAGTGGTAGAGCGCTTGCCTAGCAAGCGCAAGGCCCTGGGTTCGGTCCCCAGCTCCAAAAAAAAGAAAAAAGAAAAAAAAAAGTCAGAAAAATGGGTGCTATGGGTTTAAGTCATTTGTGCTTAGCTAAGTATGATCCCTAGGTTTGTTAAGGAGTCTTCCTTAACAACAGTGCTGCCGCACCTGGACACCCACATACAGAAAGAGATGTCCTCCTAGAGACATGTTGAATCACATTCCAAATTAACTCAAAATGTATCATAGACCTAATTAGAGATCAAACTATACAATCTTTAAAGTATTTGTGCTAGGTAAAGATTAGATATGGCAACAAAATATGTGATCGATAAAAGAAGAAACTGCCATTCTACACACTATCATAAGACTTCTGTTGGGGTCAGAATTTGGCTTAGAGGGTAAGGGTACCAGGGGCTGCTCTTCCAGAGGACCCAGGTGTGATTTAAAGCACCCACATGGCTGCTCACAACCATCTGTAGGGCTAGTTGCAGGGGATCTGGCACCCTCTTCTGGCCATCATGGCACCAAGCATGCACTTGCTGCACGGACATACATGAACTCGAAACACACAGACATAAAAGTAGAAAAAAAAAAGCCTTCTATTTTCTAAAGGTAATGTGGTGACTGGATATATAGCATGTTTCACATGTGCAAGAGCTTGGGTTTGATCCCCACCTCTCCTAACCTTAAATACAAAAGGCAACTTTAAGAGATCAAAAAGACAATTCAAAGTCTGAAAAATTATCTGCAAATTACATATCTAATAAAGTATACAGGAACTCTCAAAACTCACTAAGAAAATGAACAAGTCAATCTTTAAAAATAGGCAAATGATCTGAAGTGACACTTCACCAAAGAAGGCATAAAGAACTGCACCATCATTGCTTATTAGGGAAATGCAATTCAAACCACAATGACGTGCCAGCACGCACCTCTGAGAATGTCTAAAATTTAAAAAAAGAACATCAAATGCTGATCAGGACGAGAAGCCACGGAAACCCTGACACACAGCACAATGGCAACTGCTACAGACAAACCCTTTACTCCTAGATTGTAGTGTGTCCCCGTTGGCACTGAGAGACACAAATGTTCCCTAGCAGCCTCACCTGTGACAGCCGCGCCAACAGCACTGTTAGTCAAGCTTCCGCCACTTTAGACAGTGTCTGAGACGATTTAAAAGGAGGACACACTTATTTTCGCTTCTGATTGCAGAGTATGCATACAGTTCATACTTGGCAACCTGTATTGTTTCTGGCATGTGGTGAGGTAGAAAATTATGGTTGAAAGGCATGGTAAGACAGAGCTATTCACCTCATGGCAGCCAAGAAGCAAGTGTGTCAGAAAGGAACGCTGATATCCCCAAAAGCACTCCCAGAGATCTACTTCCTCCAGTGAGGCCTCATTTCCAGTTTCACCACCTACCCCAGACTATTCGAACTTCAGCCCATCAGTAGATTTTGGTCAAAAACCTCATGGAATCACACCGGCAGACATGCCCACTGGTCTGCTTCACTACTTTTCTAGGTGCCTTTCAATCCGATCAAGCTGGCAAGAACAAGATCAGCCATCACAAGAAAAGGGCCTGCTCTTGCCTAGGGCCTCAGCTGGTTTCTTAGGGGACTTGGTGGACTTTCTGGTGACCTACGTACCTACGTGTGTATATTCATATTCACACAGAGAGAGAGAGAGAGAGAGAGAGAGTGAGTTGACTGTCAAAATTATGTTGAAAGAAATCAGACACAAGGTTGCCAGCTCAGCTGATAAGAGTGCTTACCCAGAAAGCCTAAAGTCTGGAGTTTGATTCCCCAACACCACATAAACCTGGGTGTGACACCACTATAATCCCAGCATCCAGGAAGTGGAAGTAGGTGGATCAGGAAGTTCAAAGTCATTCTTGGCTAGCTGAGTTTGAGACCAGCCTGGAATACTAGAGACCTTGTCTCCAAATCTAAATAAATAAATTTAACTGTACTACTTATAACGGCTGAGGATGAAAGCATAAATGTGGTCTACCCATACAACAGAATCTGATTTGGCCTTAAGAGGAAAGAAAATTCTGGTATCTAGATGAATCTTAAGTGTACTAAGTGAAGTAATCTAGTCACAGAAAGATGAATACTCCATGACCCTACTTACATGTATCCCAAAAGGTCAAATTCATAAAGACACACAGTGGGATGGGGGTTTTCTAGGGCTACAGGAAGAGAGATGGGGAGCTATGTTTTAGTAGATACATGGAGAAATGAAAGAATTCTAGAAACATGATGTGAGTTTAACATCACCAGTTCATTTAAGTGAATTCAAATAGTAAATCTGATGTTATGTTAAAGATTTTTACTTTACATGCTTTTTTGCCTGTATGTATGTTATGTGCAACACACCTATGCCTGATGACCTCAAAGTCAGAAAAGGTGTTGGATCCTATGTGTGAGGAGGTAAAGTGTTTAAGGACAGCCTGGGCCCAATAGGCCCCAGAAAGGTAGGAGAACCAAGTCCCACAAGCTGTCCTCTTGACTTCCACATGCATGTATGCGCGCGTGCTCACAACCATCTATACCTTTAGTTCCAGAAGATCAGATCTAATGCTCTCTTCTAACCTTCACAGGCACCCATACCCATGTGGTATCCACTCATACAGACACATACACAAAAATACGTACTAAGAGGGGAAAAAATTAAAGACTCCATTCATGAGGCCAGGGAGATGGCTGAGCAGGTAAAGGCCCTTTCAGCCAACACCTGATCAGCCATCTTTGATCCCTCCACCCCACACGGTAGGAGTGAACTGACTGGCCTAGGTTATCCTCTGACCTCAACATATTTGACATGACACATGCCACGCACATACAAAGTTTAAAATAACAATAACAAGTGTTCCATATTCCATCCCCCTGAACAATGAGATCTACTGAGTGTCTAGGTCTGAGGGATGAGAGACAGGGAGAATATTTTCTTCTCTCTCTCTCTCTCTCTCTCTCTCTCTCTCTCTCTCTCTGTGTGTGTGTGTGTGTGTGTGTGTGTGTGTGTGTGTGTGTGTGTGTGTGTGTGTGTTTCTGGAAAAGCCAAAGTGTTCTGCAATTAGCAATTAATGAATTCTATCTCTAATTTCTGAATACTGACCATATATAGCACCTATGGTAAGGGGTGTATACATGTGTGAACCTATACATGAAGACGTACCCCCATGGTGTGCATGGTTCACTACAGGATTGTTAGGGCCAACTAAGGCTTCTTTTTCACATATCTGTAATTCGTTTGTCACAATACCCAAGTATTTTCTTTTACACTGTCGCTGTACTCAGACACACCAGAAGAGGGCATCAGTTCTCATTACAGATGGTTGTGAGCCACCATGTGGTTGCTGGGACTTGAACTCAGGTCCTCTGGAAGAGCAGTCAGTGCTCTTAACCGCTGAGCCCTCTCTCCAGCCCAAGCCAAGTGTTTTCTAATGTTGGAATTCTATAATAAAGAAGCAACAAAGGGACTGGAGAGATGACTGTGCAGTCAGAAATACTTGCTGCCCTTGCAGAGAATCTACATGGAGCTCACAGTCTTCTGTTAATTCCAATTCCAGGGCACCTGATACCTCTTTTGACCTCCCCACTCTACAGTGCAGACATGCACAAAATTTAAATACATAAATTTTTTAAAAAAGTATAGTTTTAATTAGAGAAAACTTACAAGATACTAATACCAATGAAACAACTAATTTTTTCGATTTTCCATATTTTCTAAAACCTGCTCTTATTATTTTTATGGTATCGTCCAGGTATAACATTCTTGAAGACAACTGGAGAGTAACTATCTGGCTTTAATGGAGCTCTGCACGTGAGATCTGTACGAGATCCAGCAGGGTAACTTTCTGTAACTGACTGAACGGAAGCCACCAGCAGCAGCTATTGCTTTTAATAGGACTATTTAATGAGTAACACTAAACGTGTGTTTCAAGTTAATGTGCTGCCTTAACTTATTCTCAATTAGCTTCTAAGAGCGTAATATACAACTTCACTGCGTCAGAATAAAAAGCGCCTTAAAGAAATCAAGAAGATGGGTCTATAGAGTACTCTACCTAAGATGTACAAGTCCTGGGCTCAATCCCCACCATGGGAGTAGCAAAGAGGAAGAGAAAGCACCTTGCTAGGGGCTAGGGAGTGCCCTAAGAGAGTACCAAAGAGCACCTAGAGAGCTGTATACAGTACAAACGTATACATTTTACATAACTGGAAGCTTGGAGCTCTTCACCTCTCTGGAGATAAACTGTTAGAAGTCTGAAACTCAAAATGGGACATTAAGGTCAGAAAGGATGGATACTCTAACAGGTCAACATGGCTTCTCCCCAGTTTTCCTCTGGGAATTCCACTGCACCCAGCCCATTTACTCACAAGTTCTGCTAATGCCTCTAAAACCTTGAGTTCTTGGTAAGGTAAAGGACTATGGCAATAACAGAGAGCCCTGAGGAACGGGTAGAAGACATCACCCAGACCCAGACTGTAGAGAAAGTTCAAAGGTCAGAACTCCAGCACTCTGAAGCACAAATGTTCTAAACAAGTGTCACTCTAACAGAATTAACAAAGGACTTTAGCAATCATAGACGAGCCCTTTCTAGAACAGCGAGCGCTTCTCAACCTTCCAAACACTGTGACCCTTTAATACAATTTCTCATGCTCTGGTGACCCCAACCTTAAAATTATTTTGTGCTAGTACAGGACTGTAATTTTGTTATGAATCGTAATGTAAATACCTGATATTCAGGATTATCTAAAATGCAACACAGACAATACACACACACATACATACACACACACACACACACACACACACACACACACACACACACACACACACACACACACGAGGTCTCAATCCACAGGCTAAGAACTGATGTTCTAGAAGAAAACTCTCTCTAAAACAGCAAGTCTTAGGGACTTGCCCCAAGTAGGCTCACGGGCTGCCTCTAGTGCTACACAGTAAATGCAGAGACGCAGCATCCCAGCACCAAGAGGGAATAAGCCCTTGGTCTGCACTCACACAGGGGAACCTGAGAGCAGGGTGAGTGGACTCATGCTCTCACAGCACCTTAGCCACGCCACCATATTCAGGCAGTTTAAAATCTCAGCCAACACTTCTCCCTAGGCACTGCCAAGGAGTCTTCTTTTAAATGCAGTTCCTATAGTTTACAGTCATTTATCTGTAGAAGGATAAACTTAACTTATACTCCACAATTAGAGAATAAAAGTCCAAGTGGGTCAGTTATACAAATACAAAAACTCAAAATATACAAAGGTCATTTTTACAGAATTTTATAAAGTGCAAGCATTATAGGAAAAAATGAATGATAATCCTTTGAAATTTTCAGACAACAAAAAGATTCAGTTTTATAATAAACATTTTAAACATCAAAAAAATAAAAAGTACTTACTTAGCAAGGAAAAAAAGCAAAAGCAAAGTAAAAAGATAAAATGGGGGAGACATTAAAATAACTATTAAAGACCAAGTTCTAATCCTCTCTCATACACTGTAAACTCTTAAATAAAGTGGAAAAGTAGAAGCCCGATATAAGAAAAGAAATGAAAAGACAGAAGAGTGACTCCTGCATGTGAGATGATATGCATGCACCTTCACACAAAGTAAAGAACCATCTACTTACCTAGGTTTTGTTTTCTGTTGTTCTGTTTTCTTTCCTGACTGTCCTGAACTATGAAGACAAGACTGGCCTTGAACTCAGAGATCCACCAGCCTCTGCTTCCCAAATGCTCATTCCCAAAATGAAACTCCCCACTTGTTTCATTTTTGAGACAGTGTATCCCACTGCCCAAGTAAGCACAGCAATTACTATGTAGCCAAGGCTGGTCTTGAATTTCTAATCCTCCTGTCTCTGTCCTCTCAGGAATTACAGTGTACAGTACTACAGCTGGCTACTAAAATAAATATTAAAACATCAGTATGAACTACCTCCCAAATGAATCCAATCCAAATCTTAACTACCCACCCAGTGACTGGTCAACTCTGGAAACTGGGCCTCTCATACATTATGGCAAGGATATAAATGGTACAACTGTCAGAAGGGATTTGGACAGCACTAACTTGCCATCAGCACCCCACTCCTAGGAATTCATCTTAAGAATACATTCCCCCCAAATTAAAACAACATAGTATGAAGCTATCACTGTTACAACACACGTCCCAGCAAAACACTGGAACAGCGTGTAAGCAGCCCTGCGCGGAAAGCTGGCTGGTCACTATGCCGTGCACTGCACACATCATTACAGAGGCCAATGCTGCAGACAGGCACAGACCTCCAGTGAGGGAGGAGTGCCAGAGCCTGTGGTCAGCTGAAAAGTCAAATGTTGAAAACAGAGAGGGTACATGATTTTTTTTTTATAAGAAGCAAAAATAAGAAGCTTATGCATATATAAATGCTGTTATTACTTACCTCTGAAGGGGTAAAAAGACAGAAGTTCATCAGAATTCACTAAAACTCAAAAGGTGTTCTCTAACTTGAAGTGCCAGGGTGAGGAGATACCCAGGGAGGCCCCACCAGCTCAGAGAAGGGGATGGAGGGAGAGGGGAAGGATTGTGGGAGGGAATGACTGGGAGGGAGGCAGTGAGCGGGATGTAAAGTGAGTAAGTACAAAAATAAAATTTAATTTAAAAAAATGTTCTCTAGAGAAGAGGCAGAAAGAATGTAGAGTGACAAATGTGAACTCACACTTCGAAATGTTTTTACTGTGAACTCCAAAAGTGGTTTATATATTCAAAAAGAACAAAAAAAATTAAACCAAAATTGGTGACAATGGTAGAAATGAACCTGACAGCATGTAAAATCGATAATAAGACGCTGTCATAGATGGACAACAGATGTTCAGTATGCTCAACTTAGCTGGCGTACTCCATTTCCCTCAGGCTCCCATTGCCTGTGGCCTGCCCAGCTGTGAAGCGCTAGCTCAGCTCCTGGCTCTCCAAGTAAACGGTCGGTCTCCTTAGAAGCTGGGTTAACACAGTCCCGAATGAAAAAACATGCAAACCTCGTCCTAACACAGAGCCAAACTTACCAAGCATCTGCAGCACTTCCTCCTCACAGCACCTCACACTGAAACACAAGGTAGCCAGCACCCTGTCAGCACGCTCCTGTCAGGCCCTGTGGGCGGCTTTGACAGCGTACACATTGGAGCCCATAAGGGAAGCTGAGGTGCTTGAAACCTCACAGCGTGTACCAGTGCCATGCCACAATGGTCATTTCAAACACTTGTCATTATTTTGGAAATTCAATTATAACTGCAAATATCTGTGTTGGGGGTAGGATTGTGAGGGTATCGGAGACCTCATATGGACAGAAGTATCTGGAGCCAAGCAGGTACAAGGATCCACTCAGGCCAAGGCAGGGCAAACAGAAGTCCACATCACAGATACCCCATTTCCAGGAAACATCTTAAACTCTCATTGTTCTAATTTTATTAACCTTATTTCTAAAGAAATGCTCAAATTCTCAGCCACCAGTCCGCCCTGACTCCATTGGAAAAAAAGTTGCAAGACTAGAGATCAAGACAGCTGGAGCAAGATCATCCAGCAAAACTATTCCCACCACAGGCCCAGCCTGAGGGAGCAGAACACTGTGCAGTCATTCTAGAAAATGCAGCCAATAAATACCCACTGCGCATAGTGAGGAGGAGGAGCAGCAGGAACTGACACTGGCTAACAACTGTAGAAAAGAGAAAAATTCAACTACAAGAGACAAAGGAGCGGCAGGGTAGAGTCCTGTAGCTCTGTGGAGCTCTGACAGCAGTGAACTGGAAGCTCTGGATGAGCCAAGCAGGGGGTGCGGTGGGAGAACACATGGAACTGCTGCTACCCAGGACCACCAGGTTACAAAGTCCCGAAGAGGAGAGCACATGGCCAGCCCACACCTGTGTTCCAGACCCCTGCAGGTCACAGGAAGAGAGCACTGGCCTCCCGAGGCGAAGACTCTAGTCTGTGCTTTGCTTGGCCGCCTACTGAAGGCTGAAGGGCCCTAGTTATGTTTCCTTCCCTGCATTCAACAGACCAGCAATGAAGAAAATTGCTTGAGGTCTTCCCTAGATCCCAAACAGCAGACAGTACTGCCACTAGGAGACCAGCAGAACCCTGGTGAAGAGTGGGTCAATTAAAAACAAACACTGCAGCAGAGGATGGAAGGAGGCAGAGTCCTTTCTAACACACAGCACAGCAGATCCACCCGCAGATCAGTGCGGTTTGCTTTCAGAGGCAGAATGTGCCCAGACACAATCAGAATTGCTCATTTAACTCTGGGACAGCACAACACCCACTCTAAAACTCCTACTCGTGGGTGGCCAGGAAGAACCCTTCCTTTTTCTCGTCCTGACTTGAACTGCATGAGAACTCAAGGGAACAAAGAGCCAAGAATTGAGAAGCTCCTGAACACCCTAAGCAGAGGCAGCAGAGACTGGACGGGGGTGGGGGTGGGGGTGGGGGTGGGGAGGGGTTGGGGAGTGGGCTGACACTCGCTGACTCGTTGCTTCAAGACTCTGAAACAAATGTTTATTCATTCCACATTTCATGAATCCAATAAACAAACCCAACACGGCTCTGAAATTGAACACATATATACCATAAGGTTATAACTGAACTCATGCGGCTGAGGAAGATACAAGGAAAAAGGAAACATCGATAAAACTCAGTGTGAGGTGTAGGAGAGAGAGACTGCTACAGGCCTCAACAGCTTCCCAAAATGTCTGAAAACATGGCCCAGCACCCAGCTTCTCCCCTAATTGAGAGGAATGTTCACGGCACACCATATGCTAGAGCATAGCTACTATGAAAAGGGAAAGAAAGCCAGCAACCTCCATGGACAACAACCTCCAAAAGAAGAAGCAGCTCCTCAACCTGTGGCAGGTTCTCAGGAAGATCCCCAAAAGGGCACTGTCTTGAAAGGAGGTGAGAGCATGCATGTTACTACCCCAAGGAAAGCACGATAGGAAGGCAGAGACAGCAATATTGATATCCTAATCCTGTATGTGGGTGGATGTTAGCTTTACACACACACACACACACACACACACACACACACAAATACAAATTTTAAAATACATATATCAAAAGAAAAAAGCTTACAAATAATGATACAAAGAAAGACAACAGTGTCCTTCCTTCCTCTTCCTCAAGAAACAGCAACCAGAAGGTACCAGATGCTGCGAGTCAGGAGGGCCCAGAGGACCCCAGAACCTGGGTTAGGAAGAAGCTGCCTCAGCTTCCAGTGGATTTGGCAGTGGTCTTAGGAGCTTCAGTTATGGTTGAGGCTGGGCCATGGCTGTGAGGCTCATGGAGGTAAAACTGAAGACAAGGAGTTGACGCCCGTCAGAAGCTGGGCCACCTGGTTAAGGACAAGAAGATCAAGTCCCTAGAGGAGACCTACCTGTCCTCCCTGCCCATTATAAGATCTGAGATTAGTGACTTTTTCCTGGGTACACTCCTAAAGAATGCGGTTCTGCAGATCCTGACAGTGCAGAAGCAGACTCAGGCTGGCCAGCAGACCAGGCTCAAGGCTTTTGTCTCTGTTGGGGACTACAATGGTCACACTGGTCTTGGTGTTAAGTGCTCCAAGGAGGTGGCCACTGACATTGGAAGGGCCATCATCTTGGCCAAGCTTTCCATCGTCCCTGTGTGGAGATGCTGCTGAGGGAACAAGAGTGGCAAGCCCCACACTGTTCTGTGCAAGGTAGTAGACCACTATGGTGGTGCCCAAAGAGGTACTGGTACTGATGATCGCTCCACATCACCCAGGAGCAGCACTGCCACCCTGGGCAACTTTGCCAAGGCCACCTGTTATGGCATCTCCTAGACCTGCAGACACCTGACCCCCAGCCTCTGGAAAGAGACCATGTTGATCAAGTCTTGTTATTAGGAATTCACTGACCATCTTGTGGAAACCCACACCAGAGTCTCTGTTCAGAGGACCCAGGCTCCAGCTCTGGCTACCACATAAGAGAGTCTATTTAAGAAAAATAAAGTGAATTAAGTCTGAAAAAAAAGGTCATAGAAGAACAAAGTACAGTGATGGTAAGTACAATGTGTTCATGTTTTCAGCCAAGTGTTCTTATATGAATCAGAGCTTAAAAAATTAATAAATTTATGAAATCAAAAATATGTATTAACCTTTATTATAGAAGAAAGAAAACCTTTTTATAAAGAGTATAGCTCGGGCAATGCTGAACTCGAGCGTAGCGTCCCGTTTAGCCAGGCGTCCGTGCTCATACCCACTCACTCACTGGCTCACAAGAACTCCCAATCCCGCAATCTCCTCATGGCGAGTGCCTAGAAGAGGTGTATCATTTTATTTTTTACACCCTATTTTTTGCTGTCCTTCTATTTCTAAACACATAAATATTCACCATTATGTTACAACTGCCTGCAGAATCAGTACAGTAACATGACGGGTACACTTATGGCTGCCCTTGTCTTCGTGCAAGTCCACTCCATGATGTGTATACCACAGCAACATCACCTGACTGCATTTCTCAGAATTTACCACACTAAGTAATGTGCGACTGTACTCCAGTTTTACTCAAACCATTTCATTTAAAATCCTTAAACCCTCTAGTGTTGTTACTCTAGGGTCTCAATTTAATCCCTAGAATCCATGTAGTAGTAGGAGGGAACTGACTACTGAAAGCTGACCTCTGACTTCTTTTTTTTTTTTTTTTTTTTTTTGTTCTTTTTTTGAGCTAGGATTGAACCCAGGGCCTTAAGCGCTACCACTGAGCCAAATCCCCAACCCCTGACCTCTGACTTCTACATATTGTGGCATCCACGTGTATAAACACACATATAACGAACAAAAACGGAGGCCCACTGAGTCGCAGCAATCTCTGAAAGCCAGAGAGCTAGAACTGCAGACAGGGCCTTCAGACTCTCTCAATCCATAAAATAATCTAAGGGGAACGGATGGTGGAGTCAAGAGGGAGAAAAGAATGGATGGCTTCTGAGT
Organism: Rattus rattus; assembly: GCF_011064425.1. NCBI lineage: Eukaryota > Metazoa > Chordata > Mammalia > Rodentia > Muridae > Rattus > Rattus rattus. The sequence continues at coordinate 75,106,793 of NC_046164.1, forward strand.
GTAAGGGAAGCAAAGCCATGGGGCTGAAGAGATGGCTGGGAGGCTTAAGAGCACTGGCTACTCTGCTAGAGGACCCAGGTCCAATCCCGGGCCCAACGATGGCTCACAACCATCTGTAACTCCAGTCCTAGGGGATACAAAAAGCCTACCTCTGGCCTCCATAGGCACCAGGCACATATGTGGTGCATACATATACACACACTCAGACGAAATTCACACACAGAACTCTCTTTTTTACCTCAAGAAAGAAGCCCATCACTGGTCAAAGTGGTGAGAATAAGAGCTGAGTCCAGGGGTTGGGGATTTAGCTCAGTGGTAGAGCGCTTGCCTAGCAGTCCTCAGCTCCAGAAAAAAAAAAAAAAAAAAAGAGTTGAGTCCTCAGCCACAAATGGGACATTTCTACACCCCTCAGGGAATATTAAGGGAGTTAAAAAAAAAAGTCAGAGGTGAAGCAATGGGCCCAATAATGTGGAATGCTGACTTCCAGGCATAGCGTGGCCACTGCATACCTGAATGCACAGGCAGCTGTGGCTACCTGCACAAGACTGATCCCAATAGCATCCACCATGGAGGAGGAAAGCTCATGAGGTCCTACCTACCCTTCAGGATTTACACAAGTCTCTCTATATATACATACATACATACATACATACACACACACACACACACACACACACACACACACACACACATATATATGTCCTGCAAGTTATGCAGTTAAAAGCACTTGTATAAGTCTGACAATCTCAATTTAATTCCTAGAATCCACAGTGGAAGAAGAGTGCCAACCCCCATAAATTATCCTCTAACCCCAACATTAGACACATCCATAAATAATTAAAAAGATAAAATAACCAGGTAGTGATGGCACACGCCTTTAAACCACACACTCACAAGGCAGAGGCAAGCAGATCTCTCCGCTTGTTCGAGGCCAGCCTGGCCTTCTGAGTGGGTTCTAAGACAGCTAGAGCTAACAGAGCAAAAGCCCAAATTAAACAATAAATGGAATTACAAATAAAGATGTGGGTTGGGGATTTAGCTCAGTGGTAGAGCCGCTTGCCTAGCAAGCGCAAGGCCCTGGGTTTGGTCCCAGCTCTGAAAAAAAAAAAAAAAAAAAAAAAAAGGATGTGAAGATGTGAAGATGTGAAGATAGAGGGCTAGTGAGGAAGACGGAACCAGCAGAAAGGGTAGACAAGCAGGGTAGTGGGAGGCGACCATGACCAATGTGCACTCTACACTTGTGGGAAGCCACAAAGAAACCCACTATTTAGAATTAATACAGAAATTAGCATAAAAAAAAAAAAAAATACTATGTCCAAAAAAAAAAAAAAAAAACCCCACCCTTCTGGTTCTGGGGAAAAAAAAACCTGTTTGAACATGTCTATCATCAGAACAAGTCAAGAAGCTACTTGAGCAAATATTAGTAAACAAACATTACCAAATATAAATGTTTAAAATTTTTAATAAATGAGCTGGGGATGGTCATGGCTTTAACCCCAGCATTCAGGAGGCAGAAGCAGCCAGATCTCTGAGTTTGGAGGCCAGCCTGGTCTACAAAGCAAGTTCCAGGACAGCCAGGGCTACATAGAGAAACCCTATGTTGAAAAACAAAAAACAAAGAGAAAATCTTGTTCTTACAGTTGTTACATAAAATTGACAGCTAATTGATTTGAACTAAGCCCCACACTAGCCACCAGCAGGCCAGACAAAATAGAGTAACTAATGGTAACTACTACCTCAAAACAGAATTTTAGAATTGGCCATTAAAAAAAAAAAAAAAAAAAAAAAAAAAAAAAGATGATTCCAGTCAACCAGAATCAAAATAATAAGTCAGTCCCTCTTATTTTAACCATGTAGAAAGGCTGCTCTGATATAGCCAATTCACTTTTCCCTGGGTTCTACTTACCTTCATCATTCTGTACATAAACCAATTTCCTTCTCAGCTCAAGAAAACATTGGTCTTTTTTTTTTTTTTTCTTTTTTTCGGAGCTGGGGACCGAACCCAGGGCCTTGCGCTTGCTAGGCAAGCGCTTTACCACTGAGCTAAATCCCCAACCCCAACATTGGTCTTTTATGACATATTATTGATTCTAAAATGGCAAATAAGGGCTGGAGAGATGGCTCAGTGGTTAAGAGCACTGATTGATCTTCCAGAGGTCTTGAATTCAAATCCCAGCAACCACATGGTGGCTCACAACCATCTGTAATGGGATGTAATGGCTCACACAGCTTCTGGTGTGTCTGAGCTACGGTGTACTTATATATAAAATAAATAAAAAATAAAACGCAAATAAGCCAATTAGATCTTTATGTTTATTTTAATTTTGTCTTTTGACAAGTGTATTAATAAATGTAGAATGGGGATGACGAGATGACTTAATGGTTAAGAGCACTTGTTCTTGCAGAGGAGCCTGGTTCAAATCCCCAGCACCAATATGGTGGTTCACAACTATCTCTAACTGCAGTCCAAAGGATCCAACACCCTCTTCTGACCTCCATAGGTACCAGGCATGTGCACAGTGCTCAGACATGCATGAAAGAAAAACATACACATAAATAAGTCTTTTCTAATGTAGAATGATGGAATACAGACAGTGTAAGCTTACCAAGCATTATGGTAATGACTGATTTAGGCAAAAATAATTAAGCTAAGATAACTGAACTCGAGTATTTGAGAAACATTTACCTAGTCCAAAGTATCTCCCCACAAGATACTTAGCAATTACAATGAAAAAAGGCATAACTAAACAAGAGGAAAAAGTGATGGCACTGACCTCAGCCTACAATCACAGTTATGGTCAAAAGGAATAGGACGGACATTGTAAGCTTCCTAATATGAGGTGCTCAAAATACAACGTTTTCTAAAGTGCTCTTGCTCAAAATATGCAACATGAATATAGTCAGAAGTAAGCATCAGAAGAAACTATGAGGAACATTTCACTAGAACAGGTAGATCCATACGAGAGAGAAAGGGGGAGGGAGGAGAAGCTAAGAGGGGAAAAAGGAAGGAGGGGAGGAAAGGGAGCAAAAATCCGTTGTCTTTAAAGATCATGAAAAGCACCAATTTAAAAACTGTCCTAAGAAAGGGAGGCTGGGGGAACACAGTCATAATAAAATGACAATAGCAGAATAAACCATACCCACACACACACCAAAAAAGGGCATTATTGAAACACAGAGAAAAACTGAATGTCTATGAATGAGCCAATACCAAGAAATATGGGGATTCTTGGTGACTTTTACAATTCTTTTAAAGGACTGAATTATCTAAAAGTCAAGGGTCTTATTTAAACCAAAAAATAGTGGTAATAATATACTAGTCCCTGGTTAGCCAAGAACAAACTGGTACTAATCAAAGGCCGTAAGTACACCAATCACATGCCACACACATCACCCTTACTCTACAGAACTCCATGCTATTGTCTAAGGGATCAGATCTCCATGAGCTCCAAATCTCATCTTGTACCACAGTTGACAGAACTCTTGGCCCATTTATCTGAGATGAGTCTTCCTGGAACTCTCAGGGGACTTCTTCCACTCACGCTATCGTTAGAGCACTGTTTTCACAACAGTTTCTTCATCCTAACAGATATTGAAAATCACGCCACTCAACCAGGTGCAGTGGCGCATGCCTTTAATCCCGGCACTTGGGAGGCAGAGACAGGAGGATATCTATGAATTCCAGGTCAGCCTGGCCTACATACTGAGTCTCTATCTGCGAGGAGGGGCAATTGAGGTGACTAACTCCAAGCCTCTCACAGCAGGGCTCAGAGGCCCCAACCCTCTAATGTGGTCTGCACAATTCTAAGCTGTCACACAAGTGTTGACAAGTGTTGTGAATCGAAAGGGACAGGAACAGGGCAAGATCATACCTAGGCGAAACTAGAGGAGCTCGCACCCCAAGGCTCAAGACAGAATTGCCCTATGAAGACAACGGAGTATATATTATGAAGAAATGCAAAAATGGAGGAAAAAGAAATAATTGTTACTAGACGGTTACATTCATGAGATGTGCTAGAACTTGAACTTTAATGTCCATCGCCATTCATTCAACTGTTTACCAGGTGCCAGTCAGCAGTGGCTAGGTAGACAAAACACACTCTCCTTTAGTGGGAAAGTCAGGCGCCAACAGGGAGACAAACGTTCTCGGAGACACAGACACAGGAGAAGTGGCGGGGCCAGCCCTAACTCTGCACATCTATCAGCTGACTTCCTGCCTCAATACTCTACCAGGAAATAACAGGTTGGGCACAAGGGGGCCACAGGGAGACATCAAAGCCAGCACATAAAGGAACAGGTGTGTGGAGAGCTGCGAATGTATCCATCTACCACCCGCAAGACAGGAAACAGTTTACCTAGGTATGCTCCGGGGCTACCACAGAGCACACAGCATGGGATCCTCAGTGAGCACCTCAGGGAGAAGGGACAATAACCACCAAAGGCTAGGATCTTAGGTGCTCGTGGAGACTCTAGGGAAACACCAAAGAGAACTAACTCCAGCAGCAAAACTGACCACATGGCTACCATACGGGTCACCTACGCTTCCAGGCCTGACTTGGAGACACCAGCTCAGAGAGGCTCATTCTCCTCACTGAAGTCCTCTTCCTACTCCCTTATGGAAGTCTCTTCAGATCACCAAATCCAGGTTCACCAAGTGCCACCTATGTGCCAAGTACTAGGAACCCCTGCAAATGGGTAGACAAAGGCCCTTCCTAGGAGAGTCCTGAGACCTCTCATTTTCAAACTACCTCAGTGACATTCATCTAAGCCACAGTCAGCCTCCATTGCACCTAAATGTGAATGCTTTAAATGCAATCGTCCCTGCTTGTCACAAAACTCCCAACCCAGGTCCGTCCACAGCTCATTTTGAAATGCCACCTTGACCTCTGGTCATGTCTCAATTCCTTAAGTTAATAAAGCCACACACAGCTCCCCCACCCCCATCTCCCACAGAAGCCTCCTTCCTGTGCTTTAGTGATTGTCAGCTCCATCCTTTCAGTTGCCTGGCAACAAGCTTGACAGGGAGAAAAATACACTTACATTTAAAATTCTAAGTGCAAAAAAAAAAAAATACATATAATTTACTACTAAAGACAGTCATTATATAGTAATAAAATATAATTTACTACTAAACATAATAAATACTAAACAGTCTATATACCTACAAAACCAAACAAAATTAAGTAAAAGACTATTAGAAGCCAAGAAGAGATACGAGTCTCATTTCCAGTTTCTCTACTGGAAAAAAAACATTAAAATTCCACACAAACCTTAAAGACACACCCTATTCTTAGGTTGAAAGAAAAATATAAAGATATCAACCCATCCTGTTCCGAAACATGAACTGAAGGTAAAACTTTCAATCAAATTTCCATATAGAAAAACTAATTTCTATAAAGAAAGGTCTGGGGGAAATGATTAAACATGAATCTTACTAATGTCAAAATGTATTAAAGATCCACAGTAAGGTAAATAGCTCGGTAATGGCAAACAAAAGAAACATACAGTATAGTGTTTGTAAGTAACAGAAAACCATCCACGAGGACAAATCAAAACCTAAGGCAGGCAGGCAGGCAGGCAGGCCAGCAGTGAACGGTACTTAAGAGCGGGTAAGAGGGTAAGAGCAGCACAGACCTGAGTCTAAGCCACTCCTAAAAGCTGGAAAGGGATCAGGTTCCCTCCCCTAATGCAAGCTGGCAGTGAGAGAGCAAATGGGCAGACTCTTTCAGGGGCCAATTTAGCAACATCCATCAAAATTAAAAAAACCTTCTGACCCAGTAATTCCTGTTCTGGGAATTCTTCCAACTGATATGTGTACACATGTTCCAAGAAACAATGCACGCATGTTCGCTGTGGCATCATTTGTGACACCAGCATACTGTAAACAGCTTAAATGCACCCCACCTAGGGACCATTAGATAATGACTCTAAGATCCATACGGTATGATACTCTATGGCAGTCAAGAAAAACCCTGGCTACGGGTCAGTCACTGGAAAGCTTCTGAAAATCCACAAGATACACAAACCACACCCAGACCTATCAGATAGACCTCTAGTGAAGGGGCCCAGCAATTTCCGCTCTGCATCAAGTTCAACAGTAGTGAAGAACCTCGGGGCCAACCAATCAAGGGACAGAAAAGCCCAGCTGCCACTCCTCTGCAACATGAGCACAAGCCACTTCTCCGAACTGCAAAATAAAGCTCGACAGTCCTGCCCCATGTAATTTTAAGGACTATAAAAGCTCACATGTGTGCTAAGGAGAGGATACCTGGCAACAGAAAGCACCAGTGCCAGCCGTTTATCAAGCCTGAGTGATCACAGCACATTTAGGGGATGTGGCAAAGTCAACAGTCACAGATGTGCTGTGTATACACATGTACAGTGTATTATAAGCAAAGTATATTGCACACACGAATAGATTTTACAAAAGACGCTATGGACAAATTGTCTCCAGGAAGAACAATTTATTTCCATTACATAGCCTTGTAACTTTAAAAATGTTACCCTTAATCCAACTGTGACTTACAAGAAATAGGACAGAGGACATGCTGAACCAGCTCACAGTTAACAGTCAGTAAAATTCACAGTAGCAAGCCCAACAAACAGCCTGATTCTCTCTCTCTCTCTCTCCCCCTCTCTCTCTCCCTCCCTCTCCCTCTCTCTCCCTCTCCCCCTCTCTCCCTCTCTCTCCCCCTCTCTCTCTCTCTCAATGCTTCTGTGGAATGAACCCAGGGCCTTACACACTGACTTCTTTAACAAGGATGTTCTGGGACGGGGTGAAAATTGTCAATTATGAGCCACTGATGTTTGCAGGGTTATTTACAGAGTCAAACAAGCCATACAACATCATAAGGAAACAAAGTTTAAATACCTGCTGAAAACATTAAGATGAAACATTATCAAGCAGATTGCTTCAAAGTAAGAGAAGAGAGGCAAGAAGGTCAGACAGTGAGGCTGCCGAGTCCTGGACTCTTGTGCTCACTGTCACTTCTACTTCAAATTCTACCTAACAAACAAGTTATCACTTTATGAAAAAAGTGTGTGTGTGTGTATGTGTGTGTGTGTGTGTGTGTCTGTCTGTCTGTCTGTCTGTCTGTCTGTCTTTAGTGCAGAAAGTTAACATGAATGATTATGGAACAACTGAGATACAAGCTGGTCGTCACAGTACTTCTAGACGGGGGCACAGGTAGCCAGGACTAGCCTTGAGCTCTGTAAGTGGCTGAACTCTGGTCCTCCTGCCTCTCCCCCAGGGCTCGGATTTGATGGCTGTGCCACTGCCTGGTTTATGTAGTGCTGAGGATTGAACCCAGAGCCTTGTCATGCCAGGCAACCGACTGAGCCACATCTCTAGCCCAATACCTCAGCTTTAAAAGCATCTTTCAGATAGTCTAGTTACAGCTGCTTCTTCACAAAGCAAAGCAAATGAATTCCTGCTCGGCCTGATCAAACAGAGCCACTTCCATCCAACAATGCTAGCCCTTCCTTCTAACTGTAGGATGTTAGGTAAAGCCCTTGGCCATGGTACATCTGACAGTAATTTTCTTCTGAATAAAGGAAGCAGATCAGTGATTATCACTATTTTGAAGAACACATTTTTTCAGGTTACTGCACCATGCTTCTACCTCCACTCCCAGATCCTCTGTAATTCTGACAAACCAGAACAGCAGATCAACTTCTGATACAGTTTCAATATCAAAAAACCACAAACTACTGTTTCCTAAAAACAAAGCCTGTTAAGTCTCACTGTGATTAAAAAAAAAAAAATCGAGGTTGGGGATTTAGCTAATGGTAGGGCTCATTGCACAAAAGAACAAAGACCTGGGTTCCGTCCTTAGTTACCGAAAAAAAAAAAAAATCAAATGAACTGCCAAACTTAAAAAACAAAACAAACAAAAAACAAGCCTAACAATCCTAGTTAGCTAGGCAGAGCTTCCTAGCACAAGAGTAAATTAGCAAGTACCTTCTAGAAATCAAGTCTTCCTAGCGGTGATTCAACCAGGCCCTCATGACTGATGTCTGAACCTCCTTTAAAAACCAGCAATTTCAAGGTAAGTGCTGCAAGATGAACGGCAGGACAGTGCCACAGAGTGCAGACTAAGGTGGCAAGCAAACGCCCCTCTGCTCCTGGCTCCTGTCGTTCCACTTGCTCTCATTTCTCCCTGTTCTATCTGAGCATACACTGTGCGGCACCCACCCTTGTGCAAGGCAAGAGTAACTTCAGGCATATCATACCCGGAGTGCGGGAAGAACTCAAAGTGCAAAACAGAATGCTGGAAATTCTCCACATACTGTTCAATAAAATAGAAAGACAGGTCATAAAAGTTTACAGATACACATATTTAAATATATGAAGATGTTTGCATACATAGGGAAGAAAATATCGCTAAAATTTAGTGAGGGGTAGTAAGCTTTTCTTCTTTTACATACTTACCTGTTTTCCAAATACCACATGAGTATCATCCAAAAGAAAAACAAGTTTCTCTTTTTTAGGACAAACACAGTAAAAACAATAGCTAGCTTCTGACTGAGCGACACCCTATCAGGAACCATGCTAAGTGGGTCTTCAGTATTCATTTCTTCAACCCTCACAACAACCTCCATGGAGTGACTTCTGACCGTGCCACCATGACTTTTCCAGGGACTGCCTATGATGGCATCTGAGAAACCCAGACCAGCCAATGGAGAACTATTATAAAGCTAAACCGAAGGGCCAGGTTTCCCAGGTAGTGTGACTGTGCCCAGAAAGCCTCTGACACAGGCCCTGACACAGCCTGCCCAAGGGGCATCAATGACACGAATGCCACCAAAGGTGTCAGCGCTACAGAATCAATGTCAACGTTCTCCTGAAACTTCTATGTTGAAGCCCTACCCCTCAAGGTGAGGCTACCTGCAGCTGGGATCTCTGGGAGATGATCAGGTCATAGGGGCTGAGCAGTCACTAATAAGGCTTAACAAACATAAGCAAGGAGCCAAGAAGCTCATCGACATGACAATTCAGAAAGAGGACAGATCAACCAGCCAGTGTACATGGCTATACCACGAGGAGGTAAAAGCAAGAAGATGAGAAGAATTCAAACCATACTTGGCTAAATAGTGGGTTTGAGGCCAGTCTGAAGTCAGACCCTGTTTTTAAAGAAAAAAGAAAAAGGAGAAAGAGGGTGGGGAAGGCAACAACAATAAAAAGCACTGGGAACAGAGCCTAGTGGAGCACTTCTGTAGCATATCCCAGTACCGCACAAGGCATGCACTAGACTGTCAGGAAACCTCTTCCACATGATGCAATTCTCCTCCCAGGAAATGCCTGGGTCCCTGTAATGCCTAGGCACAAAGGACACACTGGCAAAGCTATGAAATCATACTGATATCGATGGCTTCATTTAGTGCCATGCTCACATGGGCGGAGCAGCTCATACACCACCGTGTGGCTCCAGGAAGCCCTCTCCTCACACTGCCCACTCTACTCACCAGCATAGGCAGGAGAAAGCAACACAACAGCATGGGATCACTCATGCGTGGGATAAAAGGCACCTGACCCCAGCACTCTGGTAACTGTTTCCAGGTGGTAACGCATGCTCTTTTTGACTGTTTTGTGTGGGTTTTGGGTGGGGTGATCTTGGTTTTGTCTACCTGGTTATGGTTTTTTCTTTTGTCTTTGTCTTTTTGGAGAAGAGGGTTTCACTATGGAGCCCAAACCAGCCCCAAACTCACCATGACTGGGTGATAACTGGTATTCTTATTACGACCTTTTCCCACTTCCTTCCTTTATAAAGGGTTCTACTCATGATTTATATAAGAAAAACAGAACTGCCACATGCTGTCGAGAGCCTTTCCTCTACAGAGCTTTTTTCGCTGCCTGCAGCGACACCTGCAGGTGGAGAGCCTGAACTGCAGGTGCTCTGATAGCTTGGCGGTGAGTACTGGGGTGAGGCCAAGAGGTGAACCAAGCAGGCCACAGAGAAAGAGCTGATGCCTGGCGGGAGATAGTGAAAGCTGTGTGTTCCACAGTACTAGTCATGCTCACAGGCCTGGTCACTAATCAACTGCAACACACACTGAGACAAAAAAACAACCCACAATATCTACTATGGACAACTCCCAAACCTATAAAACTATGATGTACTTCACAGTCTTATATAACCAAGAATTTTTTTTTGTCTCCAAATAAATGGATATTAAGTGGGTGTTTCAAGCACCCTGGTACTTCTGTTCCTTCAGTTTCTTCTTTTCCTCATTCCTTAAGTAGACTTTTACTGTGTTGCCCAGTCTGACTGATTGGTCTTAAACTTGCTAGCCTACCCTGGAGTTGCAACTAAAGGCATGTCCACCACATGCCAGGCTCAGACTGGGAGTCTCCTGACAGCAGGTTGAAAGAACGAGACTCAGAGCAGAGCAACAGCGGCCTTTTAGTAAGGGAGACAGTATCAGAGTGACAGCAATATCCTTCACATAGACCCCTTAATCAACCCACAATACTGTGCCTGTAGCTTTGTGTAAAAACTCTACATCATTACCCATAGGTAAAATGTATGCTGCAGCCAGCCATGGTGGTACACACCTACAATTCCATGTCGGGAAGGTGGAGGCAGTAGGATCACACAAGGTTAAAAACAATCCTGTCTCCAAGCAAAAGTAAAATAACAAAAATGCTAAAATAATTCTTAAGAAAGAAATTAGCCCACAAAATGACTCAGTTGGGTGGGGCACATGTCACTAAACCTGATGACCTGAGCTCAGTCCCAGCACAGATACGATGTAAGGAAAGAGCACTCACACACACACACACACACACACACACACCACACAAATGTAATTTTTAAAGCTATTACCATAAAGCTTTAAGGCAGAGCACTGGCAATGAGGCAGGACCTGAGGACAGGAAAAGCAGCACAGTGCAGCCTGGCTAACGCAAGTGTCTCTATCGTGGCTGTGAGGATTACAGAACTATTTGAGAGAAGGCGTAACTATATTCCAAAAGAGTTCATTGCACTGTTAGGCAAATTATGTTCCAAAGATACAAAACGATTGCTTCTCGGCATTTTGGCTGTGATGAAGTGTTAAACACACACAAATACACCAAGTTTGATAGCCAGGCACACAGTGGTACGCACACCTTTAGTCCCAGCAAGGAGAGGCAAAGGCAGACAGATGTGTAGTTGAGACCAGGCTGGTCTACACAGCAAGTTCCAAGCCAGCCAGGATTACACAGTGAGAACCTGTATCAAAAAAACAAAACCAGAAACAACAAAAACTCCAAAAAAAAAAAAAAAAGTATACTATATATACTAATAAACAACTTATAATAAGACTGGATATACAAAGTATAAACACATTATTACCTTGTCTTTCTTTCCCCAAGCATTTATGCAAAATTTTGTTGAGCATGTCAAGTGACTTTATCGAAGACCATCTGTCAATGCTGTATAAGAATGGCAGCAAATGATTCTCTAACAAAGGCATCAGAAACGGCAGTCACACAGGGGGTGCAGAAAGAAAGCGGAATCAGAGCTAAGCATGGTGGCACACACCTATGATCCCAGCACTTGAGAGGTAGAAAAAGAATCAGGAGTTCAAGGTCATCCTGGGCTATAGATCTGTCTAGAAACCAAAGGAGGAAAAAAGGAAAAAGAAAAGAAATCAGTGTTCAAAGTCTCAGATCCTGGGTAACGGACTATGAAGAGGATACTGAAAGGGAGAGGTGCTTGAGCATAGATAGTCGCCTTAAGATTCTTCTTCAATTATTCAACTGACAGAATGACACAGCTTCACGTCTACCATGGAGAGCTAATTGGTGGAGGAACTCCGGGATCCAGCTCCAAGTGGAACTAAGAAAAGAAGCGCGTTTGACATTCCATTTTCAGACGCACAGAAACCGCACCTCAGCCGCAGCTGTAGACTGACGCTTCAGCTAGGAACTGACTCACCGTTAAACTACTGAAAGGTGAGACACTACATTTCTAAGCATGGAAAGAAAGGTCAGGACATCAGAGGTCTAACCTGAACGGCAACTAGAGAAGTAAAAACGTGGGTTTCAGAAACACATACAAATCTTCCCTCTAAACTCACTGTTACGGTAGCACTCTGACTGGCACCATAGCCAGAATGCAGCTCGCTGTTTAAGAACTTAAAAGAGAGCCCTACCATAAGGTAGTTATTCTTCTAGTCCATTACTCAAGCTAAATACAAATTTCTTTTTATTTTAGAAAATGCATTTTTAAAAAAGTAAACCAAGGGTTGGGGATTTAGCTCAGTGGTAGAGTGCTTGCTTAGCAAGCGCAAGGCCCGGGGTTCGGCCCCCAGCTCCAAAAAAAAAAAAAAAAAAAAAAGGAAACCAAAATTCTTCATTTGTCTTTTTAAAAAAGGTAAATATAAAAATGAGAGGTTGCAGGAATGTCTCCGTCTGTGCAGTAAAGTGCTTGCCTTTAAAACCTATGCTAGAACACTTTGATCCCACCACTTGGGAGGCAGAGGCAGGTAGAGATCTGTCAATTTGAGGCCAGCCTAGTCTACAGAGTGAATTCCATGTCAGCCAGAGCTACATAGTGAGACCCTATTCTTTAAAATAAAATTAAAAGTGAAAAGATCTGAATTTAACCTCCAAAGACCAAGTCAAAACAAAGCAAAATAGTCAGGTACAGTGGAGGTTAATAATCCTAGTCCACGGGCTGGAAAGGTGGCTCAGTGGTTAAGAGCACTGACTGCTCTTCCAGAGGTCCTGAGTTCAATTCCCAGCAACCTCATGGTGGCTCACAACCATATGTAATGGAACCTGATGTCCTCTTCTGGTGTGTCTGAAGACAGCTACATAAAATAAAATATATATAAAATAAATAATTCTTAAAAAAAAATTTAAAATAGTAATAATCCTAATCCAGGAGAGGCAGACAAGGGGGACTGCAACGTCACTGTCCATTTAACCTGATCGACTTGTGGAAGTTCCAGGGTAATGAAACTCTATCAAAATTAAAAAAAAAAAAAACAAAAAAATAGGCACCTGAGGAACAGCCTCCAAGGCTGTCTTCTGACCGCCATATGCACTCATACACACAGACAGCTAAAATACTCCTTACTGCATGGCTCTGTGAAAGTCACCATTAATAATGCATTGCTCCTCTAGGGTTTTCAGATTTGGCATTCAACAGTAAGGTATATACCGTTACTCTCACTTAACATTAATTATGCCATGAAACATCTGTATCTGTCAAGAGTTAAGAGAAACAGAACTAGCAGCAAATACTGAAAAGGATTTCTGTGAAGGCTGGCAAGATAGCATGGTGGTCTGACAACCTGAGTTCAATCCCTGCAGCCGAGATGAGAGAGAGTCGGAACCAGTATTCTAACATGTCTCGTGGCCTCCACACATGCACCCTGGCACAAGCCCACCCATACACACAGTGAAAAAGCAAACACAGAGCAGGCATGGTTGCGTGCACCTTTAGTCCCAGCACTGGGAAAGCAAAGGCTAGCCTGGTCTACATAGAGAGGTCCAGGACAGTCAAAGCTATGTAGAGAGACCCTGTTTCAAACAGATATAAGGATGGATGGACAGACAGATGAATGAATATAACTATGGGGGATGTCTAAGCCAGTCCAAAATCCACATAGGCCACTGAAAGCTCCCCAAAACTGAGTACAGGTCCCGTCCACAGAACTTTACTGAGTGCAGATTCCGTCCACAGAACTTCTTCTACCTCAGGGAAGTTGAAACTGATCAGGTCCACTCGTGTAGAAAATAGCCTCTCCTGCTAAAGTCAACTACTACAGACCCTACACATAGCTACATATTCTTCACAGTAATACTGGACAAGTATTTGAGTGACGAGAAACTACAGCCCTGCCTACATGACAGAAAAAAACTGACTCTCACCTTGGCCATCTTCAAGATCACTTTATAAACAGACAGGCAATTCGTGTTTTCTTGCACTTGCTATTTTTTGTTTTTGAGACAGGTCTCACTCTATAGCCCAGGTTGGCCTCTTACTCTTTATATAGACTATGCTGGCCTCAAACCTAAGTGATCTTCCTGACTCTACCTCTAAGTGTTGGGATTATAGGTACATGCACATGGGAAAACTTTTCTGAATACCTGAATTCTCCAGCACCGAGAAGAACCTCTACCCCACCCCCAAAATCAACTAGCCCTAGTCAGTCAGATCTGAGTTCGGGGCCAGCCTGGTCTACAAAGCAAGTTCCAGAATAGCCAGAGCTACACAGTCTTGAAAATAAACAAACAAACAAAGTAAACCTCTGAGGTAACAGACTCAAAGCTGAGTCCTTCCTAAAGGAGGCCCGGAAGCACCTGGATGGAAGGCAGTCTGCTCACTAATTAATGTGTCTGAGTGCTGCTTGAGACTAGGAGACTAAGACACCAGCAAGAACAAAGGAATGTGAAGGCCATTTGGAGACACAGCAAGATGGCTGTCTGCAAGCCACTGATAGAAGCCTTCAAATAAAGAGCCCAGGCAATACTTTAATTTGGGGTTTCCAGTCTCCAAAACAATTAGAAAATAAATTTCTGTAGTTAACCACCACCCACCAAAACAGAACTGATATTTTATATACCACACAAAACAAAATCCACTCCTAGGCAAACTTAACCTCAGTAGAGAAAGGAGGACACTGAAGAGGAGAGGCTCCTACCTGGGGAGCACAGGAGGGTCCTTAGGGCCTTCAGCAGCACTGCTAGCTGTTCCTGGAGCTTCTGCCTCCTCCGAGCCATGGGTCACTTTGCGCTCGGGGCCCTGTGGGCCTGGGGGCTCCTCCTTTTCTACTTCCCGAGGTCCACTCAACGCTGTGGTAGCATCAATCTCCACCTCCTGCACTGGGACTGGCACAGCTTCCTTCTCAGCTGTGGCAGCTGCCACCGCCTTGGCCTCTTCCTCCTTTTTTCTGATTTTCTCTTCCAGTTCCTTCTTCCTTTTCTCATCATCCTGGCGGGCCATGTGATCAAATGTTTTAAAGACCTAAAAATGAAACATAATCCAACAATAAGTTTATCTGCACCCTGTCAGACCACACCACCACAGAAATATAACTATCTTCTAAGTACAAAATTAAATAACAGGAAACCAAAGCAAAATGGACACACTCTACAATTTCACCAAAACCTGGTAGGATCGCTCTTCCTCATTTCCAAAGTGAACAAATGCAAACTAAGTCAGATCTCACCACATACAAACCTCGAGGACTCTAGACAGCTTTAGTTGTCATTACTTTTGGGGGACTGAGGTGGGGGCTGTTGCAAGACAGGGTTTCTCTAGTAGCCCTGGAATCTGCTCTGTAAACCAGGCTGGCCTTGAACTCATCAAGCTGCCTGCCTTGGCCTCCGCAGTGCTAAGATAAAGGCAGACACCACAGTTGTCATTACTTTTGCCAACCTTTCTGCCAATGTGAAGAACATACTCAGGGTGTGGATTCTTGAAACTGCCAGCAACTCAGGTTTAAAAAGAGAAAGACGAAAATCTACAAGATGCACTCAGGCTTACCAGACTCCTTCCACACCGTCCCGACTGACAACTCAGGGGATGTAGGAGTGAGTACTTGACTACATAAACACCCACTCTGGGCCTACAGTGTGCAAGGAATAAAAACTCCAAAAAGCAAAAGGATACAAAAACCCTGGGACTTCTAACAGAGGATTCCAAGATCAGGGCCTCCTTCGCTATACAGACATACCCTTAACATTTTCTCAGACACAGTCACACCCATGAAGGTGCTGGGGCCATCATGGATGGTCCATATTCCAGCTAAAGGGTCGGAGTGCAGGGCAGCTTGGTTAGTCGTGACAAGGCAATGGGTTCTATCTTCGGCCTGCACAAGTACAGGCTCACACCGATAGAGCTCTGTAGGAGGGGCATCGTGGAACCCTGATCCCCTGTCAGACTGTGGTGAGAACCTTTCTAGAGAAAGAAATTGACAAAGAAAGAAGGATCAGGTTCTCAACTGGTCCTTAAAGAGTGTGTCTTCCATAAGCACCACAGGAGGAACCACCAGAGTTTCAAGAAGCAACATCACTAAGAAAGAACAAGACACACTGCACCAGGCAGAGGTAGTAAAAGCTGAGAAAGCAGTTGGGACAAGGGTGGGGCCCAACACCAAAGGGCTGGGACACTGAACATTCACTAACATGTCTGAACACTAATTATAAGACAAAAGACAGTGCTAACTATGCTATGTGCTTCTATGGCCTCAAGGCTCACAAAAACCCTGTGAAGAAGACCACCAACATCCTAAAATGAAGAAAAATCAGATTCAGTGACGTTAAGTAACTTATCACGGTCTGGCAGTCAAAGGAAACAGTAAAATTACACAGGACACAACAAACAGTCTAGCCAGGATGGATGGATGGATGGATGGATGGATGGATGGATGGATGGATGGATGGATGGATAGATGGATGGATGGATGGATAGACAGTAGATTGATCAATCGATCGATAGATAGAAAGAATCCTAAAAGATGTAAAACTGGAGACGAAGGCCAGGTATGGTAGCACATACCTTTAATCCAGCACCCAGGAGGCAGAGGCAGGTGGATCTCTGAGAGTTCTAGGCTAGCCTGGTATAAATAGTGATTGAACAGTGAGTTCCAGCCCAGCCCAGCCAGGTACACAGCCAGACCCTGTTTCAAAAAAAAAGACAAAACGAAACACCAACAGACAAGCCCAGAACCATTTCTAATTTGCTTGTAACCAGACAGTCTGACTAGCTTCTCTCCTGCATCCATGCTAACAGTGTCTGAGTCCTTTGTGCTCAAAAGCACTCTATCTCTAACACCTCAAATCTTCAACTTAACTACCCATCTACACCACCTGGCTCTCACGCCACTGCGGAGCTCCAGCTGCCCTATGTTCACAGTACTCACCCTAGAGTCACAGAGTCCTTGACAGAGTAGATGTCCATAGCCTTCAATAAGCCATCTCAGAGGACAGAGGTGAACTGACTTCTCTAAGATTTCCCAACGAGTTACCAGAGAAGTGAGAAACAGGTGGCTCCTGACCCTCCTAATGAAGACCTCCACCAAGCAGTGTGTCTCCCGCTGACTCCAGGAGTTATCACTGTCCTGACTGACTGAACCACCTTTGTTCTTCACATTTTCTAATAATAATGAGCAGAACAAAATTTCCACGAGCTTCATTCATGCTCTAAACCTGAGAAGAAAACAGTGAGACAGCCTCCACCAGCAGCACAGTTCTTGTCTGCTTTCTACCACTGTTTAAAAAGCACCAGGATCAAAAACGACCTGGGGAGGAAAGGGTTTACATGACTTAGAGGTTACAGTCCATCGTCAGGTGAAGGCAAGGCAGGAACTTGAAGCAAGAACTAAAGCAGAGACTACCAGGAGACACCTAACTCACTCAGCCTGCTTTCTTATACACCCAAACCATCCTGCCCAGGGATGGCACTGCCCACGGTGAGCCCTCCCACACCAATCATTAGTCAAGAAAATGCCCCACAGACTTGCCTACAGGTCAAGCTGATGAAGGCAATTCCTCAACTGAGATTACCTCTTTCTAGATGTCTTAGTTTGTATTAAGTTGACAACAAACAAACAAACAAACAAACCCAGCACACACACCAGCAGTCCACTCCCCAAAATATCAGCAGGGAGCTCCGGAGCTCCCGAGCTCCACAGAAACACACCCAAACCACGTCTGCCTGCTCAGAGACCCTGGGGATCTCACTTTGAGAGAGGAAGTCGCAGGAAGGAACCTCAGGATCACTGAATCAGCAACAGAAAAAGAAGCAAATGAGTAGAAAGGACAACAAAACCCTTACCTTACAAGCCTCTTGCCAAAGGCTTTCTGTAAATTAAAACAAAACAACAACAACAACAAAAAAAAAAAAAAAAAACAAATCCTCAGGGACTTATTATGATCTACCCAATGAAAATATTATTCTCATATATATATAAAGTTTCTTGGTTGGCTAGGTGTGGTGGCACACACCTTTAACCCCAGCACTCAGGAGCAGAGGCAGGGGACCTCTTTGAATATGAGGCCAGCCTGATCTACATAGTGGGTTCCAAGCCAGTCAAGACTACATAGTGAAGAAAAAAAAAATCCAAAACCCCACAACAATTTATATGCCTCTGCTTCCCAGGGCCCAAATCAGTGTATAGTGGGCACTCAATAAATACTTGTTTGAAAATAGAAACTGGGGCTGAAGAGATGGCTCAGTGGTTAAGAGCTCTTCCAGGGGTCATGAGTTCAATTCCCAGCAACCACATGGTGGCTCACAACCATCTGTAATAAGATCTGGTACCCTCTTCTGGCCTGCAGTCACATATGCAGGCAGAATGCTGTACATAAAATAAAAAAATAAATCTTTAAAAAAAAAAAAAAAGAAAGAAAGAAAAAAGAAAAGAAAATAGAAACTGAGGCAGGTGATAGCGTATGACTTTAATGCCGGCGCTCAGGGAGCAGAGACAAGCGGATCTCTGTGAGTTTGAGGCCAGTCTGTTCTACAAAAGCAAGTTTCAAGATAGCCAAAGCTATACAGAAAAACCTTGTCTTCAAATCCTCACCTCAAAAAAAAAAAAGATAAAAGTCTCTTGGTCAAGGCTGATGGTTGAGAACCACCTGGGGTGGGGAACGAGGGATGAGGATAAACAACTCTTAAACCTGTACTTGAGGCTGTACCCTTGGCTTCAGTAGAACCCAGTGCCCTTTACTGTGACTGTTCCCCAGCTGTCCTCTACTCTGGGCTCTTCTTCAGACTTCACCAGCCCCTCCATCTCCTACAAGATCCAGTTCCACCACTCCAACAGCTCAGAGGTCAGAACTTGTCTGCGATCTCAAACTCAACTTGTCAAAAACTTCAGTTAATGAACCTCCCTGTTCCAGTCACCCAGATTTAAAACTTTGAAAAATTTAGTTCACCCTACCCCTTCCTCAGCTCCCTACCTCCGATAGCATGGGCACCACACTGTAACCTATAGAGCTATCTTAACCTTTCAGAGGTAGCTGTTTTCTAAAGTTACAAGATAAGTGCATTCCCTCTATCAGTTCATCAGATAAACAAGAACCAACCTCTAAAGTTGTGCTAAAGCTAAAATAAGATGTTATATACTAGAAAGGCAAATACCAGCTAGCCACTGGGATATACTCTCTTCTCCTCCAAACCTTTCAACAATCAAAACAAAAGTTTTGATTCCTACTATGGAGTGCTTAAATGACAGGGCAGCATGATTTGCAATCAGAAAGTTGAAGTCCTGAGTTGCAGCTATGAAGAAACAGTGAAGTTCCTGTTCTGTCATCTAACCTTGTTGAACTGGGGCCTCACATTCCGAGAGCATGAAGATCAGATGGCAAGACTTCATTATAAAGTAACGTAAGGTTCCACTTCAGCCCACTTCTCACTCTCTCCAATTAGTCAAATGGCACTTGGGCCTCTGATAAGGTTGAGCTACTACAGGAACTCATGGGTTTCCATTCTGAAACTGAAACTCAGCAAACCATCCCCCCCATCACCTGACGGCCATTATGTTGATAGTTACTAGAATATTCTAAGCTTGGGTTTCTTCCACTGAGAGGAACTGAGGAGAGTAACACCTGATGAGCCCAGTCTGGATTAAGACTTCAGAAGATTAAACCAGGCAGTGGTGGTTACCTTTAATCCCAGGCCGATCTCTAAATTTGAGGCCAGACTGAGTTCCAGGACCATCAGGGATACACAGGGAAGCCCTGTCTGGGGCTGGTGCGGGTGATGGCAAACAACAAAGGAGGTGACATGAAGCACGTTTTAGATACTAACAAGTCAGATTCTAACAGCCAGGTTTAACAGTCCCCTCAAAACCTACTTTTAATCTTATTAAAAGACTCTTGCAAAACTTTCTCGATGTCATAAGTACCATTTCCATTCCTCCCTTCCAGAGAGCTCTACCACACAGAGAACTAGCAGAGCTCTCTATGACCCTCTGTGCTTTACTCTCTGAGCTGTGTCAAGAGTAGACAGACCATCATTTAAATATCCATATCATCAGAGCCTAAATTGCAGCTGAGATGTTACATATATTCATTACATGTTTGCTTGTTACTAACTCAACAATGTCAACACTCCCAGCGCTGGAGAGTCAGGACGGAGGACCATAAGTTCGAAGACATCCTGATCTACCTGACAAGTTCCAAGTCAACCAGGCCTATTTAGCGAGACCCTGTCTCAAAACGAAACAATTTTTAAAAAGGTATCCAAACAACTTCAGTCAGTAATTAGTAACGCTTCAAAACCAGCTAATTTAACATAGGACCTACAGATTTTAATACAAATGTAAATTTTGTAATCATTTCAAAGTCCTCCGACCTAGTAAGTCACTGGCAAGAAGCCACACCCACCAATCAATACATACCAGTCATTCTTGCCACCTCCAGAGCCCGGGAATTCTGAAATCTTCAATTTTCTCCCGCTGTGAAATTCCTCCCCCTCCTGTCTGCACGGTTTGAAAACAGCCCAGCAAATCCCTTGCACCGTTCTGGGGATGCCCACAGGGTGCCTAGAGGCCCTCAAAACCAGACTGGTAGCTTCCAACATCTAAGAACGTCCCGCGCGAACCCAGCCTTGTGCCCAAAGCAGCACTTTCCTGACAACGGATCCGTGCTACAGATAACGCCTGGCCATTTACACAAAATCACCTTTGGCACCCCAGAAAGAACCACAAAACTGAAGAGTGGTAAGAGGAGCGGCGCTGTTCCCAGACGTAGGACGCGAGCTGGGAGCACCTCTGGCGCCTGGAGGTGGAACTGGGGATAAGGACCTGCTGGATCCCAACGGCCCGCCGCCGCTCCCCACCTCACCTGCAACACCAGGGCCTGTGCGGCCCCGGGCGGGAAGCCCATGCGGTCAGTAGGGTGGCGCAGCAGGCGGTAGAAGTCGGTCTTGCGGTAGAGAAAGCCGAAGAGCACGCGCAGAAAGTCCTGGACATTGCCCACGTGCTGCAGGATGCCCAGCAGGGCCTGGTCATAAAGCTCAGCAGCCCCGGGCTCCATGGCTCTACTGCCCGAGGGACGCGAACACAGTGGGCACCGCCTCACACCGGCTGATTGGCCACTTCCGGCGTGCGCGCCTAACGGCTCCCCCGGACAGCGAAGACGCGGAACTTCCGGTCCGCGCTTGTTATTACCGGCAGTAACCGATCGTCCTCCTTGCTACCCTGCTGGATCTCCTCCGCCGCCACACCTCCCTAAAGGTGATTGGCATGCACTCAGTATGGTTCCTACAAGCAAGAATAACCAAAGTCGCGGTGCAGAGAGTGCTTGCCAACCATGTTTGAAGAGGGCGGAAGCATTGTGGTGACGGCCGCTTGACGTGTTCCCTGGTGATGTCACGTGGTCTGGGAGCCTTTCTTCTTTCTGGATTGAATTCCTGCCTAGATATCTGGTGCGCCTTTCATAAGCCAGGGCTACCACATTTGGTTCGTGAGCCAGGGAACGGAAAAGGAATGTTGTAGGGTTTCATAGAATTCTTATTAATAATAATTAAAATAAAAATTAATAGCTGTGAGTGAAAGAAGGTTACATCACATTTCATTTCAAGGTGACTTGAGAGGACAAGAAAAGTGTGAAAAGCTCAATGAAGGAAAAAAGTATAATACTGTAAATAGATAGATGGATAGATAGATAAATTGATATGTGTGTATGTGTGTGTATGTATCTGCATGTATAGTATGTGTGTATACACATGCCATTAGTAATAAGTGCCTGTCAAAGTAGCATGAAGGGGATTCAAAGATCATTTTGAGGCTCTGCATACAGACATTTTAACAAAACGTTTGTGTAAGATTGACACACAATCAATCTGTGGTTCATACCTGTAATCCCGGCATCCAAATCTAGGCTAACCTGGGCTACAGAGTCAAACCCTATCTCAAAAATAAACAAACAACAAACAATTAATGACTAGGGGCATATGGTAGGTCACAAACCCCAGACAAATGGCTGAGGTACCTAATAACATATCAAAGCAGACTCTGGCCACCAGTCTCCCTCAGTCCACAGAAGTGTTACAGGATCCTTCTAGTCGGCATACTCTGCCCTCTATCCTAAACTTTTCCAGTCCAGAGTCTGAGCTGGGCTTTTCCTCTCCCAGCTTCTCCTGATTCTTATATAGCCCAGCCATTTTGGTTATATGGTCTTCTTTGACCTTTTGACCCCAGCTCTCTCTTACCCTCTCCCCGAACCCTGAACCCTTCTCCTCACATGGCCCAACTCAGTCCACAGTCAAGTCCTCCTTTTTAAAGCTCCTCCACCAAAGCTAGAAGCAGTCACGTCCTCCTTTTTACTTCCTTTCTTCATTCAATGTAGCTAAATTGGTGGGGCGTGTGACTAATGTGTCCTGAGTGTTGTGTAAACTGTGTAGTGCCCCACATCTGTAAACCCAACACTAGAAGGTGGAGACAGAACCAGAAATTAAACGTTTATTCATTCACATGGCCAGTTTGAGACTAACTTGGATTCTACAAGATCCTGATCAGAAGAAAATGAAACCAACAAAAAAACAAGATTTTAATGAATTACATCTCTACTAGACTTACATCTACAAACTAACTTTTTTTTTTTTAAAGACGTTGTCTCTCTCTGCAGCCTTGACTGACCTGGAACTTGCTGTATAGACCAAACTGTCCTCAAATCCCACTGAAATATACCTGTTTCTGCCTCGCACGTGCCAGGAGTAAAGGCATATGCCACCATACAGAGCAAAATATGATTTTATTTTTGTTTCCTTGTGGTACTAGGAGTCAAACTCTGGGTCTTAAGCACGCTAGGCAAATGCTTTTCTATTAAGATACATCCCAACCTCAAGAAATATCTTAATAGTGTTGGGCCCTAATACACTTTAAGTAGAAGCATACAGATAAAGTGATGTGAAGTAACGATTTAAAAGTCTTTCGACTTAGAACTTGTTTATGATCTTAAATTTTGTTTCAAGAACCCATGGAGCTCTCATGGTGGCTCAGCAGTTATGACAGTCAATCATGGCACGCATCTTTGATCCCAGCGGAGGCAGGCAGACCTCTGTGAATTCAAGGCCAGCCTGGTCTACGGAGAAAGTTCAGGACAGCCAGGGGCTACATGGAGAAACCCTGTCTCAGAAAAAACACCAAAAGCAAAGAACACTGACTGCTCTTCCAGAGGACCTGGATTCAGTTCCCAGCACCCACATGGTGGCTCACAATCATCTATGAGTCCAGGGAATCTGCTTCCCTCTTCTGGCATTAGAGGACACTGCATGCGCATATGACATACATGCACGCATGAAGGCAAAACACACACACACACACACACACACACACACACGATGAGAAAAATTTTGTTGAGAATCCAAACAGTTTTAATGTTTTATTCATCATTATTTACCATACTGGAAGTTAATGCTTAAATTTATTAATTTGTAAATAACTATACACATCACGTGTCCATGTCAGGGTCTGAGAATTGCCACACAAATCCCACGAACACCAATTTCAGTTAAACAAGAATAGTTTATTGAACTGGACATCCAGGTCCACAATAAGGAAAAACCTAATCGTGGCACCAGCCGGTTCTCAGGGCAAGCTTTTTTTTTTTTTTTTTTCTTTTTTTTCGAGCTGGGGACCAACCCAGGGCCTTTATTCCTAGGCAAGCGCTCTACCACTGAGCTAAATCCCCAACCCCAGGGCAAGCTTTTTAAAGGAAGCCCAGGTTCAAAAATTCGACAAGCAGTGAAGTGGTACAGCAGTTTTGACTAACTAGACAGAGTATCATCAGACAACCTTCAAGTCGATCGGCCCTGAGTGAGGTAAGGGGGCTGGCAGGCAGGTAGTGAACAGAGGAATTTCAGAACAGTGAGATAACAGGGTACAAGTGATTCAGCCATAACTTCCTGGCTTATTGGTAACATTCTTTAGTGTCAGCTATGGATAATTATTTCTGGGAAGTAGAGTCTGGGAAGCTGAACTTAATTTCACCTTATGAGCAGAATGGAGACCGAATATAAAATGGCTACAGCTATCTTGAAAGGAAACCTCAACAGTCAACATACTTTTAAAAAGAATATCTTTTATTTTTTTCAACAACCTAATGCATATATACAATGTATCTTTTTAAAATAGAAAAGAATTATTTATTTCCTGTATAGGAGTACACTAGCTGTCTTTAGACACACCAGAAGAGAGCATTTGATTCTATCACAGATGATTGTGAGCCACCATGTGGTTGCTGGGAATTGAACTCAGGACTCTGGAAGAGCACTCAGTGCTCTTAACCACTGAGCCATCTCTCTAGCCCTGATATATCTTTTTTTTTTTTTTCTATTCTTTTTTTTTCGGAGCTGGGGACCGAACCCAGGGCTCTACCACTGAGCCAAATCCCCAACCCCAAAGATTTATTTAGCCATCTTCAGACACACCAGAAGAGGGCACCAGATCTCATTACAGATGGTTGTGAGCCACCATGTGGTTGCTGGGATTTGAACTCAGGACCGCTGAACAGCAGTCAGTGCTCTTTTTTTTTTTTTTTTTTTTTTTTTTTTTTTTTTTTTGGTTCTTTTTTTTTCGAGCTGGGGACCGAATCCAGGCCTTAGGCAAGCGCCTACCACTGAGTTTAAATCCCTAACCCCAGCAGTCAGTGCTCTTAACTGCTGAGCTATCTCTCCAGCCCGATATATCTTGACCATATGAACCCCAACCCCAATTTCTACATTCCAAACCCCCAATATAATCCCCTCCTACCTTGTTTACTTAAAACAAAACATTTACTTGTTAATTTTATGTATGTGGGTACACTGTCGCTGTCTTCAGACACACCAGAAGAGGGCATCAGATCTCATTACAGATGGTTGTGAGCCACCATGTGGTTGCTGGGAATTGAACTCAGGACCTCTGGAAGAGCAGTCAGTGCTCTTAACCACTGAGCCATCTCTCCAGCCCTTACTTTTTTTTTTTTAATTCACTGAATCAGTGCTGCTTGCTGTCAACAAATTTTTAAAAGGAAATAACGTGGATGGTAAAGAAGTAGCTTTCTGGTTAGAGCACTTGCTCACATGTAGCACGCTCAGGCTAATATCAGGAATCACCTTTGCCCATTCTTCTGCCATTCACTGAAGAAGGGTCTCTCAGTCAAACACAGAGTTCACTGCTATGGCTAGTCATGCCAGCCACGTTTCTCTGCTGATCTCCTGTCTCTGCCTTCT
This sequence comes from Rattus rattus, assembly GCF_011064425.1. NCBI lineage: Eukaryota > Metazoa > Chordata > Mammalia > Rodentia > Muridae > Rattus > Rattus rattus. The sequence goes on from NC_046164.1 coordinate 75,131,953, forward strand.
GAGGCAACCACACCCACTGATCATTTACTTAGCTTCTGGGGATCGGAGTTTTAGTCGTTGCACTTGCATGGCAAGTGCTTTAACCACTGAGTCATCTTCTCAGCCACTTTGAATAATTCTTTACTATCTAAAATGTATCACAAAGAAGAGAATGGGATTCTGACATAGTGGTGCACACCTGGCATGTTAGCATTTGTATGCAGAGGCAGAAGGATTAGAACTTGAATACCAACAATAGCTACATAGAGAGTTCAAGGCCAGCCTGAGCCACATAGTACCTCTCTCCAGAAAAACAGAGAGAGAGAGAGAGAGAGAGAGAGAGAGAGAGAGAGAGAGAGAGAGAGAGGAGAGAGCGCCTCTGGAATAGGGACATCAAGGAAGGAAAAAATAGTAAAGGACAAAATAGAAGGGAGGGCTACTTTTGAATGCAAAAAGTAAATAAAGTTATTTTAAAATAAATTAGTGGAAGCTGGGTATGGCGGCACACAGGTTTAACCCTAGTGTTCAGGAGGCAGAGACAGGCTGATCTCTGTGAGTTCAAGGCCAGCCAGGTCTACACAGCAAGAGGCAGACCCACTAAGGCTAAATACAGTGAGATTTTTGTCTAAAAGAAAAGGGGAAAAAGCAATAATTAAACAAACCAATAAATAATAAAGTTAATGGGCTGGAGGGGTGGCTTAAATTTCCAGCACTTGGGAGGCTGGGATAGGAAGAGTATCAAGGGTTCAAGACCAGCCTGGGCTACAAAGTGAGGCCCAGTTACCTACCACCAGAAAGGAAGGGAAGGAAGGAAGAAGGAAGGAAGGAAGGAAGGAAGGAAGGAAGGAAGGAAGGAAGGAAGGAAGGAGGAGGGAGGGAGGGGAAAGGAAGAGAAGGAAGGAAGGTGTATTAAGATTATGGCTGCACAAACAACTCCCCCATTTTCCCTACACCCCCCTCAAAGATATCTCAATGCACATATACAGCTTGAAGAAGTTATGGAGAGTCGTCAGCCCAATTCCCTGGGTTTGGGGTTCTGGTAATTGTTATTTTACAAACTATAGAAAAGTTGTCATTTAAGGGATAATTTGGGAATGGTCATAATTTTGAACAGGGAGGGAACAGGCGGAATTGATTGTGTAGCCATACTCTTAATTGGTAGAAATCTTTATAATTGATACAATCGTAAAGTTAAAGTTATAATATTTTTACACTGTCACAGAATTTATTATAATACAGATTTAAGGTTTTCATTGATATGAAATTTTTATATTGATAGAAAAAAATTTCCCCCTTCCCCCCCTTGGTAGAAAATTTGAGATCTTGTCACTCTTGGATAGGCATTGTGCCTGTACAACTCATTTACAAGTACAAGGCTTAGACCCAGTCCTTCTACGACTGCCATTACAAACTGTTTTTAAATGTTTAAGCAATATGAGTTAAGAGCCAGATAGCAAATTCTTGGCCCTGAGTTGATTGCTAGGGTGCTTGCTGGATATTTTATTTAGAAACAGCTAAGAGTGGTTAATGGACAAAGATACATAGATAGTTTTCAAAAACATCATAAACCCACAAAACGTGATAGCTAATACTATTCGTGGAGACATATCTGCTCCTAACAACTCCCCTTCCTTGGATTCAAAGAAGACACTGAGCATCCTCCCCCAGGTGAGGTTATACATTGTGGTGAGGTGGCCACGGGGCAGAAATTGCCTGTTTCTTCTGCAGACCTGTACTGTTCATGAGAACACAAGTTACAGGGTAAGGACAACATAGTTCTGCCAAGACAGAATAAGCTAGTCCTTAATGATTCCTGTTTCACGAGGTATATCAGATGATCCTGGGCCAGAAGGCTAAAGACTGTTGATCCAACTCGTTGCTAACAGGGACTGGGTAGATAGGCAGCTGTCTCTACAACTTGTCTCAGTTCTAGAAGCTGCTTTAAGCTTCCTATATTTTCAGATAATATTGGTCATTCTCAGTTTTCTGACGGGGTTGGAGACTAATTATAGTTCCATAGCCTACCTGGGTTATTTAGCATTGAGAAAACTCACTTGAGAGGCTAGTTTTCAGATAGTATACAAGCTAGCCAGGACATAACATAATGGATTTTAAGCCTTTCTTAAGTTAGGATAGATAACAGAGTGTTCTATTTAATCAACAAAAATGATGGACTGGGATGATGTTAGGTGTATTTTGTACTTTGTAAATTACAGAATGGTAATAGCTGTGCTCCACTTACATTTAAGAGGAAAGTTCCTTTTTAATTGGACAGAAAGGGTGAAATGTGGTAAGAACCTTCCCCTAATGAATAAAGCTTTCAGGGGACCATTCACTGGGCGAGGAGTAGGCAGGACTTCCAGGTGAGAGTGGGGAAAGAGAGGAGGAGAGAGGAAGATGGAGGAAAGAGGAAAATGATGGGGGAAGAGAAAGATGATCCAGATTCCTCGTGGCTTTAAATAGCCACAGGTAGCTGTGAATATCTTATAAGGGATGGATAGTTACAGGACAACTTGTCTTATCTAGGTGGGCAGTTTATAGCAATATCAATTGGCTCTAAGTTTATTGCGTGGACGTTTTTTGTGGGGTGAGAATTTACTGATATAAATCTGATTGATAAATTACAAGCCTCTAGAGTTTTGATTTTGTTGGGTTACTGGGAATTGTGACTATAACCACAGGGGCCGGATGGCTGCATAGGGCTGGCATGGCAGTGACCAGCCAAGGGAACTTATCGAGTTGGGTAGAAACATTTCGAGGACTCCAGGCCAGAGAGTCTGCAGAGATGAGACACCCTGATGGTGCCATATGGCCCACCAGTGCCAGCGCTAGTGTCAGATGGTGTTCCTTTTTTATTATTTCTCACTACAGGAAGGACCTAAAAGAAAGTGGGAGGCTCAAGATAACTTTACGGAATAGCAAACATGCTACCATATATTTGCCCAGATATTTGAAAACCGTAATCATACAAAAACATGCAAAGGAATGTTCATTGCCTTACTCATAACTCCAAAAATTAAAAGCAGCCAAGAGTCTGCTCACCCTCCATGGGTGAATGGTTCATGAAGGGAAATACTACTCAGCAATAAGAAGGGATGAGCTGGGCTGGAGAGATGGCTCAGCAGTTAAGAGCACCCGACTACTCTTCCAGAGGTCCTGAGTTCAATTCCCAGCAACCACATGGTGGCTCACAACCACCTGTAATGGGATCTAATGCCCTCTTCTGGTGTGTCTGAAGACAGCTACGGTGTACTTATATATAATAAATGAGTAAATCTTTAAAAAACAAAAAGGAATGAGCTATCAAGCGACAATAAAAGGGAGTTTATCTTTTTTATTATTAACCGCTCTGTGTGTTTGTAAGTAAGTATGTATGTATGTATGTATGTATGTATGTATGTATGTATGTATGTATGTGGTAAATAAATACATTTGTGGGACTGTGCATTCTCACATACAGATGGAGGCCAGCAGTCACATCAGGTGTCTTTCTCAATCACTCTCCACCTTTTGGTTGGTTGGTTGGTTGGTTGGTTGGTTGGTTGGTTGGTTTGGTTTGGTTCTTTTTGAGACAGGGTTTCTCTGTGTAGTCCTGGCTGTTCTGGAACTCACTCTGTAGACCAGGATGTCCTCAAACTCAGAGATCCTTCTGCCTCTGCCTCCCGAGTGCTGGGATTAAAGGTATGTGCCTCCACTGCCCAGCTTGGTTTGTTGGGGAGTAGGGGGCAGGTCTTTCAACTAAACTTGGATTTAGCTACACTGAATGGCCAGCGAGCCCTGGGGATCCTCCTCCTCTGCCCCTGGAGCACTGGGGTTATATGGAGCACTGGGGTTATATGGAGCACTGGGGTTATATGGAGCACTGGGGTTAGAAGTGCACGCTGTCACACAGGCTTGTTCCATGGACGCGCAGGATCTGAACTCAGGTCCTGATGGTTGTACAGAAAACACCTTAGTAACTGAGCCCCTCCCCAGCCTACTTTAGCCAGAGATGTTGCTTTTCTTGGGACAGGTATCCACGCACTCACTCCACTGACTCATCTCTTTGCGTACTCTTTTTTTTTTTTTTTTTTTTCCTTTTTTTTTTTTTGGAGCTGGGGACCGAACCCCGGGCCTTCTGCTTGCTAGGCAAGCGCTCTACCACTGAGCTAAATCCCCAACCCCTCTTTGCGTACTCTTGATTTTAATCCTCGGATGTTGAACATAGGGCAAACATTTTTTTTTTCAGATTACTATGCATTTCCCATCTTTCTTTTGATTTTTGCCTTGTTTATTTTGGTTTGTATTACAGAGGGTTCCCATTTGAAATGGGCAAATCTTTTGCTTTTAGTTTATGGTTTCTGGGTCTGTGCTTGGGGAAATTGTCCCTCCCAAGATTATACAGGCCCCCCTGTGTAGTCGTATAGTTTTATGGATTTGTAAATATTTTATTTAATATTTATATACAGATCCAACCTACCCTCTATTCTCTCCCCTCCAGATCCTCCCTGGCCCCACACAATCTTTCCCTCCCAACTTCATGTGCAAATGTTTTCTCTCCCCCCACTCTCTCTCTCTTTCTCTTCAATTTGATACCCACTGACTCCATTCAGTCCCTTCAGTGTGGAACTGTCTACTGGAACATGGGTAGCTTCTCAGGGCCTGGGACTTGGTTGGGGTTTCTATTGCTGTAAGGAGACACCGTAACCACAGTGTCTCTTATAAGGAAAACATTTAATTGGAGGCGACTTGCAGTTTCAGAAGTTTAGTCCGTTGTTGTCACGGCAGGAAACATGGCAGCATGCAGGCAGACATGGTTCCGGGGAAGGAGCTGAGAGTTCTCCGTCTTGATCCAGAGGCAGCAGAAGTGACCGTGAACCACACCAGGTACAGCTTAAGCACAGGAGACCTCAAAGCCACACCTACCCACAAGGCCACGCCTCCTAATAGTGCCACTCCTTATGAGCATAGCATTCAAACACACGAGTCTGTGGGAGCTGATCCTTCAAACTACCATAGCTTGCATCCCTGAAGAAGGACGAGTTTATTTATGTAGCCCTCAGTTGACCATAGTGCCTCTTAGATTGGGTGAGACTTCTTGAGCCCCTGGATTATCCTGCTATGATTTCGGTTGGCTTGATTTCAGGCAGGCAGGTCTTGTACATGCTTCCCAGCCCTGTGAGTTCACATATGAAATGGCCCTATCATGTCTGGCAAAAATAGCCTCACTACATTGGTTCACTCCTTCTGTCTCTCTTTTTGTTTTAGGATTTATTTATTTTATGTATATGAGTGCTCTGTGTACACCTGAATGCCAGAAGAGGGCATCCGATCCTATGACAGATGGTTGTGAGTTACCATGTGGTTGCTGGGAATTGAACTCAGGACCAATGGAAGAGCTGTCAGTGCTCTTAACCACTGAGCCGTCTCTCCAGCCCTACCCTCTGTTTCTTGGTCTTTCTGCCCTCTCCTCCCCAATGATCTCTGAGTCTTGTGGGGAAGGCACGTGACATAGACAGCCCATTAGCTGAGCACTCCGTAGTGTCAGTCACTGCATGGTGATCGGTTGCTGTATTAATCACCATCTACTTCAAAAAGAAGCTTCTCTGATAAAAGTTGAGGAAAGAATGGATCTATGAGTATGTAGATGAGAGCTTGAAAGGACGTCTGCCACTATGTCCAACTTAACAATACTTAGACTAGGTTCCCCTCATGGCCTGTGATGTAGTTAGCCCAGTTTAGCCCAAGGTTTTAGCCCAGTTAATGGTACCAGGAATGGGTTCTATCTTGTGGAACTGGCTTTAAGATCAATCAGAATGTGGTTTGTGGGAGGCTGTAGAAAAGGTTCAGCAGTGAAGAACATTTCTGTTGTTTGCAGAGAAATTCACATGGTGGGTCACAACAGTCTGTAACTCCAGTTCCAAGAGACCTGACACCCTTTTCTGGCATTCACAGGCACCCAGGATGCACATAGTGGAAACACATACATGCAAGTTGAGCGTGTGTACACATTTTAAAAAATAAATAAGCAACTGAAAAGCCTGTTTACAAAAATTAGAAAATGGCTGGTTGGCCCCATACATTCGTGTCAGTCTTGCACTTGTGGACATACTTGGCCAGGCCAGGTTTACAGCTGGCTGAGTTTATAGCTGGATAAGACAGAGAAACACGTTCTTCCACAGTAATAGGCACAGGACAGTTCATTTCTCTGTTTTCATTACTAGTATAATGTGACATGTAGATATTTTATTTTGATCTGAATGATTCAATAGCCACTCCTGTGCCATGAACTTGGTCCATTCTTTCCTGACTTGAAGTGCCGTTGTTAGCAGACCCTGTTTTGTTCTTCAAACCCATATATCTGTTCTGCAAGTGTAACGTTTTAACAAGGTGAAGTCTGAGATTCATCCTCTATTCGTAGCAGATCTTCTTTAACCAGATTTCCCTCACTTCCTGACCTGCCAGTAACGCTTGTAAAGATCAGCTAGTAATGTGAGTTACACAGGGGGTTGGCGGAAAGTCCACCATAGCTTCCAGAGATGCTAGCTCCTTTCCTCCTCTCACAAACAGCCGCTCCTCAGCCAAACAGGAGCTGGACAGAGGGAGCAAAAAGGCTCAGAGCGGGATCTGGAAAGTTCCTTGTCAATCTCACCCCGGCAGAGTGCATTCTGGGAACTGGTAGTTTGTTGAATGGGTCGCTTGGTCTGGAATGCACTCTTGACATTCCCCAGCAGATTCTCCAACTCTGGGAAAGGAAAACCCCCACCCCGTTCTAACCCTGTGCCTCACAGTGAAGGACAGGACCCCTGCCTGCCCATCACAGGCTCCCGTAGCTCCTGTAGCTCCCGTAGGCAAAGGAGCATGCCACAAGGCTATTCCCTTGGAAACAGAGGGGAATAGAACAAAAACATAACGCTTCCATCAATTTCCCTGCTACTTGTATCATTGTGATTGTGTCCTGTGTGAAAGTTATCCTGAACCCAGAGGCAGGATGTGTGATAGAAACACTGTTTCTATCTGTGATGGTTTGTATATGCTTGGCCCAGGGAGTGGCACTATTAGGAAGTATAGCCTTGTTAGAGTAGGTGTGTCACTGTGGGTGTGGGCCTAAGATCCTCATTCTAGCTGCCTGGAAGCCAGTCTTCTCACTGCGGCCTTCAGATGAAGATGAAGGGCTCTCAGATCCACCGTGCTGCCATGCTCCTGCCTTGATGATACCGGACTGAATCCCAGAACCTGTAAGCCAGCCCCAATTAAAGGTTGTTTATAAGAGCTGCCTTGGTCAAGGTATCTGTTCACAGCAGCAAAACCCTAAGATACTATTCAAAAACTACTTATTAAGCAGTCAATAAGGTACCTTCTTCCTCTCTGTCTCTGTGGCAACCAATGCCCCCAGATTCAGGTTGGGCAGATCTGAAGCCAACGGGGTCTGTGCTCCAGACACAAGACCCATGCCAGAAAACCTGCCCAGCCCAGGCGCTGTCTGCCTTCAGACAGACACACAGCTGGCCACAACAGGCTCAGTAGTTGCAGATACTGGAGGCCAAACTGAACACCATTTTCCAGATGAGGTCAACCACTCCCAGAGCACTGTGAGACACCCCTCAAGCCAGAAAGAACAATGGGGGCCTTTTGCCTTCCCTGCTTTCCTAAAATGTCACAGCCCAGGGTGAGGGTCACACTCTGTTCTAGGGCTACTGGTAAACGTTAAAAGACATGCTGACATGGAATGGAGTTGGTTTTTGTAGTGCCCTCAGGGGCACTGATAAACAAAGACGGCGGAAGTGGTTAACATGCTAGGGACAAGGTTGGGGCTCTCTTTTGCTCTCTCTCCTTTTCAGTCCCGAGGACTGCACATGACAGCCTTATGCACACCAGACTGGGATGCTGGCTGCTCTACCACTGAGCTACAGTCCCATCCTAGAGTTGAGATTTATATTCTTTTTTTGTTACATTTGGGGGTGGGGGGCAGGAGGTGCCACTGCCTGGACGTGGAGGTAAGAGGAGCCCTTCACAGGGTTGGTTCTCTCCTTCCAGCACGTGAGTTCCAGGGGTCAAACTCAGGTCATCAGGCTTGACGCCAATCACCTTCTACCCACTGGCCCTGAAGACGTTCTTTAAATCATTTTTTAGATTTGTTTGTTCTGTGCGGATGAGTGTCTTGCCTACACATACAATATACATACCACGCGTATGCCCGGTGTCTGTGAACATCAGAAGGCGTCAAGTTTCCTGGAACTGGAGTGGTAGATGGTTATGAACCAGTATGTGGCTCCTGGGTACCGGACCCAGGTCCTCTCTAAGAGCTCTCCTTAAGTGCTGCGCCATCTCTCCAGCCCCCTGGAAACAGTTTTGATAAGGGGCGGAGAGACGCACACTGTGGCTGAGCCCGAGACAAACATGTCCTCAGCAACTCCAGGACCCCGGGTGAAGAGGAGGATTGTAAAAGTTGGGCCCTGTTCTTCCTCCCAGCCCCACAGTCCCAGAAATAAGACTCAGACTCGTGATATATTTACAAATATCTTGGCTACATAGCTAGGCTCCTCCCCAGCTAGAATCATAACTTAAGACAGCCCATTTATATTAATCTACATTCTGCCACATGGCTGATTGCCCGTGCTCAGGAACCATTGTCACATTTCCCCAAGGCGCATCTCCCACCTGGCTTTATCTCAGAATCCTCTCTTCTTCCGGATGGCCCTGCCTGAGCCATAGGCCATAGCCTTTTTTTTTTTTTTTTTTTTTTTTTTTTAATTCTTTTTTTTTTCGGAGCTGGGGACCGAACCCAGAGCCTTGCGCTTCCTAGGCAAGCACTCTACCACTGAGCCAAATCCCCAACCCCGGCCATAGCCTTTTTAATTGACAGGCGATGCATCCCATACGATACTTAAGATACTTAAGATAGTCTCTCCACGGAGGAGGTAATCTGACCAAGGCCTTAGGGACCTGTGAGAGCAAGGAGGCCAGTGCCAATGCTGCCGGTTGCCTCGTGGCAGGAATGCCAGCCATTTTTCTCTGGAACAACCTCCCCCCAGGCCTTGAGGACAACCAGAGGGAAGACCTTCATGATCCCTCATCAGCAAGAAGCATGGACAAGCTCCTACTCCATTAGAACTTTTGGTCACTTTTGGGCAAAGAGCTGCTAGCAGCATTAGCTCCGTGGGCAAGTTCTGGGGCAAAGCCGTAGTTAACATAGTCATTGGCGTCTGCATCAGCAGGGGAGGGGTACTGTGGGCAAGAAGGCTCTGGGGCCACTGCTGCCTCGCTGGCTAGTTTCTCCTCCAGTACTAGAGCTTGGTTAACATCTGGTCCTGTGGAAGAGAAAGAAGAACATACACCTATGGTCAGAGAGGCATGCAGAGGGCACGGGCATCACAGCCAGAAATGCAAATCTAGCTAGAGCTGGGCTCTGCCCTCGGCTGTACCTCCTTGCTCTTGCCTCGATCTACCAACAGCCATTTCACCTGGCATTTCCACCACCCTCACCAGCCTGCTTCATGGGGCATGCTCTCCCAAGAGGGTCCCTGACACCTATTCTGTCCCTTTGCTCCTAGGACAATCTCATGCTGAAACCACGGGCAATGCTCTTCTAAAAAAGCATACCTTATATTGTAACTACAAACCCAAGGCACAGGGCAACCAGGGAGTAGGGCTCTATACTCACCACGTGCCTTTCGGGCTCTGCCTGCATAACCCTAGTCCCAGGGTATTCTTGGCTACAGCTGCAGTACTGGGGATGGGAGGCTTGCAAGATACTTGGTACTGTCCACCCCATAATAGGTCTAGAAACTTCCAGCCTGTGGCTCTGAGGCTCTGGGCTCACAGAATCTCCCAGGACTGTCCCCAACATATACATTCTTCTCCCCGAAGACAGCCAGTGAGTTCCTATAGGTGGCTCGAATGTCACCACCACCACTACCACCACCATCATCACCATCAAACTTTGTGGAGAGTATTAACTGACATCAACCACCAACATCTCCAGGTTTACACTAAGAAAATATCGGATGACAAGGTCAAAGATTCAGCCACAAGGTCAGTCACTGCAGTGCCAGCAACAGTAGGATAGCGTCAGAAATAGCCCAATGACCAGCAGTTGTAGGCTGCTTAAACGGACAGTGGAGGAAGTGATGTAGATAAAGGAAACACTTCTTCCTGGGGCACTTGGTGAGTTAAGCCCTGTGCAGCACCATTAAAAGTCTCCTAAGATCATTATTAGTTCTAACAATGATTAGATTTCAGATTATATTGCAAGCCCTCCTTCTGATGTTTATGTCCCTGTAAATAAGTAAAGACGCTGTGGGATGGGACCATCTGCTTTCCTGAGTACCAGCTGCGGGACTCTCCCTTGTTAATCTGTCTGCCTTGAAGAAGAGAACCACCAGCCTGACAACCCTTATGCCTGCATCAGCTGTTGGGTGAACGCTCCCCCTGGTGGTGAACTGGAGAACTGATGCTAAGAGGCCTAAAGCCGTTGGGGCGATCTTTTCTTCCTTCCTCTCAGGGGTGTGGGCTGCTGGTAACAGGATGAAGGAGGCAACAGAGATGGAAAACACTGCACTGGCTCGAGTACCAATACTGACATTCGAGTACCAATAGCCGAGCAGTCAGCAGGCCGGGCTGAGACAGCGACAAAGCAACAGGCTTGAGAGCAGCCAGGGCAAGAAGAAGGTGATAGATGGAAGGAGATGGCAAGAGGGGGCAGAAAACTAAGGCCCTAAGAAGCAGCAGAAGAGAGGCTGTAAGGTTAGACTGCCCACAGAGTCAAGTCTTTAGGGCCAAAGTTGTCAAAAGCCTGGACAGAGAAGGTTAACCCTGGAGGCTCACAAGGTGAAGGGTTCTTGTACCCAAGACCTACACAGGGTTGCAGTACTAAAGGATGTCACTTGCTGTTGCCCCCGTCTGCCACTGAACCTCCTGCCAAACACTGCGAGGAACGAAGCACCAGAGACAGGCATTTGCAATAGGGCAATATTTTCAAACTACGAGTTTTTACCCACTGATGGATCTTTAAGTGAAACTTGTAGACCAACACCAGGGTTTTCCAGTCAACGAAAGGACAGAACCAATAATATTGGAATACTCTCTGTGTTAAGAGCGAGTACTATTTTGTAAGCTACTTGTTCTGGTTATATATATATCTGTTTGTGTATCCACACACATCAATTCTCAGTGTAAAATATATTTCTGTGCTGAGATGTGACTCAGTGGTACAGCACTAGGCTAGCATGTGAAATGTTCTGACCTCCATTTCCAGAAAAGTGTGTGTGTTTGTGTGTGTGTGTGTGTGTGTGTGTATCTGTGTCTGTGTCTCTGTGTATGTCTGTCCCTCTGTGTATGTCTTTGTGTATGTGTCTGTGTATCTGTGAGTGTATGTCTGTGTGTGAATAGTTATCTCTGTGTGTGTATGAGTGTGTGTCTTTGTGTGTGAGTGTTTGTGTGTCTGTATGTGAGTGTTTATATATGAGTATGAGTGTGTGTGTCTGTGTCTGTATTCTGTGCATGTGAGTTGTGAATGCATGTATATGTGTGTGTCTGTGTTTGTGTTTGTGTGAGTGTGTGTTTGCGTCTGTATGTCTGTGTATATGTCTGTGTGTATGTGAATGTGTACATGTGTGTCTGTATGAGTGTGTGTGTATATATATGTGTGTTTAAGACACAATCAACTCACAGAGAAAGATGCTTGCTGCATATTAAACGTAAAACAAAAGCTTCCAAAGTAGGGACACATGGTAAAGATGTTGGCCTGAATTCCCTGAGTTTTCCAAGGGAGCAGGCACCATTCTGGTCAGTACTCATAGTTGTGACATCTCGGCCGGGTGAGCATGGGTACTCACCCAGATAGCTGAGGACAACCGGCAGGAAGACCAGGCCATGCAGCAGACCCAGCAAGGTGATCAGAAGGTTGAGGCGGAAGAAGAAGATCTGTATAAGCTGGGCTTGGGCAAAGCCCAAGATGAGGATGCCTGGGAAGTTGGTCATGGCCACTCCAGCAAACACCTGACAGGGATCATCGCCAGGGGTCAGGGAGGACATAAAGGCTCAGGTGGAGCACAGGGTGATCCATCCCTCCCCACTCACCGCACTGCCCATGAAGACAGTAGCATCTTTAGCCCTCTCCAGCCGGGTAGGCTTGGTGCTTACAGCAAAGGACCGAGTGATGTGGGACACAAACTCCACAGACATGCCCACTGCCTACAGGCGAGAGAAAGGAACTTCAGGCAACCAGAGAAAAGATGGGGCAGGGACATACAAGAAAGCAAGCCAGGTAGATGACTAGCTTCTACGTAGAATGGGGGTGGCTTATGAGTCCAGATCCCCAACTGCCAAGGCCCATCCTGTAGGTTACCGTGACAAGGTTGATGAGGGATACCGCATTATAGCTGATACCCCACACAGCCATGAGGCCAATGGTGTCCACGAGGATCATAATGATGGAGAGTAGGTTGAGGATCCCTGAGCGCATGTCCAGGCCCAGTAGGAGGTAGCAGACAACAAAGGTGGGCACAAAGCAAAGAGCAAGGGTGAAGATTCCCTCAGGAAGGACCGTCAGGTATTGCTGGTAGAACACGTTGGAGATCCTGCCAGAGATCAGGGCATGGTCAAAGCATCAATGCCTCCTTCAAGTGGGAAGGGCTTCCCATCTCGGAAGGAAAACAGAGACTCAGAGATTTGAGCTGGGTGCTGGCCTGTGTGAGAAACGGACAGGCCCCCTAGCTACCCCAGGAGACAGCTGAGACAAAGCTGGTTCTCATCCCTCAAGATCACTCAAAGCCTTCAGCCCCCCCAGCATCTCCTGTGTGGCTGTTTCCTCCCACATCCCTGGCTCAGCCCCCTAGTTCTCACGTGTAAGGGAAGACCTCAAAGTTTGGATCTGTCCCAGGCACCTTCCGTAGGTCAGCTGTGATGTTGGCTGCTAGCAACCGGGACGCCCGGAGAGCTTCTGTGAAGTCCTGTGAGTTCCTTAAGGGCTTGTGGTAGGCCATGAACTGGGAGGCTGAAAGTCAAAGGTCAGTGCCCGTTGGTGTATCCCAGAGACGGTAACACAGATGTGATCACATTGGGTTCAGGGTCCCACCAGCAGCACTTAAAACTCCCGATCGATTCTCTACAAGAGACCTGCATTTCCTTATTTATTTTTAACATGTATGAATGTGTGTCTGTGCACCACATGCATTCCTGGTGCCCATGGAGACCAGAAGAGGGAATGGGATCTCCTGTAACTGGAGTTAAAGACAGTTATGATCTGCCTCATGGGTTCTGAGAATCAGATCTGGGTCCTCTGGAAGAGCGGCCAGTGCCATGAACCTCTGAGCCATCTCTTCAGCACCAAGGACTGCAACACCCCAAACCGTACTTCCTTCTGCCACTGAGACCAAGGCCTGACTCTGACAGATAAAGCTTCTAATATCATCTCTTACGTATCCCATGTAATCCCAGCAGACAGCAGACAGAGGTAGGAAAGCTACTTCAAGTTCAAGGTCATCTTTGGCCAGACAGTGAGGTACTGTCTCAAAGGCAAAGCAAAAACTAAAATATCCCCCTGGTGAAAACCAAATCCTTCTATGTGTGCTTTCAACACTGGATTTTTTAAACAAACACTTAGCCTGTTCTTGTGTTGGCTTGTGGTGTTTCATATTGATGGTCCCTGTCCTTGGGGAGGCAGGAGGTTCAGGAGTTCAATATTACATAGAAAATTCTAGACTAGCATGGGCTACGTGAGACCCTGTCTCAAAAAAAAATTTTTTTTTCAGTTTGCCTATTCCTATAGGAACAGACTAGAAAGGAAGTCAGGCAAGCAGAAATGACTGAAGTAGTAAAGCTGTGACTTTGAGGTCCTGCCTGTAAGTACAGTAAACAACGCTTGCGAATCGTGTTGGGCAGTGTTGTGTTCGAAAAAGGAACGAGGGCCAGGCCCACGAGGGGAAAACAGAGAAACACTCTCCAGTGCACAGGTTCCCGTGGGGCCTGAAGCCAGGCCTCTGGGCACCCGAAGGTCATTCACACCCAGAAGGATGGCCATCCTCATCCAGAGATATGGTCTGGCACATCTCAGGCAAGGTGTGGGCCTGTCTAGCCATCTCCTGATGATGTTGACGCTGTTGGACGAGGAGAGAGCCCTCCTTTTGAAAAGTGCTGCTGTAGGCTATTTAGGGCCATGATGGCTGCAGGCCTGCCCTGGGCCGGGCAGGGGCAAGTCTGTCTCTTCCCTCGAAGAAACAATCCACTCCTCTGTCCATCATACCCTAATCCCTTTGACCACGTGGGTTCTACATGCCTTTGTTGCCTAGACACGAGGACCAGGGTAAGGCGGGTGCCTTCTTGGAAGATAGGAACTTCATAAAAGAGTTCGCTTGGGGCTGGAGAGATGGCTCAGTGGTTAAGAGCATTGACTGCTCTTCCAGAGGTCCTGAGTTCAAATCCCAGCAACCACATGGTGGTTCACAACCATCTGTACTGAGGTCTGATGCCCTCTTCTGGTGTGTCTGAAGACAGCTACAGTGTACTCATATACAGTAAATAAATAAATCTTTAAAAAAAAAAAAAAAGAGTTCGCTTGGAAGGTAGACTAGGTGTGCTACAGTCAGTCTGAAGCTAGTGGTTCCAGCTCTGAGCGGTTTCAGTAAAAAAATAATAATAATAATAATAATAATAATTCGTCCAAAGCTCCCCCATTGACCACTCAGGCCCATTTCCATGCCAGCTCATCCAGGGTCCTCACAGTGGTGTGCACGGTTCTAATACAGCTGGCTCCAACCAGGCAGACGGCTGGCTGGTTCTGCTGCCTGCTGTGGTAAGCTTCTCCCTCCCTGTCAGACGTCATCCCCCTAGTTACCGTTGGTGGCTCTTGGGATCCACTACACAGAGGCATCCCACCTCACTTAGCCAGCAGCTGCTGCTGACCTCTCCGTATGATACATGCAAGAGTGAATATGTGTTGAAGTGGGTGGCTCTCAAGAATGACATCAGCTGTTACAAAGGTTGCCACACATTTCACAATGGCGATGGACTTGGGGGGAAACAGTGGGTGAAGTCTTGGCTCATAGAATTGAGAAGGAGAACACTTGCTTACAGGTCTAGGACAATTATACACCTACCCACCCACAGACACCCAGCCACACAACACACACACACACATCAGACACACACACACACACACACACACACACACACACACACACACGGGTGCTCTTGGGGGACTCTAGAACAGCTGGCAGACTTGAGATCTCCTCCCCAAACCATAGCACACTTACCTATAACCTGGCCATCTGAGCTCAAATTCACAGACGTTCTATACGCTGCTAGACCCCTGCGAAGAGAAGGCCGGAGTAGAAAGGCTTAGAGGGGATGAGACCTTGTCCTGTCAGCCCACCCACTGTAGCCCAGGAATGGCTTGGCTAGGCACTCCTCCCCCTCTGTGTCTACCTTCTCTGGAGCCCACGAGTCTCCCATGACTCCAGCAGGAACCACCCTTGGAACCTACCCTTTGGGACATCTGATATTGGGCGGATCATTCAGGAACCAGGGCAGGTACTTATGAAACTGTTCCTCTGTGGGCCTCACGGGACCCAGAGTGCGGTTCATGCAGTTTTTTAAGCAGTTGAAGGAAGCTGCAGAAAGGGAAGACTCTGGGCAGTGACACACCAGGCAAGGCAGCCCCTGTTCTGGGCCTCAACCTAAAGTCCCTAGTTCTGAGGGGTTTACAACTGCCATCCCCAGTTGTGTCCCTCTTAGCCCCCAAGGCTGGTCAAGAAATGGAATCTCCCACACTTGCACCTCCATATGCAGGGTCATAGCTCTACTCCCAACTCCACAGCCTGCTGCCCACAACCAGCGTGTTCTGCAAACAAAGGGATAATACTCCAGGGGACACATGTTAGTATGGATGCCTAAGCCTAAACTGCCCAGACCCTGTGGGTTTGGTGGGAGACTGAGAGCCTTCCTTTTCTCCTGCCTTGGTTTCCCTTAGCTGTAACGGGCAGTGAGCGCCTTGTAGCCCCAAACTTACTCTCCGTTGAGGGACAGAACTCATCCTTCTGGGGGCCACGTATATAAAGGCGACAGCAGGAAGAGGATGGGGTCAGCCAGTCGATGAAGTCATCTACCCAGGAGGATGCAGCAATAGCCACGTAAGACCTGAGGCCAGACAGCAGAGGGGAGGAGGGACAGCCAATCAGTCTGCGGGTGACTGCTCCCTGACCCTTGCTCCGGAGCCTCCTTTGTTAACTGAAGAGGCAGAACATGAAGGAAGAGAGAACAGGAGAGGAGAGAGAAAGCAAGGAAGAAGCGAGCCAGGGTGCAGGGGCGATCAAACACTTACTGGTCAGGGAATTCACTGGCATACTGGATTTTCTGGGTTAGGGAGAAGCTCTTACAGCCTGCGCTAGAGCAAATGGCGTTCATGCCTGCCTCGCTGGAGAAGTTGAAGCCTGAGGTGGTGACAAAGTACACTGGAGGCCCCACTTCAAGGTATCGGTTCAGAAAGAGGAAGTAGTCTATCAGGTACGAGTCCTGAGAAAGAAGAGGACCCATGAGTCTAGGAACTAGCCATAGTGGGCTAGGCCCAGGTCAACAGAGAAGTGTACAGGGGAACACACTCAGAGGAACACACATGAAGTAGAGGCCCGGAGGTATACTCACGGATACACTCAGATACACATGCTCAGAAGCACGTGTAAAGGAACTTATTCAGAAATGTACACAGCGCATGCGTACATATATACAAGATACACACCACATTGTGTACTTAAAGGAACATACCAATACGAACATAAAAGGACACACCAAGATACACACAGAGAGGCCCCAGGAGACATCAAGTAAGCCCACAGATGCATTGTTAAGAATTTCAGAAAGAGGGGGCTGGAGAGATGGCTCAGCGGTTAAGAGCACCGACTGCTCTTCCAGAGGTCCTGAGTTCAATTCCCAGCAACCGCATGGTGGCTCATAACCATCTGTAATGGGATCCAATGCTCTCTTCTGGTGTGTTTGAGGACAGCGACAGTGTGTTCATATAAAATAAATAAATAGATCTTTTAAAAAAAAAGAATTTCAGAAAGAGAAGAAAAATGAAAGAAACTGGATGGGCTATTTGAAGAAACAATAGCCAAAAAGCCCCCAAACTGATGAAAGAAAGGCATGAATAGGGGGTTGGGGATTTAGCTCAGTGGTAGAGCACTTGCCTAGCAAGCGCAAGGCCCTGGGTTCGGTCCCCAGCTCCAGAAAAAAAAAAAAAGAAAGGCATGAATATAAACCTTAATGGAACTCTGGGGAGGTCTAAAAGGACAAACTCAAACAAGCCTTGCCCAAAGCACATCGTCAAACAGCTGTCAAAAGCCAACCTCAAGAGAGCTCTGGGGACGTCACTAGAGAAACGACTTGTCACAAGGAAGGGTGTGACACATCTGCTTCCACCTCTGCCCTCAGCCACCTTGGAGACTGTGGTTTATATATTCAAAGTACTAACTGGAGGAAAGAACCCTATTTGCAACAAAACTGTCCTTCAGAGAGGAGGGCTTGGGGTGTAGCTTAGTGGTAAAAGTGCATGTTTAGCATCTGGGAAGCCAGTGGCTCAGGTCTAGCCATGGCACACACCTTTGGCCCAGGACTTGAGAGGCAGAGCCAGGCGATGTCTGTGAGTTCAAGGCCAGTGTGATCTACATGTGAGTACATATCGAGGCAGGACTACATAGCGAGAACCTGTCTCAAAAAATTAATTAATGGGGGCTGGAGAGATGGCTCAGTGGTTAAGAGCACTGATTGCTCTTCCAGAGGTCCTGAGTTCAAATCCCAGCAACCACATGGTGGCTCACAACCATCTGTAATGGGATCTGATGCCCTCTTCTGGTGTGTCTGAAGACAGCTAAAGTGTACTCATATATAATAAATAAATAAATCTTTAAAAAAATTAATTAACTTAAAATGTGGGGGTGGGGTGGGGGAGGAGATGTGTTTCTCAAAGAAATTAAAGAAAAAAAAAACAAACAGCAGCACACCGTGTGTCCGTGGACTGGATGGCAGATATCGTTAAGGTAGCATCAGTGTTATCAAAGCAAAGCCATCTGCAGATCCAGTGAATCCCTGCATAAATTACCAAGGACAGGTTTTGAAGAAATCTAAAAACGTCAAGCTAAAATTCAAATGTAATCTCACGAGAACTCAAATAGCCCAAGAGAAATTGGCAAAGAACAGGTTTGCAAGTCCCACGCTTTCTGGTTTGGAATCTGGCTACTGAATCAAAGCGGGGCCGTGCTGACACAGGAGCGGGCATGGAGATCAATGGAGAAAAAAATAGAGTCCCACATATACATGCTTGAGTGACTTTTGGTATTAAAACCATTTGATGGAGGAAAGCCATACTTTTTAGCATGGTCCAAGAAAGCTGGATGCAATCAAAATGTGGCCGCTTTCATAACACGCTATATAAAATCAACTCAAAGTGGGGCCGTGACGCACACCTCTAATCCCAGTGATTGGAGGCAGAGGCAGGCAGATCTCTGAGTCCAAGGCCAGCCTGGTCTACAGAGTGAGTTCCAGGGCAGCCAGGGCTATACAGAGAAACTCTGTTTCAATAGACAAATGGACAAATCTCAAAGGAATCAAAGACTTAAGCACAAGTTCTAGAGCCATAAAAACCCTTAATAGAAACAGGAGGAACTTAATAACTTTGGACTTATCAGTTATTTCTTCAATATAACACCAAGTTCAGACAATAAAAAAAGAATCCATGGATATTTTAAAATGTTTCACAGATCAAGGCACACTGCCACTAGAAGAAAAAAAGCAGCCCACAGAAAAAGAAAAACATTTCATAATCAGGTCTCTGAGAGGACACCAATCCCCAGAATCCACAGGGAACTCTCCAGGCTCAGCACAGCAAAAAGTCAATTCAAAAAGTGAGCAAAAACTTAAACTCATTTTTACTTAAATAAGACATATAAGTGATCAATACGTACATGAAAATATTCTAATTGTTGAAAATGCAAATCCAAACCACTACTGAGCCAGGCAGCAGTGCTGCTAGGGCTCTCAAGAGATTGAAACAAGGGGACAGTGACATTCCGGACCAGCCTGACCTACATACCAGACCAGCCTGAGCTACATAATGAGACCCAGTCTCAACAAAAGCAAAACAGAACAAAAGAACGCACCAGTACAGACATATAGTACATCATACCCTGTACTGTAACTTGTGTTTTTTTATTAAAATAGGAGGGGTATGACTTTATGGTTGATTAGTTAACACTTTCCCAAGAAATGGGAGATCTCAGATTTGATCCCCAACACCAAAAATTAAAAACAAAGAAAAATAACAAATGCTGAGGCTGGAGAGCTGGCTCAGCAGAGAACCCAGGTTTGATTCCCAGCATCCACAGGGTGGCTCACAGCCACCTGTAACTCCAGTCCCAGGGGATCTGACGCCCTCTTTTTGACTTCTGCAGGCACCAGGCACCCACATGATATACAAACATACATGCGGACAAAACACTCACACAGATAAAGTAACAAATCCCAAAACAGCTACTGGTGAGGAACTCACATAGAAGGGAGTGGCAGTGCCTCTGTGTGGATGGCCACATGGATAGGCCTCTACCACAGGACAACTACTGTGGCCTGAACCAGCACTCAGCCCTCTCTCAGGGTCCACTTAGAGCAACTCTGCACAGTGCCAAGCCTCTGTTATGTCCCCACCGCAACCTTCTCCACCACCGCCACCTCCGCCGCCGCCGGCGCCGCCACCACCACTGCTCCATCTGCTGGGCACTCCTGCCCCTCCCAGATCTCTGGACTAAGGGCTGAGAAGAGGCCATGCTCACCTTGGGCAGAGCCAGCTCCTGGTCTAGCCCCACGTTGATGTTGCACATTAAGTAGAGATTTGCTGCAAACAGGGTCAGAAACAGCAGCATCTGAGGGAGAAAATGGCACATGAGAACGCCTCCCCAAACCACCTTCATCTTCCCTCAAACTTGAATGGCTTTGTTGGGCATCCTGGGAAACATCCTAGAGTTGGACAGACTCAAGCTCTAACTCCACGTACCCTCTCTGGGCCTGGGCAGCCTCCCACCATGCTCCTCCAGGTTTCTCTCCCAGAGTGGCACAAAAGAGGTGCCGACGTACCACAACAGGGCGGATGAATCTGTGCAGCAGGAAGGGAGCGTATATCTTGCGGAAGAAGCGGAGTAAGAGGCCTTCTTTTTGTTTAGGTGGGGGCAGCTTCCGGGTTGAAAAGCAGCATAAGACATCCGGGCGAGAGGCCTAGAGAATGACAGCCCCTCAAGACTAGGTCCAAGGCAGACCACAGGATCCACCTCATCCAAGAAAGTCCTGGAGATTTTGTATGAGTGCTCTATCTGTATGAAGAGGGCATTGGATCCCAGTATAGATGGTGACTGATCCCAGATGTGGTTGCTGGGAATTGAACTGGGGGCCTCTGGAAGAGCAGCCAGTGCTCTTAACCGCTGAGCCATCTCCCCAGTCCCCACTGTAGTTTTTGTTGGTTTTACTTCCTGTCTTAATAAATACTGAATTTTACATCATCAAAAAAATTCCGCCAACCAACCAGAGCTTCCAGGGACTAAACCACTACTGAAAGACTATACATGGACTAACCCAGGGCTCCAACTGCATATGTAGCAGAGAATAGCCTTGTTGGGGCACCAGTGGAAGAGGAAGCCTTTGGTCCTGCCAAGATTGGACCCCAGTGCAGGGGAATGTGGGTGGGGGTAAAGGAGGTGGATAGGGAGAACACCTGTAGGGGGGAGGGGGAGTGGATGGGGGGGCTTATGGACAGGAAACGGGGAAAGGGAATAACATTTGAAATGTAAGTAAAGGGGTTGGGGATTTAGCTCAGCGGTAGAGCACTTGCCTAGCGAGCGCAGGGCCCTGGGTTCGGTCCCCAGCTCCGGAAAAAAAAAAAAAAAATGAAATGTAAGTAAAGAAATAGATCTAATAAAAAATGAGAATAAAAAATTCCTATTAACTTTTTATAACTTATTTTATAAACATACATACTTTTAAAGGGGTTGATGTTACTACCACAATTAACTGAAAAGAAATTCTCTTTCTACGGGAAATTGGTGAGCACAGAGCCCCAAACACTCTGTGTCAGAATAATGTCCCTGCCTCCCACCCAATTCTCCTGACTACCCTGTAATGCCACATCTTCCGGAGAATGTAGGGACACTGGCAGGGTAAGGCCCTTGATCCTGACCCAGTTGTCTTTACCTCCTGCCTCTTGCTATCCAGGGAGAGCAGGGCCACAAAGGCGGTCATCTGGAGCAGGAAGTCGAGGATAATTGCTAAGCCAGAGGTCAAGGCGAAGGTCCTCACAGCTGGCATGGGGGTCAGGGCCCCTGTTGAGGGCACAGGGTCTGTCAGATCATCTGGCATCGTGGGCCAGATGCCAGCACAGAAGAAGGGAACACCCACTGCCTTCCGAAAGCCTGTGCCCCGCCTTAGAATAACCTAGCAGACCTGATCCTAGGTGGAGGACAGCCCTTGCTCACCTAGAAAGAAGCAGATGGCCTCAGAGAGGCTGCACAGCAGCATGCTGGGGGCCACACTGCCCAGGGTACGGCCAATGTGAGCCTCTCGCTGTTCCCCAGGCATCCTAGGTAGCCTCTGCATGGGCAAAGAGACAGAGTACACACAGGGTGCGCCAAGGTCACCAAGTTTTAAAGGTTTAGAGTCCCGGCCAAAACTAAGGAACTTCTAGACCTTCTGGAGACAGAAGAGCCCACTAACAGCTCACGGCCACACTTTTCTGCTTCTGTGTTGTGATCTAAAGAACCACGTGGCGCATTCTAGACATGAAAGGGACCGAGTGTTCGTGTCGCTCAAAGTGTTTGGCAGCAGAGAGAGACTAAATGGACTCTGGTTTGTGCTTATAGCATGGGATGCCACACCTGGAATTGCAAAGGCGGGAGAGAGGTACCTATAATACACTAGGAAGCTCACTGGATGTTGTGTGGGTTTCACTGGAAGTAAGGTCAAGATGGCTCAATTAGTATGAATGCGTTTGTGCCAACCCAGGCTATTTCCTTCATGTGTAAATCTACAAGAATGCCAGCCACTCTGTAGAGGGCATTGTCCAGTGAGGATGTTGGGTATGAAGAACCCCTCCCTTCTTACCTGGTAC
This sequence comes from Rattus rattus, assembly GCF_011064425.1. Taxonomy (NCBI): domain Eukaryota; kingdom Metazoa; phylum Chordata; class Mammalia; order Rodentia; family Muridae; genus Rattus; species Rattus rattus. The sequence continues at coordinate 75,154,049 of NC_046164.1, forward strand.
TCAAGAACAAAGATGAAGATGTTGTCAGCTCCCACAGCTAGCACCAGGAAAGGTACCACTTGGATGATAACCAGAGAAGAGGGGACACCCAGGTAGGAGTAGAAGCCCATGGCAGCCAGAACTGCTCCCAGCACAACAATCACCCCACCTAGGCCCAGAGTAGCCTTGGACTCCACCTGCAATTCAATGAGACTCAGCCCATTGGCTTCCAGGGCACCCACCCAGACCCTCCTTACTCCTCAGGTTGGGGGAGGATCGGGCAGGCACCCTTGGTGCTCACGTGCCACCCACCTCAATGAAGAACCCACATTTAAGTCTCTATGCTAAACCATCCTCCCAGAGCGGGCCCATGGCACCAAAAAGTGCAGGTGTGCCTGGCTGTGTCTTCCTAGAATTGCACTGCATGGCCTTTTAAATGGTAGCTTTGCATGTAGATGGCGGGAATATGTCGGAGAGCAGGAAGAAAGCCTTGAGCCTTTCAATGCAGAAAGCATGCAAGAAATGCTACCCTTCCCTTGGAGGGTACCCATCCCTCTCTGGATGTGTCCAACTTGCTCTTTTAAGGTGCCCTCTCTCGGGAAACTTTAGAAAACCTTCTGGAGATGTCCTAGGCTCACTGTGTCCCTCTGGCTCTCACCGCTACTCGGCTCCATCTGGAGTAGCTGCCTAGGGCCAGGGAGATGTACAGGAAGACGATAATGTAGCTGATGGCAAAGACAGGCAGGTCCTGGATGGTGGTGCGGTTAATCTCATCCTCCAGAGAGCGCTGCAAACACAGAACCAGCGCTCACTGACCACACTGAGTTTCCATATTGAGTGGCAGCACGCGCTAGGGATGAACTATGGGAGCCTCTAACACAAGCGTCACATCTGGGTGGGCACAGGTGTTCACTGCCAGAGGCCATTCAGGAACAAGTAGAGCCTAGATGTGGGTTTGACTGGAATTTGACCCACACCATTAGGGATTGCAGGCATAGGACCAAGGGACTCCGCAAGGCCCGTACCTCAGCTGAGAACGCAACCTGGAACTTGTCACTTGTGTTCCTCTGGAAGGATTCCATTTCCTTCAAGAAAGCCTCCTCCCAGAGCTTGGCCTGGGCCATGCGGGGATCATCAGCGGGGTAGTTATTGAGAGAGAAGGTTATGATCAGCGCTTCTGCCTCGGAATAGTCCGTGCCTGGGAAGAGAAACTCTGAGCCTTCCTCCGATTGAACCCTTGACCCTTCCCCACTCAGGCTGTACCCTTCCCCCTTCCTGTTCTTCTACTGTGTCCTCACTCTAATGACAGCCTTATCCAATGCTTTGTTTCCCTTTCCCACAAAGGCACAGAACTAAAGCTCCTGGGTAGCCTTGAGAGATGAGGGAAGTGGCCGAGGGGAGGTAGGAAGGTGTCTGTCTACAGCACCCTTAAGCCAGGCCCCCAGATACCGGAAACACTAATCACCACAGCCTCTCCCTCCTCCTACCTATTATCTCTGCACTAAGACTGTCCCTTCAGTAGCCTCCCAGGGCCTACCTCACTTACCTTGGTATCCCCCAACAGCAAGGAAGGGGAAGACAGGAGCCCCGTAGTCAGCTATGCAGCTCAGGGCCAGAGACGTGCCATCTTTGAACGTGAGAGGGGCACTAGAGGGAAACCACAAAAGGGAAGAACCTTTCTTGGCCCTGCCTGGACCCTTTGGCCCCACCCTACCCCAGGCCCTTTGCTCCCTATTGGAGGAGCAGTGACAAGGCCCAGAGGGCTCAAAATGGCCATCTTTCCACAAGGTAGTCTCACATGGTCCCCTAGTCCACTGAATGTGGTAGGGGTTGCCTTGGAGACCCCTTGGGCAGGTAATGCCTCCCATGTCCCCTCACATTGTCAAACCTTCCAGACCTGTCATTATCCCAGTTGCACATGAGCGTCACCATCAAGGGATGAGCCCAGATCGGAGCCGGGGCCATCTCCTTCCCAGATCTCACTGCTGTTCTTCATTTCCTCCCTCCCAGAGCCTGAAACCCACCTAAGTGTTGTTGAGCCCTGGGACTCAGAGCCACGTGTCTACAGCTACCCAAGCTGTGCCCTTGGACAGACCTGTGCCCTTCAATGAACCCCTTTCTACAGAGCACACCTCTGTGGAGACAGAACAGGACAGCAACACAAAGCTCTTTACATACATTCTGAAGTCCAAGCCCGTGATTGATCGACAGAGCCGGATTGCTGTGTGGCCTTAAGCATCTTACCATACCACTCTGAGCCTCGGGTATCCAGCCTATGCAATTAACATAACTGACTCACCAAGGGTTGGGAGCATCCGAAAATCAAAACAGATAGCACAAGTCAAGTGCGATGGCCCAGGCCTGCAGCCACAGCATTCGGGAGGCCGAGGCAAGGGTGTGAATCTGAGGGACACCTCATAGAGTGGGACTGTCCAAAACCAAAATAAAAGCAACGGCCACAAAACCCACACTGCATTGTGCATGGGTGATCCCTGATCCCTCTCAATGCTCCCTCTCTGCTTTCCTATCTGAGGCATGGACACTCTAGGAAGCAGCCTGCACTTGAGACTCAGCCGAGGAGAGTCAGCCAGTAGCACAGAGAGACAGCAAAAGCTTTCTGCTCTAATATGGCGGATCTAAAGACTATGAAGCCTGGGACCTACAGGGTCAGAACTGTTTTCATAAGAGCACTCAGGTGTGGTTACCTAGAGTAGAGGCAAGGCCATTTGGGGCACCTCGCTCTCCGTATTTTTCTCCAGGAGCCCCCTCCACCCTCTGACTCTCTCACCACCTTTCCCTTGGTCTTTTGAGCTCGATGGCAACCTGTTTATGCCAGCCAACATGGACAAAGCCGGAAGTAGAACCTCAACATCATAAGGTTGCAGACAAAGCCGCTCTTGAATCCATAGCCTGATGTCTGGGGCCAGAGACTAACCACGGTCCTGCCTGAGCCCAGACGAACACATTTCTAGCCAATCATGAGGCTACCACAGTCCCTACAGATCATGGCACAGAGTGCAGAAAACGAAACATTGCAAACACAAACACTACCTGAGTCATCGCTTTGGGATTTAAACTAAGACCACAACAGCAAGGGAAGAAGAGAGGGCTCAGACGTTACATGGAGTTTCTGCAAAGGAGCAGGGTTTGGTTCCCAGGACCCACCTGACTGCTTATAATTGACCTCAACTCCAGTCCCTGAAAGCCTAGCAACTTCTTCCGGCCTCTTCAGCACCGAGCACATATATAAGCAGTGCACATACGTACGCACAAGCAAAATATTCATTCGTGTGAAGTTAAAGCAATTCTAAAAATTACTAGGTTGACGCCACGGCAGGAGTGTCATGGAAGGAACGATCGTATGGATTTGAGCTGGAAAGACTGTTAGGACAGAAGTGCTGGGGAGAACAGGCATAAGATGGGAGTGAGCTCTAAGAAGGGACCCAAATAGACGCAGACACGTGATGACCCTGACATATACACATAGGAGCTGTCCCTGGCTCTGAAGGATGGAACTATGTTCTGGCCCAGTTCCTGGGGAGGGGGAGGGGGGGCGGGCATAGCAGTACCCACCATTTCTCCTCGAATGTACTCACTTTGCACAGTAGAGGAAATGGTCCTTCCAGTCCACCAGGGAGGTCTGGCCATTCAGAGTCTGGTTGGCCGTGAGCAGCAGGAGGGTGCGGTTGTTCTGGAAGTACTGAAGGAGGCTGTTGACACAGCAGTCGGAGAGGCTGGTGTTATATGGGTTGAGGGGGGCATAGCAGATGTCCTGGAGGGAGATGTTGCGCTCTGCCTCAGGGGACCACACTTGCAGGTGTCGAAGCCTCTCCTGAAGCTCCAGCAGCTCCAGCAGGAAGTCCAGGGACAGGATCCCACTGAAGTTCTTGGACCCTAGCAGTAGGGAGTCGTACTTGTAGCTGGACCTGTTCCGAGCTGTCACGAAAATCTGGTTGGTTCGAAAGAAGGGGCCGAAATGCTCATCATGGAAAGACTTCTCTTTCCGGGCCTGGCTCTTGGGGGCCGACCACAGTTCCACAGGGTCTGTGGTGAGTTCAATAAATGTCAGGCCTGCTGCCAAGGCTATCACAACGATGAAGGACAGTGCTAAGACGGTGAGTGGCCACGAGGCCACCCTTGTGCCCCAGCTCTGGAAGAACCGGCCCAGGATGGTATGGGGTGAGGGTTTGTGCTTATGAGGGAGTTTGGGGGCTTCCTGGGGGCCTGCTGCCTTGTTCTTTTTCCTGTTGGAAACCACTCGGAGATGCACAAGGACAGCGGAGAACAACACAAAGACAGCAGTGAAGATGATGATGAGGGCCAGCCAGCCTGGCATGCGACCCATGTAGAAGGAAGGACGCAAGGCCTCGGGCGGAGGGATGACAGGGCAGGACGCCGCACAGTCCTGGCAGGAGCAGACTGCTGAGTCATCACCCTGAGACTCGTTGCAGGGTGCGATCTTCCCATTCAGTGGCTGGATCCCATCCGGCAGGGCCTGGCCAGGCTCCAAGAGGTGGAAGGTGATATCCAGCGGAGCCAAGCCATTCCCTGTGTCTCCTTGGAAGTTGAGCCAGCGCTGAGCATTGCAGAGGGCGGAGCCATACACTCCACACATGCTGCCCACGGCCAAGGAAGCGGCCGCAGGGATGCGCACCTGGCTGCAGGACTCATAGGCCTTCTCAGCAAAGCTGCGCTGATAAAAGGCCTCATAGGCCACCACGGCAGGAGGCTCTCCAGCGCCCCGCTCAACCACCCGGGTGACGTTGATGAAGAGGCTCTGGTCAGGGCTGCAGGTGTTGTGGCAGTGTAAGCTCACAAAATTGTCAGAGCAGGCCGGGCAGCGCGTGAGGAGGGCCTTGGTGATGGACATGCTGCTTTCTAACGACAGCAGCTGCTTGGTAGAGCAACAGGCAAAAGTGGTATTGGGGCCGTTGTATAGGCGGGGGCAGATGCGCTGGAGAAGAGCCAGGTGTTCACCCGTGACCTGGCGGGCCGGGGTGTTAGACAGGCAGGATACATTGGATAGTGACGTGAGGCCTCCAGAGAGCTCTGGGTTTTTCCCGCACTCTTCGTAAAAGGTGCAGACCCCAGCTTCGTGTTTGGGTGTGTATAGCTCACCCTGGGCCTGCAGAAAGGACCAAGAACATCCATGAGCCCTAAGTCTGGTTGGCACAGTCAGGTACTGTCTGCCGAGTGAGAGGCCAGGGAGTCTATGGGAATGAAGCACAGCAAGTAAGGGGCTGGGAGTGCTAGGGGGAGGCTCGTGGGGGGGGGGGCACATGCTATGCTTAGGGTGCCAATAGAGGGGCACTCTCCCGATGGACAGTGACCGGGTTATTCAGAAAAGGAAGCAATCTGATAGACTGTGGCCTTAAAAGGTCATGCTGCAGGGGAGAGGAGGAGAGAGCGACCTCTATTACTGTCAGCTTGAGTATCCAGGCTGGACACCACACCGAGGTCAGGGTCCTTTGTACAGGGTCTATACAAGGCTCTTCCCCTACCCCATCCCACCCCCTGCCACCCCATCCTACATCCTGCATTGGCAAATGCTATCACCTGAGAGTAAACAAGTATGGTACAGGATCTCCTCCCAACGCCAGAATAGTTAAAGGTGCTGTTCACTGAGGTCTATCTCCAGCGCCTGACTTGGTCCCCATTTCACCACAAACAAAGGTCCCATCCCTTTGCCTCTCTGACCCTCGTCCCTTTAACCCCTTGATCTGGAGACCCTGCCACCAGCACTTATATTTGGGCATGGGAAACCTCCCATAGCCATGGGACCCTTCCTTGTTATCGGGTACCCAGATTGCCTTGCCCTAATGGGAGACACTAGGAAGTAGTCACAAGCAACAGACTCACCGCGCTCAGGAGCAGGGCCCAGAGCAGCCATCCCAGCCAGGCAGCTGCCATCCCAGGGCCAGGAAGTGATCAAGGAAAAGCAGGGCCAGGCTTCAGAGACAGTTGGGGAAAGCTGAGGACTGGCCCCCCCAATTTTCACATTAAGACAGCCTCCTCGTCTTAGTGACAACCCTCATCGGCCACATTGGGGCCAATAGGACTGTACGGTACTGGTTAATAATTTACACTCTCTCTTCCCTCACATCAGATGGCACCATCCCGCCTCCGCCTTCTTAGGTGAACTTCCTCGTGAAGGTGCTGGGGTTTCCGATCATTTCTTGATGCAACCAAAGTCTAATGAGAGCCAACTGGGCAAGAGATGCAGTGCTGTTCCTCCGCTAGACCAGATACTGGCCTGGCTTTGGCCTTGGGGGCTTAATGTAGCTGCAGAACAACATTGTCCTGGACTTGGCCTCCAACCTGCAGTCTGACCCATCTCCTCTTGAGACCAACATCAGGTGTAGGCTCAGACTCACCAGTCATCCTAGCAACTGAATAGTTGATATTAGTACCAGATAACACACACTAAGGGAGAGCGATTCCACAACAAGAGTCCTGACAGGGAACGGGACCACAGATTCCTTGGATCCCTGTACCCTCCTCCTCACTCCTTCTGTGTGTCTTTCTTCTGAACAAACCAGGTTAGGAGCTCTGAGAGGCAAGTCCCAGCCAACCTGGGCCCAGGTACATGGTTCGCCCTCTGCTTCTTTCCAAGAAGAAACTTCCAGTCTTTCCTTGGGCCCTTGCTATCACCAAGACAGTCCAGGACCTTGGCCCCTATTGCCAGGGCTGAGCTGCTGATAATTGCTACAAGGTCACTCATGAGGCTACCTATTGAGACAACTTCAGGGAGGGGCTCCTATCGAGCTCTGCCAGTGTCTCAGGGATGACTCTGGTGGGCTCCGAGGGGATCCACCAAAGCTTAGGCAGGGAACAAGAGAGGCTGAGAAGAAGGGCCCAGAGCCTTCTCTTGTGCAGGGCTAACCCCACACAACATTTCCTGCTTCCCTAGTTCCTCCCTGGATATCACTCACTCATCTTCTTGTCCTGAATGTTCTCATTTTATTTGAGAGCCTGAGACAAGTATCCTAGGACAAATGAAATGGGTTATTGGGAAGGTGACTTCAGGTGACTGCAGGGGGCTGAGCAGGCAAAGAACCATGAGATGTGAGGAAACTGATCAAGATGGATTCAAGAATAGCTCCTATCCCTGAGACCTCCAGGACTCAGGGGAAAACGCCCTAGGGGATCCATGCCAGAGGACGAGGGTGTGGTACTGTCTACATCTGCAAGTCATTGATTGAGGACACTCCCAGAATTACTGATAGGGGCATGGTGGTGCATACAATCAATCCCAGCACTCAGGAGGAAGGGGCTGTCAGTTCAAAGCCAGCCTTGTCTACAGGAGCAAGTTTCAGAATAGCCGGGGGGTCTACGGCCATACCACCCTGAACGCGCCCGATCTCGTCAGAATAGCCGGGGTGACAGAGTGAAACCCTGTCTCAAAATAAAATAAAATAAAATAAAATAAAATAAAATAAAATAAAACAATACTGCTGTCACGTGAAAATGCCAAGAACCCAAATGGGGGGCTTTGAAGCCTTGCCTTCTCCGTGTCAGTTCCTATGAGGGGGGCAGGGGTCACACACTCTCATGTCACTGCCTATGGAGAGGTCATGAACATGTGACACTGGGGGGGTCACCCAGTCTCATGTTACTGCCTATGGGGGGGGTCATGAACATGTGACACAGGCTTGCATACTTGCTGTTTTCCCCTTGATTTTAACACCCTATTGCCTTCGATCTCTGATCACCATGTTTATTGGAATTGTCATCCATGGGGCAGGGAGGGGTCTACTCTCCCAGCATTGGAAATTAGGCTGGTGGCCAAGATTTTAATTTTATAAATAAATGTCCATTGACACGTTTTTGTCTAAGATGTCTTCTCCTTCTCCTTCTCCTTCTCCTTCTCCTTCTCCTTCTCCTTCTCCTTCTCCTTCTCCTTCTCCTTCTCCTCCTCCTCCTTCTCCTTCTCCTTCTCCCTCCCCTTCCCTTCCCTCTTCCCCTTTCTTTCTGCTTCCTCTTATTCTTTCTCTTCTGCCTCTTCCTCCTTCTCTTTTTTATTTATGGAACGTGCCTCCTTCAAATGTGTCCCCAGAGCTGAAACCTATGATTTTAAGTGCATTTATGACTCTGAAGTGCACAGTTAGCAATTTCATTCCTTGGGCTACATGAGGATTATCAGACGATAATCAGATTCCGTTACCGTATCTAGCTAAGGTTCAGTCCCAACTCTTACAGGACAGACATCAGTGACGCCAGCAAGCACAGGGCTTCATCATATACTCACCTAATCATATCAGTGTCTCATCCCACTTTCATAGTCACGCATTATGTTTGCCAGGCTTCACTAACTTACTAACTGCAGTATGATAAAAGGATACCACCGGGCTTGTGGGGGGAGGGCTTGGTACTAAGGGTTGAACCCCAGACTTGCACATGGTAAGCATGTGCTACACCACTGAACTGAACAGCCAGCCATGAGATCTCTCTCTTTTTTTTTTTTTTTTTTTTTTTTCAGAGCTGGGGACCAAACCCAGGGCCTTGCGGTTGCTAGGCAAGCGCTCTACCACTGAGCTAAATTCCCAACCCCATGAGATCTCTTTTTAGTTTAATTTTTATTAGTCATACAATTACCTCTGACTACAATGTAGTCTGTCACTCAGAGCAGCATTTCACACTGTGCCAGGGGGCAGCTTGGAGTTGGGGTAGGGCAGTGCTCTGGGCCCAGGATGTTTGCTTGGTAGTTCTCCAAGGGAAGCTGTTTGTTTAGGCAGGCCCTGGAGATGTGATGAGGGTTCACTAATCTGGCTTCTCTGTACTCCAGTAGGCTGGAGAGATGGCTCAGCGGTTAAGGGCACCGGCTGCTCTTCCAGAGGTCCTGGGTTCAATTCCCAGCAACCACATGGTGGCTCATAACCATCTGTAATGGGATCTGATGCCCTCTTCTGGTGTGTCTGAAGACAGCTACAGTGTACTTATACATAATAAATAAATAAATAAATAAATAAATAAGTCTTTAAAAAAAAAAAAACGAGTTTGGGGGGCCTATGTGAAAAGGCAAGGAAGGTGGCCCATGTTACCGTGAACGTGAGTAGCCATATCCCCAACTTTTGGCTCTTTGGGGTACTGCACCTTCATTTCCTTGTCTTCAGACTGTATTTGGTGAAGGGCTGTGCCCACAGTTCAGACAGGGGTACACTCCCTGTACTCAAAGCCTCTTTTGTCACAGGCAGTGGCCTTGTGATCTGCCTGCAAACACCTGCATTAAAGGCAACTTGCAGAGAGGCTGTGACATCCTTGCCCTGCCCACCTTTCGTACTCTAGACAGAGAGACTGAATATCTGGAGTTCTAGTGTATCTTGCGGTCCCGAAGGATCAGTAAATGATGATTTTTAAAATAGGCCATTCAGGAGTGACATCAGAAAACCAGTAAACAGGGAAGCTCTAAGATAGCATCTCTCCATAGAAACATTGATAAAATAAGCTGAGATGTCAGGACGAACTTTGTAGGCTCTCGAAAAAAAATAGATAAATGTCTATAGCAACCAGGCAAACAAAGAATTAAAAAAAAAAAAAGCTGGCCTGAAAAATTCTAGGGCAGGTTTATGACGCTTTTACTCACCTTTGCCTCTTGTCTTCCCCAGTGTAGCGCCTGCCTCTGTCTTAAAGCAACAGGAGCAGCTGCTTTACAACACAGAGGGAACTGGGTGAAGGTGCACACCTTTAATCCAGGTGCCTGGGAGGCAGAGGCAGGCAGAGCTGTATGAGTTCCAGGCCAGCCTGATCTACAGAGTGAGTTCCTGGACAGCCAGGGCCACACAGAGAGACCCCGTCTTGTAAAAACAAAAACCACAGACAAACCACAGAGGGAATTCTGTTCAGGGCTGATCAAACATTCATTGATCAGCTTAAAGATAGGACACTACTCCAAACTGTACCTGGGGTAGAGTTTATAAGAAGAGACCCACAAAGGACCAACCAGCTCAAAGAAGCTAGGCAAGTAGAAAGTTGAAAAGCGGCTGTTGTGTTCTGGGAGAAAGGATGATAAATCCGTCTCTTTAGGATACACCATCACCTCTCACCCAGCAGTCACAAAGCATCCAGATTCCCAAGCCCACTAGTAAAATGTGGGCTGACCTTCCTTCCATTCTCCCTTTGGTTAAAATTGGTTTTGAGACAGACTTTCTCTGTGTGGAACCTGCCTGCCCTGGAGACCAGATTTGCTCTGGAGACCAGATTGGCCTGAAATTCACTGTGTATCCTAGAGATGACTCTGAACTCATAGCAATCCTCCTGTCATAGCCTGAAGGTTGGGATTGCAGGTGTGAGCCACCACACCCAGCCTTTCAGACCCTCACTAAGCACTGCCACTTTTTTTTTTTAAACAAAAATATCATCTAGATCGATAACATCAAAGGTTAAGAAAGTGAAACCAGGTAGGGAACCTGGGTCCTATGATAGAGAGGTTGTACCTAGGAACCTGGCTGAGAGATGACCCAGGGGTCAAGTAAGAGCATACATATCTTCACAGGGCTTTGTCTCAGGATGCTGCTTCTCTACACTCTGCCATGTGGTCTTTATTTGTTCTCTAAGACTAAATCCAGGAGCCATTTGAACAGCAATATAAACTGCCTCACCATGGAACCTAGATCCTACCGTTCTTCTGCCTTGGTAGCCTATGCATATGTAGGCAAGCACTCATAAAATAAAAAGAATTTTATTTTTTAAAATCACAAAGGTGAGGGGTAGGGGATTTAGCTCAGTGGTAGAGCGCTTGCCTAGTGCGCAAGGCCCTGGGTTCGGTCCCCAGCTCCGAAAAAAAAAAAAAAAAATCAAAAAAAAATTTTCAAAATTCCTAAAAAAAAAAAAAAAAACCCTAAAAAAAAAAACGCAAGGAAAATGTTAAAGTAAAAAAAGCTAATAAAACCTGTAAAAAAAAAAAAAAAAAAAATAAAAAATAAAAAAAAAAAAAAAAAAAAAAAAAAAAAAAAAAAAAAAAAAAAAATAAATAAAAAAAAGATAGTATGAAAAAAAGGGCTGAGAGATGGCTCAGTGGTTAAGAGCACTGACTGCTCTTCCAGAGGTCCTGAGTTCAATTCCCAGCAACCACATGGTGGCTCACAACCATCTGTAAAGAGATCCGATGCCCTCTTCTGGTGTGTCTGAAGACAGCTACAGTGTACTTATATATAATAAATGAATAAATCTTAAAAAAAAAAAAAAAAAGATAGTATGAGAATGAGTTTGAGGCCAGTCTGGGCAACTTAGCCAGATCCCATTTAAACAAAAAGGTTATGGAATGAAATAAAAATATAGAAAATGTGTTGTAAAACAACTAAAAAGTCGAATGAAATAAAAACCTAGAAAACCAAATGTGTGTACAGGAAAGATGTACTAACAGGGAAATTTTGAGTTCAACTACATATATCATAAAAGAAATGATCAGTGTGGAGAGGCAGACTGTGGTGCAGCATTCAAAACGCTGAAGCAAGAAGACTAGATGTGACCCTCCCTGCCCCCAGGAGCAGAGATGACAGATAGATGGGGTCGGGGGAGGTGTTCAGAAGCCCCGTGAATAGTAAGGGCACACTGGGACTAGCTTCGGGGAGACAGATCAACTTTACTTGGGGTGATTCAAGGGTTATGTAGTTTTGGGTTAAGAGGGTAGGAATATCCAAGGTAAGCAAAGGTCATTGACTGAAGGCTTAAGGTACTTAGATGTCTCATTACCATAGGGAAGAATTCTAGGAATCTCAGGTTCTAGCTGAATGGGTTCTACTGGGAGAAAGGAAGCTGGACCTGTAATCTTAACCAAGGAATGACATTCCATTTGCAGGTTTACGGTAGGATGTGGGGTCTGGGATTGTAATGGCTATTCCTGGTTGTCAACTTGACTTTATCGGGAATGAACTACAATCCAGAATTGGAGAGCTCACGTGTGATCCAGATCTTGAAGCCGGAAGACACAAGTTTCTGATCTGGATCTTGACATGGAGATCTTGAGGCATAGTGGCCATGAAAGGCTTAGATCCAAGGAAAGTAGTACCTGCCTTTAATCCCAGGAGACTAAGGCAAGGAAATCTCAAGGTCATCCTAGGACAAAACAAGTCCCAGATCCCAGGCATGGTGGTACACACCTTTAATCTGGGCCATACGTTCTGCTGGAGACTTATATAACGACATTGGAAGAAGGAAGATTTGCTCTTCTTTGCCTGCTTGTATTTACTTGCTAGCACATCTGTTGAAATCTACTTCTACAGAAGATCAGCTGAAACAACTAGTTTCATGGGACTGAGCAACTACTAGATTCTTGTTTTGTTTTTGTTTTGTTTTGTTTTGTTTTGTTTTTTTTCCGGAGCTGAGGACCGAATCTAGGGCCTTCCGATTGCTAGGCAAGTGCTCTACCACTGAGCTAAATCCCCAACCCCAACTACTAGATTCTTAGACTTCCCATTCACAGCTGACCATTTTTGGAGTATTTAGACTATAGACTATAAGTCATCACAATAAATTCCCTTGATATATAGAGACATTCCATAAGTTCTGTGATTCTAGAGAATCCTAACTAAGACAAATTGGTACCGGGAGTGGGGTGTACTCCTACCAGGAGCCACACATTCAATTAAATTGGAAGCTCAAATTTCCCCCTGGTCATTTTGGGTTTCTAATGCCCTTAAACCAAAAGGCTAAGAAAGGAATAACAGTGTTAGAAGGGATGACAGATCTGGGGAAATTGGATTTTTTTTTCCACAATGAAGATAAGAAGGATTATGTCTGGAGTGCAGGAGATCCCTTAGGGTGTCTCTTAGTACTACCATGTCCTATGATTAAAGTCAGTAGAAAACTACAACAGCCTAATCCAAGCAGAATGACAAAGGACAAAAGACCCATCAGAAATGAAGATATGGGTCATTTCACCAGGAAAAGAGCCAAGAAGACCTGCTGAGGTGCTTGCAGAGGATGGAGGAAATACAGTAGAGGAAGGTAGTTATAAATACCATCTAAGGCCACATGACCAGTTGCAGAAATGAAGACTATAAAGTAATATGAATGCTTCTGTTTTATATTGTTAACACAATTGTATAGCTAACGTGCTTTTTTCCAATTTCTTTAGTATCAATTGGTACTCAAGTTGAGATACTAAAAGAATGTTCCCAAAGGACAATGCCCCATTGTTAATTTACAAGTGTGTTTGCGATGGTACAAAGAATAGTTGTATCATGTTAGGTGTACTTATGATCTTGTTATTGTTTCATGTGGACATGAGATATTATTTGTGTCAGGTTGACAAGGGGTAGAGTGTAATGGCTATTCCTAGTTGTCAACTTGACTACATCTGGAATGAACCACAATCCAGAATTGGAGGGCACACCTGTGATCCAGATCTTGAAGCTGGAAGACACAAGTTTCTGACCTGGATCTTGGCATGGAGATCTTGAGGCACAGTGGCTATGAAAAGCTTAGGTCCAGGCAAGGTAGTACATGACTTTAATTCCAGGAGATAAAGCCAAGCATATACAAACCAACACAGGGACCCACCACCCACCCAGGTTAAGAAGAGAAAGCCTTACAAAGGGAGTCCCCACTTTGCAGTGAGCACAGAGGGCTATCCAGACAATGGTAGATTTCAACCTTAATTATCAGGGCAACAGCTGACAGCTTCTTCCTCCTCCTCTTCCTCCTCCTCCTCCTCCTCCTCCTCCTCCTCCTCCTTCTCCTCTTCCTCCTCCTCCTCCTCCTTCTTTATTTAAGTCAAATAATTTATTAGCACATAGGACCCTCCAGAAAAATATTGCCTTGTGGTCTGTTGGGAAGCAGCAAAGGCAGCACCTGTATTCTGTCATCATCTTCGGTGTGCACTTCTAAGTCCCAGCCCAGCTGTGCAGCCCTCATTTTCGTAGCTTCGGGATATGGTATTGGGACACGTGGGAGGGGCAGCCCTGCTACTCATTTTGAAGTCATTCCATGGTTATCACTTTAATATAAAACTCAGTTGTCTAAATGTACCCACTACCCACAGGAGCAGTGACTAAAGAACCTTTGGCCCCCACTTCCCTGGTCGGCGGTGGAGGAAGGGCAGGCGAGGCAGGCTAGAGGCACAGTCTTTATTGGGTTCACACTAGGAATCCATTGGTCTTGAGGACCTCTGTGAACTTGCAGATTTTCTTCTCCACATTGTTTTCTGCCTGTTTCCATAGCCTCAAGGGCTGCTTCTTCTTCCAATAGTGGATCTTGGCCTTTTCCTAACGTTTCTCCTCCAGAGTGGCTGTCACTGCCTGGTACGTCTACCTGACCGCATGAGCCAGACGCCCCAGGTAAGCAAACTTTCTGGTAGGCTTCAGCCGCACAGCCTTGACGGCAGCAGGGACCACCATCTGCTTTTCCTTGTCATGGGGTGGAGGGATCCCATTCAACACTTTGAGGCGTTCCAGGGCAGCCTGGCCTCTCTTGGTCTTGTGGGGCAGCATGCCTCCCACCGTGCGCCAAAAAATATGGCTTGGGGCTCGGAAGTGGTAGGGACCTCGAGAAAGGCTGGTGTTTATCCGCTTTCGGAGAGAGGCCAGAGACTTTAACTTGTTTCTGTAGAAATTTCCAGAAATGTTGATGCGCTCACAGCGCACAACCACCACCTTCCAGCCCAGCTGTACCTGCTGGGCCACAATGGCCGCCAGGCGGCCCAGAAGATGGCCCCGGCCATCCAATACTAGAACCTGCCCCTCCGCCATCTTCGGCAGCTGCCTAGGAAAAGCAGCTGACAGCTTTTTACAAAGTGAGGTCCTATCTCTTACACCAAAACAATAATAAAAGGTGGTTGTGTTTTACTTTGCTGTGTAAGGGCTTTTTATTTGCATTTGAGACAAGGTCACACTCACCGAGTAGCCCTGGTTGGCCTGGAACTCTGTATGTTGACCAAGTTTGCAGCAAACTCACAGAGATCAGCCAGACTCTGATTTCCAAGTGCTGGAATCAAAGGTGTGAGGCACTGTGTCCAACAGCACAATGGTTGCCAGACTCGGGCTTTTTGTGACTAAAAAGGTATATGGTTCAAACGGGAGTATATGGTTCAAAATGGATGATTGTGCAGATGTGCATGTGTGTGTGTGTGTGTGTGTGTGTGTGTGTGTGTGTGTGCGCGTGCGTGCGTGCATGTGCAGGACAGAACAGCCAGAGGTGCACAACGAAACCTTGTGTTGAAAAAAACAAAAACGGGCTGGAGAGATGGCTCAGTGGTTAAGAGCACTGGCTGCTCTTCCAGAGGTCCTGAGTTCAATTCCCAGCAACCACATGGTGGCTCACAACCATCTGTAATGGGGTCCAATGCCCTCTTCTGGTGTGTCTGAAGACAGCTACAGTGTACTCACATACATAAAATAAATAAATTTAAAAAAAAAAAAGAAAAAAACAAAAACAAAAAATTCTCTAGGCTGGAAAGATGGCTACGTAACTAAGAGCAGAGGTTACTCTTTTAGAGGACAAGTTTTTGATTCCCAGCTCCCACTCAGAGGCTCACAACCATCTATAACTAAGGGGATGCAGGGACTCTGACACCCCCTTCTGACTTCCACAGGCACTAGATGCACACACGTGGTTCAGACACTCAGGCAAAACATCCACAAACATAAAATAAAATTATAACTAATAATAACAATAACAACAACAACAACAATAATAATAATAGTCTCTTCCCAGTAATAATAATGATAATAATAATAATAATAATAATAATAATAGTCTCTTCCCTATATACTCCAGACATTTTGGTCTTCTCTCATTTTCTTCTCTACATCTCTCTGAGTGCACGGACTGGACCCTTTTTCTCTTTCTCTTCCTCCTCCCGCCCCTTCTCTCTCCTCATGGTGACTTCCCTGGCCTTGGTCCTTGGGGCCAGTGAACTCACCCGAGACTAGCTTTCCAATAAACCTGGGCTAGAAAGTTCAGGGTTGGAGGCAGGGTATGCCAGGTAGGGACTGAGGGATTCTGGAAGAACCTGGAGGCCAGGTCTGCTGTATGTAAAATATGTACCTCAGTCCCCTGTTCTGGGATCCAAAACCAAAGCACTAGTGCGGAAGAGTCTCATGGGGCCAAACCTTAAGAACTCTATGCAAGGGCTGGAGAGATGGCTCGCGGTTAAGAGCACTGACTGTTCTTCCAGAGGTCCTAAGTTCAAATCCCAGCACCACATGGTGGTTCACAACCATCTGTAATGGGATCTGATGCCCTCTTCTGGTGTGTCTGAAGACTGTAACAGTGTACTTATAAATAATAAATAAGTAAATAAATAAAAAAAAAAGAACTCTAAGCAAGTAAGGATTGCTGAGAACATAAGTTTCCCAATTGGATGTCCAATACCAAAAAGGTGTACACACAAGTAACATTATACAGACTAAGCAGGGTGTATCTATGTATTTAGGAATATATGCTTATATATTCCTTAATATATAATATATGTGTGTATCAATTAAGGAAAAAGCGGCTATGAATTTGCGAGAGAATAAAGGAGGAGGTGTATATGGGAGGGGTTGGAGGGAGGAAAGGGAATGGTGAAATAACGGAATTATATTTTAACTTCGAAACATTAAAAACCCAAAGGTAGGAACTTTACAATGTTATAAGAATAAGTAACACAACACTTTTTCTATCTGCTTGTTTTTTGAGACAGGGTCTTTGTACTATGTAGTCTTGGCTGTCTGTCCTGCAATTCACTATGTGGACCAGGTTGTCTTCCAACTCACAGAGATCCACCTGCCTCTGCTTCCTAAGGGTTGGAACACCGCACTCCCTAACACAATACTTTGAATGCCAACAGATTGAACGGCATAGAAATGAGTAAAGTGCTAAATCTTTTAATGCCCAAACTGACACACAACTGAAAACCGGGTAGAACCGGAATAAAGGAACCCAGTCTGTGATTTTAAAACTCTCCCCTAAGAAAAGCTGAGGCCCAGAAGGCTTCACTGGCGAAGTCTACCAAACATTTACCTAAGAATCAACACCGAGTCTTCTGAAATGCTTCCCACACTACTGAGGGGGAACGAGCATTTGCTGATTCGTCTACTGTGGTTTGAAGACCATTTGAGCGAATGGGAAGCTTGGATCTCAGAGTGGAAATAGAGCGGTGGAACCTTTAAGAGGTGGGACCTAGGAACGGAAGCGTGGTGATACGAACTGTGCTCGAAACTTTTAGAGTGGGAACCAGGTCTCAGAGTGGTGAAATACAGAACCTTTATGAGATGAGACTCAGTTATAGGTCCGAGGGTTTTTAAGAGAATTGCTTGTAGAGAGAATTGAGACTGCTCTCCTAGCGGGCACCTCGACAGAGCAACACGTGACCAGCACATGACCGTGGTGGCAAAGGCTCAGGTGAGCCTCAGTTGCGACAATGGGAGGGAGAGAAGGGCCTGGCAGGTAACCTGGGCAGCACAGGAGAGCTGCTCCTCTTGGGGCAAGCGAGCTGGTCATGAGAGTGGGAAAGCCGTCTTTGCCACTTGCCGGCTACAGTGTTGGGTGAGCTAGCCTGGGCAATGTTGGAGATCTCACCCTGATGGTGGGGGTGCAGGAGATCTGACCGACTGACCAACTCAGCTACCAACCAGGCCCAGATCCAAGGCTCTGTGTTGGCCCACCCCAACATCACCTCATCTGTGATCAGCTGGAGCGAAGGGGCAGGTCTTGCACATTCAAAGCAGCAGGAGCTCAATGACAGGGCAGCAACAGAATATCTGAGAGGAGTCCCAATGGGGATCCAGTATTGATAGTATAGTAGAAGCCAGAGGCTTCAAACCAATAACTCATTGCAATCAACGTTTGCAAGTAAAGATGTGTGTGGGGAAAGGGTGCACTGTGGGACACACTGACACGCAATTGCTTCCATGGTGAGGTGGGGTTATTTTTTTGTTGTTGTTTTTTGTTTAGGGAGGGGATGCCAGGGTGGAGAGCGGATATGAGGGACTGAGAGATGAATGGGATTGGGGTGAATGGTGTGAAATTCACCAAGAATCAATAAAAAGTTGGGTGTCGTGTTCTGTTTTAAGAAGACAGATCTCGGGGGTTGGGGATTTAGCTCAGTGGTAGAGCCCTTGCCTACCAAGCGCAAGACCCTGGGTTCGATCCCCAGCTCCGAAAAAAAGAAAAGAAAAAAGAAGACAGATCTCCTGGCACCATTGGATTTTTACAGCAAGTCGTTGTAAAAGCCTGGGTTTGGCTCTTGGTCACCCTGCCTCTTTGAATAAGCCCTCCACACTGTAGTCCACCGTGAAGCTTCCACGGTACTGACACTAAGCATTCAAAACCATGAAACAAACATCCTTTTAAAAATATTTTTAGGGGGGTTGGGGATTTAGCTCAGTGGTAGAGCGCTTGCCTAGGAAGCGCAAGGCCCTGGGTTCGGTCCCCAGCTCCAAAAAAAAGAATAGAAAAAAAATATTTTTAAAGGTTTATTTATTTATTTTATATGCCTACACTGTTGCTGTCTTCAGACACACCAGAAGAGGGCATAGGATCCCATTACAGATGATTGTGAGCCACCATGTGGTAGCTGGGAATTGAACTCAGGACCTCTGGAAGAGCAACCAGTGTTCTTAGGCTTTGAGTCATCTCCCCAGACCCCTTAAGAAGTTTTTTTAATGGGTGGTAGCATGTGTGCACAGGAATGTGCCCTCAGAGGTGTAGAGTCTTCTCGGAGCTGGAGTTACAGGCGTTGTGAGCCAAGCAACGTGAGTGCCGGAAACCAAAGATGGATCCTGTGCAAGGGCAGTGTGTGCTTTTAACTCCGGAGCTGTCTCTCCGACCTCTAAACAACCTTTCGATATCAACTTCCTCTGCCTCGGGTAGCGTGCGTTTTGCAACGAAAAACTGAGACATAATTCTGTGAGCGCACCCTCACAGCATCCTGCTCTTAGGATATTCTGACATTACAAGAAAACCATAAATCAGTGTGAGTGATCGCTAAGCCAAGTAGGAGACTGAAGCAGGAGGGTCACGAGTTCGAGTGTGGGCTACCGCAAAACCCAAAAGAACTAAAGAGAACTGTGGCTCACCATTCCTTTAAAATGCCCCTAAGCAAATCAAACTGGACAGCTATTAAAGGGTTACACAGAGCCAAGCAGGATTTTTTCTTAGATTGTAAACATAGTTCAACACATTGAAGCCACTTGCTAGAATACACTATATAGTGACATAAAAACCGCATACTGAGGCTGGGGTGGTGGCTCGGCACGCAGGAGCATACTCTGCTTTTCCAGGGGACCCAAGTCCTACATGGGAGTTTTTCAAGACAGGGTTTCTCTGTGTAGCCCAGGTTGTCCAGGAACTAGCTCTCTAGACCAGGCTGGCCTCGAACCCAGAGATCTGCCCTCCTCTGCCTCTAGAGTGCTGGGATAAAGGCATGAGGTGCCAGCGCCGCCGCCGCCTACACAGAGAAACTCTGTCTAATAAGAAGCCAAAACCAAACCAAACCAAAAAAAAAAAAAAAAACAAAATATATAACAAAATAATAATAATAATAAAGAAATCTGGGGGTTAGGGATTTAACTCAGTGGTAGAGCGCTTGCCTAGGAAGCGCAAGGCCCTGGGTTCAGTCCCCAGCTCCGAAAAAAAGAACCAAAAAAAAAAGAAATCTGGGAGAAACTCCAGTCTGTCTGAGGAAGCCTGGGTTCAATCCCCCAGGACTTAAAACAAAACAAAACAAAACAAAAAACCTTCAATGATATCTGTAAACAAAAAGAAAGAAAGGAAGAAAGGAAGATCTATATACTGAAAACTACAAACACTGCCAAAAGAAATTTCAAAAAGTGTAACTAAGTGGCCTCGCCATGCTTGTTGTGAGTGGGAGGACAACGGGATCTGTCATAGTTCCCATCACAATCCCTACAACGTGGTTTTTCAAAATAGAAAAACCACCATGAAATTCATATGGAATCTCAAGGGACCTTCGATAGCCCAACAAGCAACAAACAAGGATGAAGTGGGAGGTCTCCTACTTCCTGATTTCAACGTGCATTATAAAACCTCGGTCATCCCACTGCTGGTGTGAAGGCTGCCAACAGAACCGGGGCAGCCTTTTCAACTCATGCCACTGGAGAAAAGCTGCACATACACGGGATGTGTGTGTCCCTACTTTACAGTTTAAAAAAGTTAGCTTAAAATCATAAAGGAGCAAGAGATAAGGCTAAAAAAACACTCAGATCAGGTTCTCAACTTGTGGGTCAAGACACCTGAGGGACTGTCAGATTCTCGACCTGGGGGGATGTCAAATGATACTTTTACAGGGGGCACTTAAGCCATCAGATATCAGATATTTACAATTCATAATAGTAGCAAAATTGCAGTTATGAAGTAGCAATTAAAATTATTTTAGGGGCTGGGGATTCAGCTCAGTGGTAGAGCGCTTACCTAGGAAGCGCAAGGCCCTGGGTTCGGTCCCCAGCTCCGAAAAAAAGAACCAAAAAAAAAAAATTATTTTATGGGGGGCTAGAGTGGTTAAGAGCACTGACTGCTCTTCCAGAGGACCCGGGTTCAATTCCCAGCAACCACATGGCGGCTCACAACTGTCTGTAACTCCAAGATCTGACACCCTCACACAGACATACATGCAGGCAAAACACCAATGCACATAAAATTAATTAATTAAAATTATAATAATGGTATGGTTGGGGCATCCCCAGAACTTGAGCAACTGTATTAGAGAGCTGCAGCATTAGGAAGGTTGAGAACCACTGACATAGACGAAAACCAACACAGTGACTTCTTGCCCATCGAAGGCACAGACAAGTAAAGGAAAACTACATGATTTGGTTTTCTTCCTTTTCTTTTCTTTTCCTTTTTAAATCATTGTTTGCTCCTGTCTTAATCTGAATGCCATCATCATCACGTAGGAAAGCAGGGCACACATGGAAGCCAGAAAACAACTTTGAGGAGTCAGTTCTCTCGTTCTGTGGTGGGTTCTGGGTAAGGACTGAAGTTGGATGGTCAAGCTTACATGAGAAGCATTTTTCTCTGCTGAGCCATCTCATTAGACTGATAATTGGTTTTCATCCAAAAGAAAGTCAGATGTCATAACGGTGCACAAGTGACATGTTGTTTTGGTTTGTTTTTTGTTTTCTTGTTCTTGGGGTCCAGGGGAGACAGGGCCTCACCCTGTAGCTGAGGCTGGCCTCAAGCTCATGACCCTCTTACCTCAGCCTCACAAGGAGCTGGGAATGGAGATGTGCACCCCCACACCCAGCTGTGAATGTCCTTAATATTATTACATTATACACTTAATATCATACACTTAGAATGGTTAAAATATTAATTCTATGCATATTTTGCCCCAATGTAAAAACATAGCAGAGCAGGAAGGTGTGACAGACCCTACTGCCCCACCACAGTGGCACATGGTGATTAGGGTCACTTGGCCTTCGAGAATGACAAGCTTCCTTCCATACCTGTCATGGGTTTCCTCCTCTCTAGGGCTGTGAACACTCCTTACTGATGTCCAAGGGGTCCCTGCTCTTCCCTCCAAAAGCCTAGCTCCACTTCTCTCGCATCCACCTCCTTGCTGCTAGATTTTAACGGACAATCATCGGAAGGTGTCAACTGGGGCCTGGTGTACGCTCACTTCAGCAGCAAACCCTAGCTTCTCCCCTAGAGCTGCCACCTTCTAGACGTGACAACCTAAAAATGTCTCCACACTTCTCCAAGTATTCTGTGCTACAAAGAGCCTCCACTCGAGGATGCCCACCCCACAAAAAACCTTCACTACGTTGCTGATCCACCTCTCAACTCTTCCACCGGATGGGGCTGAGACTGTCTCTGGGTTCCTTCCAAACCTTGCCGGTCAGCTCTGGTTTTGCAATGGTCTCTTTCGTCCTGTTCTCGGCGTCACAGTAGACCTGGACCACCTCCCTGGGCATTCGGCTCATCAATCACCTCCTGTTGCTGAGACTGGGGTCCTGGCTCCTAAAAAGGTGCATGCACGCTCCTCATAAAGGACCCCATCTTGTACGAGAGGCCCAGTCTTCACATTTCTGTGAATGTATAAAGCTGTTTGCTCCAGGAGCGAGGCTAGAGTTGGATCTAGACAGTGGTACAGCTGTCTGGTTCTTTATCCCCACCCTCTGGGGACTCATAGCATGAGTCTGCTGTGCCAGCAGCACTGAAGTAGAGGAATGAGGCCATAGGATAAGAGGTTTGTACTTTCTTGAGGGCTGTTTGGAGGAGAGAGTGGGCAGTTCAGTCCATTGACCTTGGCCAGTGACCCCCAGCACCCTCTTCCTCAGTTATAGGTTCTAGCGGTGAGTCTCGACCTGGGCACGGTCAAGAACACATGAACCCCAGAACACGGGAAGGTGGATTCAGACTGCTAAGCAGGAAAAGATGGAGACCGTGTGTCCTGTGTCCACCCCGAGCTGGGATGAGGCCAGGGAGCCTTAGTCTCTGTGCAGCATCTAATCCTCGAAGCAGCCCTGAGGGCTGGTTGGTAGCATTCACTCAAGGACTCCAGACTTGTCATCTGTAACACTGCACTGCGTTGTAACCTTAAGCCAACACTTCTACACTGTGAACTGTCAGGACCCTAAGGAGCATGAAAGGGGCCTGAAGCAAGACCTCTCAGAAGGACAAAGAGCTGGCACTTAAGGGCATATGAGCACCCATATCTGTTACCCGGTCTTGTCAAGCATGGGCCTCTGACACATCTCTGCCTTTGAGAAGAGTGCAGTTGGGACCTCTCGTCTAAGCTCTGAGACATGGGGATGACTTAAGAGCCTGAGTCATGTCTGCTGTTCTGGGTGCAGAGTTCCACCCTGCCAAGTGAGTCCTTTTCACGACCTCTCCTCTCCTTTCCTTTTTTTTTTTTTTTTCTTTTCTTTTTTTCGGAGCTGGGGACCGAACCCAGGGCCTTGCGCTTGCTAGGCAAGCGCTCTACCACTGAGCTAAATCCCCAACCCCCTCTCCTTTCCTTTTAATTGGATATTTTCTTCAAGATCCTTGAGTCGGAGGAAGATATGGGAAGAGAGGTGTTGATGGTGTCGGGGCAAAGCTTTGAGTGGTGAGTAGCTGTACCCAGAGTCACACAAACACCACAGCGTGACCCTGCCTCCAGAGCAGGCCCCCAGGAGGGTGAAGCAAGCCACTGGGAACTGAGGTTTCCTGAGTTGAGACAGTTGTTAGAAGCACAGACTGGGTTCAGGATTGCGGCGGGAGTCCTGAAGGAGGAAGCCTTGCTGGGTGAGAAAGGAACAATGCTCTAGACCTGCCAAATAGAACGTATGCACAGGACACAGCCAAAGTTGAATTTCACAGAAAACAGCGCCCCCTCCCCTCTCTGTGCTGCTGGGAGTTAAAACTTGGGGCCTCATAGGCAAGTGCTCTTCCCCTGTAACTTTATAATGTAATTACATCCCAAATACTGGACGGGACATGGTTATGTGATCACATTCCTCAGCTTCCTGAGATTTCAAAGGCAATGAATGTCTCTACTGCTCTCGGCCAAAAGAGCAGCCTCCCAGCAAATCTTAACCTTCTGGGGTAGAGGCGTTCAAACAGGAGCCTGTCTTACCATCGCTTAGCCAAAGGGTGGGCCTAGGCTGTGTCTGTAATCAGAATACGTGTGTCTACCCACAAGCCCGGCGAGCAGGAAGCCTCAAATTGTGGTCTAGGCAGCTGAGGATTGGCCTCAGCTTGAAAGAGAGTGGTCGGCACCACAGACACCCAAACCCTGCCCTAGATCTGCAGAATGAGCACTCGATTGGTGTCGCTGCAAACAGGACCTGAAATCTTTGGCATGCTAGGCAAGTGCCACCAAACCTGAGCCCCGAGCCCCTGTATCTTATGAGAATCTCTTTGTGAGTCGGTCAGCGTACATGGGAGTTGGGGATGGGAGGAAACATGAACACTTGAGAGGGGTCAGGTGCAAGCACAGAGCAGGGCCACAATAAGGGTGCTGGGTGACTCCATCACAACAGCTGTTCACCTTTGTGCTGCATTAGCCTTCGGAGGAGCCCTTGACAGCATGTTGTCACCACTTACAGGGTATCCAAAAAGGACAGTGTGTCTCCTCATGAGACCATATGGCCAGTTAGTGGCCGTGGTGTTCTGGCCCAGTCACTATGACCATAGCATGCCGGGCTCGTGGATGGGTGCTGCTCTACCAGGAAAGACCCTCTTGGAGTGTCTTGCTCTGTGCCTGTCAGAGCTGCTGACACCTTTGTTGCATTCAGTGCCCATCCCTGTGCTTAGGTGATGTCTGTATGGGCAGTAAGCTGGAACTATCCCGTTCTCAAGAATAAGCAACGACTGTGTGTGCCAACACACGGTAAGTCTACTTGGCCCTCTTCAGTGAGCCAACTTTCTCCTCCCTTCGATTTTGCTAAAGAGAGCAGGTGGGGTAGGGAGAGAGAGAGGAAGGGGCAACCATAAAAGGGAAAGTAACGGTTTTTGCAGTTTAGCAGTTTTGATGCCTTCTGTAAGAGGGGCGTCTCAGGGTGGTTCTTTTCTTGGGAAAGTGGGGTGACATGAACTCAGGCGTCTCCCTGCTCTCCCTGCTCGAGTTCAATCTTATCACTATGGCCTCCAGGGGACATCAACTGTAAAGACCAAAGTCCCACAATAGTTCTTCAAAGGTGAGTCATTAATCCTTGGCAGATGCAAGCAGAGATTGACTGTGGAACACAGAGCCTTCCATGTTCCAAGTCCATAGGTCAATGAGGATTTACCGGGTCAGGATGTCCTCTAAAACCCAGCACTCCATTCTTCTTCACAGAAGTCTTCTTCAGATTTCTGAGGCCAACCAGAGCACTTTTCAACCTGTCACATGTTTTGGTGACAACCACGCTGGTCTTTAAACCTTCAAATGTACCAGGGAACTGGTGCACGTCACTTGTCTGGACCACCATTTCCTCCTGCCTTTCCTGCCCCTGCAGTCTCTCCAACCAAGTGTGGCCCTTCTCAAGCCTCCAGCAGCCTGGCTTCCCCCACCATAACTATTTCCCAGTTCATGTACTGCCCACATGTCCACCCTCGGGGGACACGCAATGCCTTTTCTCCTACAAGCTATAAAAGATAGTACAAACCCTAACCTATGAGGTCAGCTGTCGCTTAGGGGTCCAATTTTGCATGCAGACTGTGTTGTTTCCGACTCTAGACGAGGTCATGGACAAGACACAGCAGGTCACCCAGGTGTAAATGAAAATGTCACACTGTAGGGTGTCCCCAGACTGGAGACGACCTGGGCTTGGTGACATCTCAAGTTTCCGGCAAACCCTTCCTCTTCCTTACTAGGCTCATGGTCGAGTGCCTCCTAGCCCTGGGTAGCCCATTCCTGAGTCTGAGTTACCTAGCCCCAGGCTCATCCTGACCAAGTTTAGATGTGTTGTTTGTTGTAAGGTTAATGAAACAGACTTCAAACCGAGTCTAGAAGGCAACCCTGTCAACCAAAGCAACTGATTCTTCGCACATCACAAGACCATTTGGTAATAAAATGAATGTGCTGGACAGTTTTACATCATCAAATTGACACAAACTAAAGTCATCTGAGAGGAGGCATCCTCAGTTAAGAAAAATGGCTCTATAAAATCAGACTGTGGGCATGACTATAGGGCGTTTTCTTAATTAACGATAGATATGAGAGGGCCCAGCTCACTGTGGGTGGCGCCTGGGTTGGTAGTCCTGGGTTGCCTAATAAAGCAGGTTGAGCAAGCCATAGGGACAAGCTGGTAAGCAGCACTCCTCCATGGCCTCTGCATTGGTTCCTGCATCCAGGTTCCTCCCTCACTGCTTTTGATGATGAACTGTTATATGGAACTGTGAGCTTTGGTTATGGTGTTTCCTCACAGCAGTAATAACCACCCGTCACCTCCAGCCACCTGTGGCAGTTGGGAGAGCTGGCCCTGTCCCCTCGCCAGCTATGGCACTCAGGAGAGCAGGCCCTGGGCCTTGCCTGGGCAGCACAGTAAAGCTGGCCTTAGTGGCAGGGGTATGGGTGAGCAGGCCCAGAGGACTTAAGCACAGGAGAGCTGTCCTTGCCATTCATCTGCTATAAGGCCACATAGGTGTTGCATAAGATCCTCTCTAGTCCCCTTGCTCCTCACCACTTGCAGCGGTCAGGAAAGCTGGCTCCCAAGTCATGAGAGTAGGTGAGCTGACACTGCCCGGCAGGGTGGGGGTGTTGGAGTGTGAACCAGCCCCTGGAGTGTGAGAGCAGGAGAGCTGGCCAAGCCCCTCACAGGCTGCACTTGAGAAAGGGCCCTGAGTTGTGACTGGGCAGCACAGTGGAGCTGGCTCTGGAGGCACGAGGGAAGGAAAACTGACTCTGCCTCCTCAGATGATGGCACTGGGTGGCCTCGCTGGAGCAGGGCTGGAGAGCTCCCCCTGATGGTGTGGAGAGGGATGGGCTGACAGGCTGACCAGCTCAGGTCCATCCAGATCTGGGCTGAGTTGGCCCACCTCAAAAACCTACATCATTTGGGAACTGACGGGGCTCATCAGACGGCCAGTCCTGCTGATCCAGAGCTGTGGGGTCTCCATGACACAGGTGACACAGGGCAACAACAGGATAACTGGGGGGGGTCCCAGTGAGGACCTGGTACTGAAGGAGTCACAGAAGCCAGAGGCCTCAAACCAAAGACCCATTGCAATGAGCATCCCTAAGGGAAGATGTGTGGGCAGAGGGTAAACTGTGGGACACACTGCGACACTGCAGCTTCCTCCATGTTTTCTATGCTTTATTTTGTAGGTGAGGTTGCAAGGGTAGGGGGACAAGGAGATGGGTGGGGCTAGGGTGCATGATGGGAAACTTACGAAGAATCAATAACAAGTTTTAAAAAGACAATGAGCTCTCCATACTCTTCCTATTTAGACAGAAAACCGAACATTTTCTCCACAGCCTAAGTCATTTCATCTAAAGAGTAGGGCCTATTGCAGCTAGCAGAGGCATGGAACAGATCACTCAAGTCCTCAGGTCACATTTGCAGGAATGGGTGGCATACAGGCAGAGCCCCCAGAATACTAGCTACTGTGGCAGACAACCCACAGAGCTAGTCTTGTATGGCTGACCAAGCCAGACTCCAAACCCCTCCCAGCCCCACCCACTGTGTGACCTCATCTTTACTGGGCTGCTTTAATTTTCAATTTATTTATGGGGCATGGGAGCACAAATGCCACAGCACATACGTGGAGGTCAGAAAACTTGTAGCAATCAGTTCTTTCCTTCCACCACAGGGGTCCTAACAACTGACCTTAGTTCATACACCTTATAGGCAAGCACCTTTACCTGCTGAGCCATCACGCCAGTCCCACTGAACTGGTTTAAGCCTCAGCTACCCCAGCTAGAGCACGAGAACTGCCTCCCAAGGGCTGCTCTAAGTTGCAAGGAACACGTGCGTGTAACCTTTGCCACACTCCCTGCCACAGCTCTGGTCCTACGCCTTGGTGACTTTATACGGCAATACCAGCTTCATCGTCCCACCACCAGGGAAACCCGATCTCTCCATTGGGTGGTTCTGGGGCACATGTCCTCACCATGGTAACTAAAGTGACAGAACCACAGGCAATGCTACAGGAACAGCAGGCATGGATGCAACATTCACCTCGGGGCACTCAACTGTCCAGGGCTGTCACAAGGCAGGATGGAAAAGGCCAGCGACTACTCTTTGCTTGCGTGTGGTGGTACATGCTGTCATGCCCGCGAGGTCACAGGCTGAGACCAGGGTCTTCCTCCATTGCTCTCCATCTTAGCTTTTAGGATGAGGTCTTTCCCTGAACCTAGAGCTTCCTGTTTGAGCCACACTGCCGAGCCAGCAAGCTCCTTTAGCTCTCCCTGCCCACAAGGCACACAATGGGACTGGAGACGCAAGCTGCCACTCAGCTTTAATGTGGATGCTGCGGCTGCAAATCCAGGCCCTCATTACTTGCACAGCAAACGCTTTATCTACAACCATCTTCCCAGCCCCAGGGATGTTCTTGATCTCCAGCTCCAGGACCTTTTCTCAGTACAACTGAGCACAGGACTATACCACTGTGGACATCAAGGCTCTGGAATCTATCTACTCACAATCCCTGTCTTCCCAGGTGGCAGACTCCAGCTTTCTGAAGATCCTTGGAGTTAAGATAAAGAAACCCCAAGTCTCAGATCCTGTCACTCAAGCCACACGCCCTAACCATAACCAGAGCCTCACCAGATTTGACAGTTCTCCCACCTTCCACTGTCTCTCCCCACCCCAGCCTCGCCTTACCACGCCTGGTAAGAACTGACAGGCAGACAGCCGTGGGGTCACACTGTGGTATCCGCGTCAGGTAGGAGGATGCTGAGAATCACCTGCTCTGAACGAACACTCCCGTAGCCAGGGCTCAGGCTGGGACACGGAGGAAGGGTCTCACAGGTGTGCACTCCTTATACTACCACTTGTGCTTCTGAAACAAACACACACTGTCCTGCTCCTTCATCTAGGAAGGGACACTCGCTGCCTCGTCTCCCAGGGCTTAGTCACTTTTTCTCTGAATGGGAACATGCATGTGCTGGTGAGATGCAGGGGCTTATGGTCTGACTTAGAAGAGAAGCCCATCTGTCAGCTGATCTGGATCAGCAGAACTCGATACAGGGCTCTGGGTCAGCCACAGCCCAACACTGGAACAGCAGAAGCAGGACACCTGGCCTCTGCTTGCCAACGGCGGCACTGCACACAGCAGCAGAGCCAGACAGGATCGCCCTTTCGAAGTCTGCCAGCTCTGGAGATGTGGGAAAGCAGTTTCTTCCCACAGTCCAGAGGGTCACAGCCTGGAGCAGACGGAATCTTTATTCTGCTAACGGACAACATGGCAGCCCAGCAGTGCCAAGGTGACGGGGTGTCCAAAGCTGCTTCCTCAAAGTAGTCTGTCCAAACAGCAAGCACCAGAATGTGCCCACAAGGAGTGGGCAGCCCACTCCACACAGGCCAGGATGCCCAATTCAGTGTCCCCAGGCTCAGGCAACCTCAAGAAGGCTTTGTTGTGGGTTTAGGCTTCTTCCCCCTGTGCTTGAAGTCACGCAGCGGGTTCTGGGTCTTCACCTTCTACAAGGGCAGAGTCGAAAGTCAGTTTGGGGAATCAGTCAGACGGTCCCAGCAGAGTGAGCAGTGCTGGCACCTGATCAAATCCCTGTGCCACAAGCCAGAAACAGCCAGCGGCTGCAGACAACGTGAGGGAGACCACTGATGGCAGAACAGGGCCTTCAGGCATCTGTAGGGATACCACAACCCCACACCCACTCCTGGGAGTCCTTTCCCTCCCTCAGACCGCTGAAGGTGAGTGAAGGGCAAGGCGGAAAGGCGGAAAGGAACCCTGCTACTGTCCCAGGAATGGCAGGAGACATACCTTAGCCTTTCTAGAGAAGGGCATCTTTTTCCGTTTCTTTCGAGGATGTACAAGGCCACGAAGAGCAGCAGGAACTGGAAGAGAGGCTGGGCTTCAGGGATAGCCTAGCTATTCAGCTGTAGCTTTGGCTACACAGCTCTGTCTACTCCAGAAGCCTGGCTTCCAGTATTGGCCCACTCCCTTCTCAGCCTACCCTGTACACTTACAGCACGGACTCCAATCCAGCCCAGTAGCCGTGGTGCACACCTTTAATCCCAGCACTCAGAGGCAGAGGCAGGAGGATCTGAGTTCAAGGCCAGCCTGGTCTACAGAGTGGGTTTTAGGACAGCCAGGGCTACACAGAGAAACCCTGTGTCAAAAAGCCATAAAGAAAGTAAAGAGTTGGGGGGCGTGGACAGAAGGTGGAGGAGTATCCAGTACTCATTTATTACATGTGCACAGACGAAAGATTAAAGTTAGCTCCATAGGCTCCCACTGCCTATCTGAGTCATCTTTGTAGTATTTAGTGAAAGGACAGATAACAAGGAAAGAGAGGGGCTGGAGAACTGGCTCAGCGGTTAAGAGCACTGACTGCTCTTCCAGAGGTCCTGAGTTCAATTCCCAGAAACCACTCGGTAGCTCACAGCCATCTGTAATGGGATCTGATGCCCTCTTCTGGTGTCTGAAGACAGCTACAGTGTACTCATAAAAATGAAATAGAGAGAGAGAAGCTATGACATATTCAGCAGCAGCAGAATAGCAGTATAGCACGGAGGAGTGGGGGGGATGACACCTTTAAGGATGAGGCATTAAAAAGAGAGAATTCAGGGGTTGGGGATTTGGCTCAGTGGTAGAGCGCTTGCCCTAGCAAGCGCAAGGCCCTGGGTTTGGTCCCCAGCTCCGGAAAAAAAAAAAAAAAGAGAAATTCAGAGGGTGGTTCTGCCCCTCCCTCCCTCTATATCTACCAGAACTTCTCGAGATCTTGGGCCCAGCCTCCCAGCACCCACTTCAACCCCATCGGGACAGGCCACACTCTTAGTGAGCGACTTGGCTCTTAGCAGGTGCTTTAGGCCAAAGGGAGCCTCCTAGCATTTCTGACACAGACCAAGAGTGATCTTCTCCGGCTCACTGTCCCTCAGGAACCTGCCTCCAGCCCTTTCCTGGGCGCTCTTTCCTGGGCCCTTTCACACTTACACCTTTTCTGCCCTGGTATGTCCCTCCCTTACCTTCCTGTCATCTTTTTTGTTTTGTTTTGTTTTGTTTTCTCTACATAGCCCTGGCTGCTGTGAAACTTGATCTGTAGACCAGGCTGGCCTCAAACTCACACAGATCAGCCTGTCTCTGCCCCCTGGGTGTTGGGATTAAAGGTGTGCACCACAATTTCCCAGCCCTGCCTGTCACTCCCAAGGCAGCAACATGGCGTTAGCAAACTGACTGCACTCCAGGCAGGCAAGACCAGGAATGGTGGAGTCCTGCGGTAACTGCCCAGCCACCTCCTCATCAACTCTTCTCCTATTCCTTTATTGTAAGCATAGAAGGCATGGATACTCATTACCAAAATATCCCAAACTAGACATCCAAAGGGATCTCAGCGCCTTCTTGAGAGGAGAAGGACCAGCTCACTCCAACAGCTCCCCTTCCACCCTTGGCTCGGTGTCTCCCTCCCTCATCTGCTCCCATCTAGGAACCACGGAGGCTTCAGCTTGGTGCCTGCCAATGTGGAGTATTCTCCAGAACTAGGGTCTCCCTCAAATGCGCTCAGTCTCTTGAGAAGACAGGAAGTCAGTCACGGGCTCATTCTCCTACTCAGCCAAACCCTGGAATGTGCCACCAACTCTGCATAACCAGTTTCCTCACCTCCACAGCTCGGCAGAGCTACCATGAGGAGGACGGGTTGAGCCTGTCTGCATGAGGCACACGGTGCAGTTGTTTCTGTCCACACTTGCTGTGCTGCCTGGGTCCCTAGGCCCTCTCACATACGAGCCTCCCCAGCATCAAGCACAGGGACTGGTGGGGCTCGGCCATTTCCCCCAGTCCCCTGGCCCTCAGCAACACTCACCCAAGTAGTCGGGGACATTGCCCAAATGAGGCTTCACCACTGCCGGGTGCAAGGGCAGATCATGGCGTAGCAGCTGGAGGTCCCTGGGGTTGTCTTCAAAGTATGTCTGACAGGCAGAGAGCACAAGGTTTAAGATGCACAAAAAGTGTCACCGTGAAGTTTGCCTACCACTTTGTTCTTCATCCTTGATAGCCACAGCCTAGGACAAACCAGGACAGGCTTCTCATGGCTTGCACATCTGCCCTCTGCTGGCCAAGCAAGGCACTGCATGCTGTGGCAGAGCCAGATGATGCTACCTTCTGGAAATCTCTACTCTGGAGGCTTTGGAATGCGGTCCCTTCTCACATGCCAGTTTCACAACTTGGGGCAGCTAGAACCTTTATTCACTCACTGATGCTAGACTTCTGAGTCTCCAAAATGGATACAAGGAGATCCCCTGTACAAGGACATGTCTGCTTCCTTCTCTAAGACAGGAACAGAGGCACTCTGAAACGCCTGAGGTTAGTTATCGCCTTACAGACTGCTCCTCATCAAACCAGCAGACATGGTTCCCATGTCTGTGCAACATCTAGGGATGGCTTGGACATCCCAAGGACCCTCGCACGGACCCTCCGGGGCTTCCAAATAGTGTGGTAATGATTCTTACGGTGGTCCTAATAGTGTTGTCTGTACATACACCATTACATGCTTACTGTAATTAATACCAAGTGCACACTGGGAAGTTGTGTTTACCATCCTCCCCGCACGACAGCTGTCTTCCAGCTGGCTTCCTGCCTCCCCCTGCCAAAGGCCGGCACACCGTTCAGCTCTCTGCTTCTCACCACTCAGAGCCTAGCTAGCTGCCCAAAATGACAGCCCCAAGCTTGCCCTCACCTTGAGCTTCTCTGAGTGCAGAAGCTCCTCCTTGATCTCCTTCAGCCTTGCCTCTCGAATGGCCTGCTTCGTCACGGAGCGCATGGCATCCTGTGGGTACAGCAGGGGTAAGATGGCCTCATACCCCAGTGCTCAGCAACGGGGTATCAACCCATTTCTCTTCCTTTTTTTCTTTTTTTTTCTGAGCTGGGTACCGAACCCAGAGCCTTGCGCTTGCTAGGCAAGTGCTCTACCACTGAGCTAAATCCCCAACCCCCATCAACCCATTTCTCAATCACCCTCCTCCCCACCTGCCATGCTCACCCTGCAGCGATAGCGAAAGCTTTCAATCTCCTCCATCTGGAACTGGTAGGGAAGCAGGATGGGAGCCTGGCCCTCTGGGGAGAAGACAGCAGTGAGGGCTGAGGGCAGGGCCCGCGTAATGCTGTTCCCTGAGACACTACTCAGCACCACTCTACTCAGGTCTAAGAGCAGCTCCCGAGATGCCTAGGTCAGGGGTGTATGTGCTTGAGCCCAACGTCCCATCGTAGCCTCAGGCTCACAGCCCACGGCCCGCATGGCTGCTGTGGCCACGAGACCCCTCATGATGACGGCTGCTGCCTACAGACAAGGCACACTTCACCCACTCAAAGCGCCTAAGTCCAGACAGCAGAGTATCTACCACCCCTTTAAAAAAATTCTTAAGGGGCTGGAGAGATGACTCAGCAGTTAAGAGCACTGACTGCTCTTCCAGAGGTCCTGAGTTCAAATCCCAGCAACCACATGGTGGCTCACAACCATCTGTAATGGGATCAGATGCCCTCTTCTGGTGTGTCTGAAGACAGCCACAGTGTATTCATACATAAAATATATATATATATATATTTTTTTTTTTTTCCGGAGCTGGGGACCGAACCCAGGGCCTTGCGCTTCCTAGGCAAGCGCTCTACCACTGAGCTAAATCCCCAACCCCCATAAAATATTTTTAAAAGGAAAAAAAAAAAAAAAGAAAGGGTAGCAAGTGCTCTTAACCACAGATCCACCTCTTGAGCCCTATTCTTTGACTTAAAAATACCCAAAAAAAAAAAAAAAAAAAAAAAAAAGGCTCTTGCTATGTACCCCAGGCTAGCCTCCAACTGTCAATCATCCTGTCTCACACCTGGGTTCTGCAATGACAGATGTGCAGGGAGAAGCCTGGCTGCTAGACTCATAGTCATAGAGCAAGGGCTCTTACCTCCACTGAGAAGCTCCTCGATCTTTCCCAAAGAAGACTGTTCCGTGGGCAGCACGAAGGTCAGAACTATGCCTGGGTTGTTGGCTCGAGCTGTCCTGCAGTGGGAGAGGGTCAAGCATGTATCACTAGCCTGCAGGGTCTGTCCTTCTGCACTCCCCAGCTTGCCCCACACCCCATCCTCCTACCTGCCAGCTCGGTGGACATAGGCTTCTGCAGTGGGAGGAAGGTCAAAATTTAGGACGGCAGACACATGGTGGAAGTCTATGCCCCGGGCCACACCTGACTCGGGATCAGACGCCCTGAGAAAATAACCTAGTATCAGACAGATACTTCTCTCTAGGAAGTTGTTCTCACGTATTACTTCTGAACCATCCCCTCTAAGCAGAGCTGAAAGTCCACCAAACTATCGGATGTTAGAATCACTCCGGGAGCTGGGGTGTTGGTGGGTCGCCTGGAGTTCTGACATGTGGCCACACCCATACCCTGACCTCAGCCCTGGGCAACAGCAGAACACACTGACCGATTAAACCACCTCCGGGACCCTGGACTCTCCAAGCAGGCAACACCTAGACAGTGTCCCCTTTCCCCTCAGACTCACATTCTCTGCTCATGGTGGCCATGTGTCCAGGACTGCTTGGACCATCGCCCATACACGTCGGCTCACCCATGGCCAGCCTCGGGAATCGCGCCCTCTACCACCCTACTTCTCTGTCTGTTCAGGAAGCTAAGCGAGGGCCTGTGGGGCTGCCAGGTGTATCCATCAGAATGTCTGGCACCCCACTCACTCTATGCACTGTGGCTTCGGTCTTACGGATGCTGAAAACAGTCCTCTTGGGGGGAAGGCCGGGAAGAGAGAACCGAGGACTCACTTGTCTCCTTTGGACCCGCGGCCTCGCCGCTTGCCTTTGACTTGGGGTCCCAGGATTTCTGCGTCTGTGGCTATGACGCAATCATACAAGCCTTGGTTGAACTGTGAGATGATGTGGCACCTGCAATCCAAGCGCAATGATGAGCGTGACAGGCACGAGACTCTTCCCAATCCGAATCACCCTAACCACCATCCCTCCCCACTCCCTCCTCTTTATCTCCTTCATCGTCTCCAGACCTGTGCCTCAGCTTCCTCTGGAAAAATAAAGCAATGAGCTGGAGAGATGGCTCAATGACTAAATGCACCGCGGCTCTCCAGACGGCCGAGTTTCTAGTCCCGGCACCAACATGGCACCTAATACTTGTCTGTCACTCCAGTTTCAGGGGATCCAACACCCTTTATGGCCTCTATAGGCATCTGGTATGCACTACGTAAGCAATAAAACACCCATACACATAATAATATGTAATTTTCTTTCTTTCTTTTTTAACAGTGCAGCAGTTAAGTATTTCAGAGTTGGGACTGGGGATTTAGCTCAGTGGTAGAGAGCTTGCCTAGCAAGCGCAAGGCCCTGGGTTTGGTCCCCAGCTCCGAAAAAAAAAAAAGTATTTCAGAGTTGTCATTAAACTGAGAGTCTGGCCCCCAGGAAAGAGGGCCAGGTGTATGTAAGTCAGTGGCTGTGCGCTTATCTAGCACAAACACGGCTCTGCGTTCAGTCCCTCACACTGCAAAGAGGCAGGGGAGCAGAGAAAAAAGAAGACCAAGCCGTGTGTGGCGGCCCACAAATTTAATCTCAGCACTTAGAAAGCTGAGGCAGGAGGACTGCTGTAAGTTCAAGGCCACCTTAGGCTACTACAAATACAGCATAAAACCCATCTGGTAAAAAGGGAAAGAACCAACTGGGTTCTCCTCCCATGTTTCTTCCCAGCTTATCTTTATAAAGACACAGCTCACAGCAGACCTGGAGCGCAGTGGGAGCTCCCCGTTGAGCACGCAGGAGGGAATGCTGAACTGCTCCAGGAAAAGACGGAGCCGGTAGCCTCTCTCTAGAGTGTTGACAAAGAGAAGTGCTTTGCCCCGGATCAGGGACAGCTTGAGCAGAGCGTACAGCAGCAAGAACTTGTCTTCTTCAGTCTCACAGACCACCTGAAACTGCTGGAGCTGATCTGGCCCCGGCAGCTGGGACTCCTGTAACTTGAGAGTAACCTAGGAAAAGGACAGACCTGTGATCAGGAGAGAGAGCCAGTTCTATGGGCTGCCCCACCAACCAAAGCACCTGCATTAGTGCAGAACAGATGTGCCTTTAAGGATTTCCGGTGTGTGTGCCCTAACTATTCTGGTGCATAGAGACACACTGCAGGTACAGCATCTGTGTACACCGCAAAGACAAACGTCGGGAGGCGACAGGACACAGTACAGAAGGCCTGCACAAAGGTTCTGAAGACTGAAATGGACACAAGAGAACTCTGGTCTTAGAAGACAGTGACCTTCCAGGGAAAGCACAGTTTGGACTAGGGAAACCTATAAATATATAATGACTTTAAGTGACTTCCTTTCCGTGACTAAGAATTAGGAATGACACGCCCAACAATAACAGTCCCTCCTCAAGTGCCAGCAGTTTCCTCTGAGAAGGATGGACAAGTCTCTGAGTGTCTCAGTTCCGGATGCTTCTCGGCACCTCTTACCGGGTTATGTAGCACTAGCTCCTTCAGGGTTTGCACATCCTCATTGAAAGTGGCCGACATGAGAAAAGCCTGGTAAATCCGAGGCAAGTGACTGAAAGGAAGAGCAAGGCCTGATCAGGCTCCAGCCCACCCAAGTCTAGACCCTTGCGGGTGTAAGAGCCACTTCCTTTTCCTCCTTACCAGAGAAGACTCTTGAGTTCATCCTCAAAGCCAAAGGAAAAAAGAAGGTCAGCTTCGTCCACTACCAGCAGCTCCAGAGAGTCCTGGAGTTTCAAGTTTTTCTGCTGCAAGTGGTTTAATATCCGGGATGGGGTCCCCACCACCACATCTGGCTTCTCCATCAACACAGCTCTGCAGGTAGCAAGTTTTGGGTGGCAAGAAATTAGCAGCCAGAACCTCACCCCGGCAGACCGACCTGCCCTGCCTTGCCACTCACAGCGCCAAGGCCACATCTTTGCATAGTGTTGTTCCTTTAGAGGCCTGCTGCTTTCACCCACCTCTGAGAAGCTGAATCTTCAGCGGCTGAGACATTAGCCACTCTCACATCTCGAGCACAGTAGGAGGCCAGCTGCTGGATCATGGACTGGGCCTGCCTTGCCAGCTCCTTAGTAGGAACAAGGACAAGGCCCCTCACAGCTTGTTCCATTACAGGACCTGTCTGTAAGAGCACGGATTAAAGACTGTGCAAAGTACTGGGTTTGCCCGATGTTTTTCTCCACTTCTTCCAAACACTCAGAGCCATGCACTACAATCACCTAGCTGTGTTCTGATAAACTCTTAACTCTGCCCACCTCACAACACAGCACGCAGGACTTTCCCAGGCACTGAAATTTAGAACTAACCTACCACAAGCCTGAAATTATTAGAGCCCTCTCTAGATAAAAATAGTTTACTCGAAATTACAAGGGATTGGTGGTAGTGGCATCAACGCCTGGGTTGAGAGGCAAGTAACCCTAACTCCAGCTCAGAGATTATACTGCAAATAGACCAGGGTTGTTTAGGGTTCGCCTAACACAGATAAAGGACCGATAGGAACCTTGGCACAGATGGGCACTTCCCTCCCTAGTCTTTTGGAGCTTTCTGCCTCAGACCCACTGCTCCTCTCGCTACCCACCGCCTTCTTGTGGAGAAGCAACTGCAGCATCGGAATAGCATAAGCTGCGGTCTTCCCGGAGCCTGTGCGGGCGCGGGCCAGGAGGTCCTTCCCCTCCAGCGCCAGAGGTATGGCCTTTTCCTGGATTAGCGTAGGTCGCGACCAGCCCAAGTCGGTGACAGCCTAAGAAGGAAGAGAATGCGACTCAAGCGGCGCGGAGGGCAGCGGCACGCCAGGTCCCACTCCACAGCCTTCCCCATACCTGCAGGAGCCGAGGATCCAGCCCCATGTGTTCAAAACCCAGCGCTTCTTGGTCCTCCATGGCGTGACTTCCACGCTGACAGTGCGCACGCGTAGGGCGGGACAAGTCAACAACCAATCAGCGCTGGAGGATACGTCACTTCCTGGGAGTTTTGCCTCCGGGAGGTCCGGCGTTTACACCGACTTGTGCTTCTGGCTGTACGCAGGCGCGTTCTTCAATGTTGCCTCTCCAACCCCATCAGAATTGTGGGTTCCTCCTCCCCGGCGCCCCACAAAGCCTTCCCTGATTCAAAAAGTGACGTGGACAGGACTTTGCCTGCTTTGTTATGGTTAGGATCCGATCGCGTTTTGGCTAAGGGGAGGCAGCCGCCACTTAGGCACATGCGCAGAATAATTCGGGTTTGTGGGTAACCACAGAGGCAAATCTCACTGGGCAGAAATTGCGGCAAAAGTTGCTAACCTAAAGTAAATGTTATATCAGGCCTCCAGCTACTATGAAGATTTTCTCAGATACCGCCATACGCCCTGCAATCCTTCACAGCTCGCAGAAGAGCCAAGTTGACCCGACCCCTTCCTGGGACCATCTTTCTCAGAAAACCAAAACCAGAAGGGCTGCAGTCAGACGGTGTTAACGCACGCTAATTCTTCTCATTATTCCATTCTTCCATAATTCCTTACCAAGGAATGTCCTTGGAACTTTTCCTGCTATTTTTTGAGACGTGGCCTCACTATATAAGTGGCTGGCCTGGAACTTAGTAGGTAGACCAGACTGGTTTTGAACTCAAGAGATTCGCCTGACTTAGCCTCCCGAGTGCTGGGATTAAAGGCATGCACTACCATTCTTCCTTGGGACCTCTTAAAACACCTTCTAAAACCAGAAACAGTGTCTCCACGTCTAGTTATGTGATGTCAGACGACCTTGGGCCCATTTTTTTCTGGGCACAACCCCTTCACAAGAGTCCTTAAAAGAACTCTTCTCCCTCCCCAGCGGAACAGAATAATGCCCTTCACCTTGCTACTCTAGCTCTCTAATAAACAGCTTGCCTAAAGGTCACTTGATCTGGTCACCTAAAGCTAAAAGTTTGTTCTTAAGCCATTCTGGTAACTATTGTTAGGACAAGACTAGAAAAGAGATTAGTGGGGGCTAAGAACATTTACCCACCTGGTCTTATTTATATTGACTATCTCTTAAGAAAGGGAAAGTGGGCTGAGTTGAAGGAAAGACCAATGAAGGGTCTTAAACTGGCTCAAGGTAGAGTGCTTTCCTACCAAGCAAAGTGGGAGACTTAAGGTGGGGTTAGAAGCCTAACTCTAAGGGGTTGGGGATTTAGCTCAGTGGTAGAGCGCTTGTCTAACAAGCGCAAGGCCCTGGGTTTGGTCCTCAGCTCCGAGGGGAAAAAAAAAAAGGCCTAACTCCAAAAGGCTGGACTCTGGCACCTGATGCTCTAGGTCAGTGCTTCTCAACCTTCCAATACTGTGACCCTTTAATACAGTTCCTCATGTTGAGGTGACCCCCAACCATACATTATTTTGTTACTATTTCACAACTGTAATTTTGCTAGGTATGAATCATAATGTAAATGTGTTCTCTCCTGGTCTTAAGTGACCCTGTAAAAGGGTTATTTGACCCCCAAAGGGGTCACAGCCCACAGGTTGAGAACCACTTATCCAGATTAACTCCCTACTTTAACGTTATCTGATCAGCAATCTTTGCCGTGTTGGATGGCATTCACAAGTTTCAGGGGTTAGGATGAAGGTAGATTTGGGGCAGTCATTTTCCTGCCTACCGTACCCCTCATATACAAGCCTGCATCTGGCCATAATTGAGTGCTGCCAGAAATTTGTTTAAGTTTCCAAGGTGGGGGTGTGTGGAAAGGAATCAGCAAGAAAATATTGCCTGTTCACAGAGAACAAGTCCAGTGAGGGTATTGTGGACAGACCCATCAATGCCCGGCCTGGCCTTCTGTAGCTTCTGGCATTCTCGGGTCCAGTCTACTTTGCTGGCTAGAATTGAGATATCGGAGCAGAAACGTGTCCCTTCTCAAGGGCCCCATGTTATCGATCTACACATATAAGTAATTCAAAAGACACCTTATTTCTGGGCACGTTGCCACACAAATAAAACCCCAACGCTTGGGAGGCAGAGCCAAGAGGATCTTGACTTAAAGACCAACACAAGCTCTCTCTCGGGACTAGGACATTCTCTTGGCTAGCATGGTAACACAGGCCTTTGATCCCAGCACTCGAGAGGTAGAGGCAGGTGGATTTCTGTGAATTCAAGGCCACCCTGGCATATGCCAAAGCTTTATATACATACTCTGTCTCAAAAACCTAAAAAGAAAATAATTCTAACATTTGACTCCCAATACTAACTCCAACCTGAGGAAAGCATATTTTAAGTACCAGACCAAGTTTTCTGGTGGTTAAGTGGCCATCCAGGAAAGAAACAGGAGGGATGGTAGAATTTCTTTTCACTTTTTTTGCCTTCCTCTTTACAAACAAACAAAAAAAAAATTGCATATACTCTAAGTGTAAAATATGTTTGCATATATGGTACACTACGCACACACAAAAAGGGAGAGTTTAGTTCTATAAGTCAGAAAAAGAAATTTAATAAATATTCCAAATAAATATATAATAAAACTATGAAATAAAAATACCAAGAATGGGCAACTAATTGCATGAGGCTCATACAGAAGCGGGTGAGGTTCAGTCAGAGTTGTTTATGACTCAGGAGCCAAGAAACCACCTCC
Source organism: Rattus rattus (assembly GCF_011064425.1). Lineage (NCBI taxonomy): Eukaryota > Metazoa > Chordata > Mammalia > Rodentia > Muridae > Rattus > Rattus rattus. The sequence goes on from NC_046164.1 coordinate 75,194,101, forward strand.
TCTTTGCTGCTGCTGCTGCTGCTGTTAGTTCTTTGCCGACATCTTATCTAGCAGGGTGACCTTTCAGAATGCTGAAGCAATCCTCCCACCCATTCCCAGGCCAATCCTTATGTGAAGTCTACTCCTGGTTCTCTACAAAGGTGAGCAGTCCAGGCAGCAACCTCCCCTGCCCTTACCCCACCACCTTTCCTTGGTCTAACTGCTACCCACAGCCTACTACTTCATATCAGACATAGTTAACTATGTTTTATTTCATTGGGAAAAAAAAGTCCGCATAAAGAACCGAACTGTGGTTCCCTTGAGGAAAATGTTGGTGTCGGGTGTGGTGGCGCACGCCTCTTTAATCACATCTGATAGGTATGCACCTATAGGTGGGTCTGAGGCTGGTCAAGTCTACATACGGAGTTGCAAGGGAAAAAAAAAACGAACCTTCAAAAACATTTACCACTGCTTGAGTGAAACCTGAGGGCCTTCTGACAGGGATCTGCTTTCTGGCCGCAGATTGCCAAAGGAACCAGTGCACAGCCATTATTAAAACTGTGTGAATAAGTGGAATTAAAACGCCTGGACTGGTGTTTTTGGCTAGTTTCAGGCAGTAATGATTCAATCAGGAAGGAAAATATATAATTTATCCAAAAATAGTTCTAAAATATAGAAAGGCATCTCCATCCTTCGGGACCCCAAACTGCCCCTCATTTACATTCACAAAGCCGTTGGGAGAACTCAGGACTGACCCAGGAGCACTGAGGCAGGGTCGCCTCCATGGGCATGCCAGCTGCTTGTTCAGTAAGAACAAGCAGACACACAGAAAACAGAAGTGCATTTGGTCATCTCTTCGAAAACAGAGGAGAAATCGCCAGAGGCAAAAGAAATGACTTGATCTTGGGTTAATTCCAACTTCTCCCAAACCCCAAGGCAGGTTTTGAAAGCTTAGACCAATGTCTGCTTCTTGGAGAAGCAGGGTCAAAGGTAGCTGATCTGAATGGCTTAATGCCAGGATACCGATGACATGTGGTTTTTCATTTTTCCTCCTCAAGATCCAGGTGGACAAGGGGCTGGCTGGGAAAATTATCAAATGATTGAGGTGAAAGGGAAAGGTTACAGGGCAAGATACACCAGCTTCTTGGTCTTAAAGAAGCTCTAAGGTGACGCATCTGCCAGATGCCAGTGAGGATGAGGATGACGGTCTGGGTGATGGACCACCACAGGACTCTCTGGTTGGTGCTCTCACTGGTCAGACGGAAGCGTTCTTCACGATACTGCATGGGACAGTGAACAAAGGGTTAGAATGGGTAGAAAAACCACCTGCTTTTACAAGGCCTTCCGTCTGTGTGACCCACAACTTCAGACCAAATGCTTCTGGAATACCACCTGTAATTCTATTTGGAGGCTAGTCCTTCCACTGCGACTGCCCCTAGAAAGGGGGGGCGGTAACGTTCTCTCCAACCATTTCTTCTTCTTCTTCTTTTTTATTTATTATATATACACTGTAGCTGTCTTCAGACACACCAGAAGAGGGCATCAGATCTCATTACAGATAGTTGTGAGCCACCATGTGGTTGTTGGGATTTGAACTCAGGACCTCTGGAAGAGCAGTCTGAGCTCTTAACCACTGAGCCATCTCTCCAGCGCCCCAACCATTTCTGTTAGGACTGAAATCATGCTTTCTCCAGAAAGAGGCTATGGAAAACAAGCAAGCAATGGGTATTACTAGACTGTACACTGTTCTCCCTAGACTGGCTCATACGATTTAGAAATAACTATTCAAAAGAAAGATGAGGTCTATACATACAACAGACTATTATTCAACCTCAAAAGGAGAATTCTATAGCTAGAGGTGGTAGTGCACGGCTTTAATTCCAGCCCTTGGGAGTCAGAGGGAGGTGGATCTCTGAATATCAGACTGGCCTGGACTACAGAGCAAGTTCCAGGACAGTCAGGGCTACACAGAGAAACCCTGTTTAAGGACAGTGATAGTTCTATAGGATAAAAAGATAGCCCAGTGTTGAAGAGCTCCTACCTCTTTTGCAGAGCACCCAAGTTCACTTCTCAGCACCCATATCAGGTAGCTGGAAACCACGTGTAACTCTAGCTCCCAAGGATCTGAAACCCTCCTCTGAACTCACAGGATACCTGCACACACACACACACACACACACACACACACACATATAAACCCAAAGATAGATACACGTCATTGATAATATCTAAAAGGGTAGGGCATGATGGAGTTCAGAACCCGTATTTAGCATGTGTGATGACAGAGGTTCAATTTCTAGCACTGCAAAAATAAATAAATATAAAAAAACAGGAGTTCTGACGAACTACAAGGCAGAGGAACCCTGGGCACATTGCGCTAAATGAATTAAGACACAAAAGGATTCCACGTAGCTGAGTGAGTGATCAAGACCATAGGCAAAAAGTAGAACTGCAGAACATGGGAAATGGGGAGCCAGTGTTCACCGCTAATCAGGGCCACAGAGAAAACATCAAAACTTCAGCTAGGGAAGAGGAGTGCTTAATGGGGTCAGAGTCTCTATGACAGTTATGCAGATAGATGGCCGTGATGGTTGCAACACAATAGGAATCTATGTAATGCCACAGTTCAGTACACTTACAAATAGTTAAAATGTTAAGTTTTGGGCTGGAGAGATGGCTCAGTGGTTAAGAGCACTGACTGCTCTTCCAGAGGTCCTGAGTTCAATTCCCAGCAACCACATGGTGGCTCACAACCATCTGTAATGAGATCGAATGCTCTCTTCTGGTGTGTCTGAGGACAGCTACAGTGTACTTATATATAATAATATTGAGTGGTGTAGGCTTTTAGAACATATATACATACATATATATGTATGTATATGTTTTATATATATTTATATATAACATATCATATTAAATATAATAATTTTTATATATGTGTATATAATACACACACACATATGACTGAAGGCTCAACGGTAGAGAGCTTGCCTAATATTCAGGCGAGGGTTCAATCCTTGGCACTATAGACATGTACCAAAAGCAAGGAAAGAAAACCAAAACCAAACCTCACCTATGTAGACTGGTAACTCCCACATCTTCCTGAGTAGAGAAGGGCCCAGCAGACACGTTGCACACACAGTGGGTATAAAGGTCAACTGCAGCCTCCAAGTGCAAGTCCCTTACCCTCTGATAATCCTGCTCCTTCTGGATCTGTTCCACCTGGTCAAGCAGCTGGCGCGCTCGAAGCTGTAGCTCTGTTAACTTATCCTTAGCAGCCATCTCTCCCCAACCTGGATGTCCAAGTGTACACGCTACAAGGAAATAGGACTGAATGACGGGGTGCCGCCCACCGTCTGTTACTGCTATGGAGACTGAATCTTGTCGCCAGCTGAATGGGGAAGAACGGCAAGCCTCCAGCTCTAACTGTATCCAACCACTCCCCAAAAAGGAAACATTAAAAGGAAAAAAAAAAAAAAAAAGACAGTAATCAACCAACTTTGGTATCAAGCGCGAAACTCTAAGGCTGAGCCTCTTACCAGTTTGCCTCCAGCGAAGAGAGCCATCCTGGTGGAGTTGGAGTGCAGACAAATCTGATGGTCACCGGGTGTGTGGGAAGTGAAGGTGAAACGGCCCTCGGAGCCGTATTGCCGGGACAGTACAACCTGCAATGTGCATCAAGCCCCAACTTTACACCAATGCGAGACCTGGTACCTAGAGACATTTTCTCAGGTCCACGGCGGTACTTTACACCCCATAAAGACATTAACGGACAACTGACGCCAGCTAGAGCCTTTTCAGCGAGGCGGTGGGCGCTTACCTTGCCGTCTGGGTCCTTCACCTCCACATGCATGCCCAGGCCGGGGGTCGATGGCAGGAAGACCTCTTTCTGCTTGTCCCACATCTGAGTTCGATAGTTGCCTGCAGGGTAGACACACAGTCACAACCTAGCCCCCAGCAAGTGGCCCCGGGGCGCTGTGCAGTGGACCTGGTACCCTCAAGGCACACTCAGGATGGGGTCGAGTTGACAGGGAAAGAGGGGTGCTTCCGAGGGCCAGGCGAAAACAAAGGGCCTCTCCACCCTCAGCCCCCTGACCGATGACCATGGTCTCGTCGGGTATTTCCTCGATGAAGCAGCGCTTCTCAGTCTCGCCGATGTGGAAATAGAGACCACGGGCACCCGCAGCGCACACAGTAAGCACCAGCAGCACAAATCGCACCATCCCTTGCAGCGGTCGGACCCCGACACCTGCCATCGCGCCTCAACCTTGCGCACGCGCACACTTGCGCACTGCTCAGCGTTTGCGCACCGGCTTGGCAACGGAAAGCGCGCCTGCGCAGTGTTGCAGTCCCTCTGCTCCCTTAACTAGCTCGGTCCACTGGACACCGGACCCCAAGGCTTGCACAGCTCTGCGCCTGAGCGCCTCCTAGCGTAGACTAGCCTTACAGAGAGAAAAAGCCTGTGCAGTGAAGCTGCCCAGGACTTCGGTCCCTTTCTTTGAGCTTGAATGCCCTTGCTATGCCTGCGATCTGTGTGAGGAGAAGCAAGAGTACTTTTCGGTGGAGGGTGCTAGGCAACTTGAGATAGATAACGTAAACAGCGTGAGTTCTTCTGGTCCCCAACACCTGAAGTAAAATGAACCTTTCTTTTAAGCACCCTACAGAAGAGAATTGTGTCATTTCACAATAGCAGGACTTATTGAGTAACAATAAATTCACCGCTTTAGTTTACGCAGCCTCCTGAGCAGTGTGTTATCACATCTGGTGCTGCTGGATGCTAAGGAGGGAGCTTCCTGCAGGTAGCCGAGGGCTCTACCCAACAGAGCTACCACCAACTCACACAAAGGTTCTTGTATCCGATTGGTTTTTTCTAATCTTTTTTAATTGGCCAGTGGTTTATTTTCCTTTATAATTTAATAAATACTTCTTGATGACTGCACATGGGGTAAGGCAGCTTGGTAGTTCAGAAAGATCACGGAGATGGTGTTTGGCTGGCAGTGTGCAGTCTTCGGTAGTGAGTGGAATGACTTGTATGACATCACTGTCAAAGCAGCAAGACTGCATTTATACACCCATCGTTTTCAGAGTTGTTGGTAACTTGAGCACACTTTCCCCAAATCACCTTGCCTCCTTGTGTCACAAGGCCCAGCTCACTCACATTCACTTCAATGACTGTACCTCTGGTGATCACACCCAGGGTTGTATATAACGGGGAGGAGGGATTCTTTTTCACACCGAGCATAGGCAGGCAAAAGGTAGCTTTCAGCTCAGGGTGTGTGACATGGGCTTTTTTGAAACTTAGACCCATTGGCCTAATGAACCTTTCATATTTAGGTGGTTTTCTTGTAAAACCATCACCAACAAAGCAGACTTTTGTAACCATTTTCTTCCGTGCCTTCTCTTTTCTTCTTTCTGTTTGAATAACTTTCAATACTTCTGTTTTTCCTTGGGCACGAACTTTGGGTAGGAGGACCTCCCATTTTCCTGCCTTTTCTTTTTGTTTCTGCTTAATCACGTTGGAAAGTACTTTTGCTCTCAACTGCCCCTCTCTGTCCAGCAGGTAGGCAGGGACAGCTCCCTGTGGAGTCTTCTCGTCATCCTTCTGCTTGGTGTTTCTTTTTTCATGCATCTTAATGCTCTTTTTCATTTGTGTTTTCTCGGCATGTGCTGTTTATGGTAGAGCTTAGCCTTCAAGCCCAATCTTTTTTTTTTTTTTTTTTTTGCCTCCTTTGACTGTTCATGGGCCTCCTAACTTTCTTTCTCTTTTTCTCATGGTAGTCCAAACGATATCTCTATCATTTGCAGTGAAAGTCAATCTATTCATTGTGCGGCATTCTGACAGCCGTAGAGCAGCCATCTGCGACCTCCCGGGTTCCAAAAACCTCTTTCTGGGTGTCACTAGCTCATGAGCCTGCTTCACTTAGGCTGGAACAAGAAGGGCCTTTTATCCCACTTTAATTCCAATCCCTCGGGTCATACATTATACATCATACAGTGTTAATGTACACATCCTAGCATCAGCTGTCAACGTGGCACAACATGGCAGAGGGAACCTTAATTGATGACTGACCTCCATTGGACTAGCGTACAAGCTTGTCCGTGGAGCATTTCCTTGGTCGTTAGTTGATGGAGGGCCTACCCCACTGTGGGCGGTAGCATCCCTGGGCAGATGGTCCTGGGTTGTATAGCAAACGTAGCTGAGCAAGGCAGAGGAATCAAGCCAGTGGGCAGCACTTCAAAAACAAAAACTAAACAAAACAGAAGACAAGCAGACAAAAGGAGAAAGATAGACAGAAAAAGAAGAAAGGAAGGAAGGATGCTGAGTAAGCCAGTAAACTCCATGGTATCTGCTTGTGACATCACCTTCAGTTTCTACCTTCAGGTTCCCGCCCTGGCTTCCCTCTACAACAGACTCTGACTTGTAAGCCAAATAAAATAAACCCTTTACCCCTCACCCCCAGTTGTTTTTGGTCAGCGGTTTGCAATTTGCTTTTAATTGTTTTACATGTATGTGTTAGCGTGTGAGTGTGGGTACCACATGCATACTGCAGCATGAGAACTGGATGATGGCAGAGAATTTGCAGGTGCTGGTTCTCTCCTCCCACCATGTTGGTCCCAGAGGTTGAATTTAAAGTGTTTATCTCCTGAGCCACCTCACTAACCCTTAGTCAATCTTTTCTCACGGCAACGGAAAGCCAACTAGGGTAGTACCTAAGCTGTCACAATAAATACCAGTCAAGAAGTAGATGACTTCTGTACTAATAATCTGTGTTTCGTTGATATAGTGAAGTAACTGAGCATGAATAACTTTATTTTTTTTTCTTTTTTTTTTGGAGCTGGGGACCGAACCCAGGGCCTTGCACTTGCTAGGCAAGCGCTCTACCACTGAGCTAAATCCCCAACCCCTGAATAACTTTATTTTTATATTGATTTTTGTTGTTGTTCAGTTCTGAACGTTTTCAATATTCTTTTTATTAATTAATTAACTTTACATTCTGATAGCAACTGCCCCCTCCCTTCTCTCCTCAGTTCCATCCTCTCATCTCCCCTCTCCTGAGTCCCCTTCCCTTTCTCTTCAGAGGAGGGGAGTCCTCCCATGAATATCAACCCACCTTGGCATGTCACCTTGAAGAAGGACTATGTGCATCTTCTACTGAGGCTAGACAAGGCGTCCCAGTCAGGGAAAAGGGATCCAAAGGTAGGCAGCAGAGATAAGATAGCCCCTGCTCCTGCTGTTAGGGGTCCCGCATGAGGACCAAGCTGCATGTCTTTTACATATGTGTAGGGGGCCTAGGTCCATCCCGTACATGCTCTCTGGTTGGTGGTTCAAAAACATGGAACACTTCATGAATTCGCATGTCACCCTTGTGCAGGGCTGTGCTAGTCTTCTCTGTGTGCTTCCAGTGCTAGTATATGTGCTGCCACTGGGAGCATGGCGGGTAACTTGATGAAGAAAAGGTCTGTTTGGTTCCCAGTTCTGGAAGGTCTGACTCCATAGCAGTCGTACTTGCTCACTTCTGTTGAGGACTCAGGACGGATGGGCTCACAAGGATGGCAGGACATGTAAAAGAAAGATTATGGGGTTGGGGATTTAGCTCAGTGGTAGAGCGCTTGCCTAGCAAGCGCAAAGCCCTGGGTTCGGTCCCCAGCTCTGAACAAAAGAAAAAAGGAAAAAAAAAAAAAAAGAAGAAGAAGAAAGATTATGTCACAAATCAGGAAGTGAGAAAGACGGGGTGGGGATTGATTGAACTCTCAATTGGTCTATGAATCCCTCATTAAGTTCTAACTGCTCTGTTGGAGCAGGCTGTCATGTAGGTAGGCTAGCCTCGAACTCACAAATAAGAGGATGACTTTGAACTAACGATCTTCCTGACTCCACCTCCCACGCGCTTGGATTACAGACGTGTACCACCCCACCGAGCAAATCCTAAAGTCCCATTCAGTAGCTGCACTGGGGCAAGATTGAGCTCCCAACACGCAAAACACTGGCAAGCAAACCACACACTTCCCCAGTGACTTCCACTAAACATTGATCACAGAAACAGCATCAACTTTTTCCTAAATTTTTTGAAGAGATGAGAAAACACTGAGGGGGGGCCTGCAGGTGGCCACAGCAGGCAGGGATGCAAATGCCAAAGAGGTGAGAATTAAGACTTTGTTAAGATTGACTTCAACCTCAATCAAACTTTCCGATAGTCTGATGCCAGGCAGTTTACTCCCAACAAATTTAAACACAGTATAATTTGGGGGAAAAAAGTTTCCTGGTATAATACAATCCCCAGTGCACAAGAAAGCATAATTACACTGAAACCAAACTCAGAGCACATGTCATTTCTTTCAAGAAGATGTGTTCTGGAGACAGACTGACTACCTGTGCTGGCTTACGGGTCTAAGGAAGGATCTGGCTTGGTCTTGGTTATACAGAGAGTTAGAGATCTTTTGGGCTATTAGCTACCTCTGGTCCTGGTTGGGGGAGCTTGGGGGAGCTGCTGGCTGTACAGGTAAGAGTATTTAGAGGGGTTGGGGATTTAGCTCAGTGGTAGAGCCCTAGTAAGCGCAAGGCCCTTTCCATCCCCAGCTCCAAAAAAAAAAAAAAAAAAAAAAAAAAGAAAAAAAGAAAAAAAGAAAAAAAGAGTCATTTAGATTATAAGGTATCTCTGATCCTGGCTATTGGAACTTGATGTGGCCTGGCCCAGGAAATAACACAGATCTCCAGGTCATTAATTGCAATTCCCAGCTTTTTGGATGGAAGAACAGGTTTTACATCCATTCCTCTGAGAGGACCATCCCGTGTGTACAACACTCCTGGTTTCTCTCGAGATCTGTGGGCACAAGGACCTTTGTGCTCTGCTCCCAACAGAATAGCACCACGTTCTGTTTAATTTACTGTGGAATTAAAGTTAGATAAGGACATCACAAAGAAAGAAGGGTGAGCATTTCTTTTGGGGCATACATGCCAAACTCTCCAACAAACTGAGAACAAACAAGGCCCAACAGCACAGGAAGAGGACCCCATGAGATCCAGCCCATGAATGGACGATGAGTGGTTGTTGAAACAGGTCCATCCTGTGCCTGCTACATCTCAGCCCAGAGCACTTTGGACTGCATAGTTGCTATTTGTCCAAACTCAGTGGGGACCAAACACTAGCACAATGAAACTATGTGAAGCACCAGAGGACAACAGATGGCATGGGTTGAGGGCAAGTACACTTACTTCTGGGCTCAGGTAAACTTCCTGAAGTGGGTGGAGTCTTATTCCTAGTTGTCCTGCTTTAACTGCAGCTGAGAGTCCAAGAAAGAATTCCACCCAAGGATTTCCTATCCTGGGGACCATTTGACACTTGGCTAAACACTAAAGGATACTCTATTTCTAGGAAAGACTGGAACCAAACAGGTTGTTTCTGGTTAGGTCCCTCTTAGCAGGACATTGCATTCTCCACACATTCTACAGTAATTTTAGGAAACTACAGTTGTGGGGAGGTGGGTAATGTTGGACCAGTTTGTTACCTGGAGAACAATCCTTAAATTTTTACATATGAAAATTGCCTTCCTTAGGGTTACTATTGCTATGATGAAACACCATAACCAAAGCAACTTGGAGAGGAAAGTTTATTGGGCTTACACATCCACATTGTAGTCGATCACTGAAGGAAGCCAGGACAGGAATTCAAACAGGGCTGGGACCTGGAGGCAGGGGCTGATGCAGAGGCCATGGAGGGCCCTGCTTACCGACTTGCTTCCCACGGCTTACTCAGCCTGCTTTCCCAGACAGGGCCATCAGCCCAGGGATAGCCCACACACAATGGGCTCCCCTTCAATCACCAATGAAGAAAATGCCTTACAGCTGGATCTCATGGAAACCTTTTCTCATTTGAGTTTCTCCCCTTTCAGAAAACTCTAGCTTGTGCCAAGTGGGAATAAGACTAGACCAGAAACCAACATGACATATCACCTTCGCAGAAAGGAGAGCAATGCATGTCTGTCTCACCTAAGGAAGAAACGGCATTGGACACAATGCACTCATTCTTCCCAATTGACATGGTTTGAATAGGAAAAGTCCCCCAGGGGTTCGTGTGTTGAACGCTTGGTTCCTAGCAGGTGACTCTGTTTTCAGAAGCTGTACAAATATTTAGAGGTGTGCCTAGTTTGAGTAAGTAGGTAATTAAGGGTGTGCCTTCAAAGGTTAAATCTGTCTTCACTCTTGTCCACCATTAAGACGCCCAGCTTTAGGCTGAGGAGATATCTCCATTGGTAAAGTACTTGGGAGGATCCTTGGGGCTCGCCGACCAGCCAGTTTAGGTGAACCAGCAAGCTCCAAGTTCAGTGAGAGATTGTCTCAAAAAAAAGTGAAGTTGAGCATGGTGGTGCTTAGCTTTAATCCCCACACTCAGGACGCAGAGGTAGGCAGACCTCTACGAGTTTGAGCACAGCCTGGGCTACATAGTGAGTTCTAGGACAGCCAGGACGATGTAGAGAGACTGTGTCAAAACAATATTGACTTCTGGTACTTTCTCCCTCCCCCCCCTCCCCCCCCCCCTCCCCCCCCCCCTCTTCTTTCCTTCTTTTTGCCCCTTGCATGCATGCATGTGCACATGCTCAAGTGTATACACACACACACACACACACACACACACACACACACACACACACTGAACAAAGGCTTTTTCCACATGCTCCCACTGCCATGTTTGTGGACTTTGGGCTTAACCCTGTAGGGCTTTTTTAAAAGATTTATTCATTTTATTTATATGTTAGTACACTGTAGTTCTCTTCAGACACTTCAGAAGAGAGCATCCCATTACAGATGGTTGTGAGCCACCATGTGGTTGCTGGGAATTGAACTGAGGACCTCTGGAAGAGCAGTCAGTGCTCTTAACCGCTGAGCCATCTCTCCAGCCCAACCCTGTAGGATCTTAACTCACTGTTATGGTCCAGTTCCCAAATCTGGACCACGGCCCTGGTCGGCCAGTTCTAGGGCATATGTTCAATAAACTCTCCCTCTCTGACTGAGATTGGTGTTCGTGTGGTCTGTGAGGGTATTCCTGGACCCCAACACAGGGTACCCGAGTTTAGTTTTTAGGACCCACATTTGGCAGCTCATAATTGCTTCGAACTCAACCTCCAGGGGAATCTGATACCTTTGCCCTCTGCGGGGACTGCACTCACACGCACATGCTCACACATACACATGCGCACTGTTCTAGTCTGTCTTTCTATTGCTGTGATAACAGGAATGGCCAAAAGCAACTTGGGAGTAAAGGGTTTACTTCAGCTTGACGTGTACAGGCCATCATGAAGAAAAATCAGGCCAGAACCTGGAGGCAGCAACTGAAGCAGAGACCAGAGTGGGATGCTGCTTGCTGGCTTGCTCTGTCTGCCTTGCTCAGTGTCCTTGTTAGCATTTTGTCAGCCTGATACCAGCCAGAGTCATTTAGAACAAGAACTTAATTGAGAAAGACTTTCTACTAAGATTTTCCTGTAAGCCAGCCTGTTGGGTATTTTCTTGATCAGTGATTGATGTGGAGGCCTAGCCAACTGTGGGTGGTGCCAACCTGTGAGGTGGTTCTGAATTGTATGAGAGAGGAGGGCTGAGTAAGCAATGGGAAATAACAATTGAACAACACTTCTCCATGGCTTCTGCTTCAGTTCCTGCCTCCGAGTTCCTGCTTTGAGTTTGTGCTCTGACTTCCCTCAGTGATAGAGTATGACCCGAGGGCTGTAAGATAAAGTAAAACCTTTCCCTCACAAGTAGCTTTGGGTTGTAGTGTTTTGTCACAGCATTAGAGACCATAAGGAAGACAGAAATTGGTACCAGGAGTAGGGCATTGCTGTGCAGACCTGACTATATTTTGGTGAGAAGAGATTTACCTAGTCTATATTTTTATATTCCTTAGGACCACCTTCCCAGGGACATTACCACTCACAGAGGTCTGGGCTCCTCTGCAGCAATAATTAATCAAGAAAATGCCCCCCACAGACTTGTCCAAAGGGCAGTCTTATGGAAGCATTCTCTCAATTGAGGTTCCTTCTCCCCAGATAACTCTAGCTGGGGTCAAAAACAAACAAACAAACAAACAAACCAAAAAAAACTCCTCCCACACCAAACCAAACTGAATCCAAACTAAAGCAACCACACACAAATAAACACATAATTAAAGAAAAATTAATCTCTAAAATTTTAATTAAGATTAGAGGGATTCCTCCCCCCCCCCGGCTAGGAATAGAATTCAGAGCCTTTCATATGCTAGGTATGTGCTCTACCACTGAACTACAATACCGGCTTGATAATTTCATTTTTATTTTCTCTTCCTTTTCCTTCTTCTGCGATAGGGTCTTATGCAGCTCAGGTTGGTCTGTAACTTGTAGCCTAGGCTGCCCAAAATTCGTGATCCTCCTGACTCAATCGTCCAATGCTAGAACTGCCATCATGGCTGTTAGCAGTGACAGAGAGACACACAGCCTAGCACATCCACCAGTAGCCTAAAGCACTCCCTGGTCACTGCTGTCTTGACTCACCATTGACCAGAGGAGAGAAACTGAAGTTGAATTATAGATTCAACAGAACCATGGGACTCTTGGCGATGGTGTTCAAGAACCTTTCACTGGGTTTCTGTGGTGGTTTGAATGAGAATGGTCCTCCTACGTTCATAATTTGAATGTTTGATCCCCAGTTGGTGGAATTGTTTGGGAAGGATTAGGAGGTATGGCCTTGTTGGAGGAGGGATATCACTGGGGGTGACTTTGAGGTTTCAAAAGCAATGTGCCACTCCCAGTTAGTGCTCTCTCTCTCTCTCTCTCTCTCTCTCTCTCTCTCTCTCTCTCTCTCTCTCTTTGCCTTCTGTTTGTGAATCGGGTTGTAAGCTCTCAGCTACTGCTCCAGTGCCTGCCTGCTGCGACCATGCTCCTCACCAGGATGGGCATGAACTCACCAAAATTGTAAGCCCCGATAACTGTTACTTCTGTAAGTTGCCTTGGTCATGGCGTCTCTACACAGCAACAGAAAATTAACTAAGGCGGAGTCTCCAAAGCTTTTATCTGAAGCTAGCTCAGGGTTTAAAGCATGAACAGAGAAGCAATGGTGAACACACAGAATAGTTCTCTACTGAACTACTAGTGAGACTTTCTGTCCCAGATGTGCTCAGGGGACAGAAAGCCTCAAGTCAAATGGGGGCTACTTGCATAATATCCTCGAATGTACTAAACTTAGGAGAAGAGCCATCTTGCCTGTGGCATTCCTTGGGTAGATGGAGGCATTCCTCCTCAGGGAGTAACTAGGATCTAAGAAAGCGGAGTAGGGTAATGTAGGAAAGTCTGTATTCTATGCAGGCCACAGACCTTAAGTAAAGCCAAATCCTAGACTCTATCACAGAAGAGAATGTCAAGAAGTAAAATCAAGTCAGCAAATTTATTAAGTAGTGATGAGATAGTGCACGCTTTAGACTTAAATGTGACCTATAGAGAGAACTATGTGAAAATCAGTAGGGGTTGGGGATTTAGCTCAGTGGTAGAGCACTTGCCTAGCAAGCTCAAGGCACTGGGTTTGGTCCCCAGCTCCGGAAAAAAAAGAAAATAGAAAAAAAATCAGTACACACGGAAGATACTAAGCTTTTGGGTTTATTTGTTTGATTGTTTGTTTTTCTGTTGCTTGTTTGGGACAGATTCTAATTATGTAGCCCTGGCTAGCTTGGAACTCTGAGAAACCCACCTTTCTCGGCTTTCTAAGTGAGGGGATTAAAGACATGTGCCACCCACCATGCCTGGCAGGTGCAGACTTTGTGAGGGAAGAGCTTAGGTGTACTTCCAACAGTTATATGTGTGACTGTGGCTGTCCAAGTTCCACTAGTCAAAGGAGGTCATTTATAATAAAGTTTATGGATTATATAAAGTTTAAAAATTAAGGAAAAATATGGTCTGGTCTCCTTACTTTTCTTAAAATAATTTAATTTTGTAAATGAAACTGTAAGGTGTTTTCATGAAGTGCACGGATGAGAGAGGAAAGTTAATACAGTTAAGCTTAGTGCCACAGGTATTTTGGCCCTAAGCAAACAGTTTGTCATTATTTTAATGTTCTTTTTTTTTTAATTTTTATATTTTTACTTATATGAGTACACTGTAGCTTCAGACACACCAGAAGAGGGCACCAGATCTCATTACAGATGGTTGTGAGCCACCATGTGGTTGCTGGGAATTGAACTCTGGACGTCTGGAAGAGCAGTCAGTGCTCTTAACCGCTGAGCCATCTCTCCAGCCCCCTATTTTAATGTTCTTATCTTTATTGTTTTGTTTTTTTGTTTTGTTTTTTGTTTAAAGATGTATTTATTTATTTTATGTATGAGTACACTGTAGCTGTTCTCAGACAGACCAGAAGAGGGCATCGGATCCCATTATGGATGATTGTCAGTCACCTTGTGGTTGCTGGGAATTGAACTCAGGACCTCTCGGAAGAGTGGTCAGTGTTCTTAACTGCTGAGCTATCTCTTTACCACCACCACCAACTTTTGATATTAACTACAAATTTCTCCCTTTCCTTTCCTCTCTCTAAACACTCCCATATAACCTTTCTTGTTCTCTTTTAAATTAATAGCTTCTTTTTCATTGTTACTGTATATATATATATCCTGCTCAGCCTGTACAATGTTATTTTTATTATGTGATTTAAGGGCTGACCATTTGGTATTGGGTAACTCGTGCTGGTCCCCTGCATTTCTCCATTGCCTGCAGCTCTTTGTGTAGGGTTGAGGCCTCATGGGCTTTTCTTAACCACGTTGGCTTGTCCGTTGGTGGCGCCCTTGTTCAGCTCACGCTTGGGCAGCCGCGTCGGTGAGAGACTTATTATTTATGTTTCTGTACATTTGCTTGCTCGTCCGTACACGTACCCTGTGAATGAGGTGCGCGTGGAGACCAGAAGACGGAGTGCAGTCTTCTGGAGATGGAGTTACAGGTGGTTGTGAGACCGTGTGGCAGCCGCGGATGTGGGAACGGAACCTGGTTTCTCTGCAAGAGCACCTGTATCTGTAAATTAGTTAAGCCACTTTGGCTCCCGGTGGGTCCCATGCGATGCACCCACCCAAGGGCTCTCTGGATTTGAGAATGAAAGACACATACGTACACGCCAGTTAATATTGATATGCCCTGACTAGTTCAATGGCTGGACACTTCTAAATCTCCTGGTGGCTAACGGATACTTCCCTGTGGTATTCCTCTTTTTTTTTTTTTTCGGAGCTGGGGACCGAACCCAGGGCCTTGTGCTTGCTAGGCAAGCGCTCTACCACTGAGCTAAATCCCCAACCCCGGCTTAACACCTTCTAAATCTATATTTTATCTTTGTCGCCCTGTGGAGAGCCCTTAATGCTGTTTCTAGGGATTTAGCAAGAATTTGACATTGGGCAAGGACAAGAAAGTAGGCTTAAGGTAAATATGGCTGAGGAATGTATGGGGTTCCCTTGGTTATCCTGATAAGCCCCTAGACACAGTGACCATGGGGCTTTGTTCATTGCCTTGTCTGACTTCTTTGTCTTTGATCTAAGAACTGACCCTATTCTTCCCATGTACCTAGAATGGTATAAGAGCAGACTGGGGATAAAAAATAAAGCCTCTTCAGCTTCAGCACTGGCTGGAGTCATGTTATAATGTTGTCTAATTGTCTTTTCTTTTTTTTTTTTTTTTTTTTTTTCAGAGCTGGGGACTGAACCCAGAGCCTTTGTGCTTGCTAGGCAAGCGCTCTACCACTGAGCCAAATCCCCAACCCCTGTCTTTTCTTTCTTTAATCCTCACCCTATTGACTGACTGAGCTGGCTTGGTCATTGCCCTGTTACTTTCTTGGCAACCCATAGGGTCTCATTCCCTTCCACCTACATTGTCGGATGCTTTCTTTCCCGAAGCTCTTAAATCTGAGTACCAAGTCCGCTCAGTGAGGCAGAGAATCACCTTCTCAACAAATGGCACAGAGATAGCTTGAGTTCCACATACAAAAGAATGAAGTTGGACCCTCGTGTGGACCTTATGGAATAATTAACTCAAAATGGACATAAGCCAGTTGTGGATGCATGTGCCTGTAGTCTCAGCTACTCATAAGGCAGGAGAATAACATGATGTTTTCAGTTTGGAGCCAGTCTGGGAAAGACTGAAATGTTGTCTCAACCAACAAACAAAACAAGTGAACAGACAGGCAATCTAAATATGAACTAAAAAAAATCACAAAACTCTTAGAAAAAAAAACAATAGCAAGGGGCTGGAGAGATGGCTCAGTGGTTAAGAGCGCTGACTGCTCTTCCAGGGATCCTGAGTTCAAATCCCAGCAACCACATGGTGGCTCACAACCATCTGTAATGAGATCCAATGCCCTCTTCTGGTGTGTGTCTGAAGACAGCTACAGTTTACTTATAATAAATAAATAAATCTTAACAAATCTTCATGATTCAGGTTTGTCAATGAATTCTTAGATACTGCATGAGCAACATAAAAAAAATCATTTTTCTGCTTCCCTACACCACAGGAATTGTGGGACCTGTCAGCCCCAGTGGAAAGACACGTGCTACATGGCCTCTTGCCTGCTGGCTGCCCTTGGGGACAACGTCTCTCCCAAGACCAAAGATATCAGAGATCCTAGACAGCTGGGCATCAAGGGAGATGCTGACCAGCCACACGCTCACTAGTGACCTGAATGGAAAAGGCATTGAGACACCATCATCCAGAGAGTTGGCAGGCTCACCAGCATGCCTGAGGCCGCCATCATCCAGAGAGTTGGCAGGCTCGCCAGCATGCCTGAGGCCGTGGCTGTCTCTGCTGTCTCCAGCTGCACAACTCCTCTAGCTGATTCTACCCATCCATGTCTGTGTGCCTGTCCGTGTGTCCATCCCCATCTGTCCCCATCCTCTTCTCCCTTCCCTTCTTCGGCCTCTTGCAGCAGGAAAGAAAGACTGAAAGGAAGAGTCTGAGGAACCAGGTGACAGCACAGGATGATGGCTTTTGGGTTAAATTTCTGTTCCCCTACTAATAAAGCCTTTCTATATGTAAATAAATAAATTTTTAACTTCTCTTTTTTTGTGGGTAGCAACAAACATGGAAAGATCATGTCCAAGGAGTTGAGCACTTCCTACACATTTCTAACTGTACATAGTTCTTTCCTGTGAGTCTTTAGGCCTCTAGAACTTTGTATCTTGGTCAAGAGTGGAGTCTTTGAAGAAAATTATATCCTTATGAGCAGATGTGGAAGAATGCTCTTTGTAGGCATAGAACCTGGACAGGCAAGATGGCTACACTACCTTCTGAAACAGCACCTACAGCTTTGTCCCCACAGCTGCTGCAAGGACAAATGCCAGGATAACCCGTTCCCATTCTGAAGGCAGAGCAGACTTCCACTCGCTACTGTCAAATAGTTCCACTCTCTTTGTGGAGCTCCAACTGCCCAATGGGTTTTTCAGTGTCGAGAGAGCTTTGCTTCCTCACCAAGAATTCAGAAACTTCATCTAGGTGTGGGCTGTATTGGTTTTTGTTTTGTTTGTTTGTTTGTTTGTTTGTTTGTCAACTTGACACACGCTAGAATCATTCTAGAAGAGGGAGTCTCAACTGAGAAAATTCCTCCATCAGATTGGTCTACAGAGCATTTTCTTGAGTCATGATTGATGTAGGAAGGTCCACTGTGGGCGGTGCCACTCCTGAGCAGGCCTTGGGTAAGAAAGCAGGCTGAGCAAGCCATGGGAAACAAGCCAGTAAGGAGTGTTTCTTTATGGTCTCTGCTTCAGTTTCTGCCTCCACATGTCTGCCTTGAGGTTTTATTCTGACTTCCCTTCAATAGCGGTAAAATAAAATAAATTTGTTCTTTCTCTGTTTCTCTTTGGTCATGCTGTTTATTATAGCACTAGAAAGCAAATTAAGCCAGGGTTCACCTCTTTCCCAGACTGACTAAATGAAAGCTGTAAGAACAAAGGGTTAGAAACTAGTCCGGTATGATAGCATATGCATGTAGTGCCAGCTATTTGGCAGGTAGGAGGATGGCTTGAATCCAGGAGGTGAAGGACAGCCTAGGTTAAAAAGTAGGACCCATCTCAATTTAAAAAGTCAGGGATAAGAGGATCAGGAGTTCAAGATCACTCTAGGCCGTTTATATAGCTAAGGCCTGCCCAAAGAAGAAACAAACAAGTAAAAACAAACAAAAGAACTCCACTAGTTGTGCTCTTAAAGAACATTGTCAAGAAAATAAAGACAATGTACAGAACGGGGATGAGGGTGGGGGAATATTTGCAATATTACACACATTTTAAATGTATGGGTTTAAGTATCCAAAGCATGTAAATAACTCCTACAACTTAACAAAGAAAGGATAACAACTACAAGTTTTAAATTCTGACAAGAGCCTGGAATAGAACATATACAAATAGAAAAAAGGGTGGAGAGCCAAGAAATACTTGAGAAGGTACTTGATAAAGCTAGCTTTCAGGGAAGTCCGTGTATCTGCGTCATATCTGTGCGACACTTTGGAAGCTAGAGACTGATGTTGGTCATCTTCCTCATTTCTGACTGGGTAGACCGACTGACCAGGGAGCTCTCTGGAGTCTCTGTCTTAGCCTTTTTAACATCAATGTTGCAGACAAGAGTGAGCACATCCATTTTTTTTTTTTAATGTGGGTGCTAAGGATCTGAACTCAGGCCCTCAGGTTTGTGCACTAAGCACTTTACCAACTCGGCCACCTCCCCTAGCTCTGTTTATCAGTACCAGTCATCTGAAACACTCCCTGGCTACCCTGAGAAAACTAAACAATAATCCTAACTGATTGTCCTGACCTGAGAAGGCCCAGAGGCAGGCAGGGCTGTTTGAAACAGCGTGTACCACATGTTTTACTATCATAAGCCTTAGTGAACCCTAAGTGACCGGACAACCACATTCAAATAGGTCAGATGGGGAGCATTTCCCCTGGTGGTCCGGTGGAAGGACTGCTGGATGGTACTAAGGAGGCAAAGCTACGAGTGGTTCAAAACACAAGTTCAGTGGTTGGTGCTAGGAGGCATGGCTGGGATTGGTCCGAACATTCCCTCTGTATTGCTTAAGCAGGATGCCCAACCTCCTTTCCCAAGGTCACTGGGAGATGCTGTCCCATGTTGCTTACTCTGGTGCTGTCACAGCAGGCCGAGTTTTATTTTATATATTTGTTTGTTGGTTTTTTTGGTTTTGATTTTTATTTTGGGGTTTTTTTTTTTTTGTTTGTTTGTTTGTTTGTTTGTTTTTTGAGACAGAGTACAGTGGTGGTTTGACTATGCTTGGCCCAGGGAGTGGCACTGTAAAGCTGTAAAGAGGTGACTCTCAACTACCAGGACACCCCCACTTCCCAGGTGAGACAGGAGAACGGAGTTTGATGCAAACACAAGAGGTTTATCCGCCCCACCCCATCCCCAGGCATGTCAGGGTTGACCTTCAATCAGCCCCTTGTGTCGAGTGACTAAAAGGAGATCCCGAATGGCTATAACAGGCAGTTTTTATATCTTTTAGGGGTACAGGTTACATCAGCAAGGTTAGAGTTTAAACTTATTAGCTAAGCATATTGACCTTTGAATCAATTGGCTAGCAAGCATATGATATGCATTCAAACTCTATCTGGGACCAGAGGATCAGGTGACTATGAGTACATTCTGTGGTTTTTCAAGAATGTCCCTGCTCCTACTGAGAACTGTGGGTGGAGAATGGAACTTGGTCTAGCCTTGACCCGAGGCGGGAAGCTGGTACTTGGCCTAATCCTGACCTGAGGTGGCGGGTATAAGGCTGGCAAAAGCCCCTAGGGTCCTTCACAGGAACCCCATAACCTACCTACTTTCTACTAGGCCAAACTTCTTTTTTTTTTCTTTTTTCTATTTTTCGGAGCTAGGGACCGAACCCAGGGCCTTGCATTTGCTAGGCAAGCGCTCTACCACTGAGCTAAATCCCCAGCCCTAGGCCAAACTTCTTAAAAGCTCTTACACTCAGTAAGAACTAGGGTCCTTCCACACTGTTAGGAGGTATGACCTTGTTTTTAGCCTTGTTGAAGTGTGTAACTGTGGAGGATGGGCTTTGAGACCTTCCTTCCAGCTGCCTAGAGGACAGTCTTCTCTTGGCTACCTTTGGATCAACTTCAGGCTGTTCCAGCTCCCATGTCTGCTTGGATGCTGCCATGCTTCCTGATAATGGACTGAGCCTCTAAAACTGTAAGCTAGCCCCGACTAATATTGTCTTTTATAAAAGTTACTTTGGTCATGGTATCTCTTCACAGCAATGGAAACCATTAATAAGACACAGGGTCTCCATGTAGTTTTGGCTGTCCTGGGACTCAATCTATGGATCAGGCTGGCCTCCAACTCAGTTTGGTCAGGCCAAACTTTAAAAGGATTCTCTTGAGTGGTCCTTTCTTGACTACTTCTGGGCTGAGGCTATAACACAAAGAAAGCCTTTTGTGTAGGCCTAGGAGACAGAATTCCCTAGCCCTCTATATCAGCCAGTATTACAGTGTGGGCTAGAAGATCCTCCACCATAAAGACTTGACACCTCTCTGTAACTTTTTTTTTTTTTTTTTTTTCGAGCTGGGGACCAACCCAGGGCCTTGGCGCTTAGCTAGGCAAGCTTTACCACTGAGCTAAATCCCCAACCCCTCTCTGTAACTTTTTAAAGACGTATTTATTTCATTTATATGAGTACACTGTAGCTGTCTTCAGACACACCAGAAGAGGACATTGGATCTCATTACAGATGGTTGTGAGCCACCATGTGGTTGCTGGGAATTGAGCTCAGGACCTCTGGGAGAGCAGTCAGTGCAGTGCATTTAACTGCCGAGCCATCTCTCCAGCCCTATAACTCTTTATGCAATCCTGATAGAGGAATTTGAATACCTAGGCTGCCTTGAAGCTGCAATAGCAAGTTCTAACTAAGGGCAGAGGAATCTTGGCTTCTTAGGCCTGCCTACAAGCGATATCATCTGTAGGGCGATAGACCCGAGGTCCATGCAAGGACAACTCACGGATACCATTGCTGGTGCTTCTGTCCTTGTACTGTGGCCTGTCACTGCTACCAAAGCTTGAAGAGCTTCTGGCATACTCGTGACTTCTATTTCAGTAGGGCAAAGGGACTCCCCTGTCAGCTCACTCAGCGCTGGTGCCACTGCCACACACATCAAGAATAAACTGCCTCAAATCATAAAGTATTTTGATAGTCTGTATTACTGCCCATCAAAAACCTTGAGCCTCTAATCTGCACTCTGTTAAAAAGAGAAACGAGTGGGGAGTTAAAGGCCCTGAGCATGAAGCTGGGCATGGTGACTTATATCTATAGTCTTAGCAAAATGGAGGCAAAAGAAACAGGGGTTCAAAGCCAGCCTACATTATGAATTTGAAGCCAGGCTGAGCTGTATGCCATTCTCTCTAACAAAGGACAACAACAAAAGACATGAGTATGAAATGAGTCTCCTTTTTGAAACTTAATCCGACTACGTAGCGTAGCCAGGGCTGCCTGCAAGAACTCTATGAAGTCCATCTTAGCCTCCAATTGGTCAGTTTTTCCCGGTTCTGAAATTACAGGTGTGTATCTTGAAACCTGGCTGAATATTTTTGTTTTTGTTATTGTTTTTTTGTTTGTTTGTTTGTTTGTTTTTCAAGACAGAGTTTCTCTGTGTGACTCTGAAACAGTCTTTCAACAGCACCGCTCCCTGACTGGTAGGAACTGGTAAGAACACTCAAGTCACATGTTACTATACGTTAGGCCTCTCTAATCTTCACAAAGACTCCTGCAAAACAAGTGTTCAAAATAACCGATTTTGTTATTGAAATTATTTTGTGCAGTGATAAATTTTTCCAACCCAACTATTATTCAATGCAGCTTGTTTTGGATACAAAGCCGGTGGGCCTCAAAGTCACAACGCTCCTGCTTCGGCTCGCCAAACGCTGCAATTATCGGACTGCATCACGCGCCCTGATTTACTAGGTGCCTAACAAGCTTTGGAAGCTTCTCACGTGTGCCTTCTAATGACAGCCGAAAGGCAGTGAGCAACAGGCTGACTTTGGCCAGATGCAAAGTTCTGCATTGGCGCGAAGCCCGAGCGACTGAAACCCAATTCTGTGACGTCATGTTACGCCCACAAGCCTGTCCTGCAGGCCGCTCCTCTGGGGCCGGGCTACGCGTTGACGCCACACGCCGGGGCGGGGCCGAGAGTTTGGAGCCCGGAGTGGGGTGTCGGCGCCTCACTCGGGTGGAGCTGAACAGGAGACAGGTAACCTTGTGCGGCAGACGGGCTCCGTCCAGTGCTGGGAGGCTCGGCGCTTGACACCCGGAGCTCGCGGCCGAGGGTGAGGCCAATTCGTCCTTGCAGCCGGAGTGCCTGAGTGACGGGTGTGAAGCCGGACGGAGCCGGGCTGGCGGAGGGCGGCGATGATGGG
Source organism: Rattus rattus (assembly GCF_011064425.1). Classification (NCBI taxonomy): domain Eukaryota; kingdom Metazoa; phylum Chordata; class Mammalia; order Rodentia; family Muridae; genus Rattus; species Rattus rattus. The sequence goes on from NC_046164.1 coordinate 75,216,472, forward strand.
CGGGGGACGAGGCCTGATGGACATGCATCGTAGCCAATGGAGTGGCAGGGTCCGCCAGGCGGGCGGAGATTGGCGGACGCGGACGCGCGCCGGGGGTCGCGGGGCCGAGCGCTATTGGCTCTGGTGACGGAGCCGCGAAGGCGGCGGGTTAGGGTGTAGGTGGCCCGGCGGCCCGGGAGAGCCCCAAGGTCGCGGCGTGTCACGTGGCCCGGTCGCTTCCTCCGGCCCGCGCGCGTTCTTTTGTCCTGCGTGCTCTGGCCCCAGCAGGCCGCCGTCCCCAGTGTTCGCCGCGCCCGGTCACGGCGCTGACCTTGGTGCCTGCGGCAGCCCCACCTGCCGGTATGAGGTAAACCAGGCTGTCGGCCAAGGTGACACTGGTTTCCCTAGAAACACCATCCACGCACCGCTTTCCTCGCGAGAGTGTGTGACAGATGTGAGTTATCCTCTGAGTGACTGGGAAGCCTGCTACCATGCCCTCGCATGAGTTACCAGATCTTGTTCCTTTTGCCCACCGAGCACTGTGCCAGTCTCTGAAATGACAAGTTCGGGAAGAGTCATCACGTGGACACAAGTGTTAGACAGGAGAGCGGAGGGTAGGGCATAGGAATCTCTACACGGTGAAGGAGCAGGGTGAGGTGTGGAGAAAGGGGATTAAAGGTAATGAGAAGCGATGGGCTAGGTGTTGTGCGCATGCGTAACCCAACTTCCTGACTGTAAGATCAGAAAATGGCGGCGTTAATCATCATTGGAGGGTGGAGTTTTAGACCCTTGACGTCAAAAGGTCACTCAAGGAACACCTCTACAGGCCCCAGTAGGGTCAGTGGGGTCAACCAGTTTTCCATTGAGGTCTCTAAGTACATAAGTATCTATGTGGTAAAGCTATTGCGAATGTGCAACGGGGCTTCGTGACCTTAAGTAGAAGCATGTAACTAAAAACAGAAGTAAATTTTTTTCCCCAGCTTTTCTGTGGATTTCATTACCATTAGAGGCCCTACTTGTGTCTGTACATCCTGTGCTCTGACATTGAGCAGAGGACGCCGTTGGAGTTTCTCCGTTTGTCTGAGCCTCTAGCCTTGCCCTTGAAGGTGGAACCAGGTAGATTACTTTAGTAAGTGGCATTAGGATGAGCGACACTATAATTGTCTTTTTCTACCCTTGGCGCTTTGCATCATATATTATGCAGCTTCCTTTTCTTTTAATTTAAAAAGTTCCGTTTATTTGTGAGTAGGGAGACGTGCATGTGTGACAGTGCTGGTATAGATGTCACGGGGCAACTTGTGAGCTCTGGTTCTCTCCTTTCATCCAGTGGGTTTTGGGGATTGACCCCAGGTGGTCAGGTTTGGTGACGCCGATCCATCTTGCAGGCCCCTGCTTTCTTTCTTGGTATATTGCTTATCTCTTTGGTAGGTTGATATTTTTATTATTTATGTGCCTTTCAGTCCCTGGTAATTTCCTTTTCTGTGCTGTTTATTTTACCAAATAGTAATGGGCTATTCTTGGAAATATGGTTAATATTTCCATTAAATGTGTGTTTTCAGCCCTACTTTCAGTGTTACCTGTCTGGGAAATGATACTCTTGTAGACAAGCATATACTTCATTCTGTATACCTGCCTATCAGGCTTCTCCTGAAGAGGTGTTAGGATTTATAGTGATATGTTAAATTTTAATTCTTCCATTTTGCTTATTTTCTTCTAATATCCTGTCTCTCTTTTCTTTCTGCTGACTTCCTTTGATTTATTTTAGCATATACAACCCAGGCTGGCCTTGAGTCCATGGTTATCCTGCCTCAGCTTACAAAACGCTGGGATTTGCAAGCATGCCTCACCATACCTGGCAGAGTGTGAGTGGGTGAGTGTGTATGTGAGTGGGTGGGTGTGTGTGTGAGTGTGTGGGTGTGGGTGGGTGAGTGTAGGTGTGGGTGGGTGTGTGAGTGTATGTGAGTGAGTTTGTGTGTGGGGGGGGTGAGGGTGGGTGTGTGTGTGAGTGGGTGTAGGTGGGTGTGGACAATTTTAGAATGTCACTTCGTTTCTAAAGAGATCCAGCATGGATCCCCGGGATCCCATTTGGGTTGTCCTACTTGGGAGCAAGTGCCTTTATCAAAGTGCTGGGCTTTCTTGGCCGCTTTTGTTTGGTGATTTCAGATTGACAGTTCTGTTCCTTCAGTATTTGAAAACTGTGTCAGTTTTTCTTGTTCTTCTAGCTTTTGATGAGAATTATATTGATTAAGTTTTTCTATTCCCTTGAGACAAGATCTCTCACACTGAACCAGGAGCTAGACTGACAGCAAACCCCAGTGGTTGTCCACTCTCTGCCTCTAGAGATTTGAACTCAAGTCCTCGCATGAGCAAGCACGCTCACCCACTTAAACAATCTTCTTAGGCCTTTTCCTTTTAGTGTTATTTTTGTGGGCATCCAGCATTATTGTAGCAATTCACAAGGTTTTCATAAGTTGATGTCTTCTGTAGTGCTTGGCTTTAGCATCTGCTTATCTTCTTAAATCTGTTTGCTTAAGTCTTTTACCAAATTAAGGATTCTTGTTGTTGTTCTTTTGTGGTTTTTTTGAGACAGGGTTTCTCTGTGTAGCCCTGACTGTCCAGGAACTTGCTTCTTAGACTGGGCTGGCCTCAAACTCAAATTTCTGTCTGCTTCTGTCACCCAACTGCTGGGATTAAAGGTGTTTACTACCCAACCTGGCCCTATCCAGTAGTCCTGACAGCTGTAATATATTGGTGCTAATAATATTAAGTCAAGAAGTTATGAGAATTTATCTTATCTATTGATTGATTTATTTATTTTTGAGGTAGGGTCTCACTGTGTATCTCTGGCTGGCGTGGAACTCAGTGATCCTCTGGCCTCTGCCTCCAGGTGCTAGGAAAAAAGCACCCATCACTTCACATGGCCCTTAGATTTCTAAGCAAATTAGAGCAGGGTCTTCCTGACTGCCAAATGTCAAGGAATGCTGTCTCATGTCTAAGAACTTGTTACTACAGTAGTTATGCGTTCCCCAGTAAGAGGAGTGTGCTCTCATTGCTGGAATGAGGCTCTCAGCCGATTGTTGTTGGAGTAGAGGTTCCTGATTTGTGTTTTGACATCACTGAGGATGGGACTGTGGTGCTAGGACGATTGTTTAATTTCCCATCTTGCTTCACCTGTCACTGTCCTTTGGCTTAAGAGCATAGGCTTTGTGGTTCCTGTTCACACATCTTAGAGCTTCTCTACTAATTAATCTGAGACATGTGACACAAGGGGAGTGCTCTGTCTGTTTCTCCAGGTTCCAAGAGTCAAGGTTCAAGTCTGTTTACTTCCTCTGTTGACCCTTTCACAGACTTTTGTTTTAAATTTAACATTTATGTTTGGGGCTGAATTTAGCAAGAAACAGGAAATTCTGTATGTCAACATTTAATAAAATGTTGACAGATCATCATGCTTTCTATAAAGTTTTCACTCTTTAAAAACATATTGTGTTTCTCTTTGAAATAGGTCTAAGTAACTCAGACTGGTCTGGAAATCTACATGTTCCAGTCTCAGCCTCCATACTGCTAGGATTACAATATGCACCATTATGCAACACCTCTTAATGGTGCCTCTCCACTTCCACCCTTACCAGTCCACCTGCTTAGACCTTTGCAGTCTTGGGCACCTCTGATGCTGCTAGAGAAAGACCACAGCAGTCTTCAGACTTAGCTAAAGAAGCTTGCTCAGTGGTCTGACTTTCGAAGTGCTCCTGGATGAAAGCCTGTAGTTATGTAGTAGATGGGCTAAGTATGCTGGTATGCTAAGTAATGGAGACACTCTACTAATGTTTTAGATGTTAGAGTAGGGGTTGGGGATTTAGCTCAGCGGTAGAGCGCTTGCCTAGCGAGCGCAAGACCCTGGGTTCGGGCCCCAGCTCCGAAAAAAAGAAAAAAAAAAAAAAAAAAAAAGAAAGAAAAAAAAAAAGATGTTAGAGTAATTGTCAGACCAATGTAGTTGATGTTTACTTATCTTGGACCCTTAAATTTCTTAGACATCTCTGTTGGCTTCTTGTAAGCTATAATTCTTTAGTCATAAAAATACTTGAAGAGGGCTGGGGATTTAGCTCAGCGGTAGAGCGCTTACCTAGGAAGCGCAAGGCCCTGGGTTCGGTCCCCAGCTCCGAAAAAAAAAAAGAACCAAAAAAAAAAAAAAAAAAAATACTTGAAGGTATTTACAAAATGCTGTAATGTTTGTATTATAATTTTAAAAAATGAGAGAGAAAAGAGTAATTTACTATCTCTTTGGTTCAAAGAGACAGAACAGGTCAGGCCTCGAATGTAATGCTTACATAGCAAGTTGGTGTCATTGATACCTGTGGCACTCTCAGTGAAGTGCTTACTGGGCATGGACCTGGGTGTGGTAGTACATGCTTGTAATCCTAGGGCTGGGAGGCAGAAGAGGGTGGATCCCTGGGGTTCCCTGGCCAGCAAGCCTAGCTTATTTGACAAGTTGTAGACGAGTAAGCTACAGGGTCTCCAAAAAAGAGTACAGCACTTGAGGAACAACATCAGAGATTGACCTTGGGCCTATACACACGTGTGTCAGTGCATGCACCTATATGTACACATGTTTTTATTTAATATATACCCATTTAATAGATTATATCTAGTATATAAGTGTATATAGCATATATATGATATATATATATATATATATATATATATATATATGATAACATTTAAATGTTCCAGTTTCCAGAGTGCTGGGTTTGCAGGTGCTGGTTTTTATGCAACACCTCTTTTTTTTTTTTTAAAGACTTATTCATTTATAAGTACACTGTAGCTGTCTTCAGATACACCAGAAGAAGGCATCAGATCTCATTACAGATGGTTGTGAGCCACCATGTGGTTGCTGGGAATTGAACTCAGGACCTCTGGAAGAGCAGTCGGTGCTCTTAATCGCTGAGCCATCTCTCCAGCCTCTATGCAACACCTCTTAAAAGTGCCTCTTCATATCCACCCTCACTAGTCTATCTGCTTATTGGCACCTGCTTAAATATTTAAGTTTATCTTTCTTAAGGTTATGCCATTTAACACTTAAAAATACATTTTTCTTGGTTCTGTTCTTTCCTTTTCTTTTTTACTCTCTCAAATATTAGCATTCCAACTGCAGTAGGTTTCTGATTTCTAATATAAGGCCTTGCCTATGCTAGACAAGCACTGTACCTTTGAACCTAGGCCACTGTTTCACTTCATCTTTTTTCCCCCAAATAAATCTTCTCTTTATTTTTTTTTTCCTCTGTGTGGTTTTCTTTTTTCTTTTTTTTTTTTTTTTTTTTTTTTTTTTTCGGTGCTGGGGATCGAACCCAGGGCCTTGCGCTTCCTTGGCAAGCGCTCTACCACTGAACTAAATCCCCAACCCCCTCCTCTGTGTGTTTATGCCATGTATATGCCTGGTGCCTGTAAGGTTAAAAGGAGGTGTCAGAGTCCTTGGGTCTGGAGTGGCTATAAGTTGCCCTGTGGGTGTTGGGAATGAAACCTGATTTTTCTGAAGGAGCAGTAGAAGCTCTCTTAATCATTGAGCCAGCTCTCCAGCTCCAGTTTTACCTCTTATAGTTAAGACTTGGATTTGTTTTGAATTTTGTGTGTAAAGGGTTCCACATCTTTTTTCTTTTTCCCTTTTATTATTTATTTATTTGTTTGTTTGTTTGTTTGTTTGTTTTGAGACAGTCTCAATATTTAGCCCTGGTCTGGAATTCAGTTATCCACCTGCTTCTTTCTCCCTCTTCCTGGTAATAAAGGCATTGTACCAGCACTCCCCCACTGATGTATTCTTTTTGTTTTAATTTTTTAGTTTTTTAAAAATTTTATGTATGTATTTGGCCTGCATGTCTGTATGTGTACTGTGTGCATACCTAGTGCCGTGAGGTCAGAAGAGGACACAAGATCCCCTGGAACTGGAGTCACAGAATGTTGGGAGCCATATCAATACTAGGACTCAAACCTGGGTCCTTTATGAAAACCACAAGTGTTCTTAATTGCTGAATCATCTCTCCAGCCCTAACATATTGTTCTTAATGTATTAGGCAAAGTGCCTGGTATCTTAAGACCTGTCCACACTTTTCTTACCATACATGTAAGAGAGAAGGCTGAAGGACAGGCTGCATATACTAAGCTAATTGTAATGTAAATCTCAGTGCGAATAACAAGCAAGTATTCTGGTCATTTTTAGGTAGACTGTTGTGCTATTTGCCAAAGGACAAACTTTATGATGAGTCATTTTAAGGAGGGTTTGAAGCTCTCTAGATATTTGTTCTGTTGGAGCCAAGCTTTCTCTGGCATTTTATATTTATTTCTCCAGGGTTAACTTACTTGAGGATAAGCAAAGTCAAATTCTTCCACTTGCAAGAATACTAAGAGCACAGAGAACCCTTGATAGTTTCTGGATTCGTTAGAAAATGCCATTTTGCAGTTAACATTTATCCTTATTGTCTTTCCTGCAGTCATTCATATCTTATTATTCCGATGGTAAGGCTTGCAACTCTGCCTACATCTCTGAGACTAGTCCAGGCATCTTCGGGGATGTGGGTACGCCAGTTTGACTGTCATGCTCTGTCTTGCTCTTGGGCGTGTGGGCTAGGCTTTGAACAGGCTGTTGTGAACACTTTTTAAGCTAGTTTCTCTTTCCTGAACAGCTGGGCAAGTTTTATCTCTTTAACGTTCTTTTAAAACTTTTCTATTTTCTTTTAAACAGGTATTTGTGGAAGGCTTCAGGACAAAATGTTTCATTTGAGGACTTGTGCTGCTAAGTTAAGGCCATTGACAGCCTCCCAGACTGTTAAGACATTTTCACAAAACAAACCAGCAGCAATTAGGACGTTTCAACAGATTCGGTGCTATTCTGCACCTGTAGCTGCTGAACCATTTCTTAGTGGGACTAGTTCGAACTATGTGGAGGAAATGTACTGTGCCTGGTTGGAGAATCCCAAAAGTGTACATAAGGTAAGGCTCACAGAGTAGTTCCTCTGCTCTGGATGTTGGTCAGATGCTCACTGACTGCCAGGTAAGTGAGTGTATCCACAAGAGTCAGTGGGCAGGCAGGCGGCTAGAACCAGCACCATCCAGCACGGCAACTGCATCAGACTCCGGGTGGCCTCAGTGGAAACCACAGTCCTCCTGAGTGATATCCAGCAATGAGCGCAACACTCAAAGCACACGGTGAAACCTGTGTAACCCTTCAAGGATATGAGGAGATACAAGTGTGGTCCTGCGAACACGTGAGGAAGCACAAGACTGGCCCCCCTCCAGGATCTCCCTGAAAGCTGCTTTGGGATGAAGCTCTCTGAAGAAGGAAAGTCTGTGGGAAAGAGTGGGACCTCGAGAGGCTCCTCCATCCTGACCACTCCGAGAGAACATGCGTATTTGTGACATTTTAATTCACCACATGGACTTCCTATATAAACAGCTGCTTAGATCCTTGTGTTTCTATGTTTCTCCTGTCTTTGATTTCTCTGTATCGTCTACGTGGGCACTTTTCTTCTTAGACCTTTTTCTTCGGTATTTGCCTGGACCCTTTCTGAGGGTGACTAGTTCAGACTATGTGGAGATGTGCTGTGCTTTAAATTGGAGAATCCCAAATCTGCCGTGTTGTATCCACCTCCCCTGGCCTGGTGCAGGCATCTTAGTAGTGCCAGAACTGCTTTGTTCTGTTCGTGGCCAGTGCCTGTTTATGGGTATTGATGGTCATTTCTTAGTTTTTGGATATAGAAGCCAGCTTGATGCAGGGGTGCAGTGTGGTGCAATGGTAAGAGTCTCTGTCCCACAGCTCTCCCCCTGCTCTCCATCTCTGAGTCTTTGGGAGAATGGAGGAAGTGTCACAGTCACCATACCGTCTTCATGGAGGCCGTGCTCCGTCATGATACTGTCTTCACTATGGGCTGGGCCTGTCTGCACTATTGAACAACAGTCATCTCACCCGAAGGCAGCCTGTATCCATTTACCTGTGACAAGGTTTTTAGTTTTGTTTATTTATTTATTTATTTGTTTGTTTTAAATTCAGGACTTTATCGTGCAGGAGGGAGGACCACACTTTTACTACCTCCCCCCCAAACTTTTTTAAAGATTTATTTCTTATATATAAGTACACTGTAGCTGTCTTCAGACACACCAGAAGAGGGCATCAGATCTCATTACAGATGGTTGTGAGCCACCATGTGGTTGCTGGGATTTGAACTCAGAACCTCTGGAAGAGCAGTCAGTGCTCTTAACCACTAAGCCATCTCTCTAGCGCCCCTCCCCCCCAACTTTTTAAATCGTTACTTCTCTGAAATTCCTAGCAACACTCTTCATGTTCTTCTTGTGGACTTTGAAGAAAGTGTAACCAGGGAGCCTCAGAGCTGCGTAGTCCAGGCTAACCCAAAATGTGTTAGGTTGTCCAGGTTGTCCTCGAGTTCTGAGTCCTCTTGCTTTTACTGCTGTGGTGCTGAGATGGCAGGGCATACACTGGCATTCCTACCTCCTAAAGAGGAGATTTTATGGGGGCATGATAGCTTTTGTTCTCTAAACAAGTGGACAGTATTCCTTGAAAAGGATTTTGTTTTGGTTTTCCCTTCTCCCTCCATGGTTCTGGTTATTAGAGAAAGCAGCATGTGATAATTTGGGTGAGAGGGTATTGAAGAAAGTCTGTCATGACACCTAGAGTGGGACAAGAAAGCTCAGCCACCATCTGCTTGGCCCCCATAGAGACTGTTGGTTGTGGGGTTGGAGTCTTGGGGTCAGTATGAGCATTTCTTGGAAACACTGTTGGGAGGGGAATAGTATACATGTAAGAGATTTTGTTCTCTAATTGAAGATGTGTGCAGGTTGAAGGTCCTTGGAGCAGAGTTTATGCCCTTATCTGTCACTAAGAGTTTGAGTTACTCTTACAAACTCAGACATTGTTCTGTCCCTTCTACCTATGGAACAAGGAGCAAGAGGGCTGATTGAAGGGCTGGGCCCACTAAAGATCCTGGTTGTAGACTGACAGGACTTTGATCTCTCTCCTGCCTTGTTTACAGCTCTTGAAATCGTATTATGTACACATACAGTGCATGCACATTTTTTGAGTGATGACCCATAATTTAGGTCACATTTTCAGAGATACCTATGACTATAGAATGTTATGTCCCGCAACCTTAGAAATACTTAATTTTATTAGAAAATGCTTTGGGGCTGGGGAAATGATCCAGTTGGTGAAGTGCTTGGTATACAACCATGAGGACCTAATCACACAAACGCTGCCCTCAGCACAAACCTAAAAAGCAGCATGTACCCATAATTCCAATGCTGGGGGTGGGATTAGAGGGTCCTTGTGAGTTTGCCTAGCTAGCTAGCTTAACTAACTGGCAAATTCCAAGTCTAGTAAAAGACCTTGCCTTAAAAAATAAGATACAAAGTGTCAAGGAAGACATCCTATGTGAGCTTCTAGCCTCTGCACACATGTATGTGTATGAAAACAACATGCATACACGTATATACAAAAGAATACGGGTGTAGCTCAGTTGGTAGAGTGCTTGCCTGGCACATAGAATCCTGCTGTCAGTCCTGAAGCACTTTATAAACTGTGCGTGATGATGGCAAATGATAATCTAAGTGTGTGCTTGGGAGGCAAGAAAATCAGAGAGTTAGAGGACAGCACAGGCTGGGATACATGAGACAACTGTCTTTAAAGGAACTAGAGAGATGGGTCTGCAGTTTAAGAACACTCGTTGCTCTTGCAGAGGACCTAAGTTGAGTTCCCAGCAGCCACATGGTGGCTAACCACCATCTGTAATTACAGTTCCAGGGGACCTGACACAAAAATAAAAAAAAAAATAATTCTTTAATCTCCAGTATCAGAAAGGAGGTTTTGAGGTTCTTTTTGGTTTGGTTTGGTTTGGTTTTGCTTGAGACAAGAGTCTCTGTGTAGCCCTTGCTGTCCTCCAAGTGACAGATTGAGAGGAAAGGCTCTCAGACAGGATAATATTTATGTTCAAATGGAATCTAAAAGAAGTTTCATAATTAAGTCAAAAGGTACTTGCTTATTTTGTGTTTCGTTAGGTACCATGAGTGTGTGAATCCTCTTCAGTAGGAAAGTGAGACTGACCAGGGCAGCCTGGAGAATTCAGGCCAGGGGGAATGGAGAAGCTACTCTGAGGACTACTACATCTTTCAGGACATGCTTTAAAGCAAAAATAAAAACCAAAAATCAGAATAGAAAGGGAGAAACTGAACTAGATCTTAAGGGAAAGGTAAGCACCAAGAATGTAGAGAATTGAGTTGCTCAAGGGCAGTTTATCTTGAGCAGCCAGAATGCGCTCCTTGTGAGAAAATCAAAGAGCTACCTTTTTAAGTCCAAGAAACAGCTCTTTTTTTTTTCTCACATGGCCCTAAGGGGCCAATGCCAGTGTTTAGAAAGTAGAAGATATCACATTGTACAGCCAGCCTGTTCAGCCTTAAGGCTTCCTGTACTTTGGCTTCCTCCCCCCATTCAAGGCTTTCTTTTTTTTTTTTTTTTTTTTTTTTTCTTTTTTTTTCCTTTTTTCAGAGCTGGGGACCGAACCCAGGGCCTTGCGCTTGCTAGGCAAGTGCTCTACCACTGAGCTAAATCCCCAACCCCATTCAAGGCTTTCTTGAGGCAGGTCTTAGGCCCTTGAGACTCTTGCTTAACTCGGTGTTTAGATTGTGAGGAGGTTCTTGAAGACTTGAACATTCTACAAGAAACCTCGATGCTCCCCTTAAAAGTTCCAGTCACTACTGTGAGGACAAAATTGGTTGGTACTTACCCAGGTAGGCCCTAGCCAAATCAGCACTGGTAACTACAGAATCACTTTTCAGTGGCCTCATGAGTTATGTCATGTGCAGATAAGGGCCCTTTCCTACAGAATGTCTCAAGTCTGCTTAAGAGAAGAGTGTGGTGTGTTGCCTAGAATACCTCCCTATGGGAGAAGCCTGGTTTCCAAGAGCGTTAGTATAACAAATCATTCCCAAACTACCTTTAAAAAAAAGTTATTTTATGCATATGAGTGCTCTGTTTTCATGCACACCAGAAGAGGGCATCAGATCTCATTACAGATGGTTGTGAGCCACCATGTGGTTGCTGGGAATTGACCTTAGGACCTCAGGAAGAGCAGCCAGTGCTCTTAACCACAGAGCCATCTCTTCAGCCCCCTCCCCCGACTACATCTTTTTTTTTAAAGATTTTATTTTTATTTTATGTATGTGAGTACACTGTCACTATCTTCAGACACACCATAAGAGGGCATCGGATCCCTTTACCATGTGGTTGCTGGGAATTGAACTCAGCACCCCTGGAAGAACAGCCACTGCTCTTAACCTCTGAGCCATCTTTCCAGCCCCCAACTGCATCTTAAAGTGGTATCAGTGTGATGTATTTCCTGATTGAATCAGCTGAAGGTCCCTGGTCTCTCATAGTAGTCCCATGTAGCCAAGACATCTCCAGGTAGGGTCTGTGGAAGCCTCAGTAATAGCTGGTAGTAATTGCTGGCCTGCTCCTCAGTTGCAGTGTAGGGAAATTCCAGTTATAAGGAGTGGCTGCAAAGTCCCCAAGGTCTGGGCTCAGGTCTCATACTGGTGCTCATTACATTGGTTGGAGCACATTGAGAGACAGATTGTACTCCTGAGAGATGGAGAGGCAGGAAATGTGTATGGATGGAAGATTGTGTAGGAATGAATGGCTAGCTGCCAACCTGCTTCTCTGGTCTGATAATGTGGCCCCCTATAGTTCAGTACAGCATGCCTTAGGTCAGCGGTAAGGCAGCTTTACTTTGTTACTCTTAGGTATCCATCACAATTTAATTCACATACCCAGACAGGAAGTTTAGAAACCTGTCACCGTACTATACAGTAAAAACAACGCTATTGGAATGAAGCGTGCATTTTTACTGACATCTAATTATGATTGCCCTAGTTTTTTGTTAGTTTGGTTTTTGATTTTTTTGCCTACTGTGTAACAATACTTCAGCCTCAAGAATAGTAGGATTACAGGGGTCTCTGGTTTTCACCGGCTTGTTGGGATGGGTATCAGTAAGCATGGATCACAGCGTACCATGAGATGGGGTGGTAATGGGCAGTGGTCCTACCCTGACTGGGGAAGAGGCTTCCTGCCCAGGGACTGACGGAGTGGCTAGAAGTGTTCCAAGTTCTGCTCTGCCTCTTAAATTCTTTTGAACATTTGTAGTCTGCCTTTTCTCTGGCTATTCTCACATTGGTCTGAGACCTGTTCATATAAGGTAGTCACATATTCACACTTGAAATCATTCCCAGGACATTTTCTGGAAGAACTCAAGCTCCTACCAGTCGGAACAGATTCATAGGTTTGGAGGGGGGTAGGTAGAGAGCATAAAGCCAACCTTGTCTGTGTGCTGTGGCTAGGACAGCAGGGCTTGCCCCTCGATGTAGCATGAGCTATCCTGTAGGTAGGTGACATTGGGTGGACACTGGGTCACTTAGGGAGCATCTATCTATCTGCCTTTTCATTGGTCCAAAAGCTAAAAGGAAGCTTTGTTCTGGCTTTCACCCATTTCCCTGTAGCTTATTGATAACAGTAAGTATAATTGCATTTGAACTTAATTATTGAGGGTATATTTGATAGTGCTGGGCTTTATCTAAAATTTATCAGTGGTAAGTAGGCCTTTGAGCCTGTCCCACCCCTATCCTGGTTTATTGTCACATGCTCTTGGTTAGTCCTTGGCTGGCACCAGTACAGAACTACTAAGTGCCTTTGATTTTTCTATAAATAAAGTAGGAGCTAGATTTCATTTTATTTCAACCATAGTATTAAAACTATTTGCATTTGAAATCTGCTCTGTTTTAAGTCATCCTAGCAGAAAGGTTATAACCCTAAGCCCACTTATGGGAGGTTGGCAGGAAGATAGGAGCTCCTCTTCTGCAGGCTCCCTCCTGTTAGCTTTGGGTAGCAAAGGTTACCCAGTGTTCAGTGCTGACTTTCCACGAAATGGTTAACCACTGTGCCCCCAAGTATTGTGTCCCAGGGCCTGGCTTCAGCACAGCTTCCTGACCTGGTTCTCCAGTACCATCTTACCTTCTGCTGTGGCTATTCAGTGGTCTTCGGCTACCTTCATTCTATCTTCAGCTTCCTTAGGTCCCACCTGCTCTGCAAGCCTTGGGCCTGAGGTGCTTTTTTTTTTTTTTTTTTTTTGGTTCTTTTTTTTTTGGAGCTGGGGACCAACCCAGGGCCTTGCCCCTAGGCAAGCACTCTACCACTGAGCTAAATCCCCAACCCCCTGAGGTGCTCTTTAAATGGGCACCCTGTCCTCTCAGCATTTGTATACACTGTACATTCTGTGAACTCACATAGTTACTTTTCTTGTCTTTCTTGAGACTAAGAAGCTCATTTCAATTTATCTTCTTGTTCCCAAAACCTTAGAGCATGATGCAGATATTAGCCTTTAATGAATGTTTCTTGAATTGGACCAGAAATGGATTTTTTTTTCTTTTCTTTTTTTCAGAGCTGGGAACCGAACCCAGGGCCTTGCACTTGCTAGGCAAGCGCTCTACCACTGAGCTAAATCCCCAACCCCCAGAAATGGATTTTTAAAAATTGTTTTTACATTTATTTTGAGCGTGGGGGTAGGTGCCATGGTATGCATGTGGAAGTCAGAGGACACCTCTTTGGAGTTGGTTCTTTCCTTCCACTGTGGGTTCCAGGGATACACTCTCAGATTGCCAGGCCTGGCAGCAAGTGCCCATAGCCACAAAGAACAGTATGTGTACACACACACACGCTATACAACTCTTTTTTTTTTTTTTTTTTTTTTTTTTTTTTTTTTGGGCTGGGGATCGAACCCAGGACCTTGCGCTTCCTAGGCAAGCGCTCTACCACTGAGCCAAATCCCCAACCCCTATACAACTCTTTTAAATGAAAAAAAATGTGTATTTTAGACTAGTGCAGTGGATCAGTTAGTGGAGCAAAGACCTGAATTGAGTCCCTTACATCCATGTAAAGAGGCACAGTGGTCAGTGCACACCTTAGTCCCATCGCACCTGAAGGGGAGGTGGAGACGATAGGATCTCTGGGGCTTCCTAGCAAGCCAGCCAACCGCACCAGTGAGCCCAGAGTACAGTGAGAGACCCTGTCTGAAAAGGTTGTGGTAAAGAATATTTGTTGAAGATGATACCCCTGACTCCCATCTCCACATGCACACACTTGGCCTAATTTGCATATGCATGATTGTGTATGCATACATGTATCATATACAAGAAAAAGAAAACAGCTGTGTAGACTTTCTTAGAATTCCAAAACCATTTATGGTGCAGAGACTGGTGCTCTGAGGTAGGCACCTCTTCTACCTGTAGCCCCTGTCTTGTCCAGAACCAGTTTTCCTGACGGCTACCTGTGTCATTTGTAACCTTGCCCAACTACCATGTGACCTTTTAACTTTTTTCTTTTTATAAACAGCTTCATCTCTCATGAAATTTGATTGTTGTGAACTTTGTACGGTCTAGTACTAATCTAGGCAAAGAGACAGATGTTTTCCTCATTTTATTAATTGCAAAACATGCCAAGTAAGAGATTCCAGAGGCAAATGACCTCAGGAATGGGTGTGGTGGACCTGGGGACAGGAGCACAGGTCAGCATTACCCAGAAGCCAGAGTCCAACATCATCTCTGTCTTGGGATCAAGAAGCTGTTCCTGTTGTAGGAAGTGAGGTCGCATTTTCCGGGGAAGCAGCTGCTGCTGTCCTTTTTAGCTTCTACCTGGTACAGGGAGACATTTCTGAGGTAGAAACTGCTGCCCTTGTTAATGTTGACCATGGACTTTGTTCAGGTGTTAGCAGAGGTAGTGAAGGAGGGAAGAACTGGTTCAGAGAAACAACTGAAGGGGTCGCTCAGGCTTCTTCACTCACCAGAAGATTGGGGTTGGCCAGGTTCTTGTTGATGCCACCACTGCTGCTACTTTTTTTTTTTTTGGTTCTTTATTTCGGAGCTGGGGACCGAACCCAGGGCCTTGCGCTTCCTAGGTAAGCGCTCTACCACTGAGCTAAATCCCCAGCCCCGCTGCTACTTTTCTTAGTGGGTGGCCTTCTGTCCTCCAGTTCACACTGAGCAGGGATTGGGGGCTGGGGGTGTGTGTGTGTGTGTGTGTGTGTGTGTGTGTGTGTGTGTGTGTGTGTGTGTGTGTGTGTGTGACATTTTTCCCTTGAAGTTTTTTGAACATATACAAAAGTTTCCTCTTGTGCTGGCCAGACACTGATATCTCAGTGGTAACATGGGACTAATGATAAATACATAGTGGGGCTGCTCTCCCTCTTTCCTTGCAGGACACTCAAGAGAACTGAGATGGACCTGGGTTGGTTGGTTCGCTTCCCTGACCTGGCTCTAGTACCAGCAGTTTGTGTCTATTATCTTTTTTTTTTTTTTTTTTTTTTTTTTTTTTTTTTTTTTTTTTTTTCTTTTTTTTTTGGAGCTGGGGACCCGAACCCAGGGCCTTGCGCTTCCTAGGCAAGCGCTCTACCACTGAGCTAAATCCCCAACCCCTTGTGTCTATTATCTTAATTGAAAATCTCTGCAGTTTTTCTAAACACAAAAGAAAGTCACAGGGAGCTGGGTGGGATGCCACCATCCCCCACTTTTTACTTGTGTGCTTGGGGTCTGAACTCAGGTCTTCATGCTTGTGCAGGAAGCACTGAGCCCTGACCTTAGCTTCCCTACCTTGTTTTTTTAGACAGGGTCTTTTTGATTAAACTGGTTGGTCAGCAAGCCTCAGGGATAATCTTCACCTTCCCAGCATAAGAATTACAGGTGTGGGCTGGAGAGATGGTTCAGCGGTTAATAGCACTGACTGCTCTTCCAGAGGTCCTGAGTTCAATTCCCAGCAACCACATGGTGGTGTAATGAGTTCTGGTGCCCTCTTCTGGCATGCAGGCAGAACACTACATAATGAATAAAGCTTAAAATTTAAAAAAAAAAAATGCAGGTGCACAGGATCTTACATGGCTCTTTTATTATGAGAATCAAACTCAGGTTCTCATGATTATGTATCAGTGGAGCTGTATCCGCAGCTCTAGTGCTAAACTCGTCTTCCTGTCTTTTAGTCTTCTGAGTAGCCTGCAAAACCAGGCATGGTGGCATACCATTAGAATTCTGACACTCTAAAGGAATGGAAGCAAGAGGGTAAGAAGTTCAGAGCCATCCTTGGCTGTGTAGCAAGTTTAAGACCACCTGAGACACATGAGACCTGTCAGAAAATAAAAGAAGAAATCATTCTTGGCATTTAGTTTAGTAGTAGAGAGCCTGCTTTGTATGCGAGGCCCTGGGTTTGATTCCTCAGCCCTGCAGGCTGCTATGAAGGTAAGAAGAAGATGGTTTGGGCTGTACTGTTCTTCACGGGCCACTTGCTGTCAGGGTTGGACTAAGTAAGCCAGCTTCTGTGGCTTGTTTGGAGTGATAGAGCCTTCCCGAAGGTCTATATAGAAAGAGCTGCTTGTTAGTTCATGCAGTGCTGGGTGGGAGAGGGTTGGATTATCTCCTGCCCAGTTTGCTGCTACATTGGAGAGGCTTTTACTGAAGGCCTGTGTAGGCCAGGGAGAGCTAGCTAATGATTTCCTGGACTGTGTATTATGAGGATAGGCCACTAAACCATGTGGTCCATGGTCATCTCTTCTTTTAGAACGAGGATAGACACCCCCATGTGCTGTCATTGATCACCTCTGCTTCTAGCACAAGGATGGACAGTTGAGGTTCTCTGGTCACCTCTGCTTCTAGCACAAGCACCTATAGCCAAGGTATGCAGTCTTTATTAATGTCTGCTTCCAGAAGAAGAATAGACAGCCAGAGTATGCTGTCATGGGCCATTTCTGCTTCCAAGACTAGGGATCTTGGTTGGACCTGCTGGAAAGGCTCCACGCAGTCAGAAGCACCTGGGGATTTCCATCGAGTTCTTGTATAGTCACCCTTTAGATGCCTCATGTAGAGCCTGACAGGGTCTGAGTGGGATGCTAACAGTCCTCTGTTCCATTCCCCTCCACCACCTCAGTAGAAATTTTGTCTTCTCTCACATTAGAGAAAGAGCCAGAGTGAATTTTGGTGGACGCCAAATTGATAGAGGAAGATTGAGATCCTGGTTTTGAGAAATTTACATCCTGAAATTGCAAATACTTGATAAGCTCCTTTGAAAGGAAAGTTGTAATTCTTATGATGTTCCACACAATCAGCTTAGTGTGAGTGTTTCTATAATAGGTTTCATGGTGGGGATCTGAAGATAACATAAGACCTCTCTTCCCCATTGAGTTCCCAGTAATTAATTAACCAGAAAGCTTATAATTGTTATAAAAAATGTCATTGGAGTATAGTCTATAGAGTACAGATGTCATTTTAAAGTACAGTCTTTACCATATTCATAAGGCTGTGCAGTCATATTCCCAGTGTTTACTGTTTGCTTGTTAGGTGTCGAGAGAAGGTTTTACTGTGGAGCCTTAGTTTACCTTAAACTCATTGTAGACCAGGCTGGCTTCTAACTCACAGAGACCACCTTGCCTCTGCCTCTGCAGTGCAAGAATTAAAGGTGTGCACCACCACGCCCGGCCCAAATGGTTGTGGTGTTTTGTTTTGATTGTTTTCTTTCCTTTTTAAAGATGTATTTATTTTTATATGGATTGGTGTTTGTATGCATGTACATCTGTGAGGATGCCAGATCCCCTGGAACTGGAGTTGCAGACAATCGTGAGCTGCCATGGAGGTGCTGAGAGCTGAACCCAGGACCTCTGGAAGAGCAGTCAGTGCTCTTAACTGCTGAGCTCCCTTATAAATTGTTTTCAATGAATACCAAAGGAATATGTTCTTACTGTGGCATTTCAGAAAACCTTTCATAAATATTTTAGAATGAGAGACTATCCTGCTCAGTAAGAGTTAGTAAGGCTTTTGTGTAGCTGCAGAGCCTCCTGGTTTATATACCAAGAATTTATAGATTCATAAATCAGATGTACCTGGTTAGCATTATGAAAGAGCTAAGTCTACAAAACCCAGATGACCAAATTGGGTGGGGATAGGTAGGATGGTCACTGGCAGATCACTTGCCTAGCATGTTTAGGGCCTGGGGTTTGATTTCTAGCATGAGAAAACAATTACTTTATGAAGTCATCTTTACCAGTTGCCCCAGGCACAGACAGAATCCCTTTGATAGGCAGACATCCCCATCTGGGAGTGTCTGCAGAGATTGCAGGAAGGCAGCACAGAAGTCCAATAGAATAGTCTCATTGCAGAGGAGGCAGTGTCTGAGCTTTCAGAGGTGTGCTATGGTAGCATGAGCCTGTAACCCCAGCACGGGAAGACCAAAGCAAGGGGATCTTGAATTCAAAGCCAAATAGTAACTCCCATAGTCAGAGCCTTCCCTCAAACTCACCATCCCCCCCCCAAAAAAAACCTTGTCTTTTAACAATTTATTTTTTTTTCCATGAAATAAGTCTTCATCTCTGTCTCTAAACTTATAAGGGGCTATTGAGATGGCTTAGCAGTTAGGAGCACTCAGAGGCCTTAGTTTGGTTGCCAACTCCACATTGGGCAATGAATAACTACCTGGAACTACATTTCTAGGGCATTCAATACCCTTTCCTGGCTTCCACAGACACACACATGGTATACATACAGATAAGCAAGCATGCACATATACACAGAAATAAAAATAGGCAAAAATTTAAATATATAAAATATATATAATATATTAAATATAATTATAAAATATATAAAAATGTATATATCTTTAAATATTTTAAAATTTACATCTTGTGTAAGGTGGGTTAAGTAATATATAATTTTCAATACAAAATGCAGGGTAGATTATTGAAATCTAAATAAAAATAGGAATGTAAGGACACGGCAATGTTGCCTTCTTGCAGAGGACAGTTGTGTATGACATTTAAGGAAGACTTGGGTAACTGTGCTTTTTTTGTCTTTAGTCATGGGACATTTTTTTCCGAAACACCAATGCTGGAGCCCCACCGGGCACTGCCTACCAGAGCCCCCTCTCCCTGAGTCGAAGCTCCCTGGCTACCATGGCCCATGCACAGTCCCTGGTGGAAGCACAGCCTAACGTCGACAAGCTCGTGGAGGACCACTTGGCGGTGCAGTCTCTCATCAGGGCGTATCAGGTGAGCAGGGTTGTGACGTCGTATGGAGTACAGTGTTCCCTGGCCCTCTCTGGGTGTGCATTGTCTTACTTCTCTTCCAAGTCAGCTGTTTCCTCTTTGCTTCGACCTTAGTGAGGCTAAATCAAGTACAAGAAAACAGAAGCAAGACGTCTAGTTGAGCAAATCTTCAGCTTTAAGGTCTGTCTCATAATAGCCCAAGGCAGGTCAGGATATCCGCAGGCATGGAAAGTGAGGTGCTCGCAGCTGATGAGAGGGCAGTGCTGTGGGTGGATTGCTGTCCCATCTCAGTTAGCAATTGAATAGTGTGCAAAAGTAAATCCCCACAGTTTAGAGACGGAAGCCAGAGGGTGGAGAAGAGGAACTGAGTCTGCAAAATGCGGGTGAAATGAGGAGGCCATACCTAAATTCTGCCAGTAAGCAGCCAGCCTCACACATATGGGCAGCAAGACTGACTGGGCTTTTCCCTGTCCATCCTGTATCCAAGCACAATAAGCAAAGATCTTCCTCATGCCCACTTCTGTTTGGAAGCCAGAATTGAGACATTAAAATAGACACAAAGAGGAAAAGTACAGAAAAACAAGCCAAGCAGCTTCCTTCTAGAAGCTCCAGTGGGAGTGAGTCCAGGCCCCACAGCCTATTCTAGAATGGATGCTGGAGCAGCAGCTTGCCTTGAGCTCTTGCTTCTGCCTCATGCTTCAGTTCCCTATGGTGGTTGCTCAGGACCATCCTGGGTCCTCAGTCTACTTCCTGCCATGCTCTCCCTTGAGGACTCTTCTTGGGACATGTGTGCTTACGTGGGAAGAAGTACAGAATGCTGTAAATACTGTAGTCCTGACTATATCCTTCACACAGTTGGCTACAGTAACATTTTGAATTTGGTTCTCCGGTGACTTCTCAGCACTTGCTGATCTTATATTGCTAGCAAGAACTTGTGACAGAAATATCTAGAACTTTAAAAAAAAAAACAAAAGAACAAAGGAAAACACATGAAGGAATTTTCTGAGCATGATGACTGACACACACTTTTAATCCCAGCACTTGAGAACCAAAGGCAGGTGGGTGGATCTCTGAGTTTCAAGTCAGCCTGATCTACAGAGTGAGTTCTGGGCCAACCAAGGCTAAACAGTAGACTCTGTCTTAAAACTAATTACATATTTAAAAAATTGAAAAATGGATAGGATTTCCCCACACTATCCTGCTGTTGTAGTAAATATTTAATCCCAATTTGGGGTTTCTACCCTGCCTTTGATCATTCTGTTCCCAGAAGAAAAACATAAAACTTTACATTTATGATAAGACTTTAAGGCACTAGAGCTGGGCAGATGTCTACCCTCTAAGCTAGTAGTCCACCTCCCTATCAATAGCCCCAAGCTACATCTGCCCTGTTCTGCCTGGGCCACTGCAGCCCAGGCCCTGTGGCCATGTTTTCACCATTCACTTACCCCAAGGAGTCTTCTCCTCGCTCCACCTTGTCCTCTCTCATGGTCCCTGCCTCAACCAACCTCCCCATCTCTCTTCTGCCCAGCTACAGGCTGTAGGCATCTTTATTGACCCATCAGGGATAAGTTGGGGGAAACTTACAAGCATCACTGGGTCTAAGTAAGGATCTCCTCATCCCTGAGGCAGCCAGGGTCAGTGTTTGGCGTACACAGCAACAGACCAAACCTCATCAGTTTAAATTAAGGAGCAAGGTCTGTGCAGCAGAAGTTGGTAAATGTGAGCATTCACCTATAGGCCTAGACCTTCGGGTGCAGAATTCAATATTGTAATACATAGCAACAGAATAAGCTCAACACCCTGTCCATTTCTGTTTTGATGGTGTTGGAGGTTGTGTACAGCACATAGATATAGGTGTGGTTTGTAGGAACTCTATCACTGAGCTAGTTCCCATCCTCTGATTTTTAATTTTGTATTATTTTATGCATCTGGATATTTTGTGTACATGTATATATGTGCACCACATGTGCCTGGTGCCCATAGAGACCAGAAGAGAGCATTGGGTCCTCTGGACCTAGAGTTGCAGGTGGTTGTCTGCCCCCATGTAGGTGCTGGGAATGGAACCTGGGTCATATGGAAACTCTTTAAGTGCTGAGCAACCTCTCTAGGCCCATCTTCTGTGTTTTTAAGTAGTTCAAATCAATTGCTTTTTAATCCATGCAGTAGTCATTAGGCTGTAACCCCTACTCCTTCACACGCAAAAATAGACAGATAATGTAATAATAATATATTGTAAGCAAACCTTTTAATAAGATGGTGCCTTGTTTATACCCCTTTGAGTCATAGCCTAAGCTTTCATTTCCCTCCTCAGGGAAGTAATTGTCTTCACACAGGAGTAACAATTCTCCCAGCATATCTCATTTCTATTGATCTAGAAAAACTGTAAGGATCCCAGGATCACTTTTCAAATATCCAAGTTTATTATAACTTGAGAAATTTGTTCATCTTTTTATCCTCATAAAAGAGCAGTTATACGCTCTGTGTATGTGTGTGTGTGTGTGTGTGTGTGTGTGTGTGTGTGTGTGTGTGTGTATTTCATACTGGGAATTGAAGCAATGGCTTTGCTCTCCATGGAGCTTGAGCTGTACGTACCCTTAGCTCTCTTTATGCTGAGACAAACTCTAACTAAGTTGCCCAGATAGGTCTCAAATTTTTGATTCTTTGCCTCAACCTTGTTTGTAGGTTAGATTATAGGGCTGTGCTACCAGGCCCAACTCATAGTAATGCATTTTAAACTGTTCTAAACTGTTCTAAAAACAGTTCTAAACTGTTCTAAACTGTTTTTAAAAAAAAAACAAATTCTGGGGCTGGAGAGATGGCTCAGAAGTCAAGAGCCATCTTGACTGCACTTCCAGAGGTCCTGAGTTCAATTCCCAGCAACCACGTGGTGGCTCACAGCCATCTGTAATGAGATCTGATGCCCTCTTCTGGTGTGTACTCATGTAGTCAATAATTCTATTGTATGGGTTCATTGAGCTATGTTCCTGTCTAAGAAAGATTTGTATGAATTATAAGTCTTTTACCCCTCCCCACAGCTCATTGGATCTGCTTAATGACTTGCTTGTGTTATTATTCCAGGTCAGGGGTCACCAAATTGCAAAACTTGATCCTCTCGGAATTAGTTGTGTAAATTTTGATGATGCTCCGGTAACTGTTTCTTCAAACGTGGGTGAGAATTAATATGTAAATGCTAATTTTAATGTAATTTTACTTTTTTTTTGCCCCTTCCCTCTTTTTTTTCTCCTGTCCTTTTGTGTGTGTCCTTCCCTCTCATCGTTGGCCCACTCATAGATACGAGGGCACCATGTAGCACAGCTGGACCCCCTGGGGATTTTGGATGCTGATCTGGACTCCTCCGTGCCCGCTGACATTATCTCATCCACAGACAAACTTGGTGAGGGTCTGCGAGCAGTCAGCTGCGCTGCTTGAGCTCCTCTCGCTGTGCACAGCCTGTGCTAGCCAGGACATCCAGACAGGAGGGAAAGACTCTTAAGTTTCCTTTGTTCTGATCACTTGAAATTCAGCAGTAATATAGTCTTAGTGTATTTAAAGATAATATTTATCTCAATTTTCAGCCAGATTGTTTTAAGTCTCAATCTGGAAAATTTTTTTTCAAAGGAAGGTTCTGTGGTACCAAGAAAACCTGGCCAACTGCTTCAGACAGTAGCTCTTCTGACTCCAGCTTTTCACATCCTGCACAACACTGCCTTTCATAAGGCCACTGATGAGCCTTGCAAGGCTGCTGTTGTCGCGACTGTCCTGTTCTGGAGTGTGGTGGGGCCTGGTGGGGCTAGAGGGTGTTCATATTCCAAAGGAACCAGTTCCAGAGCAAGGTGTGCTATCTGGGTCTCCTGATTTGTAAAAGCTGGTGATCACACTGAGGAAACTTTGGGAGACGTTCCCTGCAGCGTCAGGAGACCAGGGCCTTGGGGAGGTGCATGTGTGGAGAATTGGGGTTTTGTCACTGTTGCCAGAAGATATGCCACCCTGTACCTGCTCCTCCTTGTGAGGTGAATGGCATTGCAGTGCTCACTGAAGCTGCTTCCAAAGTTAATTTGCTTATGTCACCATGCTGCTAACCTGTACTAAAGAAACAACGATGTGACTAATTACGAAATGACCAGAGTGCTCACAGCAGGCACCTTGCATGCTAATGAATCGATGATCACCAACTTGCTAATACTCTTGGGGAGAAGGTAAAATTAGTGTCCTTGAAGGCACTTTGAGGAATAGTTTCTGGGGCGTTGCACACACCCTGTGGTCTTCCAGGCATTGGTGAGTTGTAACCAAGGATTTGGATATTAATCAGCTACAGTTAGACAGTGGACATTATTGATGTTGGAATTGGCATTTACAGCTTATAAATTGTTCTTTCATTTTCAAAAACACTCATGGATATTACAGGATTTCCTCCATATTATATACCCTTTTAGCAGACTTGGGAAATATGTAGAAAAATAAACATTTTCTTTTTCTTGGTAATCTACACAAAAAACTTGTATTCTCAAAAGGTATAAGGTGGTATTGGGCCAGTCACTCAGTGACTAAGAACACTTGCAGTGCAAGCATGAGGACCTAAGTACAGCTCTGTGTAAAGCCACATGCAAGGCCACATGAGCATGCGATGCCAGCACTGTAGAGAGATTACTGGGGTTTTGTTGTTAGCCTAGCTCCAGGTTAAGTGAAAGACCCCATCTCGAGGAAATAAGGCAGAGATACCCAATGACCTACTCTGTACACACACACACACACATTGAGTGAACGAGGGAGGGGGTGTAGAGACCTCTCCCACCAGCAAACAAGCATGAAAAGAACTTGTTTATGGTAAACTCCAAAACAGAAAGTTATCCATATTGGATAAGAGGAATTCTAACTTCAATGGCTTGCGTTAAGGAAGAAATTATGAGCCAGGAACCATGGACAAAGACCAACTACTTGAGGCTAGCTAGATGGCTCGACAGGTGCTTGGTGCCAAGCCTGACAGCCTGAGTTTGGTCTCTGGAATCCGCTCTGACCTCTACACTTACATCGTAGTGTGTACACACAGACAGACAGACGTTTAGGTGACAGACACCCAAGCTGGCATTTAGATGACAGACAGACAGACAAGTAAATGTAAAGACAGTCTAACTTCTGTCTACCTAGTGTTGGAATCAGATTCAGGATCGGGGTGTACTTCCAAAGTCTGTCTCCTTCCAAGTGCTGGCATTAAAGGTTTATGTCACTATGCTCTGGATGTTCAAATAGTTTACAGAACCCAGCAAAACACTTGCATGTATTTACCACCTTGTTATAAAGGCTATTTTAAGAATGTAAATAATCAGTCAGGTGAAGAGAAGCTGAGGGCAAGTCTGGAAGTGTCTCAGGTACTCTGTAGCATGGATTTGGAGTGCACCACCATCTTGGCATGTAGACAAGATTCTGTTCAGCTGTCACATGTTTCACAGTACATAGCCTGCAGTACACTATCCTTGTGGGTTTCTGTGTAGACTTTATTGCACGGGTGTGATCAAAGCAAGGACCGGCATGCTAAAATGCAGTTGGATACCAGGGACTTAATGCTTACATTTTTTTGGCATTTCTTCCTCTCAGGCATAGGGCAGGAACCTTCTGAAATGAGGCCTGAACTTCGATCAGAGGTTAGATCAAAGATGTTATGGTCTATTGTGATAGGAAGACTAGGGAAGATTAAGGATCTTTATGTTCTACCTTGAGAAAGAGGAACTCTGTGTCTGCGGCCTAACTTGGGGAGAAAGTTATGAGTCAGGAACCATGGACAAAAACATAAATATAAAATATCATGGGAGGAAAGTAGAGGAACTCCTGTGAATCTGACCAAATAGGGCCAAATTCTGGATGTAGACTTGGGTGTGAGTTCAGCCTTGCTCTGGGATTCAGTGATGAAAATTTTGTGCTCATACGACATGGTCTCTTTGCATGGTTTCTAGGTGTTCTTAGTACCTTCTCCCTCTGTGTCATCCTTCCACTAAGTGGGAATCCCAAGACTCTTCTCTCTCCTGTTTGTATCATATCAGTTCAGTGACTACTCTGAACCTTCTCCTGTAGGGTCCTCTTCATGAACTTGGTTCAGAGTGAGCCGCTGACTGTGGACTTCTTACCCCACTTGTGAACAGAAGCCCTCTAGGAGCCTCCTCTGAGGAGCACCCCCCATAGCAGTCAGGCTAGAGACCACAAAGGGCTAGTTTTCCATTGATAATAAAAAATTGTACTAGAGAGAAGCAGAGGAAAAACTGGCCCTTCTCTCTACCCCTGGAACCTGCATTAAAACGTAGCTCTATCTGTGCATTAAATAATTGGGGGCCTTCAGGCTACCCCCCCCCTCAGACTTGTAGGTCAAGGCAAGCTTAGCAGTCCTTGAAGAGTTAAAAACCTCAAGGAATTCCAATAGAGTCCAGCTCCTAAGTCTCTATTCTAGTAGTCTGCCCTGCCTTTCTCCCCTCCCCCGCACCCCAGCCCCCTCCTTGGGGCTTAGCTTCATATCCACTTTTTCATGTCCTCAGTGTTGTTGTGCTTCTGTGAGGATCATAGTTGAAGACTTTATAAATCATAAAGCTCAAGTGCATAGAAATGGCTCAGCACTCTCTGAGATCCTCTTCACAACTCCCTGTGGATGCATGTGGATAAGCTAAGATTCAGGGGTGAGAAAAGGACATTTGATGTTGTGTAGTGTGTTTGTTTGTTTTTAAGATAGGGTCTCACCCAAGCAGGCATAGGACTTGCTCTGTAGTCCAGGCTGGCATCGAACTCCTGAGTTTTCTTGTTTTCATCTCCCAGGTTCTGGAATTACAGAGATGTACCACCTGATCCTGTAAGTTTTATTTATTTTAATGAGTAAAATTATAAACCCCTAAGCAGATCTTACACTCTCTGTATAGTCATGGCTGGTCTGAAACTTATGGTTTTCCCGCCTGGGTTTTGCAAGTGTTGGTTAATGCAGCCCTTTGCCACCATGATCACCTTCCTCCTAAATTCCATCCATCAAATTCAGGGCCTCAAGTAAGCAGGGCATATACTCTACCATTTAGCTACATCCCATCTCTGATACTCTGAATTTTAAATAATGTGACATAAAGATATTTGTAAGTTAAAAAGGTGTCAGTTGTTAGATGTGTGAAACTGTAGGAAAAGTAGTTTGAACAACCACCTTTGATGTACATAGGTCTGATAGAAGTTTAGACAGCACACAAATCCCAGCATCTCCTTTTTCTTGAAATACTAACTTTGTAATTCCTGACTGGATGACCTTAAGCTAGATACTTAACCTCTGTGTCTCAAGTCTCCTCATCTTTAAGGCAGATGTGCTGATCTCACCTAAGGTTAAGAGTTAAGCCGTGTATAGAGGAGCATACCTGTATCACGAGCTCTCTGTGTAAGCCAGTGTGATCCTCCTGTCTCTGGGATCCCGGGCTTTTATTTGTGAGCCAGCATACCTGGTATCTCTCTCCTTCCTGTCTGTCTCCATGCCTTCCACTTCTCCCCTGACCCCTCAACTAGGCTGGGCTCAGAGGGCCCTACTGCCTCATCCTCCTGAATAACTAGGACTGGGCTTTTCATTAAGAATTATGGGTTATATTCCATGGTTATACTCATGGTGTCTGGACTAGGGATACATTTTTCATGTGTGCAGGGTTGTGGACTTCCCTTTAGGACACATTTCCTGTCCTCCACAGCCATGGTTTGCTCCATGTGTTTTCTGCTTCTGTTGTAGTGCAGGTAAGGCATCCCATGGCCTCCTGGCAGGAAGATCTTTGAGGCTTTTCCTAGATGACTCTAAAGAAGGCTCATGGGTTGAGGTACCAAGGTAGAAACGAGTGTATGTTACACAATGACTGAGTTGTTATGAGTGGACAGGTCTAGACAGTGCGCCTCCATCATTGTCGTCCTTTGGAGATAGACAGCTTAGTCAGAAACCGTCAGCCTGCAGGGCTGGCTGCACTGTGGCCCTATTGTTTCGGGCTTTGCGTTCTGTGCTAGTCACTTCTCTCTTGCTCAGTTTGCCATGGGGGGGTGGGGGTGGTGACATCTTGTTCTCATTATCTTTTGACCTCAGTTTTTCCTTTCAAGTATTGTCTCCAAACTAAAGTCCTGCTTAAAACTGCCATCAGCTGTGACTTGTGTTACGTATTCCATGGTAACTTCTCACACGGACATAATGACTATTTTTCCTAATCTTCCTTAGGTATAATTAAGGAATTCAAATGAACATTTTGTCAACAAATATAAGGAAAATGTGAAAATTCTCAAACATACTGTACGTTTAGTGTTTGTAAATTCTTAATAGTATTAAGATATGAGCTTACATTTAGTTTAAAAGTCAATTTTAATTTCAAAATTATGTCAGAATTTCAGCTACTTAAATGAATGTGCATTTGCCTGTGTGGCATTGGACACAGTATACCAGTGTTTCTGTATCCTCCTGACTTCCTTGCGGCATTGAGAAGGATGAGCTGGAAATTCAGTGTGAAACCTCAGTTTGTCTAGAGTTTATTTTGTGGTGCAGTCATTCTTACCGCTCAGACTGGTCTCAAAACCATGTACTCAGACGACCTCCTCCTTCATCATTTCAGGTGGCTGCAACTACACCTGTTTGCCACACCTCCTGGTTCTGCAGTTGCTTTCTTGTCACAGTTTTGGATTTTACCAGCTTATTTAGCATTGCCTGCTGTGTAACCTTAGGTAGCTGGAGAGTAGCAGCCGAAAGCTTCCTTAGGTGACTACAGTCAGGTCTCCTGAAGCTGTATTCAGAGGCCATCAAAGCCGCTAGTGTTCAACAGGGATTTCTTGTGTATGCCTAAGAACTGGTAAATCTATCACATTTACCCCATACGTGTCCTTATCTTTTAGAATAAGGTACACCGCTTACCTTCTCCAGCAACAGGTCTACACTAAACGTCATTGCTGAGAAGACCTGAATGTACTCGGGTACACTGGGACACAGTTGTGCTCTCTATAAATGACAGCATCACTCTTTGGCTGTGTCCTTTGTCTTTGTTTTCAAATTACAAAAGAGATAAAAATATCAACGTACCCAGTGCCTAGAGAGCAAGCAGTATCCCATATGGTATTCAGATATTTTTAACAAGATGGGCAATTTCAGTTCCCTTTGAGACCTTCCCCTGTGTCTGAGCTCTGCAGGATCAAGTTGCTGGCCTGGTCTGTCTGGATTCTAAACTTAAAATGGTCGCCCTCACCTTAAGCAGAGCATTGCTGCTTTTGCAAAGAGCTTGGTGCTCAGGTCTTAGATGCATGCCCCTGCTCACTGGGACCTATTCAGTTTGAACCTCTGCTTGAAGGGAAGTAAGTACCTGGCTGCCCTCGTAGGCACACCCTGGCCACGTTCTGGGTGGAGAGTTTTATATACCTGGTAAATGTTTTGAGCTTCCCTAGTGGCCAGGAAAGTTGGGGTAGAAACACCTAAAAACTCAGAGGTAGAATGCAGTGTGAGGTGTACATAGCTGTGTGTTGTTAAGGATCATAGGGTGCTGGATTCTTCTGTTCCAGTTCTGCCACCTTGCGCAGGGAGACTAAAGATCCTCTTACTCTTCCAGCCGACTTCCCTGAGCCCAGTTCTAAAGGCCGCTACTTCACATCAGCTCTTTTCACTTTCTTTCCCTCCATCTTTAACCACATAGTGCTCTAGAAGCGCGTAAATGACAGTGGCTTCTTGAGGTTAGATTAGAGCAATGGGATCAAATGATGCTGCCTGGTGGCTTTCCAGTGTCAGGAAAGTGGCCTTCCTGTCCCTCGGTTTCCCTTATTCCAGCTCTTCTGTAAACATGTCCACATTTATCAGAACAGGTCTCCACAATTGAACCCCAGATCACAAGACTCATCCTTGTATCCTTTCGTGTGTGTGTGTGTGTGTGTGTGTGTGTGTGTGTGTGTGTGTGTGTGTGTGTGTGTGTGTGTCTGTGTGTGTGTATTTCCATGTCTCACTCATCTGTCCATCATCCCTCCATTGGTGTTACGGTGTCTGTGTTGCCTATCTCTTTGGTGATGGGATAGAATTTTGGTGTTGAGGTTTGAAACTAACTCTCATCTGTCTTTTTCCTTCTGCGCTCACCCATGCTACCCCACTCTGCCTCTCAGATCTTGCAGTTTTCAAGGAGCGACTTCGAATGCTAACAGTAGGAGGTATGAAAATAATGAGCCTTTGACCTTTCTGGAGTTGAGGACTTCATTTGATTAGTATGTGCAACTTTTCCTAGCATGTGATTTTGGGAAAGTTGACACAACATCTATCAGTGTTTTCTGTTTTAAAATATTTTCTTTCCCTTTCACTTAGTTATTAACCTAGTAGAACTGTGCCCTGGTGTAGGCTTGTTTCTGCTCATTTTGTGTTCTGAAGAGCATTTCCATCGTACATCCACGTGCTTTACCTCCGCTGTGCTGTAAACTTCCATCTGCAGCATTATTCACACTTAGCTCCTGCAGGAGCCAGCTGGGAGCCTGAGACCTCATTAGCTCTGCATGGTGGCTTGTCCTCTCCTCTCTGTTGTTTGTGGGTTTGCTAGACTCTGGATTCCTTCAGATTCAGCTTCCGGGCCTTTTGAACAAGGTTTCTAAACTGTCCTCTGATTAAAAGAAAACCAGAGTATTAGTAAAAGCTTTCTGGGGGTGCTTTGTGACCCTTGTTTCTGTGGAGAATGCCCTTGAGGAATCCAGAGTTGAGGTGCTGGGGCCATCTGCCTGCTATCTTCTCTACCTTTGCCTCACTCTCACAGCCAATTTCTTTCTCTTCAGGCTTCTCTTAAGACATTTTTATTTCCCTTTGTCTTATTCATAATATCTATGAAATATTAAACTTGCATTTTGAGACAAATGAAGACTCGTGCAGCTGTAAGAATTAATGACTTTCATAACCTTTAGTAGTATTCCCAGCAGTATCATGACTGTAGCATACATCACACCAGGGTCAAGCCTCACCCTGCCACAAAGCTTGACGCCTGGGAACTACTCTTGTCTTCTTCATTTCTGTAATGTTGTCATTTATGAGTGCTATAGAAATAGAACTTCAGTATTCACATTTTGAGATTGGCTATGTAGAGACACCCCAGGTTGTTAGTGTTTTAATGATGAATGCTATCACATGGTATGGAAATGCAGTTATTTTAAAGGATCTACATGGTAAAGACTTCTGATCTTCTACAAAGCACACAGATTTTATTTTTGTGATGTACACTTCATTAAACTTTTCATCCTGTTGTGCTTTTGTTGTCAATTTTAACTTTTCCCTTAGCCTTAGGATCCCAGAGTTCTTCCCTCATATATTTCGATTGGCTCAGTGGACTGCACCCATAATCATACCACTGGGAGAACAAGGCAGGAGTGTTGCTTTAAGTTTGAGGCCAGCCTGGGCTATAATTTTTTTTTCTTTTTTTACACTATGTTAAGTAAGTCTAGAATACATTTCGAATGTGTTTATATATAAGATCAACGTCTAAATTGAGATTTATTTAAATATTTACTTTGCCTGTAGTCGCTAATTGTTTTGACATTGTTAGCTGGAAAGTCTCTCTTGAGTGAGATTTAGTAGAATCTGGCTGGTGGGTTAGGGCACCTGCAGCCAAGCCTGACGAACCCGAACTTCATTCTTGGGACTCACATGGTGGAGGAAGAGAGCCTTTGACTCCACACGCGTGCCTTGGAACATGTGTGCCTCACACACAAATAACTACGCATAATAAGATTATTTTAACAATCATCCCGTCTTATCTGTGTGGATCTACTTTAGACTTCAGATTTTTTTTTAGTTGTTCATATCCTCCCACCAATTTCACATTTAGATTATTGTGACTATTACGCTTTATTTTTACTGTTATTCTGACAATTTTAGAGTCTTTTAGAATAAGTGTTTCTGTCTACACGAAGCCTTATGTTGTTAGGAATTAGGTTAAAGTTACAGGGAAATTGAGAAGTGTTCCTCCATGGTTCATTTCTTCTAAGCTGTAAATTACCTGGAGAATTTATCGCATTCCCTTTTTATCTGTTTGATATCTCGAGGGTCTTTAGTGACAGCATGGTTCATTCACAACCTGACTTGTGTTGCCCTTGTCTGTGTACAGATCTTAGAGAAGCAGTCCTTTGTTTCCCTGGGTTTTCGCTGTTTTGTGCTCTTCAACTCTATCAATTTCTGTTCTTTTAGTTTTTATGCCTGTCTGTTGGGTTCTGTTTGTTTTTCCCTCTTAGTCCTAGGACCGGGGTTAGAAACAGGTTATTGATTAAAGCCCTTTTTTGTTTTTTGTTTTTTTTTTCTGATGTATGTATTTTTCTACTTTAAGTACCCCTTTATATTTCCCGCAAGCGTTGATAAATTCAGTGCCCACCCCCACACTTGGTGTTTTGTGTAGTTTTGAATACCTTTAGTTTATTTAGAAGTATTTATTGTTTAGTATCTAGGTATTACTGGTTTCTAATTTGATTCTGTTAGGATCACAGTCCTTTTACATATGTTTGTTAGTGTTAATGGCCTAGTCTGTCACCTGTCTTCATGTGTGGCCCGTGGTCATTTGGAAAGAGTGTTGCTTGTTATTCAGTGGAGTGTTCTGTAAACATCAGTTTGGTCTTGTTTGAAGTTTGTTCTCCTAGAGCTATAGTAATCTTTTGATTTTTTTTCTAAGTACTCCTGAGACAGAAGGATTTTGAAATCTTCCAGTTTTACCTAGATAAATTTGTCCATTTCTCCTTTGAGTTTCTTATTCATTTTTGGTTTAGATAGTTTGTAGCTTTTTTTTCCCTTGAGACATGGTTTCACTGTGTAGCCCAGGTTGGCTTTGAACTTAGGCTAGCCTCTAAACTTGTAGCAATCCTCCTGCCTCATCCTCAGTGTTGTGAATCCAAGCTTTTAATATATTAAATGTATATA
Organism: Rattus rattus; assembly: GCF_011064425.1. Classification (NCBI taxonomy): domain Eukaryota; kingdom Metazoa; phylum Chordata; class Mammalia; order Rodentia; family Muridae; genus Rattus; species Rattus rattus. The sequence goes on from NC_046164.1 coordinate 75,248,455, forward strand.
AAATCTGCTGCTTGTGCATTTAGAATTGTTGTCTTCTCAGTATATATATTGACTCTTTGTCATAATATATCTTTCTGTGTTTTACACTGAAGCCTAATTTATCTGACACTGTATTCCCAACTTTGTACTGGCTTGATGTTACATAATATATTTTTCTGATATTTTCCATCTATTCATGTCACAGTATTATAAGTAAGTTTCTTATAAACAATCATATGCGTAGGTCCTAGTTTTTCTATGGACGTTTATTTTGTTAGTTTTTAAAAATCTACTCTGCCAATTCTTTTTATTTAATGTTATTATATTTAGTGTGGCTACTGATATATTAAGAGTAGAAGTGTACTATTTTATTCTTTCCTGTTTTTTGTGTTTTTCATTTTGTTATTGGCATTGTTAGTGTCAGCCAGGGCCCTGGAAGCCATAACAAGGTAGGTGCAGAACTCATCCTCAAAAAGGCCAATTAAAGAAAGAAAGTAATGGTGAAAAACAGAAAAAGATTTATTCAATGTGGTCACACTGGGAAGAGGAGTAAAGTGGTGGCCCAGTGGCCCCCCTGAGACCATCTCTGGGATCCTAACATAAAGTCAATCTAGGTTTAAGTAGGATGGTGAGAGCTATGCATAACTCAGAGGCCTGGTCAAGCTGTGTCCATCATCATCTCAGACCTGCTCTCTGACAGGCTGTCAGTCTCCAGGTGACAAGTCACCGCCCAAGCACCAGGCTCTAGCCTTTTCCTTTCTCAGGAAGAACTCCTGGGAAATTCCAGTTATCTTGTATAACCAAAGGAGGGTTATAAGTATCACTACCGAGTATCTTTTTTTTTTTTTTAAAGATTTATTTATGTAATGTAAGTACACTGTCGCTGTCTTCAGACACACTAGAAGAGGGCATCAGATCTCATTACAGATGGTTGTGAACCACCATGTGGTTGCTGGGATTTGAACTCAGGACCTCTGGAAGAGCAGTCAGTGCTCTTAACCACTGAGCCATCTCTCCAGCCCACTACAGAATATCTTTATTCTTGCAAAGCAGTTAAAAGAATTCTGGCTTTTACCTTCTCGTCAACTATAGATCTTTAGAGAAATGTTATGAGGGGCAGGAGAGGGGCATGTGCAAGCCATGGTACAGATGTGGAGACCCAAGGACAATTTAGGGTTTACTTTTCTCTATCCACCTTTCCATGCCTTCCGAGAGTAAACCCAGGTTGTCAGTCCGGTGTGGCAAGTACCCACTGAACCAGCCCCTGGATTTCTAAACTCTTATTTTAAACCCTGTCTTTATGAGTGGTTGTCATGTAGCTCCTTTAGCTGCTCTGTGTATTACATTATGTAGACAGAACTACTCAGCCAGAGTAGAACACTTACCTCCTTTCATCTCCATTTATAAAGTGTCAGTCGTAGATACTTTTTCTACATACATTTGAAATGGAGCCACAGTAGACAGTGTCAGACAGTCGCCTCAACCACCAAATACTATTTAGCAGACCCACGATCAGGAGTGATCAGGAGAGTCTGTTGTGTTACTCCTGCTTTGCGTGCTGCTGCTTTGTAAGATTGCTTCTTTTTCTTGTCTCCTCTGTCTGAAGAATTCATTTCCTTTGCCCGTCCTTTTAGGGCCATTCTTTGTGCTCCTAGCTGATTCTCGGGGGCAGGGGGATTGTTTTGTTTTTCTTTCCTGAGAATCTTTTCATTTCCCCTTGTTTTGTTCGTAGGATTCTGAGTAGAGAGATGTGATATCTTTCAGCTATGGGAGCAGTGTACTACCTTTTTCTAACTTTCAGGACTTATGATGAGAAAACCTCTAAATCCCTTTTAGTTTTTGTTTTGTATCATTTTTCTCTGTAAGTGGAGACTTTCCTTTGTTTTTAATTTTCTCAAGTTATACATTTTGGCATTTGTGCCTTATCCTGTGGATTCAACCAGCTTTTTCAATCTGGAAATTTAACTCTTTTGATAGATTTAAGGAAGTTTCCAGCCATTTTCTAAGCACCTTTTCAGGTACTTTCTTTCAGAAATTTGCCCCACATGAATGGAAAATCTTTAATTACATTATCACATGTCCTCAGTGCTTTTTTTTTTTTTTTTTTTTTGGTTCTTTTTTTTCGGAGCTGGGGACCGAACCTAGGGCCTTGCGCCTCCTACTCAGTGCTTTTTTAATGTTAGCTTTCATCCAGTCGGTGGGCATCTGTCTTTCCTTCTTCAGACCCGTAAGTCTCTCTTTTTTTTTTTTTGGATCTTTTTTTCGGAGCTGGGGACCGAACCCAGGGCCTTGCGCTTCCTAGGCAAGCGCTCTACCACTGAGCTAAATCCCCAACCCCCCCGTAAGTCTCTTTACCTGTGCCATTGAGCCTGTCTGGTGAATTTTTTTGTGGGGTTTTTATTGCCTTTTTTAAAAATGTATTTACTCATATTTCTGTGTATGTGTACACTTGTGTGCACACATGTGCTACAGTATATCTGTGGAGGTCAGAGGCCCCTTTGCAGAGGTCGATTCTCTCCACTGTCTGGGGACTAGTCTCCGATCATAAGGTTTTGGTGGCGGGCGCTTTTTCCTATTGAGCCATCACACTGGCCCCTCCATCTGGTGTTTTAGTATGTTTTCAGTTTTTGCCAGGAATTTCAATTTGTAAGTCAGCTTTTTTGTCACTGTATTTATAATTACTCATTGAGATGGTTTTGTGCTGGCTTTATTTGGTTCTTAGATAATTCTAACATCTGTATCTGGGATGACTGTTGGCTATTGCGTCTCACTCATTCTGAAATATTCTTGCTTAGTTTTGCTTTTAGTTTTTGTTTTGGGTTTTGTTTTGTTGTTTGAGACAGGATCTTGTCACATAGACCAGGCTGTATGGCAGACTCACAGGCCCTCCTTTTGCCTCCAGATGTGGAATTAAAAGCGTGCACCACTTCACTTCATTCTCTTTCTTTCCTTTTACTTCTTGTCGTGCAGGGGTTTTATGCCTACCTTTTAAGGGCTCCATTTCTACTTTTTATATAGTAGGCTTGATAGTGATGATTGCTATTTATATTTTTTCGGCTTTTTCATGTAGCCCAGGCTAACCTTAAATTTGTTGTGTACCCGAGGCTGACCTTAACCTCTTGTTCGTCCTACTCACCTCCCAAGTGCTGGAATACACTGCCATGTTGGTCACCAAGCTATTTAGTGTGTAGGGATGCTGTGGACAACTTGAAGGAATCCGTTCTCTTCTTCCACTTCATGGGACTAGGTGATCAACTCATTCATATGGCTTGGTGGCAACCACCTTCACCCACTGAGCCATCTTACCAGCTCTGTTGTGTGTTTTAACATTTTTTTAATAGAAACAAAGACATTTTGGTATTGTGGATTTTGGAATCTTATATAGGTCGGTCATAACAGCCCTCTGGACAGGCTTCTGTCAGGAGCACTGCCTTGTTCCTGTTTTATCCTTGGAGAGGAGGATGTTTTAGACTCAGTCTTGGGTCTTCCCTAAAGACTCAGTGTGGATGCTCAGGTTGTAACAAGTAGAGAGAAACAGTGGGACAGCGTGCAGCAGGGATCGTCTCACATTTTCTGGTCCTGTGAAGCTCCCCGTCCTGATCTTCACATAGAGCAGCTTTTGTGGGGCTTTGCTGTCTGTACTTCCTGAGATTCCTCTGCTGCTCGTTCTCTACTCCCTGTCTGGGATGTGGGAGCGGAAGAGACCCCAGGACTTCCCTGGCTGTCTTTGCCTTCCTTCACCCTTTCAACAGGGCTCCTTTACCTTTGTTTGTTTGTTTTTCCTTTTTTAAAGTCTAAAGTTTGTAGTTAGAATTAGTAAAGAAACAGAAAGAAAGGTGATTTTTTTTTCCACCTCCCCAAAGCAGGTGTATGGGTTTCATTTCTCAAATGACTGAAGATCTAGAAGTGGGTCCAGCACTTCTGATGCTGATCAGGGAGGCACAAGAGCTGTGAGTTAGCACGGAAGGTTACATATACCCCAAGGAGGGAGCATCAAGAGCTCATGCCTCCTCCATCAGATCTTCATGCTGGTGGTGCAGCAGCACAGTTCTCATCTGCAGGTGAATGTGTGCCTGGTTAGCATCAGTCACAACCTGGATACTCTGCACTGAATAGTGTACTGTTTGACACTCTGGTCATGACTGATCTGGACATTTCCGGTGTTTTGTCTTGTTTTACTTGGTGGTTGTTGCTGGTTTGTTTGAAATACAGTCTTCCTGAAACCAACACTGATCTTGAGTTCCTGATCCTCTTGCCTTCATCTCTGAAGTGTTGAACACAGTAACCATGCCTGACCTGGGCTGAGTTTTGTAAACCTAAGATGTTTCTCAAAATAATTGTATAAACCAAGCATTTAGGAGGCTGCTGCTGGAGGCTGCTGCTGCTGGATCAAAGCTGGTTTAATCTGTATAACATGAGCCCACCTTAAAAAACAAAACTACAGAAAAAAACTTAGTTTTTCTCCATAAATACCATGGAGCTGTGGCTTACAAGCTGGGTTATAGGAGGGAAGAGGTTTGTGCTTCCAGATGCCCATAGCTGCTGGTCCTTTATTGATGATACTGTACTGGAAGTGAGTGAGTGGGCCTAAGTAACCCACTTTCACCACCTTCTTCCTTCAGGCTTGGTGTTGGGGGGAGGGGAGTTGGGGGTTTTTGTTTGTTTGTTTTGGGGGTTTGTTTGTTTTTTGTCTTTTGCTTTAATGAAATTAAAGGGGCTTAGGGAAAAATATACCTTGTTTTTGAAGACTTAAGGATATAATACTACCCCAGCTGCATAGTGGTGTGTGTCTTTAATCCCAGCACTCAGGAGACAGAAATAGGCTTATCTCTGAGTTTGAGGACATCTAGGGCTATGCACAAAGACCCTGCCTCAAAAAAAGAGGAAAGAATATAATTTCCCAACCTAGCTTGAAAGAAACATGAAGAGATTGATTCCTGGGCCACTGATGTTGAAGACTGACAAGGAGTTTTTATAAATCCCCCTGAGAAGCAGACATGATGGTGCACACTGTAATTCCACTCCAGAGGCAGAAAGACTACAGAACGTTCAAAGCCATCCTGGTCTACATAGCAAGGCAAGTTGAGAGCTAAATAACAACTGTCAGGGAGCAGAGCCACAAAGTCACCTGGAGATTTGTGTCCCTGCTTATGCTTGCAGGCTTCTGGCATCATTCTGGTTCCCTGATTCATGGGTCTCACAGCAGCCTTAGTTACACTTAACTCAGGCAGAAACGAGACTGCTTTTATCTCAGGCCATCAGATGCCAGGCTCTGCATGCTGTCTGCTGGTTCAGCTTTCATTCTGGAGCCTGAGAAAGTGCTGGCAGCAGGTATTCAAGTGCTAGTGACTTACACTGTGCTCTTTGCGCTTCTTGAATTGATACATTATTTCAGAGTAAGTGCCAAACTGGAAACAAACTAATGGTATCATTTGATAGTTTGCTCCTTTAATGATTTCAAGATGAAACAAGCATGATGCTCAAGAAAAGAGCCTCCTACTGTTCTTTCCAGTTTGAAACAGCTTTCAGATGAAGAGGCCTCTCCCCTGTAGAGACTGCTTCAGGGAGCATGGATAGTGAAAGTGAGGGTTAGCTCTGTAATAGCACTGCAGAATATCCCTGGAATGGCTAGCAGTTTGGGCGTTCCAGGAAAAGAGGCTTGCCCTTAATCCAAGGCTGTCTCCCTCTCTCTGCTGCCCTAGTTGTATCCTGAAGAGCAGGTCTCCCGCCAGCCGCTTGGTTCCCAGTGACTGTTTCTCCCTCACATTGGAGACCCAGCTTGGTCACTCACTGTGTAATATGTACTCACGTTACTGTTAAATGACTCATGTATATGGTCTGCTATTCTCTATCAGTTCCCCATTTTTCTACTTTAACTCTCTTAACTTTTTATTTACTTTTTGATTGATTTCTTTGACTCCTTCCACCTCTCCAAATTGGCTTTTATCTTTGGACTTTCAAATAAATTTAACTCTAAATTGTAAATAATTGCCAAATACTAGACTAATATGTGCATAATCGCTTTATTCTGGTTTACCGAGTAATAATCTTCATGTGTAGTTATTAAGGTTTCTGCTTCTGATGGTAAATATTGCTTGTTTTCATATACATCAGGGTATGTGATATTTTTTTTCTTTTCTTTCTTTTTTTTTTTTTTTTTTTTTTTTTTTTTTTTTTTGCTCATTGGGGCATCCTTCCTATAAATCAGACCCCTGCATGGCTATGCTTATCCTCATCATCTGTAGGGTTCTATGGCTCACACGAGTCTGACTTTGATAAGGTCTTCCACTTACCCACCACCACTTTCATCGGGGGACAGGAGCCAGCACTTCCTCTTCGGGAGATCATCCGTCGGCTGGAGGTAAGAGCAGTTATTAGGAAAAAGTCTAACAGATGTTAGACCTGGCTATGTGTTTGTTTTTGGTCCTATGTTTTTAGAAACTGAAAGATAACCTTTTTTGTTTTTCTGTTTTATAGCTAGAAACCTACTTTTTGGTTAAAAAACATTAAAAACCTGTTTTCAGATTCCCTAGATTTTTTTTTCAGGTGCAAGTTGTCAGCCTGGAAATTTCTTCTACCTTTGTATAGGCCTGGAGCACCACTCCTTCCTTTCAGTTCTCCGTCCCTGTTTTTTCTTCCTTCCTGAACTTATCAGTATTCAGGGGACCCGCTTACATGTACTACAAGCAGCGGCTGAGAGCCTGGCCTTGGGCTGCTATGTGCCCTCTCTCTTGGACAAGTTATTGCCTCTGTTCTGTATATAAGGGTAATTGTGGTGCCTGTTTCAGAAGGGAGTAGATTTGCTGAGAGGCCCTGGCCCATTGTTAACTATTGAGCACTAACTATTGGCTGGATGGTGGCAGTGCACACCATCAGGAGGCAGAGGCAGGCAGATCTTTGAGTTTGAGGCTAACCTGGCCCACAGAACTTGAAGTGGGCAAAATGCCTGGACAACTTTTAACTGTCGAAATGATGTGTTTAGTATATTGGCTCAAATAAAATAGGACAATTAATCTCACCTGTTTCTACTTGGAAAATTGAGCTTACTAAAGATATATTTGCTAAGCTCTGTTTAATTGTATCACAACACATGCACACACTACATGTTATGATAATGAGAGGTTTATGTGCATTCCTTATTTTGAGTTGGGATTGCTCTTGGACAACAGTTAGGGCTTAGGCTCTCTGGGGTCTTGTGTATTTCTCCTGGCTCTTGGACATAGAAGCTCTATCATCCAAACCACACAGACAATGCCCCAGATAAGCCGGTTCTTCCACAAGAAGCCATGTCCCTCCCAAGTGACTTGGCTTTTCTGTGTCCCAACCTTTATCTTATTTATTCTAGTGCTGTCAGGACAGCAGTCAGATGAGAGCCATTTATACCAAGAACCTGTGTCACTTTCTAGGAGTCTGGTGAGGATGTGCACACACCACTTCATGCAAAACAAAGAATCTATTGCCTTTTTTCCCAGGTCCTTTGGCACCTCCATTTCCTCCTCTGGGGAAGGAAGAGTGGCTCATGTCTCCTGTTCATTTCCCAAGATTCTTGATACTGGTGTGAAGGAGTAAACAGCCCATAGCATGCTCGAGGGCCCTCCCCTTTTTCCCTCTGTTTGTCACATCTGGTAGCTCTTGAAAAACATTAGCAGTAGCACTTCTCAACCTCCTTAAACTAGTTTCATTAGAGCAGAAAGCTAAGAGCTCCCAAAATTCACATAACTTCCCAAAACTTACACAACTTTCCAAAACAAATTGAGTTCTCCTGAGAACTGAGCCAAGGACAGAGGGAACAAAAACGTTATCTACTGTCCAGATCTGTCTTAGTCAGGGTTTCTATTCCTGCACAAACATCATGACCAAGAAGTTGGGGAGGAAAGGGTTTATTCAGCTTACACTTCCACTTTGCTGTTCCTCACCAAAGGAAGTCAGGACTGGAACTCCCATGGGGCAGGAAGCAGGAGCTGATGCAGAGGCCATGGAGGGATGTTACTTACTGGCTTGCTTCCCCTGGCTTGCTCAGCTTGCTCTCATAGAACCCAAGACTCCCAGCCCAGACTCACAATGGGCTGGGTCCTCCCCACTGGATCACTAATTGAGAAAATGCCTTACAACTGGGTCTCATGGAGGCATTTCCTCAACTGAAGGTCCTTTCTCTGTGATAACTTCAGCTTGTGTCAAGTTGACACACAAAACCAGCCGGTACAAGATGTCTAACTGCATTTCTGAAGTAATGCTGACAAATTAGGGAGAATGTTGATGTTTGGAGGCTTTGACTCAGTAGTTTTCTCTGAGCTTTTAGTTGTTCAGTGATGGAAGTTCTGCCTAGTGGACTTAAAGGGCATAATGGATGGTCTGGGCAACAGACGACTGTGCAGGGGTCAGCTCAGTAGTGACCAAGGGAAGTCTTCTGTCCTCAGCATTACCCCAGCAGCAGGCCACATGGCAGTGAGAGGCAGAGAAGCCCGTTGTTGGTGTAGCAGGAAGAACCTCTGGGACACTTGGTGTTAATAGCCTCGCTGGGGCTGAGTTATACAGAAGCACACCTTATTTTGCTGGTCATGTGCAGAACTGAGACATGACAATAGATTGGTGAAGCTGTGAAGCTAAGGGTAGCTCAGTCTGACTTAGCAGTTCTAAGGCTTATTATCTTAGATGCTACATCATCCGTTCTGGGGAGGTAGAGGCAGAACAATCTCTGCTTGAGGCCAGCTTGGTCTAATAGCAAAGTACCAAGCCTACATAGTGAGACCCTGTCTCAGAAAAACTAAAAGGAAAAAGAAATGTCATGTAGATTGATTAAAACCTTTAATTTCGGGGGCTGGAGAATTGGCTCAGTGGTTAAGAGCACTGACTGCTCTTCCCGAGGTCGTAAGTTCAATTCCCAGCAACCACATGATGGCTCACAACCATCTGTAATGGGATCTAATGCCCTCTTCTGGTGTGTCTGAAGACAGATATAGTGTACTTGTGTACATTAAATAAATAAATATTTAAAAAAAAAACAAAAATCCTTTAATTTCAAAAGTCTTTCCAGCAATTTGATTTTTCTTTTGGCTACAAAAGCTGTAGTATATTGTGAACAGAAGTTCAGGAAAAGTCTGTTTTATTGTTCAAAGGACAGACACCTGACCATAAATTCAACAAGCCTTTAACTACCAGTGCCAGCTGACCTCATTGTCTAAACCGGATGGAGTCCCTGGGCTTGTGTTCGGATTCTGGCTCTGAAGACGGCTGGGGTGGAGGGTCTGCTGTTGCCTTTGCTAGCTCAGTGTGCTCCTGGCTTGCGCACCTGTGGTCTGGGCCTCCAATCTAGTCGTGTAAGTGGTAAAGGCTCAGCAAGGAGCATGAGTGTGCAAGAATACCGGAGTTAGGCATCCCTGAAGGGAACTTACAAGATCCCTCCAGTTGTATAGGCTATTTCTCTTTTCTTCTTAACTTCCTTTCCATAAGAGCCAGCTCTATTGCTGGTCTCCACCTTTGCAGAACTGACCGCTACCTCCTTTCTCAGGTGTGATTCAAGAAGACTTATTGGGTCTATTGAAGACCTGTGCTTTTACCCAGGCATGGTGTCACATGCTACCACCATCATTATCATTATTATTATTAAATTATTGGGATGAATACCTTTAATCCAAGCATTTGGTAGGCAGAGATAAGTGAATCTCTGTGAGTTCAAAGCCAAATTGGTCTACGTAGTGAGTTTGAAGCTAGCCCAAGCTATACAGTCTCAGAAAAAAAAGTCATGTCCTTTTCCCTGAGCTGTCCCGTTCTTCAGACCTGAAGTTTCCAGAGGAGTCAGTTATTAGAAAGTTGAGGTTAAAAGGTTTTAAGTCTTTAAGTAACCACCAAGCTCACTAGTTTTTCTTTTCATGGATGGTGGACATACTGTAAAGTCAGCCTACCTTTCTTAGAAAAGGATCCAGTCCAAAAGCTGGCATGGTCTTCACTACCTCTATGAAAATAATGAACCTGTTGTTCATTAGCCTGGCCTCTTACCCCTCAGGTTCCCAGTCCTAAGAAAAGGTTATGGCTATGTTAGAAGGACTTCAGAAGCTAAGTGTGGCTTATCCTGGCATGAGAGAGGCCAAGGCAGGAGGATTACAACTTGATTTCTGCCTTCTGTCAGAGCACCTTGGCTGGAAAAAGGAAGTTTGCTTCTCCCTGGCCTGAATAAAAGGGCAGTGGTAATCTTCACACAGTGTGGCTGGGTTAAACATTCCCTTGCCAGTATGGAGGGCAGTGGACAGGTAGATGGCTTATTGCTGACACACTGGAATAGTTTATGTTCACCATTGACTCTTGTGTCCCTGTATATATGTGGACAGATGGCCTACTGCCAGCACATTGGTGTGGAGTTCATGTTCATTAACGATTTGGAGCAATGCCAGTGGATCCGGCAGAAGTTTGAGACCCCTGGGATCATGCAGTTCACCAATGAGGAGAAGCGGACCCTGCTGGCCAGGCTTGTACGGTCCACCAGGTAAAGCATGTGGTCGGGCCATGGGCTCCCAGGCCCACTTATGGGGTGTTGGTCGCCTGTCCTCCAGGCATGGGAATGGCTGTATCGACAAATATGTGATAGGTTTGGCCAGGCGAATAAAGTTGGCCTCCATTGTACCCTCTTGTCATTGGAGAATGCTTATACTGAGGCTGGGCCTGTAGGCATCGCTCTTCAAGTTGACTGATTCTCCATCCAGGTTTGAGGAGTTCCTGCAGCGAAAGTGGTCCTCTGAGAAGCGTTTTGGTCTGGAAGGCTGTGAGGTGCTGATCCCTGCCCTCAAGACAATCATTGACATGTCAAGTGCAAATGGAGTGGACTATGTGATCATGGGGATGCCACACAGGTACTTCAGGCCCTTAGGGCCTGGAAGGGACAGAAGGCCCTGCGGCTCCTGCATGGAGTGGCAGCTAGAGATCTGAGAATGCCTGAGTGTATTAGGATGTGTTGCTTTCCAGGGCCCTTACACTCCCACGTCAGGATGACTGCAGAGTCAGTCTCAGAGCCAAATATAATTACACTTGTATTTCATTCTATAGGAGTTTGGTTAAAATTAAATCCAGGTGGGCATGGTAGTATGTGCCTATAATCTCAGTTCTTGAGAGGCTATGGCAGGAAAAGCACAAATTTGAAGTCCATGTTGGGCTACAGTAAGTTCTAAACTAGCTTTTGCTACAGAATAAAAGTATGTCTCATAAGTAAACCCAGTGCCATTGCTGCTGTCTCACTTGTAACAATGACTGCTCTCTGAGATCTGGGAGAGACGGGGAGCTGGGCTCGTAGTTCTGTACTTTCTACCTTTCTCTTGTCTGTGTGCTATGGCTCTGCATGCCCAACAGCCAGAGAGTTGGTGTCCACATCAGCTTTGAATCACAACATTCTTGGGCTACAAACCAAGGAGATGCTGCTGTGTCCTGGGTAGGGGCAGGGTGGAGCAGCTTTGCCCTGGAGCTTACTCACTGTTCCCTGTGTCCCAGAGGACGACTGAACGTGCTTGCGAATGTCATCAGGAAGGAGCTGGAGCAGATATTCTGTCAGTTTGACTCGAAGCTGGAGGCAGCTGATGAGGTGAGCTTCTGTGAGGAGGAATGTCCGCTACAGTCGTCTCAGCCTGCTTGAGACTCCCAGGTTTCTCAGAATCTTAATTGAAGCTCTGCTCTTACACACCATTTACAGTTTGCCTTCCTTATCAGAATTGGCCAACCTCCTCTACCCTGAAGCCTTATATTCCTCCTGCTGGGGCAACAATATTCCTTCTGCCCAAGTAACTCTATATTTGTGCATGGGAGGTATAATATTGGGGAGAGCCTCCTCATCCTTCCACAGTTAGGTCCCAGGGAGCTGTGTTCCATGGGTACCGCCATTGAGAATGAACCTTCTAACCAATATCACTTGTCTTTTATTTTGTTTGTCCCATTGTCTTAAACATAGACCAGGGTTGCTCAAACTCAAAGATCCACCTGTCTCTGCCTCTCCCAAAGCACTAGGGCTCAAAGGCATGTGCACCACTGCCCTGGCATCACTTGGTCATTTTTATCTTCAGGGTCTGGGGACATGAAGTACCACCTGGCATGTATCACCATGATCAACCGTAAGGACTGACAGAAACACTCTGTCCTTGGTGGCTAACCCTTCCCACTTAGAGGCTGCTGACCCTGTAGTGATGGGAAAGACCAAAGCTGAACAGTTCTACTGTGGAGACACTGAAGGGAAAAAGGTGAGGCCCTAAGAGGTCTATGAGCACAGGTGTCGTCCCATGGCTTCCTACACTTATAATCACCAAAACCGTGGAAGGCGTTACCTTGTGTCTTCAAAGTACTGATGTAGAAGCCAGTTTTGGTTATGGACAGAAAAGGGGACTGCAAAGAAAAGGTGTGGGGCGCAGATGGTCAGGAGAGATTTGTCACTGGTGAGGCCAGAAGTGTGTAATAGACAGCCCCAAACTGCCATGGTGTTTCCTTTGTGTGACAGAATACTGGGTATTGGTTGGCTAGCTTGCTCAAATATAAAAACCCTTATCTGACTGTAGTCTTATTATTATTTAACCTCAGGATGTAATTCTTAGTTGTAGCAAATTTTGTATCTGTATAGTAAATTGTATAGTTCTTACTAATAGTGATACAGAAATGAAAGGAGAAAAGCTCAGTTTACATGGTACATTGATTGATAAGTTAAAAAGGCACTGTTAACCTTCTTTCAAGCAACTTTATTCTGTTTGAAGAAATAGGGGTAAATGAAAGGAGGCAAATGTCAGGAAGTCAGGGAACATGTGTAAGGGAAGCAGATCTGCAAAGTGAGGCATAGCACTGTAGAATAAGCGTTCATAGATGTGTTGTAGTGGATGAGGACTAAGGCAGACGGACGGACATATCAGGGCTGGAGAACTGACTTGTGGTTAAGAATACATGATACTCCTGCCACTCAATTCCCAACACTCACGTCAGACCTCTCCATAACTGTCTGCAACTCCAGCTTCAGGGAATCTAATGCTTTCTGCCTCAGCACACCCTTCAGTGGTGCACATGCACGCACACATAATTAAAACACACAAAAATTAAAATATTTAATTGAAGAAACAATATGATTTAGGGAGATAGGAAGAAATGAATGTTCTGTACAGATGTATTAAGAAGAGAGGTTTTGGACCATAGCAGCAAGCCAAACCTCTCAGTTTTAGTAGGAAGAATCAATCCTCTTACTGGGGTCTGCAATACTTTTTTTTTTTTTTTAATTTAAAGATAAAGACTCAATTTAGAACAGGCTGGTCTCATCTAAGAGATTCTGCCCAGCCCGAGAGCTGGGATTGTATATGTGAGCCACCATACCTGGTTTTGATACTTAAAATACTCTAATTCAGGGCTGGAGAGATGTTGTAGCCATTAAGAGCACTTGTTGCTCTTGAAGATGTGGTACACAGGAGGTAAAACACCTACACATAAATTTAAAAGCCCTGTAAATCACATTATCAGGCTTAGCCGCTTAGAGGAAGGTGACAGAGCTGGCCTGGGATAGCTTTGGGAGCTGAAAGCAGTTTCTCATTTATGATGATCACTGTCACGGGCACATAAAGGATACTTACTGGTTCCAGTTCAGGGGCTGGGTGGTGCCTGAACAGAAAATCTTTTAAGTAGATACAGAATGTCTGCAGTGAGGCTCCTTGTCTTAAATGTAGCCTCTCACCCACTTAGAACACTAGGGTTTTGTGATGGGGCTGGCCCAGATATTTAGTCCTGGGTAATAAAATAAAGTTGTAACTAGGTTTGGATGATGTCTGCATTTGAAAATGTGGACAACAAGCCACTCAGGCAGACATTGTTTAGAAAGTTAGATGATGACATAGACAGACTAAGAGAAGTCATGAACCAAATGGACTTAACAGATATTTATAGAACATTCTATCCTAAAAGAAAAGGATATATCTTCTTCTCACCACCTCATGGTACTTTCTCCAAAATTGACCATATAATTGGTCATAAAACAGGCCTCAACAGATACAGAAAGGTAGAAATAATCCCATGCATCCTATCAGACCACCACGGGCTAAAGCTGGTCTTCAATAACAATAAGGGAAGAATGCCCACATATACATGGAAGTTGAACAATGCTCTACTCAATGATAACCTGGTCAAGGAAGAAATGAAAGAAATTAAAGACTTTTAGAATTTAATGAAAATGGGGCTAGAGAGATGGCTCAGAGGTTCAGAGCACTGGCTGCTCTTCCAGAGATCCTGAGTTCAATTCCCAGCAACCACACGGTGGCTCACGACCACCTGTAATCAGGTCTGGTGCCCTCTTCTGGCCTGTAGTTGCATACATGCAGGCAGAAAGCTGTATGATGTATACATAATAAATAAATAAATTTAAAAAAAAGATATAGCAAAATTATCAGATCTGAATCTTAAATTATTTAAAAAAAAATAAGAATTTAATGAAAATGAAGGTACAGGGCTGGAGAGATGGCTCAGTGGTTAAGAGCACCAAATGTGGGGTTGGGGATTTAGCTCAGTGGTAGAGCGCTTGCCTAGGAAGCACAAGGCCCTGGGTTCGGTCCCCAGCTCCGAAAAAAAAGAACCAAAAAAAAAGCACCAAATGCTCTTCCAGAGGTCCGGAGTTCAATTCCCAACAACCACATGGTGGCTCACAACCATCTGTAATGAGATCCGATGCCCTCTTTGGGTGTGTCTGAAGATACCTACAGTGTACTCATATAAATAAAATAAATGAATCTTTAAAAAAAAAAAAAAAAGAAAAGAAAATGAAGGTACAACATACCCAAACTTATGGGACACAATGAAAGCTGTGCTAAGAGGAAAATTCATAGCTCTGAGTGCCTGCAGAAAGAAACAGGAAAGAGCATATGTCAGCAGCTTGACAGCACACCTAAAAGCTCTAGAACAAAAAGAAGCAAATACACCCAGGAGGAGTAGAAGGCAGGAAATAATCAAACTCAGAGCTGAAATCAACCAAATAGAAACAAAAAGGACCATAGAAAGAATCAACAGAACCAAAAGTTGGTTCTTTGAGAAAATCAACAAGATAGATAAACCCTAAGCTAGACTAACGAGAGGACACAGAGAGTGTGTACAAATTAACAAAATCAGAAATGAAAAGGGAGACATAACTACAGATTCAGAGGAAATTCAAAAAATCATCAGATCTTACTATAAAAGCCTATATTCAACAAAACTTGAAAATCTGCAGGAAATGGACAATTTCCTAGACAGATACCAGGTACTGAAGTTAAATCAGGAACAGATAAACCATTTAAACAACCCCATAACTCCTAACGAAATAGAGGTCTCCCAACCAAAAAGAGCCCAGGTCCAGACGGGTTTAGTGCAGAATTCTATCAGACCTTCATAGAAGACTTCATACCAATACTATCTAAACTATTCCACAAAATTGAAACAGATGGAGCGCTACCGAATTCCTTCTATGAAGCCACAATTACTTTTATACCTAAACCACACAAAGACCCAACAAAGAAAGAGAACGCAAAAATACTCAATAAAATTCTGGCAAACCAAATCCAAGAGCACATCAAAACAATCATCCACCATGATCAAGTAGTCTTCATCCCAGGCATGCAGGGATGGTTTAATATACAGAAAACCATCAACGTGATCCATTATATAAACAAACTGAAAGAACAAAACCACATAATCATTTCATTAGATGCTGAGGAAGCATTTGACAAAATTCAACACCCCTTCATGATAAAAGTCCTGCAAAGAATAGGAATTCAAGGCCCATACCTAAACATAGTAAAAGCCATATACAGCAAACCAGTAGCTAACATTAAACTAAATGGAGAGAAACTTGAAGCAATCCCACTAAAATCAGGGACTACACAAGGCTGCCCACTCTCTCCCTACTTATTCAATATAGTTCTTGAAGTTCTATCCAGAGCAATCAGACAACAAAAGGAGATCAAGGGGATACAGATTGGAAAAGAAGAAGTCAAAATACCACTATTTGCAGATGATATGATAATATATTTAAGTGATCCCAAAAGTTCCACCAGAGAACTACTAAACCTGATAAACACCTTCAGCAAAGTGGCTGAGTATAAAATTAACTCAAATAAATCAGTAGTCTTCATCTACACAAAAGAGAAACAAGTCGAGAAAGAAATTAGGGAAACGACACCCTTCATAATAGTCCCAAATAATATAAAATACCTCAGTGTGATTTTTAACTAAGCAAGTGAAAGATCTGTGTGATAAGAACTTCAAGCCTCTGAAGAAAGAAATTGAAGAAGACCTCAGAAGATGGAAAGATCTCCCATGCTCATGGATTGGCAGGATTAATATAGTAAAAATGGCCGTTTTACCAAAAGCGATCTACAGATTCAATGCAATCCCCATCAAAATACCAATCCAATTCTTCAGAGAGTTAGAACAATTTGCAAATTCATCTGGAATAACAAAAACCTAGGATAGCTAAAACTATCCTCAACAATAAAAGGACTTCCTGGGGAATCACTATCCCTGAACTCAAGCAGTATTACAGAGCAATAGTGATAAAAACTGCATGGTATTGGTACAGAGACTGACAGATAGACCAGTAGAATAGAATTGAAGACCCAGAAATGAACCCACATACCTATGGGCACTTGATTTTTGATAAAGGAGCCAAAACCATCCAATGGAAAAAAGATAGCATTTTCAGCAAATGGTGCTGGTTCAACTGGAGGTCAGCATGTAGAAGAATGCAGATCGATCCATGCTTATCACCCTGTACTAAGCTTAAGTCCAAGTGGATCAAGGACCTCCACATCAAACCCGATACACTCAAACTAATAGAAGAAAAAGTGGGGAAGTATCTCAAACACATGGGCACTGGAGAAAGTTTCCTGAACAAAACATCAATGACTTATGCTTTAAGATCAAGAATTGACAAATGGGACCTCCTAAAACTGCAAAGCTTCTGTAAGGCAAAGGACACTGTTGTTAGGACAAAACGACAACGAACAGATTGGGAAAAGATCTTTACCAATCCTACAACTGATAAAGGGCTTATATCCAAAATATACAAAGAACTCAAGAAGTTAGACCGCAGGGAGACAAATAACCCTATTAAAAATGGGGTTCAGAGCTAAACAAAGAATTCACAGTTGAGGAATGCTGAATGGCTGAGAAACACCTAAAGAAATGTTCAACATCTTTAGTCATAAGGGAAATGCAAATCAAAACAACCCTGAGATTTCACCTCACACCAGCGAGAATGGCTAAGATCAAAAACTCAGGTGACAGCAAATGCTGGCAAGGATGTGGAGAAAGAGGAACACTCCTCCATTGCTGGTGGGACTGCAAACTGGTACAACCATTCTGGAAATCAGTCTGGAGGTTCCTCAGAAAATTGGACATTGAACTACCTGAGGACCCAGCTATGCCACTCCTGAGCATATACCCAAAAGATGCTCCAACATATAACAAAGACACATGCTCCACTATGTTCATCGCAGGCCTTATTTATAATAGCCAGAAGCTGGAAAGAACCCAGATGCCCTTCAACAGAGGAATGGATACAGAAAATGTGGTATATCTACACAATGGAATATTACTCAGCTATCAAATCAATGACTTTGGGGTTGGGGATTTAGCTCAGTGGTAGAGCGCTTGCCTAGCAAGCGCAAGGCTTTGGATTCGGTCCCCAGCTCCAAAAAAAAAAAAAAAGAAAAGGAAAAAAAAAAAACCAAAAAACAATGACTTTATGAAATTCATAGGCAAATGGAGGGAACTGGAAAATATCATCCTGAGCGAGGTAACCCAATCACAGAAAAACACACATGGTATGCACTCATTGATAAGTGGCTATTAGCCCAAATGCTTGAATTACCCTAGATGCACAGAACACATGAAACTGAAGAAGGATGACCAAAATGCGAATGCTTCACTCCTTCTTTATTTTTTTTTCTTTTTTTTTTCGGAGCCGGGGACCGAACCCAGGGCCTTGCGCTTGCTAGGCAAGCGCTCTACCACTGAGCTAAATCCCCAACCCCTTCACTCCTTCTTTAAAAGAGGAACAAGAATACCCTTGGCAGGGAATAGGGAGGCAATGTTTAGAACAGAGGCAGAAGGAACACCCATTCAGAGCCTGCCCCACATGTGACCCATACATATATAGCCACCAAACTAGATAAGATGGATGAAGCAAAGAAGTGCAGGCCGACAGGAACCGGATGTAGATCTCTCCTGAGAGACATACCCAGAATACAGCAAATGCACAGGCGAATGCCAGCAGCAAACCACTGAACTGAGAATGGGACCCCCGTTGAAGGAATCAGAGAAAAGACTGGAAGAGCTTGAAGGGGCTGGAGACCCCATATGAACAACAATGCCAACAAACCAGAACTTCCAGGGACTAAGCCACTACCCAAAGACTATACATGGACTGACCCTGGGCTCCAACCTCATAGGTAGCAATGAATATCCTAGTAAGAGCACCAGTGGAAGGGGAAGCCCTTGGTCCTGCCAAGACTGGACTCCCAGTGAACAGGATTGTTGGGGGGAGGGTGGTAATGGGGGGAGGATGGGGAAGCCCATATATAAGGGGACAGGGAAGGGTTAGGGGGATGTTGGCCTGGAAACCGGGAAGGGGAATAACAATCGAAATGTAAATAAAAAATACTCAAGTTAATAAAGATAAAAAAAATAAAATAAAAAATAAAGATAAAAAAGTTAAATGACACGGAATAAAATAATGGGAAAGGTGGCAGAGAAGTATGCCACATTATTGGTCTTTTTTAGGATCTTAGTCAAGGGAGTTAGCTAGCCCCTAGTTGGCTGAAAATTCACAGAAGGATATTCTTGTCTACAGCAAATTTTAGACTAGCCTTGGATCATGAAATCCTGTCTTTTAAATGTTGGGGTACCAAAAGGAGAAGTAATTCTGCCTCTTAAATAGTTTCAGACTCACTGCATCCTCAACTCTTCCCTATATCTTTGGCCTGCCCTGCTTCATGCTTAAACACGCCAGCTCACTTCCTTAAAATCAGTTAAGCAATCCTATAGCGGTCTTTGCCTTATTGGTTCTGTGTTTCTGGAGACTCCTGACTAGTATTAGGGATAGAGAGAGCATGGGCTGTGTAGCCAAAGATGGTTCCTCCTAGGGATGCCTAAGCCAATAGGTAAACTCTGGGCAGCCGGAGGAGATGCTGATAGGTGTGGTATGCAAGGACACAGAAATAACCTGTGTTATTTTTATAAATCTTTTACTTATAATATATAGAAATATCAGAATAACGGATGGTATTAAGGGTTTCTTATGCGCACCTGTAGGGCAAGATGGGAATGATCATGAACTGGGGAGAAGGGAGAGGATGCCAGCTAAGAGACGCAGGAGTCACAAATCAGGATCTTCGTTGTCTTGGTGATTTCCTGCTATGAACAGACACCGTGACCAAGGCAGCTCTTATAAGGACAACATTTGGGATTGGCTTACAGGTTCAGAGATTCAGTCCATTATCATCAAGTCAGGAACCAGGCAGGCATGGTGCAGGCAGAGCTGAGAGTCCTACATCTTCATCTGAAGGCTGCTAGTGGAAGACTCACTTCTAGGAAGCTAGGGTGAAGATCTTAAAGCCCACACCCACGGTGACACACCTACTCCAACAAGGCCACGCCTTCTAATGGTGCCACTCCTGGGCGGAGCACATACAAACCATTGCAATCGTCCATTAGCCACTCAGGAAACTAGCTGAGGTGGGTCCCCGTGTTGCTGAGGCTGAGGCTGAGGCTAGACGAAGGTGTGAGAAGGAGTCAGATACAGTTCTTCCCTCCAAAATCACTGCTGTACTCATTGCCAAGGAGATGATTTGAAGGGAAGTTGGCAGGCGGTGACCAGGCCACGTAACCAGACCAGGCTGGATGTTGGAGCAGCCAGAGTCATGACAGATGAAGAAACCTATTTCCTGGGGTAGCTGAGTGGCTGCGGCTAGAGTTGCTTCTTGGATAAGAGGTTTTGTAAGGTGTAGGAGGATTCTTATAGGATGCAGAAGGGGTGACACAATAGGTATGTGGCTTTCTCTGTATTCAGAGCAAGTGCTGGCTGACAAATGGTGGCATATGTGGATATCAAGTCATATATGGTGACGAGTCAGGGGCTAGTAAGGATGGGAACCGTCTGAGCTCCTGTTACTTTGTGACTTATGAACTATTGCATGGAATAGCTCAGGAGGTAAAGGAACTCCCTTGATCCCCAAAACCTACAGAAATTGGGAAGAAGAGAACCCAACTCTGAAAGGCTGTCTTCTGACCTGCACACTTGCAGTGTGCTGTGCGCCCTTCTTCCCGTATCATACATTGAAACACACAGGAAACAAGTTGGGGGGAAAACGCTTGTTTTTCGGATTGAACAGTCCAGATGTGTTACCTTGGGGGTCTCTGCAGGTGATGTCTATCCTGCTGCATGGGGACGCTGCCTTTGCTGGCCAGGGTATCGTGTATGAGACCTTCCATCTCAGCGACCTGCCATCCTATACAACCCACGGCACCGTTCACGTGGTTGTCAACAACCAGGTAAGCCCGGGTGTCCGATGAGCCCCTGCTATGTCCTCCTGGTCATTTAAAACCTTTGCTGCTGTATGATTATATACAGAAATGGGTTTTTATTAAGTTTGGGTAACACATGGGATTCCAGAGCTGGCTCAGCAGTTGAGAGCATTGGTTGTTCTTCCAGATGTCCTGAGTTCAATTCCCAGTACCTACATGCCTGCTTACAACCGTCTATAACTATAGTCCTTACAATATGATGCCCTCTTCGGTGTGTATGCAAAACACCTCTACACACAAAATAAACAAATGATTTTAAAAAATTCTTTGAATAACATAGCCACTTTTTATAGTGAACAGATTTTAATTACATTAGTTAAGGAAGGGGCATTATTTTAGAGTTTTAGAGTTTTTTCTGTCTAGAGCCACAGTTATAGGTAGTTTTCTCTTTAAGAAACTGGAATCCTAGGGGTTGGGGATTTAGCTCAGGCCTAGCAAGCACAAGGCTCTGGGTTCTGTCCTCAGCTCCAAAAAGAAAGAAAGAAAGAAAGAAAGAAAGAAAGAAAAAGAGAGAGAGAGAGAGAGAGAGGAGAAAGAGAGAGAGAGAAGAGAAAAGAGAGAGAGGGAGAGAGAGAAGGAGGGGGGAAGAGAGAGAGAGAGAGAGAAAGAAAGAAACTGGAATCCTGTATACACATCTTACTATCCACTCTTTATTTACCACATTATTTGCAGCTGTCATTACAGAAGTCTTGTTTGATAAAACAGACTTTTTTTTTAAACATTTATTTATTTATTATGTATACATCATACAGCTTTCTGTCTGCATGTATGCACCTGCAGACCAGAAGAGGGCACCAAACCTGATAGATGGCTGTGAGCCACCATGTGGTTGCTGGGAATTGAACTCAGGACCTCTGGAAGAGCAGTCAGTGCTCTTAACCTCTGAGTCATCTCTCCAGCCCGATAAAACAGACTTCTAATCTTAGGGTTTTTTGTTCTAGTAATGCTTCAATTACTAGTATTCTTCTAGTTCTCACTGTTCAATTCTGCCCAGTGTTGACACTTGTTATCTATTACCCATTGGGGCATCTCACCCAATATGTGTAACTCTTCCTGACCATATATATGTGGTATCATGTGCGTGTGTGTGTGTGTGTGTGTGTGTGTGTGTGTATGAATATGTGGTATCATATATGTATGTCAATATAAATATCATTTAGACATCAAACAGAGCAAGGGCTCCTGTGCCCCTAACACAGAACTTATAATTTATTGAGGGGTGGAGACTCAGAGTGTCCCTAAGGATAAGGAGGCCAGAGTTAGCAATGAAGTCCCTGAGAACTTGATGCCTAAGTGGAAGCCTAAAGGTCGAGTGGACAAATGGCAGCAGTGGGACAGGCAGAGAGGAAGGAAGTCTTTATGTCTTGAGGGAATCTGTTCATCCCAGATGTTCAGTGAGCCTGAACTGCATCAGCCAGTGCCCAGAGAAAGCTGCAGGGAGATGGATAGCTCAGACTGCAAAGCACTTGCCTGTGGACCCAAGCTCAGTCCCCACCTAACATACAAAAAGCTGTGTTTGAGAGCTGGAGAGATGGCTCAACAATTACTGAGCACTGGTTGTTCTTCTAGAGGACCCAGGTTCAATTCCCAGTGTCCACCTGGCAGCTCCAATTGTATGTAACTCCAGTTCCGTGAGCCTCAAATCTTTTGGCTTCTGTGGACACACACATGATGCATATATATATATACGTGTGTAGACAAAATATTCATACACATAGATTAATTTATAAAAAAAGGTACACACAATCACACACACTTATAATTCCAGAGGTGGAGACAAGAGGATCTCTAGCCTAATTAGTGAACTCAACGTCATTGCAGACCTCTCTCAAACCAAATGGATGGCAGTCCTGAGCGTACCACCTGAGGTTGTCCTCTACCCACCACATGCACATATACACATACTGGTGCACACATGCATGCATCTACAAAGAAAGCTGCAGTCCAGATGCATTGTGAGGTTGTGGGCAGGACTGGTGAGTGACAAAGAGATACCACACAACGTGGCAAAGCGGCCATTGACTGAGTGATAGATTGACCAGCCATGATTCAAATTCGGCACCTCACATGCATTAACTTAATCCCTGGGTTGCTACCCACACACTGGGGGTGGAATTAGCATTAGCGGTTTTTCTTTTGTTTTTTCATTTATTCTTTCTTTCTTTCTTTCTTTCTTTCTTTCTTTCTTTCTTTCTTTCTTTCTTTCTTTCTTTCTTTCTTTCTTTCTTTCAAGCACAGTCTCACTATATAGCCCAGGCTGGTGAAGAACTCACTCTGTAGCCCAGACTGGCATAGAACTCACGGGGATACTGCCTCTGCCCCCTAGCGAGACCTTCTATTCCATAATTACAGATTGGCTTTCTGCACACTGGGGAAGCATGCCCCCACTCCCCTACTCTACCATAGCAGAGGAATAGAAGAGTTACGCATTAGTGAAGTGAGATCTTAAATGTACACTTAGGTGTATTTCCATAAATATGCCTCCAGAAAAAATAATCTGGAAAACATAAAAATGCTCATATTACGACCTAGTCCCTATGTGAAACATACATGAATTCTGTCGTCAGAGTAGGGAAACAAGCAAAATTTCAGCAAAGACACCACTTAGGGCACATAACTCGTAGTACAGCAGCAAGAAGTGCGGGCTCTGCCCAACAGTGCCTGCCACCCTCCATACCCTGTTGCCAGACCTTCTGTTCCATAATTACAGATTGGCTTCACCACAGACCCTCGGATGGCCCGCTCTTCTCCCTACCCCACTGATGTGGCCCGAGTGGTGAACGCCCCCATTTTCCATGTCAACTCAGATGACCCTGAAGCTGTCATGTATGTATGCAAGGTGGCAGCTGAGTGGAGAAACACCTTCCACAAGGATGTTGTTGTTGATCTGGTAAGTGATGCCAGGGTAAGTGTGCCCGAGCGAGTCTCTGGCCTGTCCTCTCACACTTGCTAAGTCACGAGGGGCTTTATGTCATACTTAAGGTAGGGTCCTTCTAGTACCAGAATGTTTGGAGCCAGGCTCTCCTCTGAATACCCATCAGTGAGTGCTCTATAGCTCATCTGGTCCTATCTATGACTGCTTTACAAATCGAGGATTTGTATTCCCAAGTCACTCTCTTGTCTCAAATCCACTGTCTCAAATTGCCACCCTGTCTGTAAAAAAAAAAAGAAAAAGAAAAAGGGGTTGGGGATTTAGCTCAGTGGTAGAGCACTTGCCTAGGAAGCACAAGGCCCTGGGTTGGTCCCCAGCTCGAAAAAAAAAAAAAAAAAAAAAAGAAAAGAAAGAAAAAGAAAAATCTTAGCTATAGAGGAAGTAAATTAAAGCAAAGCAGCGACAGCATGTTGTATCACACAGATTACATGTCACACACACACACACACACACACACACACACACACACACACACACATACACGCAGACTGGTCACACTCTCTCACGGACCTCTCTTGCCACTCTGACTAGGTGTGTTATCGACGAAATGGCCACAACGAGATGGATGAACCTATGTTCACACAGCCACTCATGTACAAGCAGATCCGCAAGCAGAAGCCGGTACTGCAGAAGTATGCAGAATTGCTGGTATCCCAGGGGGTCGTCAACCAGCCCGAGTATGAGGTGCGTCCTTAGCTGTGTGGCAAGCTAGAGATTTTTCCAGACCAGTCTTATTATTAGAACCCAAGTGAAAACATGTGAGGTCTCAGCAACCACAGCATTTTAGCATTCCAACTTCAGTGAGGATCTGGGGTATCAAATGCTTTTTAAGGAAGGTAGATCTAGTAGAGGCAGGGAAAGGTATTCTAGTGATGAGGGGCTACTCCATAGGTTCTCTCTGTTGACACCGTTTGGGTTGAGAGATGTATGAACAAGGATCCATCCAGCTTGATAAAGATCCTATATGATCTGCACAGAGCGGCAAATCTGTCCCATGCAGACAGTATGAGCAGCAGTTCTAGAAACACGGGGTGGTATCCAGGCCCAGATTGGACAGCTGCTGAAGGTACAGCTCTAAAGCCCAGGCTTCTAAAAACACACAAAGCCATAAAAACCTGAGCCAGTTCCTATGAAAAATGTTCAGGGCTCAGACTAAAGAGTCTCCAGCCAGGGACGAGGAGCAAGGAGCAGAATTTACAGGCTTTTAGATGTTAAAGAGGCTGTGTGTGCTGGAGACTGGCAAGTCTGAATAAAGACAGATGTTGTTGGGTATGCAGAAGTATGAGGGGGGGTTGGGGATTTAGCTCAAAGGCCCTGGGTTCGGTCCCCAGCTCTGAAAAAAAGAAAGAAAAAAAAAAGTATGGAGAGACTGGAGGGCTAGGGCTCAATAGGCCTGCACAACATGAGTATGCCGTGCTCAGTCAGCTGTATGTACCCACTCTTCCAGGAGGAAATCTCCAAGTACGATAAGATCTGTGAGGAAGCATTTACCAGATCCAAAGATGAGAAGATCTTGCACATCAAGCACTGGCTGGATTCCCCCTGGCCTGGTAAACAAGGGATCATCACAACACACAGACTCCTTGTGAAGTGGATGTAACCATAAACCCCCTTCCCAGAGAAAGCTCTCACTCCCCTGTCGCTCCACTCTAGTGATAACACATAGTGATTGTTCTATTTCAGCAGAGCCTCCGTGGTCTCCCATCCAGGCTTTATTGTCTCCTACCTTCTACTTGCCCAAAGCCATGTGGTTCTGTACTGAAGTTTCTAGAAAGGCAGAGCTATTGCTCTGATCTGCTCTATAGATGTCCCTTAGAGCATATGTTTGTTCTCCTAGGCTTTTTCACCCTGGATGGACAGCCCAGGAGCATGACCTGCCCCTCCACTGGCCTGGAGGAGGACGTCTTGACCCACATTGGGAATGTGGCCAGCTCTGTACCTGTGGAGAACTTTACCATCCATGGAGGTAACCAACCCCATACTTGCATGTGGAAACACTGGCCTAGATCAGCACCTCTTGAAGACAGTGTCCCCAGCCATGCCCTTTAGAGATGCCCCGTCCAGAGCACGTGGGTGTGTTGATAGACTCAGCTCCCACTTGAGTTCCTTCACATGGAAAGAGGCAGAGAAGCAGCTAAGAGGCTACCACCCTACTCTCCTAACACTGGCGACAAAGGCTGTGCTTGTGTCATTGGAGCACAGGGAGTAAGCTGCCCACAGGAGCTGGGCTACAGTACTGTGAGTACAGTAGTGCTCACTTTCTGCAGGGCTGAGCCGGATCTTGAAGACTCGCAGAGAGCTTGTGACAAACCGGACTGTGGACTGGGCCCTGGCAGAGTACATGGCGTTCGGATCACTCCTGAAGGAAGGCATCCATGTCCGGCTGAGTGGCCAGGACGTGGAGCGGGGTACCTTCAGGTAAACAAAAATGTTTATCCTGCAGTTGGAAAAGGAAGGGAAGGAAGGGCTTTGGGATCTATATTCCAGGGATGAGGAATCATTTCAATGTGTATGCTGCCTCACCTTCCTTGTTTTGTTGTGGATGTTCCTTTTATATGCCGGGAGGACTCTGCCCTGCAGTACCTGGCAGAAAGCCAGACTGTCACAATGGGTCTGTTCTTCAAGGCTCAAATGGTTGGCTCAGATATCTGTACTCTTGCTTATTAATCTTGTCATTCTGCCCCAGCCATCGCCACCATGTGCTCCATGACCAGAATGTGGACAAGAGAACCTGCATCCCCATGAACCACCTTTGGCCTAACCAGGCCCCTTACACCGTGTGCAACAGCTCGCTGTCTGAGTATGGCGTCCTGGGTAAGGCCAGCCCCAGCCCCACCTCAGTCTTCTGCATTCCTTGCGTGGTGGTCCTGAACTTGCCTTTCTTCCTTTCTGTGCATTAAAGGCTTTGAACTGGGCTTTGCCATGGCTAGCCCTAATGCTCTGGTTCTCTGGGAGGCCCAGTTTGGTGATTTCAACAACATGGCACAGTGCATCATTGACCAGTTCATCTGCCCAGGACAGGCAAAGTGGGTGCGGCAGAATGGCATTGTGCTCCTGCTACCTCACGGCATGGAAGGCATGGTGAGAACTTCCCTTGTCCACAACACTCACATGTTGGGAACAGCCTGTCCAGGACCCCATCCCTAACGAGACCAGAGGGTTCTGTTGGTGCTTGGGTGGCATTTTAGATGGTAAGACTGGGTAGTAACACTTTGGAAGGCAAGGATGGCCCATCTGATGCACCCTGCATGGCCATCTCTGGGCAAACAACAAATTGTGCTGATGCTGTCTTTCAAGCACTCAGTTCCCTCATCCCTGCTGCCCTGTGCTTTGCTAGTGAGAAGAAGGGGAATCAAATGAGTCCTGACATCAAGGAAAAGAAACGGCAAGGACAGCAGATGTCAGCATGTGAAAACTTGAGAAGTAACTCGTGTGTCTGGTTTCAGGGTCCCGAGCATTCCTCTGCCCGTCCAGAGAGGTTTCTGCAGATGTGCAATGATGACCCAGATGTCCTGCCTGTGAGTAGAGTGGGCCCGGGTACTCAGCTGCGTAGGCATCTAGGAAAGAATTCCATTTGGAAGTCCTGAGGGGTCAGATCTCAGCTTACTGTTCTCTGCCTTAGGAATTAGAGTGGGTGGACCAGAGTGGCCCCATGCCCTATGACCTCACTGAAATAGGCTACTTCATTTGTATCCTACTGTTACAGAAAGCCAACAGTCCTCAGACTGAACTCTTAGGTGACAGGGCCATTGCTTAAGGTCAGTTTTAAAAGAACTCGGACCACTAGAGCATCAGTTTCTAAGGAAAAGTAGACTTGACTGGGCCAGCACCCGTGTCTCCTATGTCCCATGCATGCACCCTCTGCTAAACGGTAGCCTTCAGAAGCTGCCAAGGGTTAAATGGGGCTCAGACTCAGAGAACCTGTGGAGCCTGTGCCTCATTATCTTCAGCGAGTCCTCGAGTCTCCCGTGAGACCCCCGCCCCACGTTGTCTCTTGTCCCAGGCAGAATGCTCACAACTGCTGTTGACCTCTGGCCATTTCCTTCCATGCTCTAGAACCTGCAGGAGGAAAACTTTGACATCAATCAGCTCTACGACTGCAACTGGATTGTCGTCAACTGCTCCACCCCTGGCAACTTCTTCCACGTGCTGCGACGACAGATCTTGCTGCCCTTCCGGAAGCCGGTCAGTGCTGGGGTCTCCAGAATGACAGGGTGCCAGGCGCCTTCGTGTGTTAGCACAAGGAAGGACTGCCCTGGTATCTTTTGCTTTAGGTTGGTTGAGTGATGCCACATGAATGATGCGTGGTCTCCAAAGCCAGGTTCTATTGCTGTGAATGCCAGGGAACTAAACATTCTCACGCCCAACTGAGTCCTCATGTGCTTATGAGCACAGCATGTAAGAGAGTCAGACAAGATTCAGTCCTCAGTCCAACAGGGAAGACAATAGTCATAGTACACTGAGAAATAAGACAGGTCCTCATGTCGTTATGCTGAGGGCTGGGAAAGAGGTGACAAAGGAGTCCCAGGAGCCCCAGAAAGTAGCTCTCGAGCTGAGTGTTGAAGCATCAGAAAGGGTACCTGGGATAAGAATACAGGGAGGGCCTTGCTGCCCTGCGATACTGCAAGGGGGTGGTGCAAGGCTGACTCAGGACTACTGTGTCCCTAGTAGCCTGCAGGTCCGCAAGACAGAGCAGCCCTGGTGGTAGGCCTGGTCACAGCTGTAGACCAGGTGTGTTAGCTCTGAGGCCACCTGTGAGCTGCTCAGCTCACCTGGGAGAGGCTACAGGCCAGGAAGATGGCCCTGGAGAGTAAACAACCACCAGAGAAGGTAAAGAGAGAGAAATTAATTCTTTTTCTTCCTGCATTTTTCGAGTGAGTCTCCCATTGAGGTCTGGAAGACAGGGAGTCCTGGCTCCGCTGAGATGTTCTTGATCTCGGGCCGTCATTCTAAAATCTTTAAGACTTAGTCTACTGTGAGCGTATTTTGTCTTTCAGTTAATCGTCTTCACTCCCAAATCCCTCCTGCGCCACCCTGAGGCAAGAACTAGCTTTGATGAGATGCTGCCAGGTAGGTGTGAGGCATAGGTGTTTCCTGGGAGGGTGTTAGTGCTGGGGCTGCTTTGCTGTCCTGTGGGGCTTATGGGCTTGTACTTAGCGATCTCCTGTGACTTTCTGGATTTTTAGTCGTGATATAAAGACCTCTGACTGAGTTCCCCTAGAACTGCATTAAAATAGCAGGGCTTGGTAGCTCATGCCTCTAGTCCCAGCACTATGGAGGCAGAGGCAAGCCCATCTCTGACTGAATTCAGGGCCAGCCTACTCTAGAGAGCAAGTTCAAGTCAGCCAGAATTACATGGTGAGACCCTGCCTCAAAAAAAAAAACAAAAAACAAAACAGCCAGTGAGTCTAGGGTCACAAATAGGCGCCTGTGACAGCTCACTGCAGCTCAGGAGTACAAGCTTTAGTAAGTCCTTTGCAAAGAGAAGATATGGGGGGGGAGGGAGGAGGGAGGGAGCGGGCCAGCTGCGCTGCTGAGATAGGAGTCTATGGCTTGAGATTTCTACACGAAAGTGACAAGCAGGTGCTAATTAATACAGCCTGGAGCCACCCAAATGTTCATGAAGCCAGGAAGGCTGTTTCCCCTCAACCACCAAGCCCCTAGAGCCTTATACAGTGAACCTCTTGTTTGTTGTTTTCTATTTTTTGTGTGTGGTAAAATTACATAATGTGGAATCTACCATCAGCCATTTTTAAGTGTTGAGTGTCACTAGAGAACATTCTTAGTGCTGTACAGCCATCTCACCATCTGTCCTAGAACTTACGTCAGGTAGAACTGAGACTCTGCCCAGTAAGCACTCCCACACCTCCCTGCTTTCGCTCTGGCAACCGAGTTCTACTCGAATCAGAGGACAGGAGCAACCCTTCTCCAAAACGCTTAGGATCAGAGATGATTGGATTTGGGAGTTTTCTCGATTTTGGTCCAAATGCGGACTGTCCTTACTTTATGTGTAGCCTGTGTACATGCAACACCCTGTCTCCAGCACACCGTGAATTGGTTGTAGCCTGTCACGTCGCAAATGAAGAGTCCACTTGAGATGTAATGTTGGCATTCAGAACGTTTTCAGATTTTGGATCTAAAGAATAGGAGTGCTCAGTCTATACAGTTCTTTTTATAACTGACTTGTTTCAGCTGGTGTGACGTCCGCAGGGTTCATGTGTGACACAGTGTGTGCTATCCTTTCCTGTCTCGTTAAGATGAACAGTATCCACTCTGCACACTTGATCTTATCCAACAGACGACCTGTTCTATAGATCTGCTGCATTAGGTTTTAACTCCTGTGAGTAACACTGTTTTGAACATGGGGATTCAAATAACCCTTCAAGATCCTGACATTCTTTTGCTTGTGGATTTCCAGTTTTTGAGCTCCATTAGACAAGACTATTCTTTACTATGGAATGGCCTTGACACCTGTGGTGAAAGGTATCTGATCGTGTGTGAGGCCGTGTTCCTGTGCTCTATTCTGTTCACTCTATTGGACTGTCTTAGTGGCAGTGCCACACTGTGTACTGTAGCTTCTACAGTGTTTTCAAAGCAGAAACTGTCTCTTCCGAATTTTTTTTTCTGTCTTAAATATTTTTTTTCTTTTTTCTTTTTTCTTTTTTTTTTTTTTTTTGGAGCTGGGGACCGAACCCAGGGCCTTTCCCTCGCTAGGCAAGCGCCCTTCCGTTGAGCTAAATTCCCAACCCCTCTGTCTTAAAATTTTTATTTGGTTAATCGTTGTTCCTTGAATTGCTATGTGAATTTTAGAGAGAAATGTTCTCTCCTACAGTGTTATCATTTGGATCTTATTTTTATTTATTTGTGTGTGTCTGTCTGTCTGAAGGAGGGTGTATGTTTTTCAGGACTTGGGTCTTCTGCTTTTATGTAGGTTCCAGGGACCAAACCCATGCAAGGTTTGCAGGACAAGTGCTCTGCTCTCTAAACAGCTCACCCGCCCTCACCCTCCACTCTGCAACTGACGTCACTTGTATTTTCTTTGCTGCCCAATGTTCTGTCTAGGGCTCCAGGAGTGTGTGGGACAGAAGTGGTGAGCGTGAGCCTGCGAGCTTCTTTCTTGACCTTAGAAGAACAGTTTGTAGTCTTTCACCATTGAATATGATTTCTGCCATGGATTTCCATCTGTACCCTCTGTCATCTCGAGTTGAATGTTTAATCATGAAAACAGTCTTCTGTTTTGTGAACACTAGTTCTTGCAACAGTTGTTTGGATACACCCCCTTGAACATACTAACTTTTTTAATTTGTAAACTTATGCGGTATTTGTGTAAGTAGCCATTAGATAGTTAGTTTAAGACATAGTCTCTCTAGTATATAGATAGTGCTGGCTGTCTTGAAACTTGGTATATAGAACAGGCTGGCCTTAAACTCCCAGAGAGCCACTTGCCTCTACCTCCCAAGTGCTGGGATTAAAGACACGTGCTGTTAGGCCTGTTTTTTGTTTTTTTTTTTTTTTTTAATTTATTTTTAATATATATTTTATTGGGCTGGAGAGATAGCTCAGTGGTTAAGAGCACTGACTGCTTTTCCAGAGGTCCTGAGTTCAATTCCCACCAACCACATGGTGGCTCACAACCATCTGTAACGAGATCTGATGCCCTCTTCTGGTGTGTCTGAAGACAGCTACAGTGTGCTTATATATAATAAATGAATCTTTTAAAGATGAATATGAATATTTTGCCTGGATGTTCATATGTATGTGTACCGTGTGGATGCCTGAGGAGGTCAGAAGAGCATCCACGGGAGCTGCCATGCATGTGCTGGAGTCAGAGCAGGTCCTCTGCGAGAGCAGCAAGGGCTCTTAACCCCCGAGCCAGTTCTTCAGCCCTCTGTCAGATTTGCGGCTGGAGGTGGTTTGTTTAATTTTTTTTCTTTTCTGTGCATTGGTATTTTGCCTGTTTTTATGTTTATTTGAGGCATCAGATCACCTGGAACTCCTAACTCCCTCGGAGTTAGTCAGCTGTGAGCTGCCATGTAGGTGCTGAGAATTGAACTTGGGTCCTGTGAAGAGAAGCCAGGACTCCTGACTGCTGAGCCACCTCTCCAGGTCCCCTCCATCAGATGACTTGATTGATCTGTTCTTAAAGTGTAAATAGGCGGGCCTTTTGAAAGTAACCTGCTATGTATGCCATGCTAGGTTGTTCTGTTCACATTACATCCGTACAGCGTTTTTTTTTTTTTTTTTTTTTTTTTTTTTTTTTTGGTGCTGTTGTCTCTGTAGCCCTAGCTGGCTAGCTGGCCTGGAAATTGCTATGTAGACCAGGCTAGCCTCAAACTCCCAGAGACCTGACCCCTACCCCCTACCTCTTTCTCCTGCGTACTAGGGTTAAAGGAGTGTATCCCCAGGCCTGGTTTTGCATCACTCTTTTTTTTTTTTTTTTTTTTTTTTTTTTTCTTTTTTTTTTTTTTGAGCTGGGGACCGAACCCTAGGGGCCTTGCTCTCTAGGCAAGTGCTCTACCACTGAGCTAAATCCCCAACCCCTTGCATCACTCTTAGTCTGAGCAAATGGCACAGATAGCAGAAGCTTGCGAGAGAGAACTATCTCTAACCCTCAGAAACCATAGGTTCCAGCCACTGTGTGACAGCCCTCAGATCATTCATAACCACTGTGGAATAGGCCTGGAGACAGAACCAGTCCAGTCCAGATGTGGAAATTTTCTTACAGGAACCCACTTCCAGCGTGTGATCCCAGAAGATGGACCTGCAGCTCAGAACCCAGGCAAAGTCAAGAGGCTTCTCTTCTGCACTGGCAAGGTGTACTATGACCTCACCCGAGAGCGCAAAGCCAGGAACATGGCAGAGGAGGTGGCTATTACAAGGATTGAGCAGGTGAGCCGTGTGGCTCAGCAGCCAGGTGTCACGTCCCACCGTGGGGTCTTTGCACGCGGTGCTCTGGCAGACCATCATTAACAGATTCCTAACCTTTCCCATCTGCAGTAGTTGCAAGGCTTTCCCTTCTGGAATCCCAGCCTCCCTTTGCTTAACCCTACCGGTCCTCTGTGTCCCTGGTTGATCTCACCCTGCTTTCTCCAGCTGTCACCATTCCCCTTCGACCTCCTGCTGAAAGAGGCACAGAAGTATCCCAATGCTGAGCTGGCCTGGTGCCAGGAAGAACACAAGAATCAAGGCTACTATGACTATGTCAAGCCAAGACTTCGGACCACCATTGACCGTGCTAAGCCTGTCTGGTAAGACCAAGTCCCCAGTGGGGAGGCCTGTAAGGCAAGAAAGAGAAGAGGCAGGAGCCGCCTCCGACGTTATCCTTGTTGCTCCCTTCTGTTTCTCTCAGGTATGCTGGCCGAGACCCAGCAGCCGCTCCAGCCACTGGCAACAAGAAGACCCACCTGACAGAGCTGCAGCGCTTTCTGGACACAGCCTTTGACCTGGACGCCTTCAAGAAATTCTCTTAGATGCTCCTGGAGTTGATCCAGCCATGGGCCCCCTGTGTCCATGACGCTCTTTGCTTCTCAACTAAAGAATAGTGCCTCTGCACTGTCCACACGTCTGCCCTTCGCTGTGCCACACACCGCCCCTGTTCTCATAGGAATTAAGTTGTCCACTCCAGTGCCCAGCTGCTCCCCGGCCACAGCCCAGCCTGGCTGACTTCTCTCAGGCTGCACACCTCTCACGAAGACCATAAGGAGCAAGATGAGGAAAGGGAGCCCTCTCAGGACATCCTAGGGAAGGCAGCCCTGGCCCCCCCATCCTCACTGTGTAATCCTCCAGGGTAGGAACAGAAATCCTATGTGGCTTCCCACAGTACTAGCACTCAGTCCTTGTCACCCATCAAGTCACAGATTCAAGACTAGGAGTAGTTTCGTCTTGCTAGGGCCAAGCTGAGAGTTCCTGGAGGAGCTGTAACTGGCAGGGTTTGGGTGTCATCTAGACGTTAAGTACGTGGAAAATGGCGTGGGGTATTTGGAGAGGCTTTAGCAGTGGTGTTAGGTCAGCTCTGCTAACCCTTCTTGGATTTCGGGCTGCATGTGGGAAATTTGCCCTAACTACCGAGTCAGGAGTGATTGGCTCTGAGTAAGGCCCGGAAGCTCCCTTGGGTCCCAAACCCCAGGCGCTGGCTGCCTCTTGGTCCTGCTGACTTCTCTCCTAACCCCAGCCACTTAATTTTCTCTGTTGTTCCCTCGAACACACGGAAGCTGTTGATGAATCCTTTTCTTTGCTGTGCCAAGGCAGGTCAGAAGCAGATCAGTGGATAAGGGCAAGGTGTCCCGAGGAGCCAGCTGTCCTTCCTCCCTCTTTAGACCTCCACAGGGACAGACCTGATTTATTTATTTTGGTTTAAAAAAAAAAGGAAATGAAAAAAAGAACAACCAACTTTGCATTGCATCGGCTTGACCCATAAACTAAGTTATCATGGCCAGCCTGTCTGCTGTCATTCTGTGCTCCGCCTTCCCCCACCTGC
The DNA here is from genome assembly GCF_011064425.1 of Rattus rattus. Taxonomy (NCBI): domain Eukaryota; kingdom Metazoa; phylum Chordata; class Mammalia; order Rodentia; family Muridae; genus Rattus; species Rattus rattus. Next base: position 75,282,396 of record NC_046164.1, read on the forward strand.
CTGAGAACAGACTCCTCATTGGGGTGGGGCTGCTAGCTGCGTTTGCCATCTGGATGTGTGCCCCACAGTTGTACTCCCTCACGGGCAGCAGCCATCGTAGGTAGGTACTGGATGAGACTCAGGTTAGCAACTCTGCCTGGACCGTACTCTGCACTCTGGCCTGTGCATTTGATAGTTGAGTCTGCATTCTACGTGGGCTTATCTTAATGGCAGTCTTTTAGACTGCAAATCTGAGGCCTGGACACCCAGCCTGACTATGAGCCTTGATTAACGCAGGTCCTCATTTTCTAGGCCGTACCAACCCAAGCCTGGGCCTTCAGTGGTTCATTTCTCCTGCTACCCTGTGTATCTTGATTTTAGGCAGATCTAATAACTACAGTCAGCACCAGGAGAGAGTGCGCTAGGATAGGAACAGTGCCCCTTACTCTCAGAGGTGGGAGGACAGGACAGTAGTTGTTTCTGCCTGTGGTCAGTGTATACTTGTTTGCCGCCTGGTGTCCCCTTCTCCCTTGGAACAGCCAGTGTTTTGCACACAGAACTGGACTAGAGAGAGGGAAGCTTAGGCAGGTGTGGGTGAGTGCAGCACAGGCTGTCCGTAAGCAGTAAGAGGGCTGGCAGTAAGTACACCTGGGAACAGCTGCAGGAGAACTAGTGCATTTATTTGGGGGTTGGGGGGGTTGGGAGGAGCTGTTTATGCCCCCTAGGGAGGTGGCCAAGATCTCTGGGGCAAGGTTTATGTGGCCATGGACCCTTGACCAGGGTGCTGGAAGATACTTCATCTACATACTCAGGCTGTAGGATGGGTTGGGGATAACACTTTATAAGGTCAAACACGAGAAACTTGATAACCATTAGGGTAATACATTCTACTGGGGTAAATGGTGGGGAGCCAGATTTATGGTGCCAGGTTCAGAGTGGGGAGGGAGCCAATTTATGCAGTCCTCACGTATCTGGGACCCTGGGCTATTACGGTCCCACACTTGTTTTTGAGTTTTGTTTTTCTAGAATCAAACTGGCTTTTCTTATTCATATACTTAGTAATAAACAGGGTAGAACTGTATGAAGTGCAGGGTCCTTGGAGGCTCTCTCTCTTCCTTGACTGGTCTTGTGTGGGTCAGGTAACTACGGTCAACGGCAATGGGGGTGTCATGTCCAAGGAAGGGCAGCTGTTACATGCTTCCCCTCCTGCAGTGTTCTGAGCCTTCCAGACAGTGGCATGAGTACGTTTTTCGTGGCTGGCCACATCGGTGACTCATTTTCTGCATCTTGGGCTGCTAAACATCTGCCTTCCGCGTTCATTCACATCATTCACTGTAAGAAGATGCTTTTCTGATGAAAGCTGGGCACCTCTCTTGTCTAAGGATTTGAACAGTATTTAGAGAGCAACTGTGCTACTGCACAGTTTAGTTAATCCCACAGCGGCGTCTACCTCCAAAGACCTGGCTTGTTAGCCAAGCTCACAATCAGCCGCTGGTCCTCCACACCCCCATGGAGGAGTCTTGAATCCATTCAAAGTGCATCTGTGCCCCTAAGCCCACACACACAAATCAAGACACTATTGCACACATGCGTGTATCTTGCTTCCAATTGGTTTCTTTGTGCTCCTTTTATCCTAGTTATTCCTCCATCTCACCTGACTACATTTCCCACCTACGGCATTCTCCCCCTTCCATCCTTTGTGCCTGTCTCCTACTTTCTCGTCTCCTTTCAGGAGTGCCTCTCCCTGGTGCCCAGCTTGCATAGGTTCTCCATGTTAGACACTCCATCCTAAGAGTTACATGAGAGAGAACATGCAGTTTGTCCCTTTGGGGCCTCGGTTACCTCAGAACAAAAGAGAAGAAAGGGAATGGGGGAAAACTTGTGTGAGGGGGTTCTGGGAAGAGAGGAAGGGCCAGTGTTGGGATGTAAAGGGAATAAATTAATTAAAAAAAAAAAAAACGAATTTGAAGCAGGGGGCTGGAGAAATGGCTTAGCAGTTTGGAGCATATGTTGTCCTTGTAGAGGCCCCAGATTCAATTCCCAGCATCCATACAGTGGCTCACAGCATCTGTAATTCCAGTTCCAGAGGAGCCAATACCACCTTCTAACCTCCTTTGGCACTTGGTATCCATGCATATAAGCAGGCACAACACTTGAACTCATAAAAATAAATCTTTTAAAAAACGTAATTTGGGGGTTGGGGATTTAGCTCAGTGGTAGAGCACTTGCCTAGCAAACACAAGCCCCTGGGTTCGGGTCCCCAGCTCCAGAAAAAAAAAAAAAAAAAAAAAACCAAAAAAACCAAACAAATAAAAAACGTAATTTGGGGGCCAGAGAGAAGGATCAGCAGTTAAGAGCACTGGCTGCTCTTCCAGAGGACACGCACGTGGCAGCTCATAACTGTAACGCCAGTTACAGCCCACATGCAAGCAAAACAATGCATGTAAAATAAGTATAAATCATTAAAAAATAAACAATTTGGAAATTGGAGAAATGGCTCAGCAATTAAGAACCTTGTCTGATCTTCCAGAGGTTTTGAGTTCAATTCCTAGGACCTACCAAATTGGGGCTCACAACTGTCCATTATTGTAGGGCTGTGGTATCCAATGACCTCTTGTGGTGTGCAGACAGGCAGACAAAAGCACACGTATACTTAAACCCTTAAAGTAATAATCGAAGCAGAAGCCATGGATGAATGCTGCTTGCTGGCTCACTGGTGGGCTGGGCTCATATGCAGGTAGACCAAGACCGTCTGCCAAGGAGGTGCTGGCTGCAGCGGACTGGACCCTCCTATATCAAGTAATGATCAAGATAATCCCTTTCAGACGTGACACAAACCATCTTAGTTAGGGTTTCTGTTACTGTGATGAAACACCATGACCAAAGCAGCTTAGGAAGGCTTATACTTATATTACTGTCCATTATTCATCATCGAAGTAAGTCAAGACAAGAACTCAAACACGGCTGGAACCTAGAGGGCAGGAAGTCTCCATGCAGAAACCATGGAGGAATGCTGCTCCCTGGCTTGCTTCTCATGGCTTGTTTGCTTGTAGAACTCAGGCCCACCAGCCCAGGGATGGTACCACCCACAACGTGATGGGCCTGCCTTCATCAATGAGTAATTAAGAAACACCTGCAAGGTTGCCTGTTTGGAGGTATTTACTTCACTGAGGTTCCCTCCTCCCAGATGACTAGTTCGTGTCAAGTTGACACACAAGTATCCAGCACACCAACCTAAAAATGACAGTTCCGCACCGGAGATGCTATACTGTCACGTTGACAGTTTGCTAAGTAGGACACAGTAATATTGTATTTCGCATATATGCCACCTTTCCATTATCCACTCACCGGCTGTCGGGCATCGAGGTTGCCTCCACTTCCTAGCCTTTGCAGATAGGGCAGCAAGGAATGTGGACGTGCAGGTATCCTTGTTGTAGGGTAGAAGGTCCTTTGGGTATGTGCCCAGGAGTAGAATGTCTGGGGCATATGACAGGTTTATTTGTTTGCTTGTTCATATATTAAGTGTAGCAGTGCTCTATCTGCATATCTACATGGCAGAAGAGGACCCTTTATGGTTGTGAGCCACCATGTGGTTGCTAGGGATTGAACTCAGTTCCTCTGGAAGACCAAACAGAGTTCTTTACTGCTGGCCCAGTACTTTTTTTTTTTTTTTCTTCGGAGCTGGGGACCGAACCCAGGGCCTTGCGCTTCCTAGGTAAGCGCTCTACCACTGAGCTAAATCCCCAGCCCCCAGTACTTTTATTTTTAACTTTGGGAAACCTCCAAACTGGTTTCCAAAGTGACTGTACTGTTATATTCCTATCAACTATGTAGAAGGGTTCTCCATCCCCGCATGCATGGCAGGGTTTTCTGTTACTGGTGGTTTGGTGATGGACACTGTTATCTCCTTGTGCACTGTGTAAGGATTTTCTCTGTACAAATGCCGAGTTCTAGGGGTTGGGGATTTAGCTCAGCGGTAGAGTGCTTGCCTATCGAGTGCAAGGCCCTGGGTTCGGTCCCCAGCTCCAGAAAAAAAAAAAAAAAAAAGAAAAAAAAAAAAAACAAATGCCGGAGTTCTCTGCATTTTCAGCAGAGTTGAGTACAGGCGGACTGGACTTTGGTATTGTTATTTTTATGAAGTGACACCAGCCTTGGTGTGTTTTGTAAATATTCTCCTCCATCATCTTCAGATTGGTCAATAAAGAGCTGATCAGCCAATTAGCTGAGCAGAGGAGATAGAAAGGCTTGACTTGGGGTTGGGGATTTAGCTCAGTGGTAGAGCGCTTGCCTAGCAAGCGCAAGGCCCTGGGTTCGGTCCCCAGCTCCGAAAAAAAAGAAAAAAGAAAGAAAGAAAGGCTTGACTTCCTGTCCTAGCCAGGGGTCCCAAGTGGAGAGAAGATGTGGAGAGACTGTGTGGTAGGAACAGGAGGTGAAAGAGTCACCATGAGGACACACACGCATCAGAGCAAGCAGGGACAAGACCAGATTGTCAAGTAATGGGGCATTTGTCTGGGTATTAGCAGCCTTAAAGGGTTAGAGTAGCCCAGAACTGGGCTGGAGAGATGGCTCAGCAGTTAAAAGCACTGACTGTTCTTCCAGAGGTCCTGAGTTCAATTCCCAGCAACCACATGGTGGCTCACAACCATCTGTGGTGAGATCGATGTGTTGAGATTCTGGTGTGTCTGAAGACAGCTACAGTGTACTCATATAAACAAATTAATAATAATAACAATAACAACAACAACATAAAGAATAGCTCAGAACTTGCCCAGCAAGCAGTTCTAACAGCCAATGGTGCCAACAGCTTTTTAGTAAAAAATAGTCTCTGTGCAATTGCTCGGGAACTAAAACTGACCAGGAGCTATAGAAACACTCTGCGGTTACTTGGGAGCAAAAGGGGCTTTAAAAACCATTCAGACTCGGGTCAGATGGGATTTTTTTTGGTTTTCTATTTTGTTTTTTTAAGTCAGAGTTTCTCTGTGTAGCCCTGGCTGTCCTGGAACTCATTGTGTAGACCAGGCTGGCCTCAAACTCAGAGATCCTCCAGCCTCTGCCTCTCAAGTGCTGGGATTAAAGGCATGCAACACCACGGTCCAGCTAATTAGATTTTATGTTTAGGAGTGTTTTGTCTGTATGTCTGTGTCCCATGCCTGGTGCCTGTGGGAGTCAGGAGTGTAGGATCCCCTGGAATAGGAAAGATGGTTGTGAGCCACCATGTGGGAATTGAACCCAGGTCCTCTGTGTAAGAGCAGCAAGTGTTCTTAACCGAGCCATCTCTCCAGCCCCAGATGGAATTTTAAAGTGGTTTTAGTCTGCATTTCCAAAATGCCTAAGGATACTGAACATTTTTTAAATGTCCCTAGCCTTTTTTCTCTCTTCTTTTGAGAACATTATATTTCATTCTGTAACCCATTTTCAAATTGTATGTTTTCTTAGTGTTTAATTTTTTTAGTTCATTATATATTCTAGAAACTAATCCTCTCAAATGTAAAGGTTTTCTCCTTTTCGGTGGAACCTCTTGCCTGGTGGCTGCTCCAGGACTCTACCTGGCTACCTCCCTAGCTCTGACATTATATGCCTATACAGTCAAGCACAGCTTTTTAGCCCAGGTTCCAGAGCTAGACCACAATGTCATGTTTGCAGGCTGATTAGAATATCTCCCCAGCCCCTTAGGGTTTGGGTTATTATTGTTAGTTTTTGTTTGGTGTTTGGGAGGGGTTGTATAATTTCAGTCTTTTCAAACCTTGTTTAATGGTGTTTCTTAAACGCTTTAACCTCCCTTGTAGCCCACACCACCCACCAGAGGTAGTGGGAAAGAAAGGGTTGCACCTCTTTAGAAAAGTTCTTAGGAGCAACTCCCGTCTGGTTGTCTGGAAATCGGCAGTTCAGTTCACAGGACAGCAGGCAGCAGCAGCTCGATCCACAAACACTTCATGGACACACCAGAAGAGCTTGGTAGAGTCAGATTAGCAACAGCTGTGACACGACCTAGCAGAAACAGCCATGCCTCAGCCTCAGCTCCAGGCAGCTGGAGGAGGGAGAAGTTCTTGCCTCACTCATCCCATGCAACCAATCAGCCCTTAGTCCCCAGAGCAACAGTAAACCGGAGCACACCAGCAGACTCCATTTCGCTCTATGGAGTCCGACAAACGCAGCTCACCTACGCAATGTAAGGTGGACCACACATGCATGTTGTTAGCGAAGAATCTTTTATCACGTGCTCTTTCCTGTGCTTGCTTTAGCAGAACATCCTCCCTCCTGAGTCTGCCTCAGTGAAACGTTGCTTTGAGTCCGCCTTAGCCTTTCACGCCGTGTCCACTTGAACAAAATGTTCCTTCACGTGTTTGCCCCAGCAAAACAGCATCCAACTGGCTTTCTAAAGAGCCCTTAAGTTCCCACTTTAGGGGTGTGGTAGGATGCATGGCTTGTTTTGTTTGGAGAGAGTCTTAGTCACTCTTCTCTTGCTGTGAAGAGACACCATGACCGCGGCAGCTCTTATAAAAGAAAGTTCCGTTTCTTTGGGAACTTGCTTACAGTTTCTGTTTACTCCGTTATCACCATGGCAGTGAGCAGACAGGCCTGGGGCAGTAGCAGAGAGCTAGGTCATGACTCCTAGGTGTTCGGTTTCAAACCTGGGACAAAAGGCTATTTAACATATCAAGCCTCCAGGTTCTCTCACCTGTCGCTGGCCCTCCTCACTGGCACCTCAGCTGCCCCTTAACTGCCCCTCCGCCCCCACCCTTCCCTATACAATCCAACCATTTTGGTGACTCGCCTTTTTGACTTCTCTATTTTGAGACTCCTGCACCTTGGTTCCCCTCTATTCCCTCTCTTTCTCTCTCCTCTCTCTCCACTTGGCTCAGGGACATGTCCACCCTGGACTCTCTCAGATATTCTGCCTCTGGCTCTGCTCGCTCACACATCTACAATAAACTCCTCTACCTGTCCAGTCAGGTCCTTTTATCCCCCCCTTTTTCTTCAAGTTAGGGTTTCTGGCTCTCCTGAGGTATGTATGGACCATTTGTTAGGGTTTAATAACAACACCATTTGTTTCTGCTGGCTTCTGCCAACCACAAAAATCGATCCCAAATTCTAGAGTCCGATTCTACAGCAGCTGCTTTACCTACTTCTAACCATTTGCCTACCCTGCTCTTCTTTCTTTGTGCCCTCCTGGGCCTGTACCTTGAGTTTCCCCACCAGGAGCTGCCTGCTAAGCAGCTTTTTTTAAGTCCTCCTGGGACCTGGTCTCCTCTCCTAGTCTGTGCCATAAGTGTCCCTCTGGTTCCTGGAGCCTGCTATTCTCTTGGGTCACCCACCATGTGACCCACACCCACACGATCTCTCTGCTAAAGACACTCACTGGCTCCCTTTCCCCAGTGTTCTCTTGGTTGTCTCTCCATTCAGCCTGAAGTCTCCCAGCTTGAACCTCATGTGGTGTCCCCCTCCCCCTTCCCCTCCCCCTTCATGTGATGTTCCCCTCCCCCTTCATGTGATGTTCCCCTCCCCCTTCATGTGATGTTCCCCCTCCCCCTTCGTGTGGTGTTCCCCCTCCCCCTTCATGTGGTGTTCCCCTCCCCCATGTGATGTTCCCTCCCCTTCATGTGGTGACCCCCTCCCCCCTTCATGTGGTGACCCCTCCCCTTCATGTGGTGTCCCTCCCCCCTTGTGGTGACCCCTTTCATGTGGTGACCCCTCCCCCTTCATGTGGTGTCCCCTCCCCTTCATTCCCCCTTCATGTGGTGACCCTCTCCCTTCACGTGGTGTTCCCTTTGCCAGCCTCTCTCTTCTTCCACAGACTCAACTTTTATTACTACAGCTTGGACTTAGTACAGATCAATGGCCAACAATTGGCACACTTGATTTCCAAATTCTTGCAGATTGTAACAACTTCTCCCACAAGCAAATGATGCCAGAATCTCTTATCTCTGAGGTTCAACTTCCAACTCTTTTTTTTTTTTTTTTTTTTTTTTTTTTTTCAGGGCTGGGGACCGAACCCAGGACCTTGCGCTTCCTAGGCAAGCGCTCTACCGCTGAGCTAAATCCCCAACCCCTTTTTTTTTTTTTTTTTTTAAAGATTTATTTATTTTATGTGAGCACACTGTTGCTGTCTTTGTGCACACCAGAAGAGGGTGTCAGGTCCCATTACAGATGGTTTTGAGCCACCATGTGGTTGCTGGGAATTGAACTCAGGACCTCTGGAAGAGCAGTCAGTACTCTTAACCGCTGAGCTATCTGTCTCTGCACTCTGCTCTCAAAAAAAAAAACAACAATAAAAAACAAACAAACAAACGCCTCTTAAAACTATGCTATAAACTCCACTTCCGGATTTTTTTTTTTTTTTTTTTGTTTCTTTTTTTTTGAGCTGGGGACGAAACCAGGGCCTTAGGCTTCCTAGGCAGCGCTCTACCACTGAGCCAAATCCCCAACCCCTACTTCCGGATTTCTAAGTTCACTGGATATGATTTATAAAATCTGTAACAAAACTTAGCTTAAAACTTATAACTAGGGGTTGGGGATTTAGCTCAGTGGTAGAGCGCTTGCCTAGCGAGCGCAAGGCCCTGGGTTCGGTCCCCAGCTCCGGAAAAAAAAAAAAAGAAAAAAGAAAAAAGAAAAAAACAAAACAAAAAACTTATAACTAGGGGTTGGAGATTTAGCTCAGTGGTAGACCGCTTGCCTAGCAAGCACAAGGCCCTGGGTTCGGTCCTTAGCTCCTGGAAAAAAAAAATGTGGGAAAAAAAACCTTATAACTAAAGGTTTACTACATAATTCAACTCTCAAATATGTAACTTAGATTCACCTCTTGCTTAGGGAAATAGATATTTTTAAATAGCAACAGAGAGACTCTGGAATTGGTATGGGCTTTAAAAAAAAAACCTCAAAGCACAGCCCCAGGGTTCACCTCCTAATCCCTTTAATCCTTTCAAATAGTGCCACTCCCTGGTGACTAAACATTTGCGTATGTGAGCCTATGGGGCCATTCTCATTCAAACCACCACAGAGATTAGCCTCTACCTCCCCAAATTCCCTCTCTCCCTCTCGGAGATGGTGGAACTTGCTCTGTAATCAGGGTAATCTGAGTTAGTTTCGATACTGTGAAGCGACACCTTGAGCTTAGCAACTCTTACAAAGGAAACTATCTCACTGGGGCTGGTTCAGTCCATTATCATCATGGAGGGAAGCATGGCGGCACGCAGGCAGACGTGGTGCTGAGGGGTATCAGAGAGTTCTACCTCGGAGCCACAGGCAGCAGAAAGAGAGTGAGCCACACTAGGCTTCCCCCAACAAGGCCACATGTCCCAATAGTGCCAGTCCCTATGGGCCATTTTCAAACTATTACAGTGGCCTGAAGTCCCCCATCTTCCTACTTCACGACCCTCACCTAGGACCACATCAGTATCTGTCAGTGGTCTTGCTGCATTTTCCTCACCCTCCACCACTCTTCCTTTCTCAGAAAGATGGCGACATTGCTTGTCCATCTTTGCCTTTGGGAACCTTTGTGGGGGAGGGGCTGGAGGGATGGCTCAGTGGTTAAGAGCACTGGCTGCTCTTCCAGAGGATCCTGGTTCAATTCCTAGCACCCACGTGGCAGCTAACAACTCCCTGTAACTCCAGTTCCTGGGGATCTGGATTCTGCACACACATGCTACACTGGCATACAAGCAGGGAATACATATAAAATAAATAAATACATGTGCATGAAATAAAAATAAATAATTGGGTAATTCTTTTAAAAAGAGAGAGCCTTACAGTGAAGTTAAACGAAACAGTGCATGTGTACATGTACACGCGTGTGTACTGCAGACAGACTGTGCTTGCTAGACAGGCAATTGGTAAGACTGGAAACAGTGAACAGCCTGGGGGAGGTGTCGAGCTCTCCTAATAAAATGAGTTTTTCATTCATCGTTTCCAGCAGCAGAGGGCAGCACTGAGAACAATGCCACTGGAGAGTGTGGGCCAGGAGTAACAGGAATCAAGGCAATGGGATAAGAAAATTCGGGACATTAGCAGGAGTTTGTGGTTAGACACATGACCACCGAAGGTAATTGAAGCCAGGACAGTCAGCATGAGAGAACAAAATGGAGGTGAAGAAATGGCTCAGGGGTTAAGAATACTAAGTATTGGGTTGGGGATTTAGCTCAGTGGTAAAGCACTTGCCTAGGAAGCGCAAGGCCCTGGGTTCGGTCCCCCACTCCGAAAAAAAAAACCAAAAAAAAAAAAAAAAGAATACTAAGTATTCTTCAGAGGACCCAGGTTGGGTTCAGTTTATCCACATGGTAGCTCACAATTTCATGTAACTCCAGCCCTAGGAATCCTGTGCCCTCTGGCTTCCATGAACACAGCACACACAACACAGTACACATAAACTCAGGCACAAAGACACACACCTATAAAATAAATTGTAACGGTCAGTAAATATTAAAATAAAGATTAACAGGATGAAAGGAACACAGTCAAAGGTGGCCTGTAGAGAAAACAGGTGACTACTGTTCCATATGTCCAGGTCAGGCCCCTCCACTACAGCAGCCAGGAAGGATGCAGGCCAGGGCTGAGCTCTCAGTCAGCCTTGCCCACAGGCCCTGAGGGAATAAGGGAGGCATTAACGTTAGGCTTGGAGAAATAGTGACTGGCAAGTTCTGGGAAGGTGAGGAGACTGATGCTGTAAGGGTCCATGATTCGCCAAAGAATGACACCCAGCCTCAAATAGAGTATAAGGGCAAAGAGTGTTTTATTCCGCAGAAATCCAGCATGCTGGGGTCTCCCATTACCAAGACAGAGACTCCAAGTGAGCCTGCAGGCCTGATTTAAAGCACGTTAGGGAATTCCGGGGTAGGTGACCTCTATATTAATCTGTTGGGTCCGTCTCTATGGACATTCTGTTACCAGGGTGTGGGAGCTGGAAACTTGCTGGGGGGGTCTTGAAACTGTTGCTGAGGAAGTAGCTGAGGAAGTCTGGAAACTGCTGCTGACCCATTGTCCTTGCCACAAGCCAGGTGGCTGGGACATTCCATTACCTGGATAGGAAGGCTGAAGCCTGGGGGTTTTTCTATTAGTAATTGTCCTGCCTGAGCTACCTGGGTTTCCCTTTCCCTCTCATACATGCATCAAGTGGTTAAATTTAACAAATTAAGTCCAGTTGCTTTGTCAAGGGCGTTCTGAAGTAAACCTTGAGGTTTGTGCTAACTGGTTTAAGCCATCTGAGGAAGCGTGGGGCCACACTGTGATGTGCCATTCTCGTTTAGGGCCTGTAACCAAGGAAAGGCCCTACTATTCCCAGCAAATAGTTCACACACAAAATACAAGTAAAGACTTGTTCTGAAAACCGACTTGATCTTATTGACCCCCAACCTCAGAGACTGAAAGGGTCTAACTGGCTGGGCCCGTTAGAATGCTCCTGGCCACTCATGAATATGGTCTGTGTTAATGTGGTAACCCCAGAAGTCCGTGCAGCCCACCACAGCCTGTGCCTTTGTACTGAAAAGGTTAGGCTGATTCTGTGACAGATTTCAAATTGGCGGTTAAGGAGACTAGGTCTAAAAAGTGGGCCAGTCCAGGCAAGTCATTTTGAGAAATAAGAAATATACTTGTGCAGTTCCTGGTTCACACCAAGTCACTTCTATGTGAAAAGACAACTGACTTACAAGCTCAGATGTCTGGCAAACATTTAAAAAGAACTGATGGGCCTGGCTGTGGTGGCGTACGCCTTTAATTCTGGCACTTGGGAGGCAGAGGTGGGGGATTTCTGAGCTGGAAACCAGCCTAGTCTACAGAGTGACAGCCAGAGCTACACCTGTCTGGAGTAGGAGGAGGAGAAAGAAGAACAAGATGATGAAGTAGGAGAGGTGGCTACTTCAAGGAAAACAACTGGGAGTTTCTATCATGCAGATTCAAGGTTATATGAGGAAAAAAGAATATGGAAATTTTGATTGCTGAGCTTCATGATAATATATATTATATATTTAAAGATTTATAATATATAATATATTTAAAGATAATATATAGATATAAAGATTTATTTATTTTATGAGTACTCTATCTGCATGTACACTTGCATACCAGAAGAGGTCATCAAATCATATTATAAATGATTGTGAGCCACCATGTGGTCGTTGGGACTTGAACTCAGGACCTCTGGAAGAACAGCCAGTGAGCTGAGCCATCTCTCCAGCCCTACTATACAAATTTTAACATAATGTCTTAAAATGTGTTAAAATTGGGAGATTTTTGTAACTCAACAAAGCAATACACAGATGGCCAGTGCCCAAAATCATGCATCTGTAGATCCCTTTAAAATGTAAGGCAGTCTGTGACTGTTAATATAACTCTCAACTGTTCCAAGTGCTTTCGGATTTCCCAGCTCAACTTTTTCAAAAGTGTCTCCACAAGACAAAACTTTGCTCTTGATCAAGAGGGTGTGTGCCAAGAAAAGCAAACACACAGAGACAGGAAGTGCAGTTTTTCTTTTCTACTCAGGTAGTGAAGGTCTTTTCCCCATTGGCTACAATCCAACCTCACAGTATTTCAAGATTGGCTAGTTTTAAAAGAATCCGTGCAAAAAAAAAAAAAGAAGAAGAAGAAGAGGTGGGGTCAGCCACTTTAATCCATCGGGCCTTTGTATAAACACAGGTTTTTTGTTTTGTTTTTGGTTTTTTTGGGTTTTTTTCCAATCCAATAAGAAGCCACAACTTTATTAATGATAGAAACAGTACAAATTTTAAACCAAGTTGTAGTTCCACTTTTCAAACACTAAAAGGGGGAAAAGGGGGAAGGAGGTGACCTTGCTGTCAAATAGTTACATTGTTAATTCCATAGTAGCATTCATGATATCCTTACTGTTGTTTTTCAGGCTGGGACAGCTTTTGCTCTTGATACATTTGCTTGTGACATGGCCAATTCTTTTTTTTTTTTTTTCCGGAGCTGGGGACTGAACCCAGGGCCTTGTGCTTGCTAGGCAAGCGCTCTACCACTGAGCTAAACCCCCAACCCCGACATGACCAATTCTATGTCCTTAACTTCCACACCCATTTCATCAACCTCTTCTTCTTCACTCTCCTCTTGGACAGTTGGCAATAAGCACAGGTTTTACTGGATTAAAATATTTGCATAAAAGTTTTACTGGGTAGGAGAGATAAATGGTTTGAGTTTAGGGCTGGAGAGATGGCCCCATAGTTAACAGCACTGACTGCTCTTCCAGAGGACCAGGGTTTGATTCCCAGCCCCCTACAGCAGTTCACCACCACCTGAAACCCCAGTACCAAGGGGCTCAGGCACCAGGCATGGTGATGAACACTTTTAATCCTAGCACTCAGGGGACTGAGGCAGTTGGACCTCTGTGAATTTAAGGCCAACCTCAAATTCTGGTCTCTGCAGTGAGTTCCAGGACAGCTGGACTGAGTAAACAGACCCTGCCTCAAATAAACCAAAAATATAAAAAATAAAAGAATATACATTCCTTTTTAATATACGTTTTACAGTATTTGGCAAAAACAAAAAAAAGTATATTTGACTTTTTTTTTTTTTTTTTGTTCTTTTTTTTGGAGCTGGGGACCGAACCCAGGGCCTTGTGCTTCCTAGGCAAGTGTTCTACTACCACTGAGCTAAATCCCCAACCCCATATTTGACATTTCTTTAAAATCCTTTTCCTAATTTTAAATTTATTGTTTGTTTGTTGTTCTTGTTTGTTTGTTATTTTGAATTTTTTAAGCTAAGTCTTCCTCTGTAACTCTGGCTCGCCTTAAACTCACTTTGTAAACTAGGCTGGCCCGGAACTCAGAGATCTACCTTTCTCTGCCTCTGGAGTGCTGGGATTAAAGCCACCAGGCCAGCAAAACTTTCCTTTTTTTTTAAGCTTTGAAACATAGTTGCACTAAGTTTCCGGACTGGTCTTAAGTGCACACCAAGGTCTTGAGTAGCTAGGATTGTAACCGTATCATCCCTTTTCTCATCACTGTTACCAAAACATCTTAAAGAAGGGAGGTTTGTTTTGGTTCTCAGTTTGAGGGTATGTGGTGGCGGGAGTGCGAAGCAGCCAGGCATATTGTGTCTGCGGCGGGGAAGCAGAAAGAAGTGAGTGTTGGTTCTCAGCTAACCTATTCTTCTTCAGAATTTCTTTCATAGTTCCGGTTGGCCTGGACCCCTCTACATAGACCAGGCCAGCCTTGAATTACTAGATATCCACGTGCCTCTGCCCCCTGAATTCTGGGAATAAAGGCAGGTGTCACCATACCCAGCTCCCCTCCCCCGCATTTCCTGCGTATGTGTGCTTTGTACATGTGTGGGATGCACGGACCTGTGTGCGCATGCACATGGAAGCCTGAGGTTGCTGTGGTATTGATTAATAGCTCTTCAATCTTATTTACTAAGGCCTAGTCTCTCACTTAATAACAGAGTTCACCAAGATGGCTAGCCTTCCTAGCCATCTTGCTCTGGGGATCCCTTGGCACAGCCTTCTGAGGCCAGAATAGCAGCTTGGCCTCTAAGCCCTCCAGTCCTTTACATGGAATGAGAGAGGGTACAGTGTAAGCACCAAACTAGATCACTCCATGGGTAGAATGGTTTATTGGAGATCAAATGGCCAACACTATCTCCTGGCAAGGTCAAGGATATGCAGAGTCATGACAGAAAACCAAAAGGGTTTTATTTGAGAGTCAGCAGATGGAAGTCTTCGAACTTGCACAGGCTGTTTGGGACTAGATGCTTTTACCTCAGGCAGTTGATCTTGGGGATGGAAGAGAGGCTCCTGGTAAATGCAGACCCACCTTTAGGCTTCTGCTTTCCCAGTAACAACCTTCTGTTTACCTGGGCAAAATCCTGCTTAGGACATTGTCACCAGCACTGTTATTGTGGGGGACCACTTTGGATATATCCATCGGTTTTGGGATCTGAATTCCTGGTAAGTCTTTAACACTGAGCCATCTCCCCAGCCCAGCTTTAGGGTTGTTTTTCTACCTGAATCAACTCAATATAGATGCTCCCTTACAGGCAAATGTTGGGGTGACTGTCCCCACAATGTTTGAAGATGTGTCTCTGAATTTTCAGTTGTTGAATCTGTATCTGCAGAGAGCTAAGTGCTGGCAGGATCCTGGTATTGTCATGTCTGCGCCCATCTCTAAGTTCTCTATTTTGTATATTTCTGTCCTTCCTCGCCTGCCTAAAGGCAATCTAAGTGATGTATTAGGTATCAGGTGTTGTCTCGCTGCTGATAGGCTGTAATAAAGATCTGATGCCAATAGCTGGGGCAGGAAGTACAGGGACAGAACTTCCGAGCAGATGTGAGACAGGGAGACACAAGAGAATTGAGAATGCAGATGGAAGGTGTCAGACGTGAACTGGACCTGAGCAGGGAGGTATAGAACTGTCGACGTGGAGAGTCATAGGCTAAAATAGTGGGGTTAGGTTTAAACATTAGCTGGGAGTCAGCTCCAGCAAAAGGCCTAAGGCTTTAAACTGTATTAGTCTTCGTGTCTTCCTTATACATAGGCACATTTGCCAGAAGCTCCAGCAATAGGCATACCCCAAGGTTGTCTCCTGGATGATTCTAGATCTTGTTCAATTGACATTCAACATTAACTGTAACAGCAGACCCATACCACTGGGCCTGTATAAAGAATGAGTTCCCTCAAGCTCTTTTCACGTGTGTGTGAAAATGCCTTTCAATCATCTACCGTCACCAGGCAACCACCCTCTTTATGTGCCCCCTCACTTCCTGCCAGTGTCCAACCCCAACCCCCGCCAAGTAGGCTCCTCTCTACTTAAAAATAAGTGTGTGTGTGTGTGTGTGTGTGTGTGTGTGTGTGTGTGTGTGTACGTGCGCACAGGCCATGTATATGTTGGCACCCATGCCGTGGCACACCCGTGGAGGTCAAAGGTCAGCTCTGTGGAATCAGTTCCAAGGCTCAAGTTGTCAGGCTCATATTGTCCCTTTACCTGCTGAGCTGAGACACTGGCCCAGTTCCCTCCCACACTTGTGGTTGGCTTTTTGTTTTGTTTTGTTTTGTTTCTAATTCTGCCGGTGACTCATCTTGAATAATCGTATAAGAAGTGGAGTTAAGGTCAGGGTTCTTTTTTTGGCCATGTGTGTCTAGCAGTTCCAGTACCATTTGACAAAAACCAAGGCTTCTGTATTGATTTGTTTCTTGTTTTGTGTTGTTCCTGGGGCTGAAAACCAAATTCAAAACCTTGCAACTACCACTTGTTGAAATGCACTGTGTGAAGGTGTATCTCTTCGTGTCCCGTTGTTAATTCTGTACCAGTGTAGAGCTGTGGCCCCTCACCGGGTTTTCTATTCTGTAAACATTCACCTTCCTCACTTGCTGATTGGCTTTAGTAAAGATCTGAAGGACAATAGCCAGACAGGAAGTAGAGGGCGGGACTTCCGGGCAGAGAAAGGTCTCTGTGGGGAGAAATCAGAAGGGGTGTCATCACCCCATCCCCTCCTAACCCCCCAACCCCCAACACCTCCCACCAGCGGGACACAGAGGTGTTCCGATGTGACCAGGAGCATAGAGAACTAGTCACATGGTGGGTCATGGGCTAGAATAGCAGGGTTGATTCAGATTGAGCTAGCTGACAGGCAGCTCAGCTAAAGGCCTAAGCTAGGATAAATATTAATAAGTCTCTGTGTCATTATTTAGCTGCTGGCGGGTCCTGAAAGTCACACTATAACCATTGACCTAATTTCCCAAGCCCTTGAATTTATTTTTTATGTTTGTTTAAAAAAAAAAAATCAACTGGGGAGTCGGGAGTGTGAGTCCACACCGGTAATTCCACCACTCAGAAGGCAGAAACGCAAGGTTTGTCACAAGTTCAAGACTAATTTAATCTATATAGTGAATTATGGGCCAGCCTGAGCTACGAACACCCCTAAACTACATCGGCTGGGCATTATTCGTTAGCATCTATTTCTAGGTTTACTATCCCGCCCATTGATCTCTGTCCTCTCTCCAACACTACACCGCATTGATTAGATTGATGCCATGGTTTGGATATGGAACCTTTGCCCCAAAAGGCTCTTGTATTGAAAGCTTGGTCCCTGGTACAAGCAGTGTTCAGAGATGGGGCTTGGGAGATGTGACTCCATCATAAGGGCTTGGTCCTCAAGAATGGACTGATCCACAGATGGATTCAAAGTTTGAAGAGTCTATCTGAAGGTAGGAGAACTGGAGTATGGCATTGAGAGTTATTCTGGTCCCCAGTCCTTTCCTGTCTGCCATGTTGTTCTCCTCACTGTGGGCCCACGCCAGTGGATGCAGCCAGCCATGAACTCCTGAACCCAGGAGCCAAACAACCATAAACCCAGACACCTGGGCTCAGGCTTCAAAGTCAATTCTCCCTTGAAACTGTTTTCTCTAGTATTTGGTCACAGTGCCAAAAGGCCTAATACTGGTCACAGTGACAGATTTTGAGATCAGCAAGACTGATCCTGTATCCTTTTCAGAAAGTGTGCAGCTTGACAGCAGTGACGTCTCGCCACACACTGAGTAGCATGGCCAGACGCCATCTAGTGACGTCATCAAATGCGGACAAGGATGTGGAACAAGAGCTCATCTACAGCTCATGGGAACGCAAGATGATGAAGCGAGCGTGCGATTTGGAAACGAGAAGGATGCTTTCTTTCAAAACTTGAGCGGGTCCCTGTAGGAGGCACGGTGAGCAGGAAAATGAACCTCAAAGAGGTGAAAATGGAAACTCAGTTCAGCCTGACTTAGTCTACCAGGTTGGATGAACTTGTAGAGAGTCTGATGCCGGGTGGTTATCACCAGCAAAGGTTCTATGACCTGGGAAGCTAACGAGAAAGGTATAGGGAAGGAGAGTCTGGAATAAACATTCTGGGGGATTTGGGTAAGGTCTGCCTGAACGGACAGCAAAAGGTCACGAGTTAAAAGTATCCACCCCCAGTCTTCTGGGTAGAAAACAGGTAATTCCTCCTTTGAGAAGACGTCCCTGTGTAATTAACATTCCTGGTTTCTCTAGTGATCTGTGGGTTCAAGAACTTACGTGCCACCGATAAAAACTAAAATTCTCAGGCAATGCTAATTCCAGTGGTTACACCCCTAGGAATCAAACCAGCTGAGCAAAAGACACCCCATCCGCAAAGTAACCTGAAAATAAAGTTTGTAGCAGCTTTGCTCATACTTGCAAAACCTTGCAAAAAAAAAAAAAATGACCTTCCATAGGTGAATGGATCAACTATACAGTAGAATTTTCACAGTGGTAAAAACAAAAAAAATAAAAGAAGCCATTACACCACACAAAATGAGATTGAGAAACCTTAAACATATATTAATAAATGAAAAATAATCTGAATAGGACCCATAATGCATGACTCCAACTCTTTGGTCATCTAAAAAAAAATCAGCAAACATCTGAAGATTTAAATAATGGTGATGAGTGGTCAGACAAAAATCGATGAACAAGGGGCTATGGGTATTCGAACACAGTAAAACTACACAGTAATAAAATTACGCACTTCTCAAAGTGTGAAGGGCTAGCTTTGTGACACAAGAGAAACTTATTTATTACTGTGTGTGTGTGTGTGTGTGCCTGTGCATATATACATGTATACATGTCATAGAATATGTGTGGAGGTCAAAAATAACAAATTTCGGTTGAAATGTAAATAAAGAAATATATCAGGGTGCTGGAGAGATGGCTCAGCAGTTAAGAGCACCAAGCTCTTCCAGAGGTCCTGAGTTCAATTCCCAGCAACCACATGGTGGCTCACAACCATCTGTAGTGGGATCTGATGCCCTCTTCTGGTGTGTCTGAAGACAGCTACAGTGTACTTATATATAATAAATAAATTTTTTTAAAAAAAAATATCAATAAAGAAAAAAATTTCGGGAGTCAGTTCTCTCCTCCCTTCACCGTTGTCCTGTGTATAAACCTCAGGCCACTGGACCTGGAAGAGACTTTACCCACTGGAATGGTTTGTATATGCTTGGCCCAGGGAGTGGCACTATTAGGAGATGTGGCCTTGTTGGAGTAGTTGTGTCACCGTAGGTGTGGGCTTTAATACCTGGAAGCCAGCCTTCTGCTAACTACCTTCGGAACAAGAGGTGCTCCTCCGCTCCGTCCCCCCATTTGCCTGCATGCAGCCATGCTCCTGCCTTGATGATAATGGACTGAACCTCTGAACCTGTAAGCCAGTCTCAATTAAATGTCATCTTTATAAGACTTGCCTTGGTCATGGTATCTGCTCACAGCAGTAAACCCTAACTCAGACACCCAGAGATCATCTTGCCAGACCATTCAGTACTGTTTTAATTTTTTGTAAAAATTATATTTATTTATTTATCTATTTATTTTGTTTCATTTCTTTTTTCAAATTTATTTTATTTATGTGAGTACACTGTAGCTATCTTCAGACACACCAGAAGAGGGCATCAGACCCCATTACAGATGGTTGTGAGCCACCATGTGGTTGCTGGGAATTGAACTCAGGACCTCTGGAAGAGCAGTCAGTGCTCTCAACCGCTGAGCCATCTCTCCAGCCCTGTTTCATTTCTTTGTTATTTTGAAACATAGCTTTCTACATAGCCCTGGTTGTCCTGAAACTCACTATGAAGACCACACTGGCCTCAAGCTCACCGGGATTTACCTGCCTATGCTTCCCTGTTGCTGGGATTAAAGAGTGAATCTCCACGGCCAGCTACTTTATTTTATTATTTTGTTGTTGTTTTTTAGACATGGTCTCTCTGTTTAGCTCTGGATGTAGAGCTGTGTATGGATGTAAAACTCTCTATGTAGAGCTCCAGGCTGGCTTTGAACTCATAGAGATGCACTGCTTCTGCCTCCTGAGTGCTGGGATTAAAGTCACGCTCCACCACTTCTGCTATTTTTTTTAAGTTTATTATTATTATTATTATTATTATTATTATTATTATAAGTACACTGTAGCTGTCTTCAGACACACCAGAAGAGGGCACTGAATCCCATTACAGATGGCTGTGAGCCACCATGTGGTTGCTGGGAATTGAACTCAGGACCTCTGGAAGAGCAGTCGGTGCTCTTAACTGCTGAGCCATCTCTCCAGCCCGTATTTTTACTATTTTTAATTATGTGTCTGTGTGGTGGGTGAGCACACGGAAGTGGGAACCTGCAGAAGCCTGTGGTTTCTGATCTGGAGCTGGAGTTACAGGCAGCTGTGAGCTTCTGGTATTTGTGCTAGTAACTGAACCTGGGTCTTCTATATGAGAAGAATGAGTTCCCATCAGCCCCTCAGTTCTGTTGTTTTTAAGACAAGTTCTTATATGGTCTGGACTGGCCTTGAACTTTCTAAGTATCTAAGGATGACCCTGAGCTCCTCATCCTCCTGCCTCCACCTCCTGGGCCCTGGGATTGCAGGCCACACGCCCACATCTGGCTGAATATTTAGTTTCAGGTGTTTGCTTGTGGGGTTTCTTGGCATTAATGTGTTTTGGTTTCTCCATGCTCACTGGAATTGTGCTCAGTGTCCTCTTTCTCCTCCTCTTCCAAAACTCCATGGTGGCTAGTCTTGGCTGTCAGCTTGATGAGGTTAAGAAACACCTAGGAGATTAATGAAGCATACCTCTGAGGGTATCTCAGAGGGTTTTTCCAGAGCGGATTAGATTCTGACCTAACCACAGGTTGACTTTATCATAGATTCATTCAGATAGACCCTGAGAGGTAGAGCTAGAGAGGGTGGGGTCTAGTTTAAAGCAGGGGGTTTCCACAGGCGTGACTTTGAACAGTGGATCTTGACCCTGTTTCCTGGCCAGGAATTAGCTTTGCTCTGCCATGCTCTTCTTCCTTGGCACATCCCCTCACCAAAGTTTCAGAAAGGATGGACCCAGCAACCACGGGCTGAAGTTGCTAATGGTTTCTCTCTTTTTGGATTGAGAAATTTCTGCTGTTCTATGTTCTATCCTCCTGATTCTGTCTGAGGTCCCTTCCATTCTGCCTTTGAACGTGTCCATGAGTTTTAAGGTTTTTGGTACTTTGTTTCTTAGTTCTAAAGCTATCAGGTTCTAAAGGTTTTTAATGCTACTATCAGAGTCTCACAAGTTCAAGGCTAGTCTGATCTAGTTCTTTGGCTCTTCTAGCTCTCTCCCTCTCCTCCCCTCTCCTCCCCCCCCCCCCTTCTCCCCCCCCCCTCCTGTGTGTGTGTGTGTGTGTGTGTGTGTGTGTGTGTGTGTGTGTGTGTGTGTTACCCTTGAACTACCTCCCTTTGTTATCCATGTGTTAGGATTATAGGTATTGGCACCATATCTGTCTAGATCTTCTATTTAAATATCAAGGCTTGCTCTATCTTTCTTGCTTTCTCTTTCTTTCTTTCTTTCTTTCTTTCTTTCTTTCTTTCTTTCTTTCTTTCTTTCTTCCTTTCTTTCTTTCTTTCTATATTTTTCCAGACAGGGTTTCTTTGTGCAGCCTTGGCTGTCCTGGAACTAACTCTGTAGACCAGGTTAGCCTTCAACCCAGAAATCTACCTGTCTCTGCCTCCCAAGTGGTAGGACTAAAGGTATGAGCCACCACTTCCCGGAGCTGAACTGACAGGCAGTTGTGAGCCACCCAGCATGGGTGCTGGTGTGAACCCAGCTGGAAGAGCGGTGAGCATTCTTACCTGCTGAAGCATCTCACCAGCCCCGTCGTTGAAGTCCATTTAAAATCTTTTCAGATGGGGTTGGGGATTTAGCTCAGTGGTAGAGCGCTTGCTTAGCAACCACAAGGCCCTGGGTTTGGTCCCCAGCTCCGAAAAAAAGAAAAAAAAATCTTTTCAGATATTC
The DNA here is from genome assembly GCF_011064425.1 of Rattus rattus. Lineage (NCBI taxonomy): Eukaryota > Metazoa > Chordata > Mammalia > Rodentia > Muridae > Rattus > Rattus rattus. The sequence continues at coordinate 75,304,118 of NC_046164.1, forward strand.
TAAAAAAAAACCTGTCACATTGTTGGTGGTATCTATTAAATTATCTTCCCAAATTTAATTTGAGATCTTCCTGAGTCTTGGTATCATAAATGATCTTTGGTTGAAAATTAGCCAGGTGTGGTAGAGAATGCCTCTAATCCCAGGACCCGGGAGGCAGAAGCAGATGAATTTCTGTGAGTTCAAGGCCAACCTGGTCTGCAAAGTGAGTGTTAGGATAGCATAGCTACACAGAGAAACCCTGTCTCAGACAGACAGATGGACAGACAGATATTTGGAGGGGCAGAGACAACCAGATCTCTGAGTTCCAGACAAACCTGGTCTGCAGAGAAAGTTCCAGGACAGCCAGGGCTACACAGAGAAATCCTGTCTTGAAAGGCAAAGAACAACAATAAAAACTGGACTTTATTAGGCTGGGCAGGTAGCACACAGTTTTTATCCCAGCATTCATGAACCAGAGACAGGCAGATCTTTGTGAGTTCAAGGCCATCCTGGTTTACATAGTGAATTCCAGGTCACTAAGACTGTATAGTAAGATCCTGTCCCAGAGCGGGGTGGGGTGGAGAGGGGAAGGAAGGAAGGAAACTAAATGTTTTTGTTTAATGGGATTCTGAGGCTGGAGAGATCTCTTGCTGGCTAGGAGCACGGACCAATCTTTGTGGAGGACCAGAGTCCCATTCCCAATGACCACATTGCAACTCACAACCATCTATAGCAAAGGCAGTACACACACACACACACACACACACACACACACACACACCCCACAACACAGTGCAGAGATGTGGAAAGGAATTTATACACATAGATAACTTAAGAAGCAAAAGAAGACTGGAACTTGCCTAAACCTTGCTTTTAAGGGTTTTGGCTCCAGTTCAGCGGGAGGTGGGGAAGGGAGCCCAGCACTGCCAGGCCTGTTCCCCACTCAGGGCTGGGGCTCTGCTGCTGGGTGGGACAGGAGTGGTTGCTGCTCAAGGCCCCTCATCTCCCTAACTGTGCCTGAGCCTCTTGCCTCTTACTGTACTATACTGTACAGGTCTCCGTGTGTGTGTGTGTGTGTTGTGTGTGTGTGTGTGTGTTAGAGAGAGAGAGAGAGAGAGAGAGAGAGAGAGAGAGAGAGAGAGAGAGATTACCTCAGGGCCAGTCACTGTCCTGGCGTTGAAACCAGAGCAGCAGAGGCTGGCTCTGCACACGGGGTGGGGGTGGGGTTGGCAGGGGTGGGAAGTCCAGGTTCCATAGCCTTTTCTGCATCATTGGGCTGGGATGGTGCAATTTTTGCTAAAATTTCTATCTTTTCTAAGCTGCCCTTTCGGGGTCCTCTGGCTAGAGAAAACAGGCCTTCTTGGTTTCCACTTGTTATGTTCCAGGTTGCCAACTTCTGTAGCTCAGAGCTTGAAATAGCTGAGGGAGAAGGCAAAGGTAGAGGGCTCTCCTTGGATTCCAATGTTTCTGCTCAGTGTTCTCCCATCCCCCTGTCTATCAGAGTCTTCTTGTGTAGTTTTAAATAGCGATGTGCAGGTACTTTGTTTTTATTAAGACATACAGAGAATTCTACCTATTCTGTCTTCCTGGAAACAGAAGGTTAGCTAATCATTTTGTTTTTTGAAGCAGGTTTTCCTGTAGCCCATGCTAGTCCCAAACTTGCTTTCTAGCTGAGGATGACCCGAAACTCCTGGCCCCCATCCCTGTTTCCCCATCCTAAGATTATAGACATACACACCTTGTTCCCTCAAAGTTTCTGAAAGTACAAGGCTGGAGAGGGAGAGAGGGAGAGAGGGAGAGAGGAAGAGAGAGAAGACACCACTGACCCAAGAGGGAAGGAAGAAGGGGGCTCTTTTTCTTAATCTCTTTTTTTTTTTTTTTGGTTCTTTTTTTCGGAGCTGGGGACCGAACCCAGGGCCTTGCGCTTCCTAGGCAAGTGCTCTACCACTGAGCTAAATCCCCAACCCCCGGGGGGGGGGCTCTTTTTCTTAGTCTGGGAGCATGTCCAGTTGGCATCAGTCAGTTGTATGAACTGCGTTTTCTCCCTCTTTGAGTTCTAGATGCTTTGCTAGGCATGGTGCTGCTGTCTGGGAAAACCCTTCCCGGGACTGTCAGCTCTAGCGGATAGTAAAGTTCACCTCCAAGAACATGGCCATTACATGCAAACCATCCATCCCAGACCCAATCCCCATCCCCAACCATTTCCTCTCAAACACCAAACACACCAAACAAATACTCCCCCTGCTCTAAGCCAACCAAGGACCAGGTTCCAGACAACAAAAGCCAGAGCCTGTACCCCTGTAAAACCCCAGTCAAGTCATGGGCCTGCCGTTTCCCCCGACTTCTGAATCTGTCTCATGCATGGCCCAAAGCACCTCTGATTTCCAGAAAACTAAAACATGGCTGGGGAGATGGCTCAGCGGTTAAGAGCACTGGCTGCGGGCTGGGGAGATGGCTCAGTGGTTAAGAATTCCAACTGTTCTTTCAGAGGTCCTGAGTTCAAATCCCAGCAACCACATGGTGGCTCACAGCCATCTGTAATGGGATCCGAAACCTTCTTCTGGTGTGTCTGAAGACAGCTACAGTGTACTCACTCCACAGTGTACTCACATACGTAAAATAAATAAAAAAATCTTTAAAAAAAAAAAAAAAAAAAAGAGCACTGGCTGCTCTTCCAGAGGTCCTAAGTTCAATTCCCAGCAACCACATGGTGGCTTACAACCATCTGTAACAAGATCTGATGCCCTCTTCTGGTGTGTCTGAAGACAGCTACAGTGTACTCGTATATAATAAATAAATAAATCATATATAATAAATAAAAGAAATCTCTTTAAAAAAATAAATTCAGGGGTTGGGGTTTAGCTCAGCGGAAGAGCGCTTGCCTAGCGAGCGCAAGGCCTTGGGTTCGGTCCCCAGCTCCGAAAAAAAGAAAAAAGAAAAATAAGAAGAAGAAAAGAAGAAGAAGAAAAAAAATAAATTCAAATTTATTATTAACCACTGAGCCATCTCTCCAGCCCAAATTGACTTTTTACAGTAGGGGGAGCTGCCAAAGGAGAAATGGGAAAGCTCAAGGTGACAGGGATGAAGTCAGAAGCCAGCAAATCAGACCCCTCACCTCACTGAGAGAAAGGGGGTTCTGAGAGGGCTCCCTCGCTGTGGGTGTGCAGACGGAGAGTGTAATCTCTTCCCATCCCCACCAGCAAAGGGAGAGGCAGTCTCTTTTGGTTGGGTGTGGTGGCGCTTGCCTTTAATCCTAGCATTTGAGAAGCAGAGACGGTAGAGCTCTGTGAGTTCCTGGCCAGCCTGCTCTACATCATGAATTCTAGGCTAACCAGGGCTACATATTGAGACGTTATTACTCCGTATTACCCTCTGTGCTGGACACGCCTCCCTCAGCCTTCTGCTGAGCTGTTCCTTAGCACCGGCCTTTAATCTTATTTGTCTCTACTGTCACTTCATTATATTATGTGTGTGTGCATGATTTTATGTGACAGAACAATCTGGAAGCTGCAAATATTTGATAACCTTTAATGTTTGTCTTTCTGATCCTGTCTTAATCCACTTATGATTATCTCCGGTTGCATCCATTCCTATGAATAACATGACTTCATCCTTTCTTTTAATATATTTACTTTATGTGTGTGACTGTTTTGCCTGTATGTATGTATGTATGTATGTATGTATGTATGTATGTATGTATATATGTATGTATGTATGTATGTGCCTCACATGTGTCTGGTGCCAATGTCAGAAGAGGGAACTAGAGTTCTCTCTCTCTCTCTCTCTCTCTCTCTCTCCTCTCTCTCTCTCTCTCTCTGTGTGTGTGTGTTGTATGTGTGTTGTGTGTGTGTGAGAGACTCATGTTTAGTATATATGAAGAATGCCCCAAACAGCCACCAACCAACCACCAACCAAGTGACAGAGCAGCAAATGTGTCTTATTCATGAGATGAAACCTTTGCTACAAGAAGGAATGAAGCCAGATGTGGTGGCTCAAGCCTTTAATGCCAGCACTTGGGAGGCAGAGGCAGGTGCATCTCTGTAAGTTCGAGGACAGCCAGGACTACACAGAGAAGCCCTGTCTCTGCAAGCAAGCAAACAAAAAGGATCCACATCGGAAGTGAAGAGGTTAGCAAGGCAGCAAGCAATTAAATAAACCAGGAAGGGTGTGGACGGACGGCCGTGTGAGTATGGGAGTCCTTCTACAAAGAAGTGCCTGAAGTGTCAAAGCTCGTAAAGGGAAGAGGAAGGAGGAAGCTTTGAGGCTCAGACCATGAGCTCTCAGGAGTCTCTAGGGAGAAGGGAAGGAGGAAGAACATGGGAGAAAGCTCGTCCCAGCTCTCAGGAAGGTGACATCAGGTGGCCACAGCCTCTGGTGACTTCCTCTTCAACTATGAGCTTAGAGGCAGGTATACTGAAAGGACCGGAAAGCCCCTGGGGGTCAGAGAAAGGAGGAAGTAGCCAAGCAGAAAGAGGTGGATAACAGATGGTGTCTGCGGGATGCATCTGATGCCACAGGAACTGGGCACCACAGCTGCAGGGATGTTCCAGTGTTCTGAGGCCACCGTAACAAATGACCATAGATCAAAGAGCTCTAACAGTCAGTTCCCATGGTCCAGAGCACCAGAGGCTGAGATGGTGTGTTAGCAGTCCCTGGGGGGTGCCTTCCTGCCTTTGTAGCTGCTGCTGGCTCCATTATTATCCCTTGATCATAGCCACCCTCTGCCCTGCCTTCAGATGGCCTCCCATCTCCCCCCTCATTCCTTCTCTCAATCCCATCTTTGGCTGCAGGTGACGTTGATAGGTTCTGAAAATCAGGATGAGATATTTGGGGGTTGAGGGGGTGGACAGCATTCAAATGCAGCATTCAAGGTAACATCAGAAGAACGAACAAGGGACACCTGGCTCCAAGGACAGCTTGGTGGCCAACTGGTAACACCTTCAGAGGTCCCATCTCACTTTCACAACTCTGTGGACTCAGGAGCAACGTGGCCTAGGCTGTGAGCCAATTGGAGCTAGTCTCTAGGAAGACTGCATCAACTGGAGGACCCGGTCCATCACCCCAGAACTCTCTTAAGGCAATGGTCAGAATGTCAGGCCAAGGGCAGACAGCAAGACCAAGAGTTTGTCCCTGACGCCATGTGCTGCTGGTGTCTGGCTTGGAGAGGGAGGGCTTGACAAGGCTTGAGGGCAGAGACTTAAGGCAGCACAAACCTTAAGGCTCAAACATGGCCATGACCTCGTCAGTGGCCTGAATGTGTTCCAAGTGTTCTTTAGGAGCTCGGCTGTGAGGACTCTGTCTCTTTTCCCTTCTCTTCCTCATCTGTACACTGTACCTCAGTCAGGAAGGATGAGGGCCATTGGTATGGGATGCCACTTGGGAGGAAGGCCAAGGGCAGCTAGGAGCTCAGTTGAAAATCTTTCTCCTTTTTTCTTCTTTCCACTTTGTCGTTACTGTGTTATTGTTCTTTGGGACAGGGTCTTGTCCGTAGCTCAGGCTCACCTCATACTCATGGTGATCCTCCCGCGTCGACTTTTCCAGAATTCCTGATGTATGCATCACACCTGGATTTTTTCTTTCTTTCTTTTTTAGACAGTCATACAATACATATACAGACCAGGCTGGCTTCAAATTTAGGATCCTCCTGCCTCAGCCTCCAGGGTACTGCAATTACAGGCACGCACCACCACGGCGATGTCCAGCCATTCATTCTCCCTGGGAGCATTAAGCAGGACTTGTTTTGCCTTACAGATACTGCCCTCTTGCCTGAAGGGTTTCCAGAGATTTGGAAGCATACCTTGGCCGTGCCAACTGTTGGACCCTGTCAGTCTGAGGCAGTAAAGAAAGACAGGAAGCTCCTGAGCTTTCCTCAGGAGGAAAAGGAGCCTCTCACCTCAGCAGACCAAGACTTCCAGTACAATTAGCAACTGTTTAAGGTTTTTTCCTCAATCTGGCCATCAACCTGCAGTTTCTAGGAATCTCGCTACAAACTCCATTTACAGGAAAAAGATGTGAACTAACCTCCTTGCATAGCCCTAGTGGCTTCTGGTCTCACTTTCTCCATCCAAGGATGTCTAGAGTCCATCTTGTGTGTCTCCTCAGAAGGAGGACAAAAAGGTTTCCTATCACCTTTCAGGGATGCAACTTGAGAGTCATCAAAACCTCAGTATGGCTATGGCTAAGATCACTGATTGTCCAGACCCACACTTAAGAACAATGTTCCCCTACTCTCTCTTCACACGGTGTGTCCCCTGGTGTGTCCCCTGAGCCCCTCTATCACTCATGCTTAAGCCTTTATTAAAGACCCCAACTGTGCTACACCCGCCGTCCTGAAATTTCTTTTCAGCATCGAAGCCACAGATTCCAGGCTGACCTGAGTTGAGGTCCCTAAAATTCTAGAGGAACGACCCAGGCTGGTGAGAGTGACAGCACAGGGCTGTGTCCCCTCACCAGCGATAAACTGAGGCCACAGTGAGGGGCTGAAAACAGAAGAATGAGAGGCACACTGAGGGCTCCCTAGGGGGAGGGGAGACAGTGCATGAGGTCACGTGATGAAACACAGGAAGTGAGTTCAGGGCCCATGGACTGTCCCACTGTGAACACCGAGTCCACGCCCCCACCTCATCTCCCCTACAAAAGCCATTAGTCACGGGGCCCTGGAGGCAGAGGCAGGTGGATCCCTGAGTTTGAGGCCAGCCTGGTCTACAAAGTAAATTCCAGGACAGCCAGACCTTGTCACACAGAGAAATCCTGTCTTGGAAAACAACACCAAAATAGAAGAAAAAGAGGAAGAAGAAAAGAAGGCTCTATGTAGTCCAGCCCAAGTTGGTCTGGAAATTATCATATTCCTGCCTCTGTACTGTTTGTTTTGTTTCTGTTGTTGCTTTTTGAGACAGAGTCTTTCTGTGTAATCCTGGCTCTTCTGGAACTCGATAGGGGTTGGGGTTTTAGCTCAGTGGTAGAGCGCTTGCCCAGCAAGCGCAAGGCCCTGGGTTCGGTCCTCAGCTCAAAAAAAAAAAAAGAACCAGATACAGGGGCTGGAGCGGCGGCTCCGTGGTAAGAACGCTGGCCACTCTTCCAAAGGACGGGGTTCAGTTCTCAGCAACCACAATGGTAGCGCCCATCCTTCTGTAACTCCAGTTCCAAGAGAATCCCATGCGTCTTCAGGCCTCTGTGGGCACTACATGCAAATGGTTCTCAGACATGCATGCAGGCAGTACACCTATACAACACATAAGATAAAAGTTGAAAAGTACCAGATACAGGCTGGCAAGATGGGCCACGGGTCCACTCGCTGCCAAGACTGATGGCTCTGGGGCTCATGGTGGACGGAAAAAAACAACTTCCAGGAGTTTCTTTTCTCTGTTTTCCACCTATGTGCAATGACATGTGGGGGCCTTCCTGGTAATAAGTAATTTAAAAAAAAACACACACACAGGCAAAAAAATGAACAGATACATTCTGAAAACTTATTTTGAGATGTCTCGGTTGTACAAACGCCACAGAGCACACCTACCTAACCTGAAAGGACTAGGTCACTTGCAGTGTAGTAGAATAGATCCACCACCAAATGTACAACAGGTCACTGAATAAAGCCTGTATATGGCATATGTGTACATGCTGAGGTGACCTTGATGACTGAGTCTGTAGGTGGCATGTGTGAGATCCTCAGCTTTCTGAGGGGGAGCAGGGAAACAATGTTACCACTCGCTAGGACTGTAGCTGATGAAGAAGGGTAGCTTAAATCTAGTGAGCTGCTGGGCTTGGTGATTCGCAGCTGGGATTAGTCACTCACTCCAGAAGACGGAGGTCTTAAAGTCAGCCTGAGCTATAGAGTCTGATCTTGGGCTGGAGCGATGGCTCAATGGTTAAGAGCACTGACTGTTCTTCCAGAGGTCCTGAGTTCAATTCCCAGCAATCACATGGTGGCTCACAACCACCTGTAATGGGCATCCAATGCCCTCTTCTGGTGTGTCTGAAGACAGCTACAGTGTACTCATAAATTAAATCAAGAAGAAGAAGAAGAAGAAGAAGAAGAAGAAGAAGAAGAAGAAGAAGAAGAAGAAGAAGAAGAAGAAGAAGAAGAAGAAGAAGAAGAAGAAGAAAGAGTCAAAAGGCAGGGACGCAGTAGAGTGGAGTGGGTGGGAGAAGTAAGGGGTTATTATGCAGTGCCCTGGCTCTCGATCCATGGGTCTCCACCCCTTTGGCAGTTATATGTTGGATGGATAATGGATACCCCGCATCTCAGATATTTATGATTCCTAACAGTAGTAAAATTACAGTTATGAAGTAGCGACAAAATAATTGTATGTTTGGAGTCCCCATGACATGAGGAATGGTATTGATGCTCCCAGCATTAGTAAGGTTGATTTATTGATAGAGTGTCTGTTGGAGAAAATAAAATCATCCTGCAGATGGAGAGTAGTTGCACGACAAAGCATGTGTTTGATAGTATCTACCTGGACACTTGAGCATGATCAAAATGTACGGTGTAGTTTGCAAGAACAATAGCAATAATAATTGTGGGTAATCAGGAGAATGTGCTCTTTTGAAACTTAAGGTAGAAAAAGTGGGTACCTTGCAGGTGGTGTCTAATCTGTCACCTGGGGGCCTGCATGCATACAAGTGGAAGATGATTCCTACAGATTTTGTCCAACCAAAAAAAAAAAATCATGAATTTACTTAACACATGAGATATTTTTAAGTCTATTGCCTGGTTCTCTAGTACGAACTTCATAGGTGACAATCCTCATGTTGCAATGTCAACGGGCTGGATGAGCCTGCCAGGTTTACAGGATGCCAAAAGTATCTATAGATCCATTTCGTTTGGCTAGAAAATAGTTTTTTAATTATTTATGTACATAATTACTTTGCTAGCTTGTTACATCTTTGCACACTATCTGCCTGGTGCCCATGGAAGTCTGAAGGGAGCAGGGAATTCTGGGAAATTCCACCTGTTGACTCCGGGAAGTGAAACCTGGGTCTCTGCAAAACCGGTCAACCCTTTTTTTCCCCCCTTTTCTTTTCTTTTTTGACTTTTCAAGACAGGGTCTCTGTCCTGGACTTGCTTTGTAGGTCAGGCTGGCCTCAAACTCAGAGAACTGCCACCTCTGCCTCCGAGTGCTAGAACTAAAAGTGTGCACCATCACACCATGTCTGACTCCTGTCAAGGCTTTTAACCACGGAGCCATCTCTCCAGCCCATAGATCACAGTGATTTCAACACAGAGGTGAAGGAGGCAGCACCCCAGGAAGGGACTATTTGACTGTGTAGAAGGCTACGTGGGCAGGTGTATGCTGTTTCCACTTTCAATGATGGGCTTCTCAGTCCCTGTTTCCAAAGACGCGCCGTCCGCCATGAAAGACTCGAAGGTTCCAGAGGGTTCTAGTCAGTGTTCAGTCACGAACCGCCTAGTCTACCAGGCTGTGTGGTCAGGCCCAGGCCCAGGCCCAGGCCCAAGCCCTGCCTGCCCTGTCGTGGCTCCGCCCCGCCATAGCCCCGCCCCCGTTCGGCCCCTCCCCGGTGGACAGCAGCAGGAAGCGCGCGGGGCTCCTCCGACGCCGCGGTCGCAAAGGTGCGGAGGGGACGCAGGGTGCAGGCCGGGCGCACTGAACTTCCTGCACGGCAGCCAGTCGCTGCCCGGGCCCAGCCCCGGCCCATCCCGGCCATGCAGGCCCGCACTCGCCCCTGCCCGAGCCTCCGGAGCACCGCTCGGGGCTCCGCTGCTCTGGCCTGGGGGGCGGGGCCGGCGGCGCGGCGTCATGCATATGCATGAGCAGCGCGGCGGCGGCTCCATTGTGCCCTCCGAGCGGCGGCGGCGCGATGGCGCGGGCGGCGGCGGCCCGGGGGCGGCAGGCGGCGCCGAGGGCGGGCTGAGCGCATGGAGCGGCGCGGGCCGGGGGCCGCGGCGACGGCCGGGCCGGGCCGGGCGGAGGTGAGCAGCTAGGAGGCGCAGGGGCACCGCAGGCGAGCGCGGGCGGCGGGGCGCGCAGGTGCGGCAGGTGCGGTGGCAGGTGCGGCCCGGTCCCGGAGTCCCGGACGGTTTTGGCTTGGCCTGGCTCTACCGCCCACCTTCGGGTACCTGTCCCCTGTGCCGTGCTATCCGGCTTTCTCACCCCGCCGCTGAGCCTTTGTTGGGGTTGGCCCAGGGGTGCAAGTGGCCTTCGGGGGCCTCCTGAGCCGAGGAGGCTGATGGGCCCTCACCCAAGCCTGTCGTTCCAGCTCAGGAGCGGGGCATGCTCACCTTCCGGAGCACCCCTCGGGTTCCCACTTAGGTGCTCACCATCTGGGTGATTCGGGGGCGGGGGTTGTGGGGTGGGAGCCGTTACTGGCCCGAGGAGGAGCCGCTCTGCCCCTAGGCTGAGGACGCTGACCTGTCAGTCCCTGGCCGGGTTTTTGACAGGAACACCGTTTTCCAAACTGAAGCTCAGGCACGAAAGTGCCCCACTCTCCCTAAATTTTTTGTTTTCCTTGGTACCCTTAACACCACTCCTAGGTGCCCAGTCCCCCCCTTCCCGCCCCCCAAAGTATCCCGTTCCTTCAAGGTATCATTTTCCCAGCACCCAGTGCCTTTCTTACTCCGTCACCTTTCCTCCTTGCTTCCCCTATCCTGCCCTCATCCTCCTAGTGTTCCTTCTCTTAGTAGTTAGAGACAGTCTTTGGGTGATGTCTTTTTTAACTCATTTGTGCAGAAAATTTGATAGGGATGCAAATAGCACATGTGACCTGATCTATGTGAGTAGGATGAACACCACCAAGTCCTGGCAAAGCCAGTACCAAGGGCATCCCTTGGCACTTGAGAATGGTAACTAGGGAGGGAAGCTTAACCTTACTCACCAGAACTGACCTCAAGGCCCTTGATGTGCTCCCAGGGTGTGGAAGCAGGCTGAGGTATAATGGGAATAAGCAGGTAAGAGACAGGCCCAGCATGTTTAGGGAGCATCCTGATTGCTAGGGTTGATCTCTGAGGGCTGATGCTGAGGACTTAAAAGTGCCACATAGCCTAGAGTGGCCTCCAGATTCCCATTTCAAACGTTGGAGATTGAAGTCAGGTTTGGTTGGGCTATTGGCAGATGCTCATTCCTGGAGTCCTTCATGATCAGTTGTCTGTCTGTACACTGAGGCTAGGAAGGGGGTAGTACTGTTGCCTCACACACTGGGCAGGCAGGACCTCTAGCCTTCTGGGCACCTGACTACCCTTCCTTTGATACTAGGGACTCTGTTTCTGTCTGCCATACTTCAAACCTGTCAAATCCTCATCCTCCCCCTGCCATCATGTGATTTTACTGTGTTGCCTTGAACTCGTAGGCTTAAATGATCTTCCTGCCCCTACCTCCTGCGAGGCTAAGACTACATACAGGTTTAGGCCACCTCACCCATTCCTGGAACTGTCATTTCTCTGGAGCCTTTTAGTCCCAGTTTGTTTGTTTGTTTGTTTCTCTCTCTTTTTTTTTTTTTTTTTTTTTTTTTTTTTTTTGGAGACAAGGTTTCTCTGTGTAGCCCTGGCTGTCCTGGAACTCACCTTGTAGACCAGGCTGTCTTGAACTCACAGAGATCCACCTGCTTCTACCTCTGGAGTACAGAGATTAAAGGTGTATGCCACCACTGCCCAACTGATCCCACTTTCTTAAGTTGAAGCCTAACCCTGGAACTTTGGCCGGAGTGAACCCTGTTTTGTGAGCTGTTGAGCAGGGCTGGCCTAGAGTAGGAGTGTTGGCTGAGAGTGGTACCCATTACTGGGTCTTGTTCTTAGCTGCTCAGACAGGAAGAAATGGATGGAGCCAGGAGATTTGGGGTGAATTTGCTCTGGGACACCTGGAAAGCAAGTTTTCTGGAGCTCTGTGCCTGAGGGAAGACATGACTTGACCCCCAGAAAGCAGCCTTGTACTCCAGGATGGACTTGAGGTCCGAGCAGCTCTGTTAGGGAACCTGGTTTCTAGCTGCAGTTGGCACACTGAGAGCCAGGCCTCCTCCCCAGCTCTGCCTTGGAAGTGGGAGGTAGGCCTGTACTCCATAAAATGCCTCCCTGTAATCAGGAGCAGGAGGCCCACCGGATATCAGATCTGGGGGCTTAGGGCCTTCCCTACATGTTGAGACCTACATGTTGAGGTGTGAACTTAGGAGTTCAGTTTAGCAGGAAGTCCTCCCAGCAAAGAGAGGCATGCTGAGGGGGAACTGGAAATGTCTGTGGTCTCTGTCCACAGCAGAGAAGCATTGTGGGTGGAATTCCCCAAGCCCATGTGATGTAGAAGGCCCCTGTGGGTGCCTCCCCCCGCCCCCCCAACACCTGCCCTGCTCTCTTCTCCCTAACTCTGCATTTCCTAGATCAGAGGCTCTCAAACTGTGGTCAGGTGTGTTAAACATGCGAGGCTCAGGACCCGGCCTGTCCTGATGACCCTGGGTGGGGCCAGCAGCCTGTCTCACCAGCTGACTGGAACGCTTTGACATTGAGTGTTGCCGCCTTAGGTGACTTGAAATGAAGCAAGAGCTTACTGGCTGCCTCTCAGCCAGCCTGGTTCCCTCCCTGCTTGGGATAGCAGAATGATCCTGGCCAACCAAAAAGCCCAGTGGTTTTTCTCGCTGGGAAGGGTGTTTGCTACTGGCGATGTGGTTTTGTAATTATGTAGTTAATTTTGTTTTGAGAAAGGGGCTCACTATGTAACCTAGGCAGGCCTTGAACTCATGACCCTTTTGCCTTTGTTTCCCAGTTGCTGTGATTTCTTGTAGGCACAACCACACTAGGCTAGTCTAGAACTCATCATCTAGTCAAAGCTGGCCTTGAACTCCTGATCCTCATGTCTCTACCTCCCCAGTGATAGAGTTATAGGTATGGGCCACATACCCTGGTTTGGCTAAATGTTTTATTGTGAGATAATTGTAGCTATATCCCATTGTAAGAAATATCACAGAAAGATTCCTTGTATCTCTACCCAGTTTCCTCCGAATGGTAACATTTTGCAAAACTGTAGTAAAAACATCACTCTGGGACCAGCACATTGCTACAGTAAGGAGCAGCCTTTCAGTTGTGGATTTATATTCACACCCATCTTCATTCTGCTGAAGTTACAGACACAGAAAGATCATCCTCCCCACCCTTCATTTAATCCCTGGCCACTGTTAACCTGTTTATAGTTTTCATAATTTTGGCATCTGGGCTGTGGGTATCCTGCACTGATGTAAGTATCCTTTCACTGAAGGACACCTGGGCAGCTTCCAATCCATGGCTGTGACAAACATTCATTTATATGTTGGTCTCTAAACATAAGTTGACGTCTCTGAGCTACATGCCCCAGAGTACAGTTGCTGGGTTGTACTGTGGTAGCTACAAGCTCAGATTTATAAGAAATGGCCAGACTTTTCCAGAATGGCTGTCCTTTCATTTTACATTCTCATGGGGAATGCATGTGAGGTCTAGTTTCTCCTTGCCAGCGTTTTATGATGTCACTTTTTATCTTAGTTTTTCTTCTTTAATCTGTTTTCCTGACAAGATGCTAAACACTTTTCCTTGGGTTATTTTACCATTTATGTTTTCTTTGAAGAAGTCTATTCATGTGTTTTGCTGATTTTCTATTTGGATTTTGTTTTAATAATTTAAGCCAGGCAGTTGTGGCATATAACTTCAATCTCAGCACTGTGGAGTCAGATGGATCTTTGTGAATTTGAGCCCAGCTTGGTCTACAGAGCAAGTTCCAGGGCAGCTAGGGCCACACAGAGAAACCCTGTCACAAAAACAATAATACTAATAATCATTTGATAGTATGCTATATATTTTAGGTGCTACCTCTTTTTTTTTTTAAAGATTTTATTTATTCATTTTATATATGACAAGTACACTGTCACTGTCTTCAGACACACCAGAAGAGTGCATCAGATCTCGTTACAGATAGTTGTGAGCCACCATGTGGTTTCTGGGAATTGAACTCAGGACCTCTGGAAGAGCAGTCGGTGCTCTTAACCACTGAGCCATCTCTCCAGCCCTAGGTGCTACCTCTTTTGGAGCAGGTATAAACATTTTTTTCCAGTTTATATCATATCTTATAATCCTTTTAGCAAATCTTTTACAGAAAAGTTTTTAATTTTATTTATGGATCAAATTTAGATCCTTTTCCAGTTTTGTATTTTACATTTTTTTTTAAATCTACTTATTTTATGTATAAGCACACCATAACTGTCTTCAGACACACCGAAGAGGGCATCAGATCTCATTACAGATGGTTGTGAGCCACCATGTGGTTGCTGGGATTTGAACTCAGGACCTCAGGAAGAGCAGTCAGTGCTCTTAACCGCTGAGCCATCTCTCCAGCCCTGTATTTTACATTTAAACCTAGAGCCTGGTTCACTTTGGTATATGGTGTGAATCGGTTGTCGTCATTGTTGCAGCAGTGAGAATCAAACCCAGAACATGACATGTGTAAACGCCAAACAGGTGCTCTGCCATTGAGTTACATCTGTAGATGCTCCCGCCCCATCATATTTTGTGTCTGAAGTGTTTTGTTTATTGATAGAACTCTAGCTGCCCCTGAACTACTTGTTGGAGATGGCCTTTTCCCGCTGAGCATTTGTGTGACTGCTTCCCATGCGTCTCTCTTCCATTAAGTCATGCTTGACTTCGGTTACCTATTTCCTGACATGCACATGGTTGTTCCAGACCCACATGTCAGGTCTTGGGAGCAGTTCTTCCCACCAGATCACCCTCCCAAGACCCAGCAGTAGCAACATAGATGTCAGCCTCTGCTGCCAAGCTGGCACATTGTCTCCAGCTACCTAGGCAGGACTTCTCCTGAGCTAGAATCAAGTCTAGTTGCCTCTGAAGGCTGGGGGACAGATGCCTGTGGATGCAGTTTCTGTGCCCCTGATTAGTTCTCTTCCCTGTTAGCCTGGTGGTGCTGGGTGTGGGAAGGACCCCTTGGAGCCTAAGGCTGCCCAGGCAGGGCCCAGTCACAGTCTCCTTTTCTCTCTTTCGCTCACCTGTTCTGGGGCTTTGTGTATGTAGACGTGCCCTGCAGAGCCTCCAGGTCTGTACTGAGCCTTGAGTGGTCAGCACAAAGAAATGTTTGTTCCAGAGCTGAGTGGGTGCTGGCTTACCCCTCGCTCTCCTAGACAGAGGCTTGTGAGTACTGAGTGGCAAGATGGAAATCACCAGATCTGAGCATGTTTCAAAAGACACATGTGGCAATCACACAGCCCCTACCAAGAGAGGGTTTCAGACAGGAGCACCCAGGCCTTCCCAAGCTTCCCCTGAGAAGTACCCAAGACATGGCTCCTGTGCCATTGTGGTAAGACCAAGCAGAGGTGGGCACGCATGTGGTCCAGGGTATATTAGGACCTGAGCAGATGAGGCACTTAGAAGGGCAGTGAGCGGTAGTCTTCCAGTGCCAGCCACTGGTCTTCCTGCTGTAGCCTCCTGTCCACCAGCCACTGCTTTGGTTTTCTAAGAATGAAGCCCAGTTGGTCCCATCTTGTAGGTGTGCTTTAGCATGCTCTCACTTTGTGGATACCCCATACACACCTGTTGTGCTGTGTGTGTCACCACCATGTTAGGAACTCACAAGTGTCACAGATGGGTCTGTGGGAGTCAAGATACCCACTTGACCCTCAGGCTAGGCAAATCCTGAAAGCTAATAGCCTTCCAAAAGCAATTCTAGTTTAATAACTAATTTGATTTGCATCATAGAATGCTGGAAGACAGAGATGAGAAAAGTAGAGGTCCTTGGTAGCTTGGCATAGCAGGCATACGTATGGCCATATTTGTCTCACACACACACACACACACATACATGCACGCACGCATGCACGCCTGCTCCCCTCAAGTCGCCTGGATCAGCTTGAAGGTCCTGTGGCCTGAAGCCCTTCTGCCACCCTTTTGATAGGAAAGAGCTGCCAGCCAGGGGCTGGGTTGGCGCCTGTGTCCTGTGTCAGCCGAGTCGGTACAGCCGCCCTAAGGCCAAGCTGGTGGATGGACTGCTGTTATACATCTGCTTCCTGACTTTCCCAGCCTCCGCCTCAAAGAACACTTAGGCTCTGCTCCTTCTCAGGTCTCTGGGCTCTCTGGGGTGGGTGCTACCCCTATTGGCTACCCCTCTGACCTTCTCCAGGGCCTGCTGAGGGTCCCTGGCCTTATATGCTGATAGTGTGGGAAAGGGTATGTGGGAAGTATTTGGTATCAGAAAGCCCTTTTCCATGGTTGGTCCAATGGCTTAAGATGACAGGCCCTTGTTGGAGTTGCTTCGCACTGCATTCTGGGATGATATCTGCTAACACTACTGCCCTGGCTTTGCCCATGCTACCATGGGCATCTAAGTTCCTGCCCTCTCCCTCCTGTCCAGCAGCCGGAGCAGCAACTCCCAGATAAATTCCAGCGCATTGGGCCTGTAGGCTGCTCCATCACCAATGAACCCCATGAACCCCATGAAACCTGCCCTGCCCCCTGCACCACACGGGTGAGTGTGGGCTTCTGTGGCCTGCCTCCAACAAGCCCTGGGCCTTCTGACCCTGCCTTACCAGCTGCTCTCTCTCTAGTGATGGTTCATTTGCATATGAGTCTGTGCCTTGGCAACAAAGTGCCACTCAGCCAGCTGGGTCACTGTCCGTGGTCACTACTGTGTGGGGAGTTGGCAACGCAACACAGAGCCAGGTGAGTGTGTCCCGGGCCGTCCTCCCCCAGTTGAGGACCCAGAGCTTTGGTGTGCCTCTGCCATCTTAGGGCTCCAAGAACAAGGGACCAAGAGGACTGCTGAATCACAAGGACGGGGCTTCCTGAGGGTCTCAAGTCACTAGGTGCCTTCCTCCTGTACTGTCATGGGATGTCTGCCCCTGGCTCCATAGTCCCTCCAGTCAGCACTGTAGACAACCACTCCTCCCACCCCAGGCCCTCCCCCTCTTGCTGGGCATCTCTTGAGATCTAGCACTTCAGAGCTGTATCTTGAAGACAGTGGTTTGGCTGGTTCTCTTTGGTGACTCCCACTTCCTTGTAGGTTTTGGGGAACCCCATGGGCCCTGCAGGAAGCCCCCCTGGTGGCTCCATGATGCCTGGTGTGGCAGGTGGCAGCTCTGCCTTGACCTCCCCGCAGTGCCTGGGACAGCAGGCGTTTGCCGAAGGCGGTGCTAGCAAGGGCTACGTACAGCAAGGCGTGTATGGCCGAGGGGGCTACCCTGGGGGATCCAGTTTCACTCCTGGGTAAGCAGGGCCCCTCACCTGGCCAGTGACTTGAAGCCATCAGCCTGGCAGTCCTGCAGAAGGGTTGGATGTTGCCTGCTCCTCCCCCACTGTCCAGTAGCTGCAGTGGAGTTCTATTAAGAGTGGAAGAATGGGCTTCTCCTGAGTGCTGTGTGTCGTCCCAGGGCAAGCCTTTGTAGACAGTAAGGCAGTCCTGTTCACCTACAGGTATGCAGGAGGCCCTGGAGGCCTGGGGCTCCCCACACATGCAGCACGGCCCTCAACTGACTTCACACAAGCAGCAGCTGCAGCTGCCATGGCTGCTGCTGCAGCCACGGCCACAGCCACAGCCACAGCCACTGTGGCTGCCCTGCAAGAGAAGCAGAGCCAGGAGCTAAGCCAATATGGAGCGGTAAGGCTCCCTCAAGCTCCTTCCATGTGGTGGCAATAATGGGCAGGCTTGGTGGGTTTGGCTAGGCAGCAGGTTCTGGGGAGAAGTGTGAACTGTGCTGGGATTTCATGAGGCCAGTGGAAGGGAGAGGACCGTGGCCGCAGCTGAGAGTGGAATCTGACCATTCCTCTGTTTCCTCTTCTCAGATGGGGACTGGGCAATCTTTTAACAGCCAGTTTCTGCAGCATGGAGGTCCTCGAGGGCCCAGTGTACCCCCTGGCATGAACCCTTCAGGCATGGGAGGAATGATGGGCCCCTCAGGCCTTTCCTCCATGGCCATGAATCCTACACGGGCAGCAGGCATGACACCCTTGTATGCAGGACAGCGACTGCCTCAGCATGGCTACCCTGGGCCTCCCCAGGGGCAGCCGCTGCCTCGACAGGGGGTCAAGAGAGCCTACTCAGAGGTGAGTGTCTGGTAGGCTCAGGCTGGATCCTAGATGATATTTCAACTACCTAAACACCCTCCAAGTTATGACGCGGGTGCGTCTGGAGTGAGAGACTGCCTGTGCCTAGCAGGACCACACTTACCGCACTCACATATCTACATGTACATACGTGTGTGCGCACTGCTTCCCTGACACCTCTCTTTCCCTGGGCATCTACTTCTCAGGTGTATCCTGGGCAGCAATATCTGCAAGGAGGCCAGTATGCAGCCAGCACTGCCCAGTATGCTCCTGGCCCCGGGCAGCCCCCTGGCCCTGCCTCCTCCTACGCAGGACACAGACTCCCCCTGCAGCAGGGCATGGCCCAGTCCCTGTCTGCCCCTGGCCCCACAGGACTGCATTACAAGGTAGGATTGGCTCCCATGGGCCAGTGCTGGGCTGAGTGCCACAGCACTCGGGGCCCTTAGACAGCTTAGCCAGGGGATCCTAGTCAGTGCAAGAATAGCTCTCAGGTGACTGGTCTGCTTCTGTGGCCATACATACATACGTACATGTCCATAGTGATCGGTGTAGGGAACAGCAGATAGGCTTCCGAGCCATTCCGACGACCTTTGTGAAACTTGCATTTCATTCCCTCACTCCTCCCCTGCATCCTGACCTCTGTCTAAAGGACAGGCCTTTGCTGGCAGTGCACCCTATCTGGGCGTGTGGAGGATGAGCATGCCTCCCTTGGAGCCTGGGTAGGCAGGATGATGAGGCTGAGGAAGGGAGGCAGGAGCATTGTGCACACTTATCTTTCAGCCCTTCCAACTTGGAAGGCCACTCCTGTTTGGTGGAGTGTTAACTCTTTGCATTATGACATCAGCAATGTTTCCTCTGGGTTATGTGGGTGTAGAGAAAGCACAGATCTGCTACAGGGTCTAGGATTGGACCTAGGGATCAGTGCAGGGTAGGCTAGAGCCCCAAACACACTCAGTTTTCTCTCCCACAGCCCACAGAGCAGTTCAACGGGCAGGGCGCCAGCTTCAACGGGGGCAGCATCAGCTACAGCCAGCCTGGCTTGAGTGGGGTACGGGGCGTGGCAGGGGTGGATGGGCTGGGAGGCTCATAGGGTGGGCACATGGACAGAGGGCATCCAGGCAGGAGGACATATAGGCGCCCTGCCTAGTCCTCCAGGGCTGCCTCCTGCCCACCTCACCTGCGTTCTGTTGGTTTCCACGGGGGCTCCGTGAACAAACTACCCTCCCACCCTGCCATTCTGCTTTGACTGTTTGTGCTCAACCTCTACAGCCTTCCCGCTCCATCCCTGGTTACCCCAGTTCCCCACTGCCGGGGAATCCCACACCACCCATGACGCCTAGCAGCAGTGTTCCCTACATGTCCCCAAGCCAGGAAGTCAAGTCTCCTTTCCTGCCTGACCTCAAGCCAGGCCTCAGCTCCTTGCACCCATCACCCTCTGGTGAGTGTTTATTTTTAGGACAACACCCACCTGAGGTTTCAGTAGCTTGAGTAATCAGGACTCAATAGCGTCTTACAGGGAGCTTGGAAAACCAGGGACAGTTGCTAGACCAAGAAAAGCCCAATGCCCCAGCTTCATAAGAACCAGAAGGGTTAGATGAGATCCTCTCCTCTTTCGCATGGCAGCCCTGTCACAATGTGTCTGTAAACCCAAAATGAATGCTCATCAGCCCAGCCCTACTAGGAACCTTTACTGCAGCGAGACTTCTGTCGGAGAAGCTAGCACCCCACAAGCCTCAGGTGAACAGTAGGGTGGTCCAGCCTGAATGCGCTTTCCAGGTGGAACCGTGTCCTGTGCCTGTTGGGAATGTGATTCAGACAGGACTTGATAGCCAAGACAGGACAGAACGTGCAGACTGCGAGCCCGGGTCTAAGAGGAAACACTAATGAAGCCCCCTTTGTAGGGTTTCTCATCCTCTACAGTTTCTGGCTGGGGTTGAGTTAGGGTTTGCGGCTCTGGCAAGGTACCAGACTCATGGCCAGCATACCTCTGCCCTCAGGAGGCATCCCCTGTGACGAGCTGCGCCTGACCTTCCCAGTTCGGGATGGGGTGGTCCTGGAGCCCTTCCGCCTGCAGCACAACCTGGCTGTGAGCAACCATGTCTTCCAGCTCCGAGACTCTGTGTATAAGACCCTGATGCTGAGGTCAGTCTCACTCCGTCCTGCCCCTGCCTGGGCCGTGGCTGCACAGTGCGGGCTGCCATCGTCTTCTTCCCTCCTAGACCTGACCTAGAGCTGCAGTTCAAGTGCTACCACCACGAGGACCGGCAGATGAACACCAACTGGCCGGCCTCGGTGCAGGTCAGCGTCAATGCCACACCCCTCAGCATCGAGCGTGGAGACAACAAGACCTCACACAAGCCCCTCTACCTGAAGCATGTGTGCCAGCCGGGTCGCAACACCATCCAGATCACCGTCACCGCCTGCTGCTGCGTGAGTGGCCTGTGACGCTGTGGGCAGGGGTCTGGCAGGGGCCAGCTGACACCCCGGATTATCATCTCTCCTGTGGGGTTGGGAGCCTGTGGGTGACGGTCTTTATCCGTGAGAAACAAGATATTGCTTTTCTTTCTACTTTACTTAAGAAAAGGGAAAATGTACCCTCTGTTACATTAAAAAGATTAATGCTTCTGTTAATTGTGTCAAAGAAACCAAGAAAACTCATGGAAGATGTTCCGCCTGCACTGGTCTGGGCCTCACCAGGTTCCAGTGGGCAGGATCCCAAGTAGACCTTGAGCTACCAGGAGCCATGCTGGTTGAGGGGGCATGGAGAGAGGGGGGCTCAGAGCCACATCATGCCAGGAGTTCCAGGAACTTGAGGTGATTGTGTTTTGACAGAAAACTAGCAGTGGTTGAGGAATATCAGAGTGCTCTGTGGAGGCTGAGATAGTGTGGTGACAAAATAGAAAAGCCCTGCCCGTGTGTCAACACTCAGGAGGGCCTGGCCGCCAGGAAGGTGGCTGGCTTGGCTTTCTTCCACACTTCACTCCTCCCTCTGTGCCGGGCACCCCTTCAATTAACTCCTAGACATGTCCTCTGAACCATGCCCACCTCCCTCACTCTTCATGTAACATTCCTTATTTTCTTGCAGTCCCACCTCTTCGTGCTGCAGCTGGTGCACCGTCCGTCTGTCCGCTCTGTGCTGCAGGGCCTCCTCAAGAAGCGCCTCTTGCCAGCTGAGCACTGCATCACCAAGAGTGAGTGCTACTTTCTATTCCTCAGCCTCCTGTGCTGTGCCCAGGCTGAACCCTGCTCTGTGGCCCAGAGGCCATTTCCGCTCAGACTGGTGGTTCTTCCCCAGGGGCACTGGGTACCTCCAGGCTACTCCTGAGAGCCTTTGAGCAGTGACTGGGTCCCTGGTTAGCTCACGGTGCTGGGGACCTTTACTCAAGTGCTTTCCCTGTCAATGTCAGTAAAGCGGAACTTCAGTAGCGGCACCATCCCTGGCACCCCTGGGCCCAATGGAGAGGATGGGGTGGAGCAGACGGCTATCAAGGTGTCCCTGAAGTGCCCCATCACCTTCCGTAGGATCCAGCTCCCAGCTCGTGGTCACGACTGTCGCCACATACAGGTATGTGGTCCCTATAGACATTTGTTGAAATTTGTTGTCCTTAAGATATCTTGAGCTTGTGGAGAAACCAGAAAGGTGCTTCAGTATTTACTGGAATCTAGGTGGAAACTGAGAAAACTGCTTAGTAATATTAAGAAGAAAGAACAGTGGGGGAAGGGCATTTGGAGGGATAACCAGGGAGGGGATAGCATTTGAAATGTAAGCGAATAAAATAAGAACACAGGATCCATGGGAGAGGAATACTTCCAGCATTCACCCAGCCGAGACGCACACTAGTACCGGCAGCTGCAGAGCCTGTAAAAGCTTCAGATAAAGGCACGTTTACCTGCGGTTCACAGACAGACTCAGCCTGGTGTGCATCTGCACCTGGAATCCCAGGTCTCAGGGCCTGGGGCACTAGGATCTTAGGTGGAAAGCCAGTCTGGGATACATAATGACAATCTGTCCCCTTGAGATGGGACCTCAGGTATCCCAGGCTGACCTCAGGCTCACCATGTAGCTGGGATGGACCTGAATTCCTAATCATCTTGCCTCAAGCTCCCACACGCGGAGATGCAGGCAGACACTCAGTTCTCAGCCTCAGCCTCTTTGTCGGGTGCGACACCAGTATCTCAGCTGGCAGAGATAACCTAAAAGACAGACCCACCATAGGGGCCTGGCCTCCTTGCTCACTCCCCAGCCCCTGAGATGCGTTTTGCTCCTTTGAAACATAATCACAGTTTTCCCTACATATGTGCATCTGTCTGTTTGTCTGTTTGGTTGTTTGTTTGTGACATGTAGCTCCAGCTGTCCTGGAATAATCCTTTGTAGACCAGGCTGGCCTCAGGCACAGAGGTCTACCTGCCTCTGCCTCCCTCCCGAACACTGGGATTAAAGGCGTAACACCCAGCTGTCCTGGGTGAAGAGGTTCCTTGTGGATAGTGCTTTGGTTCTGGGGCAACACAGTGCTGGGGAAGGTTGCTTGGGGCATCCCAAGCTGGGTCTGTTAAAGGCAATGCTGTGGTAGAAACCCCATACCTTAACTACCAACCTAAGGAAGTCACACTTTTCTGAAGACTGTCTACCAGCCCTGTCCACTGAGGTGGTGAGAACGGCCTCTCTCCCTGTCTCTGCAGTGCTTTGACCTGGAGTCCTACTTACAGCTTAACTGTGAACGGGGGACCTGGAGGTGTCCGGTGTGCAAGTAAGTCAGCCTGCTTTATGATGAGGGGAGAGCTGCGGCTTCCTCAGAGGGTGGAACACAAAATAGCATCAGGAAGGGCTCCCTAAGCCTGAGCAGACCTCTCAGGGCAGAAAGTGCCTACTAGGTGGCCTTGCACAGCACCTCTCACACTGAACTACCAGAGTGGTTTATCCAGGGTCACCTCACATAGGGGCCGGTCACCTGACACATGCCATGAACAGTTGCACACAGGGGCCCTTACACAGTCACCTCAGAGGTAATAGAGCTGGAGAAGTGATAGGGTCTACACCCCACTAGGCTCGGCTCCCTAAACAGTGTCCTTTGCTTTCTACAGCAAGACGGCATTGCTGGAGGGCCTGGAGGTGGATCAGTATATGCTAGGCATCCTGATTTATATTCAGAAGTAAGTGTCTTCCTCCTGCTACCCCTCATCTGTGGCCACCAGAGGGCAGTCCTGGAGTAAGTGCAGTCTTCGGAGCCTCTTCCAAGGTGAAGCAGCTCCACTCGGCCAGTGCCTGCTGCACATCTGCCAAGTGCCCTGCAGGCTTCTGGGTGCAAGAGTGAGCAGAAGGCCTGGTTGGAAACCTCCTGACAGCTGAGTAGGGCAGCAGGTGCTAGGCGTGTGGCAAATGACCAGTACCCATCTGTCCCTGCTTAGCTCAGACTACGAGGAGATCACCATCGACCCCACATGCAGCTGGAAGCCAGTGCCTGTGAAGCCTGACCTACACATCAAGGAGGAGCCAGATGGGCCAGTGCTGAAGCGCTGCCGTACCGTGAGCCCTGCCCACGTGCTCATGCCCAGTGTGATGGAGATGATTGCGGCCCTGGGCCCTGGCGCTGCCCCCTTTGCCCCATTGCAGCCCCCTTCGGCCCCTACCCCCAGCGACTACCCCAGCCAGGGTGAGTATGGCACACCCAGGCTAGACCTTAGGTGACCCTGGGCAAATGACTCACTCTCTCCAGATCAGCCTCCTTGCCTGTGGCAGTGTCACTGCCACACAGTTACCAGTGCCATGCTGAGGATGCCTGCCCTGTATACCCCATCTCTGGCATGGTGGGGAAGTCATGGTGGACCATGCATGACTGTAGGAATCGGGGTAGCAAGGCTTCCACCTTCTCTGGTTGGAGTAAGGCTTTTCACTGAAATACTTGCATTTGGGGTGTCCCTCACACTTGGTTGTGGTGGGTCACTTTCCATCATTTGAGGTCTTCCTCCTACGACTACCCCGGGTTCGGCCCCCTTGCAGTGATGGGAAGACATGTAGAGTTATTTCCTGTGTGGTCGCATCCCTCTGTGCGGTAGCCACCTCTCCACCTAGCACGTCCACCTACCTGAGCTTTCTGTCTGACTTTCTCTTGTAGGTTCCAACTTCCTGGGGCCTGGAACCTTCCCAGAATCTTTCCCATCTGCTACACCTGCCACCCCAAACCTTGCTGAGTTCACCCAGGGGCCACCCCCCATCTCCTACCAGTCTGACATTCCCAGCAGCCTCCTGACTCCAGACAAGTCTGCTCCTTGCCTCCCAGGCCAGGTTGGTGCTGTGTACAGAGGCCCATGGGTGGAGTCTTCAAGGTGTCCATGAACTGTTTTAACAAGGTCTTTCTCCATCCTCAGATGGCGCCAGCAGGTCACCTGGACCCAGCCCATAACCCTGGACCACCAGGACTGCACACTCCCAACCTCGGGCCCACCCCAGGCACCCAGCTACACCATCCAAACCCTTCCCCTGCATCCAGGCAGCCCCTGGGCCAACCAAACACAGGGCCCATCAGTGAACTGGCTTTCAATCCTGCCACGGGCATGATGGGGCCTCCCAGCATGACTGGGGCAGGGGAGGCCTCAGAACCAGCTCTGGATGTAAGTAATCAGTCCCGTGGTGGTGGGGAAGCCATTGGTCCCTGGGTCTACACACCTGGCTTCATAGAAGGGATGACAGCGAACCTTCAGGAGGGACTGTCACGCAAGGGCAGCTGTTCCACACAGGTTGGATACTTGGAATAGCTACAGGGTACCAGGTACCCGTGTGTGGTTAATGAGTGACCTGCCCTTAGAGGCTGCCTTTGGAGCCTGGGTGTGTGAAGCTCACAGCACTGTCCCCACAGCCCAACTTGAACTAGGCACTTACTCAGTTCTTCATCTTGACAACACAGGCAGTTTGTGAGCAGAGGCATGAGTATGTGTGTTCAATGTCCTTGGACCATAATAGAAACTCTCTGAAGTTCCACATGAGGAAGATGAGGAGCTGGCCAGAGCAAAAAGCCCCAGAGGCATGGGATCTTACCACCTGCTTTGGGCCCTGGGAATTACACTGGGGATCCCTTCTCAGGCCTGTGCATCTCCAGTGCCACCTCATGTTGCACTCACTGGCTCCTGGGGACCATGTCTTGAGCTACTCCTGTAACAACCTTCTATGGGGAGATACAGGCAGCTTCACACAACCAGATGGCTTCAGCATTTGGCAGGGGAAGGGCGGTTTAGCATTCCCACTGGGCCTGAGGCCAGGACAGCATGGCCACTAAACATGAAGGGTCTGAGACCAAAGCCACTAATGTGTTTGCTTTGTCCTCAGCTGCTCCCAGAACTGACCAATCCTGATGAACTACTCTCCTACCTGGGTCCACCTGACCTCCCCACAAACAGCAGTGATGATCTGCTCTCACTCTTTGAGAACAACTGATCCTGTGTTAACCCCTGGCCCGGCCAAGACACACTCAAAGATATCACCACAGCCTTCCCTCCTCACCCAGCCCACAGGCTGCCTGCGGGTCTCCCTGAATCTCCCAATGCACTCGCCCCGAGCTGGGGCCTGCCACTGCCAGCCCCTGATGAACTGGAAGCAGCTCTGTGCTCCAAGGGGCCCCAGGCCAGTGGTCCTCACACCCTTCCTCCATCAAGCTCTGCTTCAGAATGGTTCTGTCTCGTGAGGTGCCCTGCAGGCCCCCACAGCCCCATGTGCACAACCCTCTGCCCCAGACTCATGGCCTTGCACTCGTCCTTCCACCCTGCCTGCTCCTACCCAGCCTGCATCTTGTCCAGCACTGATCCTTCTGTTTCTGCTGCTCCTCAGAAGAGCTGGCTGCTCGGCTGGCTCTGTACCCTTGGTCTGCAGCTCCAGTGGCCTGAGCCTGGCAGCCTCAGAACCTTACAGAGCACCAGCCATTGGGGGCCTGGTGCTCCCACCCAGCTGAATCTGGTTCAGGTGTTCCTCCCGCCACCCTGGGCTTCAGGCGGAGGCTGGGGTGGGAGCAATAAAGCACAACAATGTACATAGTGTAGAAATGCTAACAGCTGGGAAGGGAGGACAGCTGTCTAAGTCAGCGCTCCTCTGTGGACTGGCCTGCGCCCTCCTGTGCTGTCTGCCCCCTGCTGAGCACAGACAGCTCAGGGGGAGGTTCAACTCCTCTAGGGGTGGACATTCAGACTCAGCTCTATGTAAATTCTCCTGTGAGCTGCTCCCCCAAGTTTCTCTTTTCTGTGAAAGTGAAGAATTAGTACAGCTGTGTTTTTTAAACCACCTCATCTCCACCCTGCGGCCCACACCCAGGTGGGGGAGGCCATTGCATCTGCTGGCAAAGCGCCTGGGCCTGCAAGCAGGGTGCTGGCCTGTTGTGTCTGTCTGTGCAATCTATTAAAGGACTCCCTCTTGGTGGGCCTGGCTGAGTCCTTCCTTTGTGCTGAGGGGCTGTGGCCTTCCTGACCTTAGCACCCCAAATAAGAATCTAGATGTTTGGGGTTTCATCCAGAGCTCAGGCTACCCCCCTGAGCCGTGGTAAATAGATTCCTTTGCTCAGGCTACCCTGAGCCGTGGTAAATTTCCTTTGCCCTGGAAATTTCCAAGTTGGCTTCAGCTGCAGAGCTATTTTGTAAATTGTCTCAGGCTTGCCCTGGAGACATTTGCCACCATGTCACCTTCCCTGGGTGTGTCCTAGGGCCAGGAGCCAGCTATCTGTCAAGTGACTGCAGCACTGCCAGGGACCTCAGCAGCAATGGGGTGTGAGCCTGTGCTCACTGCCCCTCTTGGCCTGGGCCCCGCCCAGACAGCATTTCCTGTGCAACAGGAAAGGTGAGAGCCAGAGAGGGGTGAGGGGAATCCTCGGCTGGCAGCCAAAGCGTTCCCTGCCTCCTGGAGGAGGCTGCCGGGGAAGAGGGAGGAGCGGCCTGCAGAGGCTCAGTCGCTGTCTGACATTTGAGAGCGCACCGGTGGCCCTCTCCTTATGCTAAGGAGCCTGTTTCCGGCTTTTCTGTCCTCTTGCTGAGTGGGGGAGGGGACAGAAGTGGAGAAAACAGCAGTGGGCCAGGGCCACAGGAATGTAAGGACACCGCAGCAATACTGGCTGCAGCCAGTGCTGCGGAAGGGGAGGAAGAGCTGGAGAAATTTAGGGTAGGGGGCAGGGTTAGAGCCAGGACGCAGTATAGACTTGGTAACAGGTGCTTGCAATGCTGGGAGAGCCTGGAGACCAGCAGCACCTTAGCCGTTTGTCCCGAATTTCTTTTGGACCTGATAACAGCCATCCAGAAAGGAGATGGATAAGTGGCTGAGGAGTAGCTGCCTGAGTCCCTGAGCATTATCATGAATGAGTGTCAGAAACGGTTGTAGAAACTCAAGGCTAAGGAGTCGCACAGGACTTTTACATGTATTCTAACAAAGCAGGGGCATGGACTTGTTCCCTGTGGAGACCCACTGAGGGCTGCTGGCTTCAGGGCTTCCCACCTCATCGCACTTGCTTTGTCACTATAACCTTATGTATGTGCCAAATATTACATAACTTTAATAAAGTTGGCTAGGCCTGACATACAGAATACATGTTCTCAATGCAACATGCCCCAGGATATAGCATGTCTCAGGCAGTTAGACTGGAACCTGCTGTCTTTGCAGTGGAGGAAATCACATCTGGTTTTAAGGTGGGCTCCCCATGAAGCCCAGGCTAGCCTCATCATCCTGCTGTGCCTGGGTGCTAGAATTACATGTGTACCATCACAATTGATGGGTTAAAAAGTGCAGGCAAGGGCTGGGGAGATGGCTCAGCGGTTAAGAGCCCCCGACTGCTCTTCCAGAGGTCATGAGTTCAATTCCCAGCAACCCCATGGTGGCTCACAACCATCTGTAAAGAGATCCGATGCCCTCTTCTGGCGTACCTGAAGACAGCTACAGTGTACTTATATATAATAAATAAATAAATCTTAAAAAAAAAAAAAAAAAAAAAAGTGCAGGCAAGTGAAGACAGCAAGAGCAGAGCTCTTATAAAGAGGGAGTAGATTGCCAAGCAACCAGAGCTTCCAGGGACTAAGCCACTACCCAAAGACTATACATGGACTGACCCTGGACTCTGACCTCATAGGTAGCAATGAATATCCTAGTAAGAGCACCAGTGGAAGGGGAAGCCCTGGGTCCTGCTAAGACTGAACCCCCAGTGAACTAGACTGTTGGGGGGAGGCGGCAATGGGGGGGGTAGGGAGGGAACACCCATAAGGAAGGGGAGGGGAGGGGATGTTTGCCCGGAAACTGGGAAAGGGAATAACACTCGAAATGTATATAAGAAATATTCAAGTTAATAAAAAAAAAAAATGACAATGACAAAAAAAAAAAAAAAATTTAGCTCAGTGGTAGGCGCTTGCCTAGAAACAAGGCCCTGGGTTCGAGCTCCAAAAAAAAGAAAAAAAAAAAAAAAAAAAAAAAAAAAAAAAAAAAAAAAAGGGGATCTCAGGATCTCACTCAATCTGGCTGTCCAAGAACTCCAGGATGTAGAACAGGCTAGCCTTGAACTCAGAGATCAACCTGCCTCTGCCTCCTGAATGCTTGGATTCGAGGCATGCACCCCCAACCAGCCAATAGCTTACTTTTAAAACGTGGAATTCTTAGGGGTGGAGAGAGAGCTCAGCACTTAAGAGCACTTGGGGGGGTTGGGGATTTAGCTCAGCGGTAGAGCGCTTGCCTAGCAAGCGCAAGGCCCTGGGTTCGATCCCCAGCTCCGAAAAAAAGAAAAGAAAAAAAAAAGAGCACTTGGCTGTTTCTCTAGAGGGCTTGTGTTTGATTCCCAAAATACATAGGGGAGCTCACAACCATTTATAATTCCAGTTCCAGGGATCCATCCAAAGCCCTCCCTCTTTTGGCCTCCTTGGCCACCAGGTATACATGTGGAGTATAGACAAGCAAAACATACAAAGAGGCAGAGGTCATCCTGGTCCACATACAGGACAGCTAGGGAAAGACACAAAGACCCTGTCTCAGTAAGTGGAGCTTTCAAGTCCTTACTAGCTTTATACCTAAAGGTATACCTAAAGAAATATGCCAGGTTCAAAGAGAGCTCAAAGATTAAGGCAGAGAAAGTGGGGGCTGGGGGTTGGTAAGGGAGCTGGAGAGACAGCTAAGGAGTTCAGTGAGCCTACAGCTCTGCATGGGTCCCAAGTTTGGTTCCCAGCACCCACATTAAGTAGTTCACTTGGGTTTATTTGTTTCAGTTTTTTCCGAGACAAGGTTTCTCTGTGTAGCCCTGGCTGTCCTGGAATTTGCTCTGTAGACCAGGCTGGCCTCAAACTCAAGAGCTCTGCCTCCTGAGTGCTGGGATCTAAAGCACGCACAACCACCCAGCTATAACCAGGCATTCACTCCAAGGGCTCCCATGCCACCTTCTGCCTTTTGCAGGCACTGCACACAGGTGCCCGCACACAATGCACATAAACAAATCCTTAAGAAAGTTTCTTGGCCAGCAAATGTAATAAATCTTTAGGTAAACTGACTAGGAAAACAAGTGGGACGTGAGGAGCGACGTGTGTGGCTCAGATACCCCAGGCTCTCTCCCCAGCACCACAGACAGGCAGGAGAGAAGGGAGAGGGAAAAAAGGAAGAAGGGAGAAAGAAAATGCTCATGCCAATCACATGGGAATAAGATGCTAGCAATAGGAATAACTGTTAAGGAATCAGGTGACAAAGTGGACCAATTGCCACGTAGAAACACAGATGACCAAGACCAAGCCTATAGGACCTAAACCCTCAGCAGCCCACAGGAAAGCAGTGGACTTAGTCATCAGAAGCCTTCCCTTGCTTCCAGAAAAGCCCAGTGTCATATGTTGAATTTATGACAAGAAAGAGGGGCCGCTGGGTCTCCTGAGACTTCAGACCCTTACAGAGGAGTGTAATGGTGCTGGGCTTTTCTATGCCCGCCCTTTCTCTGAATGACAAGGAGACCTGGTATATTTATAAGCTTCTGGGCACTGTAGCTCTGCTGATCCTGAGCTATTCTAACCTGACAATGCTGGCCTGGCCTACCTCCCAGCCACCTCTCAGCCACATGGCCTTACCTATCATCTCGGTTTCTCTCTGGCCTTCTTTTTTTTTTTTTTTTTTTGGTTCTTTTTTTGGAGCTGGGGACCCGAACCCATCTCTCTGGCCTTCTTAATTCCTATCTCAATGGCAGCTCCCCTCTTTCTACCTGAGACCCTTTCTCTCTCAAGGCACAGAAAGATCGCCATATCCTCTCAGCTTATGCCCAATTACTGGGTGACCAGCTCTGCACTGACCAATCAGAAGATGGAGAACAATGTCCTACCAACTACTGAGCCAGCAGAGGCTCCATGATACGGCAATACCAAGTCCAGACGGCACCCACATTTCCGGGTACAGAAATCAACATTTAAATGCACAGTGCACAAAAACATTCCCCAACAAGAGGGACCTCTTCAGTGAGCATGGTGGGCTGGACACCTTTCCCATTGCCACCATTCCTCCCAGATGCAGCCCTCTCTGTCCCCAAACTTTCTAGGTCTTCTTGGTTCTAAGAAGTCAAGACTTCAGCACCATGTTTGTTAGAACCATTTCACATTCTGTCTTCCCCTGAACCCTGCTGCTAATTTACCTTTGTCTCAAAGGTTATTGGTCACTTGCCCTGTGGTTTGCTTTTGTTTTAACTGTCATAAAGAACACACAAGGGGCTGGAGAGATGGCTCAGCGGTTAAGAGCACTGGCTACTCTTCCAGAGGTCCTGAGTTCAATTCCCAGCAACCACATGGTGGCTCACGACCATCTGTAATGAGATCTGATGCCCTCTTCTGGTGTGTCTGAAGACAGCTACAGTGTACTCATATATAAAAACAAAAAACAAAACAAATAAATTAAATCTTTAAAAAAATAATAAAGAACACACAGAAGTGATATGCTGTTGAGGTTTGATGGGTGCACTTTGGTGTGCCTGCTGGCCCAGACCGCAGAGGTGCCTGTGACCCCTACATCTGTCCAGCTTTGAACTTTATGTGAGTAAATCTTAGGGTTTCCACCTCTTTGTTAATTGACTTTGTTTTGAGACAGGTTCTCTCTGTGTAACCGTGGCTGTCCTGGAATTCACTCTGTAGACAAAACTGACCTCGAACTCACAGATCCTCTGGCCTCTGCTTCCCAAGTTGCTGGGACTAAAGGTGAAAGGCCTAAGAGAATGAGCCCCCTTCCCCCACCCCTTCCACACCTCACTTCTACCCTGACTGGGCATTCCCCTGCTGAAAGTTTTCATTGCGTATTAGCTCGAACTTTTTGGGGAACAATTTGAGCCAGCTTAGGAAGGGAAGAACCCAAAATAGTATATTCCAAGATCAGCCAGGCCTCAGACACAGCTGGGTGGGGGTGGGGAGGCTCACGTCTCCCTGCAAGCTTTCTCTCAGCCAGCTGCTTCTGTGCAGCTGTGCCTGCCGTGCCTCAGCCCAGTTCTCAGCCACCCCACACAAAGGGCCTAATAATGGCTGTGCCTTCTGTGGCCAGCGATGGCTCCAGTTGGTTCCCATGTGGGCCCACCTACAACTAGGCTGAGGTAGAGAACCGCTTTTCCCAGATTCTAGCCTCCTTTGGCTTCATCTAACCCACAGTCCTGAGGGGAAGCTTCTAGCCCTACAACACATGGGACTGTCTGCAGCCTGGACTCACTCTGTGAAGGGCCTTTACTAGTCCTGATCACAGATGACCAAGTAAATGTAAGGTCAGCTTTTTTTTCTTTTTCTTTTTTCTTTTCTTTACCTCCCACCCCTTTCTTTCTTCCTTCCTTTTTTTTTTTTTTTTTTTTTTTTTTGTTCGTTCTTTTTTTCGGAGCTGGGGACCGAACCCAGGGCCTTGCGCTTGCTAGGTAAGCGCTCTACCACCTTCCTTTCTTTCTTTAGGCCAGGGTCTCACTATGTAGCCCTGGCTCACGGGGAACTTGCTATAAAGACCATGCTGGTGATGAACTCAGAGATTGGTCTCTTTTGCCTCTTGAATGATGAGATGCCACCATGCCCAGCCCCAAAGACTTTATTTTCAAAAGGCGTCACTTTTTTTTTTTTTTTTTTTTTTTCGGAGCTGGGGGCCGAACCCAGGGCCTTGTGCTTGCTGGGCAAGTGCTCTACCACTGAGCTAAATCCCCAACCCCAAAAGGCGCCACTTTTACAAAACTAAAAAAATAAATAAATAAAGTACAGGTACCTATATGACCTTGAGACTTGGCAACAGTCACCATTTCACCTTGTGACTGTGTATCTCAGCTCTTTCAGTGTATCTGTATTTTTGTGCTTTACCTGTTACCAACCTAGGAAAGTTGGTTGCAGATGTCTTTACATACTTTAGAAAGCATCCTAGAAAATACAAATGTTCTCATGTGGGTCGGACAGATGGCTCATCGAGTAAAAGGGCTCGCTCACACCTGACTTTGACCCCAGAATCTGCAGAGAAAGGAGAGAACCAGTCCACAAAGTTGTCCTCTGACCTCTACATGTGTGTTCCATGTGTGTAGCACTTATGCCCCACACATCATACCCACAACTCAAACACCCAACATATTCTTTTACATATTCTTTTAGAAAAGGTTCTCATGTAGTCCTGCTGTCCAGCCTAGGATACTCCCAGATGTGAATATTTGCAAGTTCAGAGGAGGAAGTGTTTGCTAGTCTGCTGTACTAGGATTGGTGACTTATCAGACTCAGCAGGGAGTCTGGGGGGGGTTGCCCTGATCAAATTAACCTTGTGGCCATGTCTACATGGAATTCTCTTAATGCTGGTGTGGGCCCACTGTGGGCTGTACCATCTCTGGGCAATAGGCCTTGAGCTATAGAAGGCTATTTGACCATGGGCCAGTAAGCAGTATCCTCCAGTGATTCCTGCCTAAGCTCCTGCCCTGTTTTTCCTCAATCGTGGATGTGGTGGTTTGAATACACTTGGCCCAGGGAGTGGTAGGAGGTGTGGCCAGGTTGGAGGAAATGTGTCACTGTGTGGGGTGGGCTTTAAGATCCTCATCCTAGTGTCAGGAAGCCAGACTTGTCCTAGCAGCCTTGAGGTGAAGATGTAGAACTCTCAGCTTTCCCTGCACCATGCCTTCCTGGTTGCCGCCATGTTCCCACCTTGATGATAATGGACTGAACCTCTGAACCTGTAAGCCAGCACCAATTAAATGTTCTCCTTACAGAGTTGTTGGGGATTTAGCTCAGTGGTAAAGCGCTTGCCTAGCAAGCACAAGGCCCTGGGTTCAGTCCTCAGCTCCGGGGGGGGGGGGTTGCCTTGGTCATGGTATCTGTTTACAGCAGTAAAACCTAAGACAATGAACTCTTTCCCTCCTTCAAGTTGTTTTTGGTCACAGTGTTTTATCACAGTAACAGAAAGCAAACCAGAAAACCCAGTGTTGAAGACTGGGGCTCAGTGTTCTTGTGCCACTAGCAAGCATACAAGGCTGGGCTTGGACACTGTGGGTGTGTCCAAGGCTGGAGGTTGCATTCCCAGTAGGTATATGGTGATGGCAAATTCTGGTTGTGCCCTGGCTGTGAGGCCTCTAGTCCTTGTTTGTTCTTTAAGCTTATGTCTCTTGTTCTTCCAATGCATCATCAGTTATTAGCAAGCTTTCCAATAAATCGATTTAGCTAGAGTTGGTTCTATTGATTGTAACGGGCAGAGAAACCTCACTTTGAAAATGGACATTTGGCTGGGTGTTGTGATCCATGCCTTTGATCCCAGCACTTGGGAGACAGAGGCAGGCCAGCCTGGTCTACAGAGCGAGTTCTAGGATGGCCAGTGATACACAGGAAAACCCTATTGAGTGTGTGTGTGTGTGGGGGGGGGGAGCGGATATGTGTATTTTAGTACCGGCCATCCCATAATAGTCGGTATGAAATTTGCCTCCTATTAAACCTTGTACATTGGCCACATAACTTTTAGCCATGGTCAGGACAGCTATGCTCTCTGGAAGAAGTGAGGTTCCAGGTCTACCCCAACATTTCTTCTGGAATCAGCTGTGTAGTGTGGATAAATGGGCAGAATCTAGAGGATGCAGGCCTCAGACCCAGGGCAGCTACATCAGGGGTGTTCTCGGAGGACAAGATGCCAAAGAACATCTGTAAGTGCTGTGCTTGGGTGCTGCCCCCTAGGGGACCTAAGCAGCATTGCAAGCTACACAGACAGCACAGACAGCGGCAACCTGCCCTTGGAACAGCCACATCCAGGTAGACGCTCTGCTGTCCCTGTCCTGAAACAGCAGCTGGAGGCAAAGGACTGAGCTAAGGCTTCTGAAGCAGTGCTGTCCATTCCAACCGACCCAATGCTTTGTAAAAGCATTAGAGAGAGCCTATGTCCCAATCACTCCAGAAGAGAGAGCATCTCCTTCCCAGTATGTTATATGCCAGACCCCCAATCCTGAGGTTGGGAGTGAGACCAGTTCCACCTGGAACTTATTTGTTGCAGGAACTCCCAGTGAACGAGCTATGATGCTATGTTGTTGTCCACTAGAAACAGGCTAAGATCCTTTGGGAAGAGGTGGTAGCACTTACCAGTAATCCCAGCTCCCAGAAAGCTCAGAAGGATTACCACGACCTGAAGGCCAGCCTGGGCTACATAGGGAGATCTAATCCAGCCACTATATAGCAAGACCCTGCCCTCCTTCACCCCAAAAAGTAGAGGCTAGAGACTGAAAGGTAGCCCTGTCTGGACAACTGTGTACCGTTTCATCTGGCAAGCTGCTAGTATATGGGGTCAAGTCCATCCAGTGTGCACGGACGGACATCTGGACCAGGCTATGAAATCTAGCTTTCAGTTATTTAAGGTCGACTTCTCTCTGGCTTGCCTTTCTCCCCTCCTCGTGGTAATAGCTGATCTGGAGCAATCAGCGTAGCCCCTGGGAGAATCCCATGACAGTTCTCCCAGGTCCTCTTGCTCTCACAACACATACGCCCTAGTACCTATGCCCTTGGGAAAAGGTTCAAATCCCCTGTTAGAGGCTTTTGTGAGCCTGTGCAGGGTTAGACATGTTGGCCAGTTCCCAGTAGTACTCACTGCTCTGCCTGGCTGGGTGTGGTTCAAGCTCCTCCCTTTCAAAGCTGAGCAAGTACTGAACAACTGAGAATACTCCGACTTCCATAAGCTTTCAAGAGAGAATAGTGAGTATTGCTCAAGACATGGAAAAATCAGAACCCTTATGAATTGGTGGGAGCCTGTTTTGATGTCAGTGGACGGTTTGCCTAGCATGCCTGGAGTCCTGGGTTCTAGTCCCAGCACTGTATAAAC
Source organism: Rattus rattus (assembly GCF_011064425.1). Lineage (NCBI taxonomy): Eukaryota > Metazoa > Chordata > Mammalia > Rodentia > Muridae > Rattus > Rattus rattus. The sequence continues at coordinate 75,339,361 of NC_046164.1, forward strand.
TGGGTATGGTGGTTCATATCTGTAATCCTAGCAAACAGATTTATCCATTTGTGTGGGCGGTACATTTACTTGTGTGTGTTCCCATTTATGTATTTACATTTATTTACTTATGTCTTTACATTTATTTACTTGTGTGTATATGTGTGAGTCTGGGCATATTGTATATAGCTTAAAGAAAACTTCTTTGCGAGTTGGATTTTTTTTTAACTTTTTTAAAAATTTTATTTATTTTATGTATATGAGTACACTGTAGCTGTCTTCAGACACACCAGAAGAGGGCATCGGATCCCATTACAGATGGTTGTGAGCCACCATGTGGTTGCTGGGAATTGAACTCAGGACCTCTGGAAGAGCAGTCAGTGCTCTTAGCTGCTGAGCCAGCTCTCCAGCCTGCAAGGTGGATTTTTAAAAAATATTTAGTGTGTGTGTGCGCGTGCGTGTGTGTGTGTGTGTATGTGTGTGTGTGTATGTGTGTGTGTGTATGTGTGCTCGTGTGTGTGTTTGTGTGTGTGCGTGTGTGCACGTGTGGAGGTCAGAGGACAACTTGTGGGAGACTGCCCTTTCCTTCTACCATGTGGGTCCCAGAGGTTAAACTCGTCATCAGACTTGTCCCCTCTGAAGGTCTCTCACGTGCATCTTGCTTTGAGGCAATGACTCTCTAGTGACTTCTGTCAGTCTCCCATCTCTGATTCCCAACCGTTAGAGTGCCGGGATCACAGATGTGACTCACTTCATCTGGCCTTTCACCCGGTTCCAGGGACTCGGACTGCAAGCCCTCTTACCTGCTAAGCCATCTTGCTGACTCAGTGGGGGGATAGGAGAACACATCAGCAATTATGTGTCTGATAAGAAATTAAACCAGAATATGTGAAGAACTCCTAAAACTCAACTATAACCCAAACAACCAGTTAATTAAAAAATGAAGGCAAGTGCTCTTAGCCATCCCTGTCTCGCCCTTATCCACTAGACTGACTCAGCTTTGCCTAACTGAGCCCCAGGCCTGGGCTCAGACTCCTCCCATAGGCCTGGCTTTTACACAGGTGCTGGGGATCCAAACGCAGGTCCTTAAGTTTGTACTGCAAGCACTTTATGTCTGAGACTGTTTTTCAGAAAAGCAGATCTAGACTCTGTAGTTGAACCGAACGTGCTTTTGGTCTGGTCCATCCAAATAAGGCATGGCCAGACCCACATTCCTGAGGTCCTGTGCCTAAGGCCTTACAGTTTGGAGCCAACTCCCGCAGACGCTATGGTGAAGGATCTCAGCACTGACTTTCCCATTCTCAGACTCTGTCTTTTTTTGAGGAAGGGCCTCACTTACAGCCCAGGCTGTGTGGAACTCAGCCTTCCGGTCTCAGTCTATCTGGGGTGAGATTTACAGGCGTGTGCCACCATGCTGGGAAGCATTTGTTTTGAGAGTACTCCTTAGGCCTCATGAGGAAACGAGAAGACCTTGGGGGATTGGGTGGTGAGAAAAGAAAAATTACAGGTAGACTCTGTAAACCAGGATTATGTTTAAATAGGTTCCTCCTGGAGAAAACACAAGATATATTTGGAAAGTAGGACATTTAAAAAGTATTTCATAATCTTTAAAATGAGGGGGCTGCTTGTGCCCGGTCCCCAGAGTTTAAGAAAACGGAGGCGCTCAAATGGACCTATCAGGAAGCGGTTGCCATTGCACAAAGCCGGTGTGGTTCCTGGATCTTGGCCCAGGGATGCTTGTTCGAGTTTCCGCAGCAAAGGCCGCGCCGCAGGACCCCGCCCGACCTTGAAGGGCCGCTCGACCTTGAGGTCCACGTTTGCCTCAGTTACTCCCTCTGTGCAATGGGAAGATACACAGTATCACTGGGTAAGGCCGGAGGCCCGGATGCGTACCTAAGGACAGCCAGATGGCGTGGCCACCCTCCATAACTGTCCTCCGACTCTTCCCACACGGACAGCGAAGCAACCATCCCTTAGGAGCCCGCGGGCGGGAACCTGCCTCTGCGCGCTACGGCGCACGCGCGCCTCGCTCCCCGCCCCACCCGCGTCTGCGCGCGCCCATAGGCCTGTCGCACCGTCACTCCGTCTGGGAAGCAGTTGTGATTGATCCAGGTCCAGGCGCGCGACTTGGTAGTGGGCGGGACCCGAACTGGGTATAAAAGAAGCCGCGGCGAGGCTCGTGCCGCTTTGCAGACGCCGCTGTCTCTTTTCGCCGCTTGCTGCAGACATGGTCAACCCCACCGTGTTCTTCGACATCACGGCTGATGGCGAGCCCTTGGGTCGCGTCTGCTTCGAGGTCGGGTGGGCAGGGGTGCTCCAGGGAGGGGTCCTGGGAGCGGTGGAGGGGGAGGCTCCCTCGGTCGTGGGCCGACCCTCCGGAGGAGCGAGCGCGGGCGGCGGCGCCATTTCCTGACGAGGGGCCATTTTGGGAGGCCGGCGAGGCGCGGGGAGGCTGGGCGGGCGGCGGACAAAGCCGGGCGGGGCGCGGCCGTTGGGGGGAGGGGGCTGCCCCCGCCCGCCTCGGCCTACCCGCAGGCGCACGTGGCTGCGTCCTGTGGGGCCCTGCGAGGCCGGGCGCACGTGCTCCGCGCCTCTCCCATCTCAGAGCCGTTGGGCCCCGCCCTGTTAAGCTGCGGCGCTGCAGCCCTGCGGGCCTCTTCCCCACCACCTTCCCCGAGCCGCTGCCTTTTAATCGGGGCTGGGCAGGAACTCTGCCTAAGGTCCAAGGACGAAGGTTCGGTGAAGCCGGTACGTGCTCGTTCGTCCGGTTAAATCCAATGGTTCCTACTAAAAATACAGTTTGGTAGCAGACTGGAGTGTAAATTGAGCATTTGGCCATTTGTTCTGAAGCAGCAACATTTGTTTAGGGAGGCCCCAAAATAACCCCGCGTCCCCCACCCCGGAGCGGAAACGAGAAAGGCCTGGCTTTTGCTGGTGCCCAAGGACCGCCTCCTGTCGCAGTGATGGCGCAGCGGGGGAGGCGCTTTGGAACCCCTCCCTATTACCCTCTGTGAAACAGGCATGTTATGACTGGCCACGCTGCAGTTTTGCATTGACCAAGCTGGATTGGGAGTCCAGTGGTTACCTACTTAATTAGTTCTGGAGGTGTTTAGTGGCTGCTTAAAGATCAGTTAGTAATTGAGAGTGTCCTAAGCAATTGTGTTTCTTTTACAAAATTAAATATCCTCGTTAACCTGACTATTAACCCTTAGGCCATAGTGAAATGTTACTTAGTGTCTATCCTGTCTAAATTGTTTCTCTAGAAGCTATCATTGAGTTTGATGCTTTTAACTCCAAAGCTAGATCGCCCATTGCCCACCGACCACAGTGCTGGGTACATAGTAGGTAGGCACCTAAAGAGAGCGCTAGGTTCTAATTAGCCAGCGTGTGTCTGTATTCAGAGCTAACAATTGACAAGTACTCTTGTGGAAACTTGGCCTAAGCTCAGTGCTGGGTAGGAGGTTAGTATCAGGTTAGCCAGAGCTTAATGGGAATGAGACAAGACCTACAGGTCCATCGGTGAGAATATAGGTGGAGCTGCCAAGAAAGGCTTTTAAGTCATACTTGCAATAAAAATGTGGGCTTGGAACGCTGTGAGGAAGGGAGTTTAAAGTGTTCAAATCCTCTATGATTAGGTTAGGAATCACTCACCTGATGCTTAAGGCAGTGTTGACAAGTTGAAGGTGGTAGCATTTTCATTGCTAGTGACTACAGTTTATTTACCTAGTCATGCATTGTATGCAGTGTTTTGAGAATTTTGATTTTGGGTTTCAAAAAAAATTTTGATTTTTGGGGCGGTTGTATACTTAGGAGGAGCCCAAAGTATTTGGAACTAGCTGTGGTATATTTAAAAAGGTCTTAAGAAGTATGTCACTATTTATGACTAGTTACTTATTCTTATTTATTGGTTCTCATGTTTCTCAACCCTGTAGGACCTTAAAGCTCATAGGAGTGATTCTTACTAGGAATTGAAAGTTATTTACCAAAGTAGTGCTCTGAGAATGAATTTATGACTTACAAATCCCTAAAGCAAAGGGCATTTAAGCATGAGACTATTCACTTATATATTAATATATAATATATATTGCTAATTAGCTGCTTTTTTTTGTTACAGCTGTTTGCAGACAAAGTTCCAAAGACAGCAGGTTGGTTTCATCATTTTCTAGATTTAACAAGTTTCATGGGTAAAGCTATTATAAAGAGAAAATATGTGAGTGTACTTCTTTTTTTTGTTGTTTTTAACAGAAAACTTTCGTGCTCTGAGCACTGGGGAGAAAGGATTTGGCTATAAGGGTTCCTCCTTTCACAGAATTATTCCAGGATTCATGTGCCAGGTATGAAATTGAAATTTTTTAGTTCCTTTAATTAAGCCAGAAGGTTACAATTAAACTTGACTTGAGCTAAGTGTAGCATTTATTTCCAGTTGCCTGTTTGTTTTTTTGTTTTTGTTTTTTTGTTTTTGTTTTCTATGTATGAACATAGCAGTACTTGTCAGTTCCTCTGAGCCTGGTGGCTGACCCTTACATTGTACAGGCCCCGGCACAGGTTAAGTTTCTTATCCACTTGCCTCTTCGTCCCATGTGCCGGGATTCCAAATGTGTTTAACATACCAACCGCCCTGTGAAACACCTACATAAGGATCCCAAAACTGAGGACGTGAGTCCTAGGGCACCTGTAAAACATTTGAGTGTGGTGACAACATGCTGTCAACCAGCCTTAGCTAAAGCTTTGAGCCCAGGCTAATGAGATTTGAAACAAAAGGTGGGTGTAAAAAAAAATTGCAGAATAATGTTGATATCCTGTGGCATATGTGTACACACAACAAAATTAGAAATGGCATACTTGCAGACTTTTCAGTTAGATTGTCAGAGTGACATTACTGTCTGATTTCTACAGGGTGGTGACTTCACACGCCATAATGGCACTGGTGGCAAGTCCATCTACGGAGAGAAATTTGAGGATGAGAACTTCATCCTGAAGCATACAGGTCCTGGCATCTTGTCCATGGCAAATGCTGGACCAAACACAAATGGTTCCCAGTTTTTTATCTGCACTGCCAAGACTGAGTGGTAAGAAAAAGTGAATGGATCTGTTGAAAGAGTACAGAGTCCTGATGAGGGACACTTGATGTTTCTTCAGTGTTCCTTTCATTCCATCCCTTAAGATAGTAGAAGTTGACAAGGAATAAGCATGCTGATTGTATCTGTGTTGGGTAACTTTTTATCTTCAGTGCGTGATCTGCTGATATTAGTGATGTTCTTCTACAGGCTGGATGGCAAGCATGTGGTCTTTGGGAAGGTGAAAGAAGGCATGAGCATTGTGGAAGCCATGGAGCGTTTTGGGTCCAGGAATGGCAAGACCAGCAAGAAGATCACCATCTCCGACTGTGGACAACTCTAATTTCTTTGACTTGCGGGCATTTTACCCATCAAACCATTCCTTCTGTAGCTCAGGAGAGCACCCCCACCCCATCTGCTCGCAATACCCTGTAATCTCTGCTCTCACTGAAGTTCTTTGGGTTCCATATTTTCCTCATTCCCCTTCAAAGTCTAGCAGGATTGCAAAGTTAAGTTTATGATTATGAATAAAAACTAAATGAGAAGTGTTTGTCCTTGTTTGTATTGGAGTTGATAGAGGTCTCTAAGCAACTGGTTAGGTTCCTTGGCTAGGACTACAGCACAACTCTAAGGTGTTTGTCTTCTCTAACCCAAGAGGTCTTAACTGCCACTGAGTATTTTGGAGAGGGGGTGGAAGGAAGATCAGGAGATCATTAAGTTTTTGCGGGGACTGCCACAAACCATCAGGATAAACCTCAGATTTGATTCTCCCAGAAGTGGCTAAAGGAGCAAAGTTTGAGTAGAATGGGAGACAGTTTATTGTGTGGTGGTAATGCATGCCTTTAATCCTAGCACCGAGGCAGGGGCAAGCAGATCTCTGACATGGAGGCCAGCCTGGTCAACAAAGCAAATTGCAGGATAGCCAGAGCTACACAGAACTTGGTCTCAAAAAAAAAAAAAAAAAAAAGACACCGTAGCTATCTTCACACCAGAAGAGGGCATCAGATCTCATTACAGATGGATGTGAAACCATGTGGTTGCTGGGAATTGAACCTGAGTTCCATGAGCCATCTCTCCAGCCCCCAAAACAACTAGGGATGCTTGTTCTGTTTGTTTTTTTTTTTTTTTTTCCTTCGGAGCTGGGGTTCGAACCCAGGGCCTTGTGCTTCCTAGGCAAGCGCTCTACCCCTGAGCTAAATCCCCAACCCCAGGGATGCTTGTTCTAATACAATCAGAAACAACTTCCTGAAGATGGAAACAGCCTCAAGCCAGATTGGGTAAAGGGCTTATTTTTCACCTGTAGGAAATACAAAGCATCAGGAGTTTCAGCTATGTGAGTTTCATACCTGCTTAACCTAATTGAGACTTAAATACAACCCAGAGCCTCACAAGGTCAATGTTCTACCTCTGAGCTATGGCCCCAGCCCCTCCAGAGGACTCCCAACCACCAGGTTCCACTCAGAACATTAATTGCCTTAATGTGGGACCCAGCCCCTGAAATTTTTCTCACATCACAAGTCACAATCAAAAGCTGACTCAGTACCGAGACTAGACTCAAATGTGAGGTTAAAGTGTTTGGCAGATCACTCACTAGAAGTGACAAACAGGGTCAGGGGCAGGCTCTCACTTTCTAGCTCAGCCTGGCTTGGAACTCACTAGGTGATACGGGCTGGCCTTAAGCTGGCAGCATCTCTGACAGCCATTCTCCAAAATGCTGGGATTACCAGTGTAAGCCTGGCTTGGAGAGGTTACCATTTATTCTTTCTGTGGAGCATGCAGTCTGAGGGGTAAAAACAACCTTTCACCTGATGGTTTTGACATGTTAAAAATGTTGGCCTGAATCAGTAACTTCCTCTTTGTAATGGCAAAAACCCTTCCTCCTATCGTTGTGACTTAGTATTCCTTCGTCCTTGTGTGTATATATGTTTTTTTAAAATTGGCTTTATTTTGTAAATATAAGTTTAAAAATTTAAGAGGCTGTGACAGGAAGAGTGCTACCAGTATAGCCTGAATTGCAGAGGGAGACCAACCTCAACAAAACAAAGCTGGGATGGATTATGCCTACAGTCTCAACACTCTGGAGGCAGAGGCAAGAGATCACAAATTTGAGGCGAGCCAGGTCTACATAGTAAATTCTAAGCTAGTCAGAACCATCAGGAGACCCTGTCTCAAAACAAATAGCCCAGACCAAATGAGAATCCAGCTATTTAAATGTTGCATAGTTTGTGCCCTAAAATTGTGTTGAAAAAAAATTTTTTTAATTATTACTTACAATTCTGTTTGCAGTATCATACATGACCACCAAACTGCCACTAAGATGTTCACACCTGTTAACTGCAAATTCTAACCCCAGGGAGGATGCTTCTCTGCAAATTTACTTTAGGTCAAGGTCGAGCTAAAGGTACAGGGCTGCACCACCTCGGGTGGGGTCAACCACACAAGGAGCCTTTCCCCAGACCATTTGTGTTGAAATTTAATCCCCATTGTGAAGTACTAAGAGGGCAGAAAAAAAAATACCCGGCTCTGGTTTTAAAGGTATGATTCTTTTGGTCTTCCTTTTTTGTAGTCTTCACTGACCTGGAACTTACTCACTTTGAACCCATAGCCTACCTCTCCTCCCAAGTACTGAGTGCTGGTGTCAAAGGGAGGCACAGCCACTAAGGGTCCAATCTTAAGAGCTGATGAATGTTAAGTAACAAGTTGGTAAGTGGATAAATAGCTGAGTCCTGGGGGCTGTATACCAAGGAGAGAGAACACGAGTCACCTGTACACAAGCATGTTCCTGATTTGTACCCCTTTGATCTTTTGCCAGCAAGGAGGCTACTGCCACTTGTGACCCTTGACCTTGAACCAGAACCCTGAGCTAATAAGCCTGTGTGTAGTCTTCCATACTTTTACAGTGAGTTTACTGTGCCATAGGTTTTGTTTCTTCTGGGATTTTTTTTCCTGTAAGGCCTCCTCTTCTGGTTTTCAAGGATGTGCAGCAAAACACACACCACACACACACCACACACACACACACACACACACACACACACACACACACACACACACACACAAAAAAAACCAAACAAAAAACCCAGCACTTGTTTTTTGACCACAGACCTGTGTCCAGCCCAACAGTAGGCCTAGGCACATCTACCGACTCCAGCATTGGAACCCCTGAATGACACACACTGCTTCTGTAAAGACCATCTTTCAGACAGTTGATGCTTTTCAGACATGCGTATCAGAGGATGATGGTGGGAAGGAGAAAGGGTCACAGAAGCATTCATTCCAGGGGCTGTAAAGATGGCTCAGGCATTTTCACGGGTGTTTGTAAAGTGAACACAGTGATTTGCTTGGCTTTGTAGCGTTTTTGGGTTGAGAGGATAGCATATCACTTTCACAGGTCACCTCAGGCCACTTACAGGGTTTTCTTTTTTTCCCCCAGAGCTGAGGACCGAACCCAGGGCCCTGAGATTGCTAGTCAAGTGCTCTACCACTGAGCTAAATCCCCAACCCCCAGATTTTTCTTTTAAATGTATACTGAATGTACTAGCCTGAGAAGGGCAGAAGAGAACATCAGATCCCTCCCTCATGGAGCTGGAGTTACTCGAAATTGTGAGCCGCCATGTGAGGCCTGGGACCTAACTCTGCTCCTCTATAAAAGCAGCGAGAGCTCTTTACTGCTGAGCCATGTTTCTAGCCCCTGGAATGCTTCTGTGCACCTCTCTCCTCCCCACACCTTTTTGAGGGTGACAGCCAGTGAGAGAGCCAGTCTTTGTAGAGAACAACCCTTGTGCACAGCATATGGCAGAATCTCAATACATGGAATTAAGAGAAAGACACAGGAAGGAAACCATCCCCACCAATGGAGGAACCCAAGCCTGTTCACAGAGGATCCAGCAGAGGAAGAAAATTCATACACAGTCAGCTACAGACACACGAGGCTCCCTATCCTGGGCGAGTAGGCCACTGGCACGGGTTGGAAGCACCAGCGCAGGCTCTGACAAACATTTCAGTGAGAGTCTCCACAATTCACATCAAGAAAGTTGGAACTGGGGGTTGGGGATTTAGCTCAGTGGTAGAGCGCTTGCCTAGGAAGCGCAAGGCCCTGGGTTGGCCCCTAGCTCCGAAAAAAAAGAACCAAAAAAAAAAGAAAGTTGGAACTGGGGGTTGGGGATTTAGCTCAGTGGTAGAGCGCTTGCCTAGCAAGTGCAAGGCCCTGGTTGGTCCCCAGCTCCTAAAAAAAAAAAAAAAAAAAAAAAAGTTGGAACTGGGACACTGACTTTGAGAATGGTCAGAGCTGAGAACATGCTGTGTAGACTGTGAATGCCCTTCTGGGTTCTCCTGAAAATATCCACAACTATGTATCTGTGCTCACAACCCAAGATGGCCTGAAGATAGAGGGAGAGAGAACATGTTGTGACTGAGAAACTGATACCAGTCACTCAAGAGAAATGAGACACTCTGAGTTGGGTTGGGAGAGCAAATATGTGTATTAGAGTAAAGACAGGATCCCAAGGTGATGTTGCTATTCCGTACAATGGATGTGGCTGAGGCACTCCGTGAGCTGTGTCTACGGCCAGGCTTACCTGGGTAGTCTAGTCTCTGTGTGGTTTGCAGTGGGGCTGCTGGGTAATGCAGCCACTGTGCCCAGTTCTGTATAGCACAGTCCACTGGATTCTCCATGAAAGCCAGACATTTTTGGCTCCATACCAAGAATAAAGTCTCAGTCTCTCTGTCTCTAGGAAATATATCTAATAGACAAGCCTCTTCTATAAACTGTTGGCAAAACCTGAGGATAAAACACACACACACACACACACACACACACACACACACACACACACACACACACACACACACACACACACACACACACACACAAAACCACTAAAGCCCGGAACATTTGTTTCTCCACATGACTAGAATAAGAGCTTTGTGATTCTTCTCCCAACATCTTCAGGAAAACCAGAAAACTCTGACGGCATGCCCACAGCCATGGCTGACCCCTTGTATAGTCAAGCTCTTTGCACTAACAGACCCTATATTTGAGGTCAGATTGATCTGGACGTATGAGCTTAGCAATATTTTTGAATCTGACTTTTGTCTGTGAAATGAGGCTGCCTGAGCCTGGAGGGACAGCTCGGCAGTTAAGAGCACTTGTTTTCAAAGTACTGGGTTTGATTCCCGGACCCACAACCATCCAGAACTCCAGTTCTGAGGGATTCTGACCTCCATGGGCAGCAGAGATGTACATGGTGCACAGACATACACACTCATACGCAAAACACTCATACATACAAAATGTAAAAAATAAATCTTAGGAGGCTAGCTGGTTTATTTACGGGATTAAATAGATAAATCCAGCAGGGACTCACTACATAGTTCTCAACTCCTAGAACTCACCCTGTAGACCAGGCTGGCCTCTAATTCAGAGATCAACCTGCCTCTGCCTCCTGAGTGCTAGGATTAAAGTCATGAGCCACCATGCTTGGCTGCTGGTTAGTTTTCAAAGAAAAAGCTGAGGAGCCTTCCCTATCTGTAGAAAAAAAATTCAGGGCTGGGATGTAGCTCAGTGGCAAAAAGCTGAGTCCACTCGCCAGATGAGAAACACTGGAAAACCAAGTCTGAGTCAACAGACAGAGCCTCGTGTGTCTCACCTCAGCCAGGCTGCTCTGCTGTGTGGGACATGGGGCCATCACCTCCACAATCACCACTGTAGCAGTGGGAACTCATGAGAGGATTAGGTCCCCTGAATGCCATGGGCCTCAGTGGCCAGGGCTGGTTATGCTGGCCTTCCTTCTCCCAGTGCTGCCAATGCCCAGGGTAGCCACACAGACTGCTTCACCCCTTTTCACATAGAATATATTTAATTCCATCACGTAAACGAGGACCAACTTTGTCAACAGAAAAGTGACAACCTTCAGACAATGTGACATCAAATCAAGCAGAAGATCCATGGAAAACTCATGCCAACCAAACTATTTTTTTCCTTTTTACTAAAAAGGCTTATTTAATATTTATTATAATGAGGACACCAGACCTCATTACAGATGGTTGTGAGCCACCATGTGGTTGCTGGGAATTGAACTCAGGACCTCTGGAAGAGCAGTCGGGTGCTCTTAACCGTTGAGCCATCTCTCCAGCCCTGTCTATTTTCCTTTTTGAGACCGGGCTTCTGTATATCCCTGACCGTCCTGTAACTCACTCTTGAAGACCAGGCTGGCTCAGAAGACCAACTGCCTCTGCCTCTCAAATGCTGGTACAGAGTATAGATATTTTCCAGGCCAGGGAACCGTCATCTCATTGTCTATATAAAGAAATGTTGTTATATGCAAATGTAGACATTTGAAATTAGAAAGGAATACAAATCAAATGGCCAAAAGCTTTTTTTTATAAAGGTAGGTCCTTGACAGGCCTTGAACTCACGTAGTTCAAGTATAACCCAAGTATTGGGATTACAGGCGTGTACCGTACTGTCTATACTGTCTGGCTGAAGAAGTCTGTCTTATTTTTTTTCCTTTTTGAGATAGGATTTCTCTGTGTAGCTTTGGCTGTCCTGGAATTTGCTCTGTAGGCAGGCTAACATCAAATCCACTGCCTTTGCCTTCCATGTGCTGTGATGAAAGGGGTGTACCACCATCACTGCTAAATAATATTACTTATATTCACAGGACTGCAGGGTGATTCTGTGGGTAAGAGCATTTACTGCTTTTCCAGAGCTGGTTCAGTTCAAGCACTCATATCAGCCAGGCACACACATATACATGTAAATAAGAACATAACTTGAAAAGTTCGTCCATAGTCTACCAGATTCAACGTAGCATATGGTCCAGTAGTCTTCTCAATAGACCGTTAGGGCCTACTAAATGTGACACCCAAACACACCTCCTCTCCTCTAACAGCAAGTAAAGGACAGAGAACAAAACCAGAAATCAAATAAAAGCTGAGCTATGTGAGGTTTCAAGTAAAATGTTACTGTATAATCTAGGTGATAGACTAAAGAATTGGTTATTATAGGCTGGAGAGATGGCTCAGTGGTTCAATTCCCAGCAACCACATGGTGGCTCACAACCATCTGTAGTGAGATCTGGTGCCCTCTTCTGGTGTATCTGAAGACAGCGACAGTGTATTCATATAAATAATAAATAAATAAATCTTTAAAAAAAAAGGGAATTGGTTATTACATGCATTTTTGTTTGAAATACATGTATTGTCTGGAATCTGTCTTAACAGAAGGTTGTTTAAAACACACACACACACACACACACACACACACACACACACACACACACACACACACACACACACACACACAGGCTACAGGCCTCTCTGGCTCCACTGTTTTTCAAGACACTCATCTTGACCTCTCTGGCCTACAGCACTGTCCACTCCTAACCTGGTTCACATCACTCCCTACTGGGCAGTTTCCAAACGCAGTTCACTCTGATAGGTAACTCCAGTTACAGTGCTTTAAAAACAACAAGCTCGGGGTTGGGGATTTAGCTCAGTGGTAGAGCGCTTGCCTAGGAAGCGCAAGGCCCTGGGTTCGGTCCCCAGCTCCGAAAAAAAAAAAAAAAAAAAACAAGCTCGGGCTGGAGAGATGGCTCAGTGGTTAAAGAGCACCCGACTGCTCTTCCAGAGGTCACGAGATCAATTCCCAGCAATAACAGGGGGGCTCACAACCAACCGTAAGGAAATCCGATGATGCCCATGGGGGGCTCTAAGCAAAGGAAAAATAAACAAAAATAAATAAAAAAAAAAAATTAAAAAAAAAAAAAAAAAAACAAAACAAGCTCAGCCAGCAGTGATATCACACGCCTTGGATCTCAACATTCAGGAGGGAGAGGCAGGTGGACCTATGAATTTGAGGCCACTTCTACATTGGGAGTTCCAGGACAGCCAGGAATATATAGAATAGGCCCTGTGACACAAAACAAACCAAAACACACACATCCATGCACATACCAATAACCCTTCCTTCTGTTAAAGCATTTGGTACCTATGTAGTACAGCTAAATTACAGGTCCACAATCTCGTTCAAACCTTAGATGTTAAGGTAGACTGGCGTTTTGTTGTTCTGCTTTTGAGCTGGAGACTGGACTCAGTAAGGACCCTGTACACGCTGCCAGGCAGGAATTCTTCCATCCCCACTTGTCTTGTTTACCTTCAGAAAACAAAACTCTCCTGTAGACGCAGTAGTCAAATCACTACGGAAGTTAGTAGTGAGAAATCCCCAGTTTCCGTGTGTGTGCACGTCAGTGTGCAGGTGTCTATGTGTGGGTACATATGTCAGATTTCAGGGCCTGAGGTCGATCTTGGGTGGTGTTCAAGAGAGTCGTCCATGTTGTTCTTGGACAAGGGTGTCTACTGGGACTTGGGGACTGCACATTAGGCTAGGCTGGCTGATCTCAGGGGTCTCCAGTCTCAGCCTCCCCATACAGGGCGTACATACATTCACCATCAAACCCAGCTTTTCACTGGGGTTCTGAAGATCTAACTCGGGAACTGCTTGATAAAACTTTATGGGCTAAGAAGCTGTGTAGCCAGACCTGCTTTGTAAACTGATAAATAAAAAATTATGCCAGAGCATTCAGATCATCACACACAAAGGTTAACAGGATAGTACTGTTGCCAACTTTGTTTGAGACATGATTTCTCTGTAGCTCTGGCTGGCCTCGAACTTAGAGATCCACCTGCCTCTGCCTCCAGAGTGCTGGGATTAAAGGTGTACACCACCACATCCAGCTGGTTGTCAACTGTTCATCTGGGCACGTCAGTAACAGTAGCTAAAACCTTCAGGGTAAAGGATGATGGGAGCTGGAGTGGGCTGGTGCATCCCAAACCACTACCTTTATTTTCATTTTTGAGACAGGACCATACTGTGCAGCGCAGGCCAGTGTGACATGTGCCTTCATTACCCCGCCCACTGCTGAGATTATACGCATGGACCACCACATCTAGCACTGTCCTGTCTTCTGTTTTTGAAATAGTGTCCTTGTCTGACCTCGAACTCACTGTGTAGACCAGGCTGGCATCAATCACAGAGGTCTGCCTGCGTCTGCCTCTTGAGTGTTGGGATTAAAGGCATTTGCTACTACTCCCAGCCATCAATCTTTTTCTTTCAAATTTTAAACAAAATTTGTTTGCCTGCCATGTGTGTGCAGGTACCCATGGAGGGGTTGGCACTCCTGGAGTACCACAGGTAGTCACAGGCTGCACAATGTGAGTGCTGAGTGTGAAACTTCAAGAGCAGCAAGAGGTTTTTGTTGTTTTGAGACAAGATCTTTCTGTATAGCCCCTGGCTATCTTGAAACTTGGTATGTAGACCAGGCTAGCCTAGAACTCACTAGAGATTTGCCTGCTGGGATCAAAGAAGTATGCTACCACTCCTGGCCACATATATATATTCCTCCTTTCCTCCCTCCCCCTGGTCATATCTTTGGTACGTGGGTGCTATGCCTGCATGTATGTATGCTCGCTAATTGTGTGCCTGTGCCCAAAATGGCCAGAAGCAGGTGTCAGTGCTGAGGGGCTAGAGTTAGTGACCACGAGCTTCCATATGGGTGCTGGGAGTTGAGTCTAGGTCCTCTGGGAGGGCAGCCAGAGCTCTTAACTGCAGAGCCATCTCTCCAGCCCCAGCATCGATCTTAACAGAACAAAACAATACCTTCTAGATCTGACAGTTTAAAATAAGAACATGGGTCCAGAGAGATGGCTCTGCTGGGAAGTGCCTGCTATGCTAGCATGAGGATTTGAGTCTGGGGGCCCAGTACTCATGCAGAAAGTGCAGTATGGGGACTGGTGATGGCTCGGAGGGAAAGCATGCCTTGTAAGTCTAATGCCCTGAGTTTGTTCTAAGAACCCACATGAGGGTAGACAGCACTCACTGAAGGTTATCCTATAACCTGCACACATGTACTGTGGCAGGCATGCACAAACACACTCACATTTTAAAGTACTAAAACAGAAATGCACATTGGTACACATCTGTAGTAACCCATAAAGATGAAGCCAGGCAGATTTCCAGAGTTCCTTAGCTAGCCAGTCTATAGGCAAGTTCCAGGTTCACTGGGATCCTGCCTCAAAGGTAAGAGAAAGTGTGACTGGGAAAGCACCTGATGCTGAACTCTGGCCTCTTCGCACACACACTAGAGTGTATCCAGTAACAAATGCATAGAACTCAGTTTCCTCAAAAATTGAGGATACAAGAAAAATAAATCTATAGGTTTATAGTAACCTATAGTTACCAAACAAGTGAACTTAAGTACTAAGAAAATGTGGGCTAGAAAGATGGCTCTGCGGTTAAGAGCACCAGTGGCTCTTTCAGAGGTCCTGAGTTCAATTCTCAGTACCCTCGTGGCGGCTCACAACTGTCATAACTTGTAGTCTCCTGGGGTCAGATGACCTGTCCTGGTATACAGATAGATGCACATGCAGGTAAACATCCACACACATAACATAAATCTTTTAAAAAAGTACTAAGAAGATGCACAAGGACCAGGAGTTTAAAGAACGCCCTCAGCCCAACAGTGATCTCGGACAGACTGGGCTATACGAGGTCCTATCTCAACCAAAACCAAGACAGAACTTGTTTAGATCTTTTCTATAAAGATTTACTCATTTATTATGTATACAGCATTCTGCCTACATGTATGCCTGCAGACCAGAAGAGGGCATGTGATCCCACTACAGATGGTTGTGAGCCACCATGTGGTTGCTGGGAATTGAACTCAGGACCTCTGGAAGAGCAGCCAGTGCTCTTTAATTCTGAGCCATCTCTCCAGCCCAAACTTGTCTAGATCTTAATTCTAACAAATTGTAAAAAACTTGACTGGTATTTGGTAATAATAAAACTGTCAGCTGTCTTTGACACACCCCTTGTTTAGCAGATGTCGAGTAAGTCTATATAATACACAGATGTGAAGACTGTCAGGGCACTCAGAGCAATCCACCGGTGGGGACACAGTTAAAACTGACCACAAAAACTAAATTTGGAGGACCAGGACACATGGCTTTGTCACGCTAGTGCTATTCTCTTTATTTCTGTGCATTTGTCAGAATTTCCATAATAAAATATTTCTTCAAAAATGAACTGTTTTGGGGTTGGGGATTCAGCTCAGTGGTAGAGCGCTTGCCTAGCAAGCACAAGGCCCTGGGTTCAGTCCCTAGCTCCGGAAAAAAAAAAAAAAAAGAAAAGAAAAATGAACTGTTTTGATACTGTTATGTTATAAAACATCAATTTCTCACAAAGACATTGATGAAAAATAAAATTTTGGCTGTCACATTTACTAGTGAATTAACTTACATCTTGCAGTCACGTAGACATCATCTTTATAAAGTTACTGCAGGTTAGTGGGATCAGTGAGTGACCACAAAGTTAGAATTCCAGGACCAAATCAGAAAAGTCTAATTTAGTAGTATCACTTCGAGGTCAGGGGTGCACTCTGAAGCCAGAAAGACCCAGGTTTGTGTCCTGACTCCACTGTTGTTTCTGCCAGCTCGACTGTCTTCTCAGCAGATCATTAATTCCTGTGGACAATGGGCGCACATGCCCATAAAGTGGGGTAGTAACACTCCTTGATGAGGGCTGGAGAGATGGCTCAGTGGTTAAGAGCACTGACTGCTCTTCCAGAGGTCCTGAGTTCAACTCCCAGCAACCACATGGTGGCTCACAACCATCTGTGAAGAGACCTGGTCCCTTCTTATGGCCTGCAGGCATACATGGAGGCAGAACACTGTATAAATTAATAAATACATATTTCTAAAAATTGATTATATCCGAGATTCAAACAAAAACTATACCAATCAAGATACATTACATCCTAATTTTTGCCTCAAGATAATTCTGAATAACTAATTTGCAACTTAAAATGTCAATGTCTGGGGTTGGGGATTTAGCTCAGTGGTAGAACGCTTGCCTAGGAAGCGCAAGGCCCTGGGTTCGGGCCCCAGCTCCGAAAAAAAAAAACCAAAAAAAAAAAAAAAATGTCAATGTCTGAACAAACAATGTTTTTTCTTTTGAGACAGAGTCTCTTGTAGTCTAGGTTGTCAAAGAACTTGGAGTGTAGGCAAAGATCAGCACCAACTCTGAAGGTCCTGCCCACTCCTCCCAAATGCTGGGGTCGCAAGCAACACGGCCATGCCCAGGTAAAACAAAGTATTTCTAATACATCATGAAGAAATACTGAGACAAATTCCTTTTGTAAAAAATGTTTATCAATTCTATTTTTGTATAAAACACAAGGGAGAGACCTGGCCAATCAACACATGACTGACCACAGGGAAAGGAGTTTATCAAACTTCGAGAGTCTAAAAACATACAAATGTGTCTTCTGTCTACAGCAATTGTCTATGCTTTCCCATACACCGACTGGTACCCTCTGCCCAGTCACACACAGTGAGGACAGCAGGTCAGTGACTCACGTCCTAAGCAGTTTTCTGCTGCCCCTTCTTTCCGATCAGAGACTTGTGGATGTGCGGAATCACACCTACAACACAAGGTGCATGAGTTGTTATTTTTAATAACGTTCTTTAAATCTTAATGCCTTAATGCTAAAGTAAAAAGGCAATTAAACCAAGGACAGAACTTAAATTTAAGACTCTTCCCACTGGGATCCTACTGAACCTATAGGAACAGTAAGCGAGGCTACCTAGAGCCATTGTGTCTGTAAGGTATGTTCAAACAGCTGAGAACTACCAACGCACTCGCACCTTACAGACTCCCAGTACAGAACCAGTTGGCTCCTGCCACGTCTATCGCATTGAGCAATTGCTCAGGACCATGCTATTTCTCTAGCACAGTTCAAAACGTATGGGGAGATATTTTAAACCTTAGGTTTGAAGTATCGCATCATTTAAAGAGTGAGCTAAAATAAAAATAGTGCTACACATGACAAGAGAACAAGTATTTACTCTGATCGCTATGACAAGAAGCAAAGAGGGCCCAGAACTGTAACTCAATTAGTGTTTAGCTGTAGCATTTATGAGGACCTAGGTTCACCCCATCACCACCAACAGAACTGTAGTACACTTAACACTTGTGGAGTTAAAATCCATATGGTTTCTAGTTAACCATTCAAATACAGAGGACCACTGCCCTGAATATTAGTTAGAAATAATCTAGTTAATAATACGTACCGCCCCCGGCTATGGTAGCCTTGATCAGTGAATCCAACTCTTCGTCACCTCGGATTGCAAGCTGTAAGTGACGTGGGGTGATGCGCTTTACTTTGAGATCTTTAGAAGCATTACCTGCCAACTCCAACACCTACAATTCATCCACAGAACAACACGATTAGGGAAATAGTTCTTTCCAAATGTAGGAGAATGACTCTGCTAGTATCTGTACCTAACTCGGGTTTTCTTTATCACTGTATGTGTCCTTGACACTAAAAATCTCCCACTAACTCCCCTCATACGCATTCCCTGCACAAACACAGAGAAAGCGTGCAAAATCTGCTTCTTTAAAAAGTTTGGGTTGGGGATTTAGCTCAGTGGTAGAGCGCTTGCCTAGGAAGCGCAAGGCCCTGGGTTGGGTCCCAGCTCCGAAAAAAAAGAACCAAAAAAAAAAAAAAAAAAAAGTTTCGTTTTGTTTTTTTAAAAAGTCAGGGCCTGGCTAGAGAGATGGCTCAGTGGTTAAGAGCTCTGACTGCCCTTCCAGAGGTCCTGAGTTCAATTCCCAGCAACCACATGGTGGCTCACGACCATCTGTAGTGGGATCCAATGCCCTCTCCTGCTGTGTCTGAAGAGAGCGACAGTGTACTCACATATGTAAAATAAATAAATCTTTAAAAAAAAAAAACAACAGTCAGAGCCATGCTGTGCAACACAGCCCGTCCTTGAACTCAGTGATCTTTCTCTCTCAGCCTCCTGGGTGCTAAGATTAAAGATATGTGCCCACCATTATGCCTGGTACACAAAAATAAAAGGACTAGCCAAGAGTCTAAGTGTGAACATTTAGAAGTCATATATTCTGATTTATTAATGCAGTCCATTTTTGCTACTACATAGATACTTAGTTAGCTTGTTTTCCTTAACAGTTGGAACTTCTTTAACATTGAGAAAGACAAAACAAACAGAAGTTCCTTTGGAGAAGGAAGGGGCTGTGCATTGCAGGTGGGCTGAGAACTTCTGGTCCTCCAGGTCCCAGCTCCCAAGTTTAGGGACTATCATTGTGTGCTATCACACCGACCTGCATAGAAATCTCTTCAAATGTGAGCCCTACAGAGCTAAAAGCAGTAAGCTAGAGGCCTTTTATTCTGCAGTAGAAATTTTCTTTTCTTTTTTCTTTTGTTTTCCCAGGCTGGCCTTGAATTTGCTATGTAGCCCAGGATGACACGGAACTTCTTCCTAACCATTCCGGTCTCCATCTCCAAGAGCAAGAATTACAGGTGTCCACCACCACTCCAAATTCACGTGGTAGCTGGGACTGAACGTAGGTGGGGCTTCGTGTATGCTAGGTCAGTACTCTCCCAAGCAAGCTGTACCCTACTCATTTTTCAAGAAATTTCCACGTTCTAGTCAGCCACAACAGTGCCTGCTGTTTTGTTTTAGACACAGGGTCGCTCTTTGGAGCTGGGATGGCATTCCTCCTGCTTTAGTCTCTGTACTCTTAGGATTACAGTTTCCTAGTCTAGCAAACACTGAATTTGTCATGTGTCTTTATATGTGTCAGTTCTATTGGCACTGTCACATGTTTTATAGAAACAACAAAAATAACTCTACAGAGAATGCTCATTTAAGCAGAACACAATGTCATACATCTGAATCAAGAACTGGGAGAGCTTCCAAACCTCCCAGTCCCTTACCTTGGTCTAGCTGGTGTAAGGTGAGCCAACCATACCTGATGCCACCCTACAACAAGTGTGCTCTGAAAGCTCTCCAAAGACTTTAGTGGAAGCCAAGACTGACAAATGATCCCTCTAACATACACTTTTGGGTTAGCGTTTGCCATTTTACCTCTACTAAATAACAAAACTCCATTTTTTTTTTTTGTTTTGTTTTTCTTTTTCAGACACGGTTTCTCCATGTAGCCCTAGCCGTCCTAGAAGTCAATCTGTAGACTACTAGGCTGGTCTCCAGCTCAGAGATCCATCTCTCTCCAAGTGCTGGGATTAAAGGTGTGAGCTACCATTACCAGGTCAAAACTTCAAATTTAAATACCTCGATCACATTGACTTTAAAACAAACAAAAAAACAGGGCTGGAGAGATGGCTCAGTGGTTAAGAGCACTGACTGCTCTCCCAGAGGTCCTGAGTTCAAATCCCAGCAACCACATGGTGGCTTGCAACCATCTATAATGGGATCTGATGCCCTCTTGTGGTGTGTCTGAAGACAGCTACAGTGTACTTACATAAAATAAATAAATAAATCTTTAAAAAAAACCCAAAAAACAAAAAACAAACAAACAAAACCCCAACTATTTGTGGAGTACCTGAGTTTTTTATGGACTGGTGGAAAGACATAAACACAAGCGTAAAACCAAATCCCTTCTGCAATCCAGAAGTCATGGCTTATTCTCAGTGTTGATAGGTGTAAGACATGATACCATGAGGTTGGGTCTAAGAATAAAAGGTGATGATACTTTGAAAGAATAAAACTAAAAACGCAGGCCCTCACACAGCTATCTTGTATCTATCTTTACTGAGCTGTATTTAAAGGAAGTCTAATGCTACTCTAAAAGCTTTAGCCCACCGCAAGCGAAACAACATGTCATCTCGGTCACCTGGGGACTGACTGAGACAGAACTACAACGCTAACGCTGGCCGGGGCAGCCTACAAGACTGCCTCAAAGAAACAAAGGATGGTCCCACCTTTGGCAAGGTGGCTCAGTAGTTACGAGCACTGGCTGCTCTTCCAGAGGGTCCTGGTTCAATTTCCAGAACCCATATGTGGATCATTAACTATCCTTAGCTCCAGAACAAAGTATCTGACAGTCTCTTCTGGTTTCTGTAGGCACTGAATGCAAATTGTACTGACATACAAGAGGCTAAAACACAACAAAAAAAAACCCTCAAAAGACTTGAGATGTAGATCTGTGTGGATGGTTCTCTAATTCATAAGGTTTTGAGTTCAATCCCAAGTACCACAAAGAAAATGTGACTGAAAACAAGAGCGTAGAAAGGGCTCAAATGGGGCCATAGCACTAGTGAATGAGACTGCAGGGAATGAAAATCTGGGAAAGGGTCAAAGAAAGCGTATCAACTGGCATCAAAATGCTCCCATAAAACCTTTGGTTTGTAACGTTGCAAAGCTCAAACTCCCCATAAGCAGCAAAATGGACTGAAGGCAAGGATAGCTGATGTACCCTGCACCCGCACTGTTCTGCTTTGTCCCCATCACATCTTCCCCAACTAAGAGTCTTCTCTGCCTGCCTGCCTGCCTGCCTGCCTGCCTGCCTGCCTGCCTGCCTGCCTGCCTGGCTGTCTCTACTACCTGATTGACTTGCTTGCTACTCAACTACTGCCCTGGTTTGGAATGTAGCTATCAACACTTCATGCCTTTTTACTCATTTTCCACAGGAGGGAGAAAGAAAGTGGTGGGATAGGACCCGCATATATTAAGAAGTCTTGCCAGCCAGTCAGTGGTAGCACATCGCTTTAATCCCAGCAGTCAGGAGGCAAAGGCAGAGGCAAGTGGATCTCTGAGTTGGAGGCCAGCCTGGTCTACAGGTCAGGTTCTAAGACAGTCAGGGCTACACAGAGACCTTGTCTTGAAAAAGAAAAGAAAAGAAAAAGTAACTCAGCTAAGTGAAATGTGAAGCTAATTTGTAACCACGAGAGGACTGCTACCTTTTCTGCCTGTTTTTTTTTTTTCTTTTTCTTTTTTTCTTTTTCTTTTTTTTTCTTTTTTCTTTTTTTCAGAGCCGGGGACCGAACCCAGGGCCTTGTGCTTCCTAGGCAAGCGCTCTACCACTGAGCTAAATCCCCAACCCCCTCTTCTGCCTGTTATATCAGAATGTACTTGATTTTTACAGTCTGTCTGTTTATTGTTTTTGGAACTGGGTCTCTCTAGATAGCCCAGGATGGCCTCAAACTCATGATCTGATCTCAGCCACCCGAGTGCTAAGACTACAAGCATGTGCCACCCATGCCTGGCAATATCATTCCAGTTATAACTCTGCAATCTAAGAAGCCGTGCTGTACCCAGGATTTTGGGGTATTTTTTGTTTTTTGTTTTCTTGAGAAAGGGTCTCATGTACCCTAGGGTGGCTTTGAATTCACTATGTAGCCCAAATGACTTGAGCTACTGATCTTCCTACCTCACCTTAGAAGTGTTGGGATTAGGGGTTGGGGATTTAGCTCAGTGGTAAAGCGCTTGCCTAGCAAGCGCAAGGCCCTGGGTTCAGTCCCCAGCTCCAAAGGAAAAAAAAAAAAAAAAAAGTGTTGGGATTACACTATCCCCAGTCTACGTGGGATTGGGAAATAAACCCAGGGCTTTATGCACGCTAAGCAAGGGGCCTGGAACATGACCACCTGATGAACATATACCTCACAACTTAATTAGAACAATACTTATTTATCATATTACTTAAAAATATCGTTTGCTGGCCCACATTTAAATGTAAACAAACAAAAAACCCCAAATAAACAAAAACCAACTACACCAAGACTCTTTAAAATGATGAAGATGGTATGGACTTCCAATTAGCCAGAGTCACCTTGTCTCTACCAAACCAAATCAACAAACAGAAACTCTCCAAAGTAAGCAGAACACAGAGCAAATTCCAAGCCAGCATAAGCTGTCGTCTCAAAAAAGCAAAGAGAAAGAAAAGAAGGAGCAGCCAGTGTGGAGGTCTATTTCTGCAATCCCAGCACTGGGGAGGACGATCTGAAGTTCAAGGTCGTCCTCTGGTATGATGGAGTCTGGTATGATGGACTGCATAATACGAGGATCAAAATGAATAAAAGTGGCCAGAGGGTGGTGGTGCGCACCTTTAATCCCAGCACTGGGGAGGTAGAGGCCAGTCCAGGCTACAGAGTAAGTTCTAGAACGGCCAGGGCTACACAGAGACCCTGTCTCAATAAAGCAAAAGAAACAAAAACAAAAGTACATCAGTCTCTTTAGAAGTGCTCTCTTTCCATGGCAGTCTAAGCCACTGAGTTTAGAGCAACCTTTTGGACCCCCGGACAGGAAGTTCTCCACAAACCTCAGCTGTGAGGTACTCCAGAATTGCAGCACTGTACACAGCAGCAGTGGCGCCCACCCGTCCATGGCTTGTGGTGCGAGTCTTCAAGTGTCTGTGGATGCGGCCCACAGGAAACTGAAAAAGAGATGTCTTGTTGGGAAGTGCTGCAGAGTTTTAACATTATAGAGTTGAATGTAACTAAAGGGTTAGCCAAATCACAGGCCAAATTTACTCGGCAATCATCAATTCTAGGGCCTATACATGCTGTAATCGGCCCCATATTAGAATTTTTGGACAACAGAGTTTCACTGTGAAATCACAATTACACCATGCTGTTACCAACTGCATGTTCAACACGGCCTAGTAATCACAACCGTACCCAGTGAATTCTTCCACCTAAAGCCACGTGGCTGAGCCTCCACTGTTCTCTGACCCTAACTATTCTTTCCTCAATTCCAAAAGTTAAGGAAAATCAATCCATGCCTTCATTGTGATGCTTTCCTTCTAAGAAAGCAATTTCTACTTCTAGAGTAATCTAATCCTCCTGACGTCCTTGTACTGCCCAGTTTGTTTAGTTTTGGGGGTCGGCAACATAGCCCAGGGCCTTGCACACGCTGATCAGCTCGGCTACAGAGCTACCTCGTAAGCCACTCTCCCGGCCACTTCACTGCCTCATTACTTCAGAAACTCCAATCGCTTCCCTCTGGCAGTGCTCTAGGTACCTCTCTCCTGTCTTTTAAAGGCAAAACTCACTAACAAATCTTGTTTATTCTATGTTTTTATTTTTTTGTCTGTTTTTTATTTCTCATCGGTTGTCCTGGATTTCACTCTATAGACCAGGCTGGTGTCCAACTAGAGATCTGCTTGTCTCTGCCTCTGCTGAAATTAGAGGCATGTGCCGCCACTGTCTGGCTTATGTGTATTTATTTACTAGTCTAAAATAGGGCTGATCTCAAGGCTGGCTTCGAAGCCTCATCTTTGTGCCATAGCATCTGTAGCACTGGTTTATAGCTATGCGCTATAATATAATGCCTAGCTACCTGCAATTCAGTTTTCTGTTATCACTTCCCCAGTCCAACTTGGCTTCTGACAAACACTGTTTTTGATGTCCATATTTTAGTTATGAAATTTAACAGTCACTTGTAGATGTCATTCTCAAGGGGGAAAGAGCACCTCCAGAATTAGTTATAATTTTCTTAAGAGTACAATCAATGCTTTACTCCTGGTTTTGCTTTTTTAGTAAGATATGCTGTTTCCTACATTACAAGACCCCAAACCACCTCTCCTAGGTTTTGGAGACTACAAAGAAATTTATTTTAAATTCATCCACCCATCCATCCATTCATTCATGTGCATAGATACACAACCTGTGAGCTTAGCTCCTGCAGAGGCCGATGGGTCCCCTAAAGCTAGAGTACAGCTATAACTCGCACACAGGTGCTGGAAATCCAGGATCTTCTGGAAGAATAGCCATTTCTCTCCACAGCGGAGTCTCTTCTCTGCCCTACCACAAGGGCTTTAACTCAGAGTCATGCTAGCTGGCTGGTGACAGAGCACTTTTAATCTCAGTAGTCAGGAGGCAGAGGCAGAGGCAGAGGCAGAGGCAGAGGCAGATCTCTGAGTTCAAGGCCAACCTGGTCTACAATGCAAGTTCCAGCACAGACAGAGTTACACAGAGGAAAGAAACCCTTCTTGAAACAAACAACAAAGAAGCAAACAGACAAAGACCGGGTTTTGCTAAGTTCACAGGCTGCCCTGGACCTTGACTGTGTTGCCTGGGACTCCCGAGGCCTGTGCTGTGCTGTGCTTTGGTCACACACACAAGTCTACATCCCTGTTACAGCAGACTGGTGGCCTGTAACTGGGGTCTAGCACTGGGGGGGGGGGGGCGCATTAGGATCCAAGCTTGAGGACAGCCTGGGTCGCGAGGCCCTGTCTATAAACACTGGCCCTCAAAAAATAAATAAATAAATAAATAAATAAATAAATAAATAAGGTATTTTGAAAGGGATTGTTAATGTTCTTATATCTCTTACTAATTCTCTTAGATTAAAAACTCATCCACTGGGGTTGGGGATTTAGCTCAGCGGTAGAGCGCTTGCCTAGGAAGCGCAAGGCCCTGGGTTCGGTCCCCAGCTCCGAAAAAAAAAAAAAAAAAAAAAAAAACTCATCCACTGTGTACTAATTTTACATAAGCAAACTCAAACTGGTTAATTCTGTGTAGCATCACCTTTAGAAAGCTGGAGGCCTTTCCACTTGCAGATATTTTAACATGCGTTCAGTGAGCTTCTCAGTAATCAGCATTCTTAGTGCACATGTGCTACAGTTGCTAGCTGGGTGTGGCGCATCTCTGAAGTTCTAAGTCTTAGAGAAACTTGAAGGAGGGAGCAGGAGCTTCCCTTCAATTCTATGCCTCCATCACCTGCTGCTGCTACTCCTGTTTTGCAGAGCCAGGGACTAAACCTCCGTGAGGGTCTCATGCATGTTGGGTGTGCTTTACAGCTATGTGAGATCCCTGTCTCCGTCTTCTCCTTGGACCTTGCTATGCAGTATGTATGGGCTGACCTCCACCTTGCAGAGCTCTTCCTGCCTCTGTTTCCTGAGTGCTGAGAGTATAGGCCTGAACTAAACGTCAGACTTGCTTTCTACTTTTTGAGACGGAGTAGCTAAGCTGCCCAGGCTAGTCTTGAACACACTATGTAGGCCATGTTGGCCTTTAATTTGTGACCCTATTGCCTCAGCCTCTTACCACTCCCTCAGTTACATGATTTAAAAACAAACAAACAAACAAACAAAAAACCCACAAGGCCAGGCTCATTTAATTTTTTACATTGTATGTATATGGGTATTTTGCCTATATGTATGTCTACATACCACTTGAATGCCTGATACCCTGGAATCAGAGTCACACACAAAGTTGTAGCTGCCATTTGGGTGCCAAGACTTAAACCCATGCCCTCGGGGTTGGGGATTTAGCTCAGTGGTAGGCGCTTGCCTAATAAGCGCAAGGCCCTGTTTCCCCAGCTCTGAAAAAAAAAAAAAAAAAAAAAAAACCCA
This sequence comes from Rattus rattus, assembly GCF_011064425.1. Taxonomy (NCBI): domain Eukaryota; kingdom Metazoa; phylum Chordata; class Mammalia; order Rodentia; family Muridae; genus Rattus; species Rattus rattus. The sequence continues at coordinate 75,365,572 of NC_046164.1, forward strand.
TGCCCTCTGGAAGAAACATCAATGCTCTTAACAGCTGAGTTATCTCTCCAGACTCTACATGAATCGTTTATGTTTTGCTCTGTTTTTGTTTTTTTTTTTTTTTGTTTGTTTGTTTGTTTGTTTCTTGAGACAAGGTTTAGCCCTTGCTGTTCTCAAATTTGTTCTATAGACCAGGCTGGCTTTGAGCTCAGAGATCTGCCTGCCTCTGCTTCCCGCCCACCAAGTGTGAGAATTAAAGGCATGGCCACCTCAGTCAAGCTCCAGGACGGATCCGTCGATGTGAATGTGTGTTCAGGGAGGACGGAGAGGGCACTGAATCCCCAAGAGCTGCAGCTACAGTCTGCTAAGAGAGAACCACACTGCAGGGCAGCGGCGGAGGTAGTGGTGGTGCCGGGACAGCAGTGGTGTTGGCTGGAGCATGCCTTTAATTCTAATACTCAGGAGGCAGAAGTGGAGGGATCTCTGAGTTTGAAGCTAGCCTGGTTTTTTACTCAAGTTCTAGGACAGCCAAGGCTACACAGAGAAACTGGCTTGAAAACTGCCCCCACCCGAAAAAAAAAAAAAAAAAAAGAGCAAGGGGGATGGCCACCTGAGTGTGGGGAACCCTTCTAGTCATCTAGAAGAGCGAGCTATGAGTGCTCTAACTGCTGAGCCATCTCTCTATGCCCCCACTTATTTGTGTCAGTCAGAATCTGCAGAAGTTGAAGCTCCTTCCATCACCGGGGCCCTGGGTACTACGTCATTTGGAGAGAAAGCTTTTACACGCTAGTTCCTCTCAACAGCCCTTCTTTTCCTTCTTGTTTATTTTTTTTTTTTTCTTTTTTTCGGAGCTGGGGACCGAACCCAGGGCCTTGCGCTTGCTAGGCAAGCGCTCTACCACTGAGCTAAATCCCCAACCCCTTCTTGTTTATTTCTTAATCCAAGACAACAATCTCCACTTGACACAGTGTAAGTAAATACACTTGAAATAAATTCTGAGAATTTAAATAGTGCCCTACTGTATCTAATATCTGCTTTTACACTAAGCCCCAGACTACGGACAAGGACTCAGTGGTTCAGAGCACAGAGTGCCCTCGCAGAGGACCTGGGTTTGTGTTCCACCTCATACACGGCAGCTCATGATACTTCCTTGGGTGCATCTGCACATAGTGTATATACACGTAGGCAAACACTCATACACATAAAATTAAAGCAAAAAAGAAAAAAAGAACGTAACTTCCTATCTCTTTTCCCTTCAAGTCACATGGATAATGTCATCCACTTACTGAAATTTTCCCACTGCCATAAGAAACCTGGCTTTGCTGTGGTGGTGGTGCATACCTGAGGCAGGAGGCTAACATGGGCTCAAAGGGAAGCACTGTGCAAACACACACACACACACACACACACACACACACACACACACACACACTCTCTCTCTTTATGTGTGTGGACACGCTTGTCATAACACACACATGATGGTCAGAGGATAACTTGTTGGAGCTGGTTCCCCCTTTCCACTCTCTGTATCTTGATAATTGAACTCAGGTCAGATCATCTGGCTCGATGGCAAGTGTTCTTCCCATGGAGCAATGCTAACTTCCCGTGTAAAGTGTTTCATGGGGCTGGAGGAATGGTTCATGGTTAAGAGGACTTGATGCTCTTGCAGAGGACCTGGGTCCAGTTCCAGGATATCTGACCCCCTCCTCTGGCCATGTATGTACATGCTGCACAGACATGCATGCAGGGCAAAAGTCCACATACATAAAATAAAAATAAGGAAATCTTTATAAAACCTGTCTCAAAAGAAGAAAAAAAAAGGAAAGAAAAGATTTTTTAATTTTACATGTTTTGCCTACATTTATATCTGTTCACCAAAGAGAAAGAGGTCAGAAGAGTGTGTCAAACCCCTGGAAATAGAGCTACAGACAGTTGTGAGCTGCCGTGTGGGTGCTGGGAATCAAACCCAGGTCCTCTAGCAGAACAGCAAGTGTTCTTAACCACTGAGCCAACTCTCCAGCCCCTTTTAAATATTCCTTCTGTGTAGGGAATAATTTAATTTTTACTCACCTGGAAACTCTTGAGTCTGTAGGTTAAAGCTGTAATAACTCACACATAAGAAATTTGAAAATACTTAGGAGTCTAGAGCACACTTCTCAGTGTACAATGGAGGCCACTTGAGAAATATTCAGAGAACAGTATAACAACCCAAGATTAGACTTTTTGTAGCCTATCCTGAAAGTCAATGAACCACTGTCAACAGTCTTGAAGGAAGACCAGAGCACACTCACTTCAGGTCATAAGAATGAAGAATATAGTTACCATTTTGAAAGAACAAGTAGGGGTTGGGGATTTGGCTCAGTGGTAGAGCGCTTGCCTAGCAAGCACAAGGCCCTGGGTTCGGTCCTCAGCCCCCCCCCCCCAAAAAAAAAGAAAGAACAAGTATTTCTAAAAAGATTTAAAGGATTTGTGTGTGAGATTTGTCAAATTCATCTGGAGCAGATATTATAAGTGGTTGCAACCCTTCCGATATGGTGCTGGGAACCCAACCCAGGTGTTCTACAAGAGCAGTACACACTTTTTAAATCTTTGTGTGTGTGTGTGGGGGGGGATGTTGAGACAGGGTTTCTCTGTGTAGCCCTGGCTGTTCTGGAACTTGTTCTGTGGACCAAGGCTGGCCTTGAATTCACAGAGATCTGCCTGCCTCTGCTTCCCAAGTAGTGTACCACCACTGCCAGGCTACAAGAGCAGTACATATTCTTGGATGCTAATTCAGCATTTGAGGCCAAGAACAGACACTAATAGGGGAAAAAACAATTACCAAATTCGGGGTTGGGGATTTAGCTCAGTGGTAGAGCGCTTGCCTAGCAAGCGCAAGGCCCTGGGTTCGGGCTCCAGCTCTGAAAAAAGAGGAAAAAAAAAAAAGAAAGAAAAAAAAATCACCAAATTCATTAAGACATCCTGTACAGGGCTGGAGAGATGGCTCAGCGGTTAAGAGCACGGAGTGCTCTTCCAGAGGTCCTGAGTTCAAATCCCTGCAACCACATGATGGCTCACAGCCATCTGTAATGGGATCTGATGCCTTCCTCTGGTGTGTCTGAGGACAGCTACAGTGTACTTATATACAATAAATAAAATAAATCTTATCAAAAATAAAAGAAAACAAAACATCCTGTTCACTTCTAAAATACATATTAATGGCTTTTACCAGTTAAATTTTAACCGGTTATTCTCAAACTCAAGGTCTGTCAGAATAAACGGCATTTCTATAATTAATGAACCATCTCTGGGTCACAAATTACAAAGCTAAAGAAAATGATGGGGCTGGAGAGATGGCTCAGAGGTTAAGAGCACTGACTGCTTTTCCAGAGGTCCTGAGTTCAATTCCCAGCAACCACATGGTGGCTCACGACCATCTGTAATGAGGTCTGGTGTACAGGCTTACATGCAGGCAGGATATTCTATACATGATAAATAATCTTTTTTAGAAAAGAAAGGAAGAAAGCAAATGATGATGTGTGACAGGGTGGGGTCATGTGTTACCTGGAGCCCAGCTCTCTGTGAGCGAGACACTGCCTTAGCCTTGGCCTTCCCGCTGTCTTTTCCAGCTTTGCCTCCAGCCTGGATGAAAACAATTTGGAGTTGAAAATGTTACCTCAAAGAACTGTCATGAAACAAATTCTAGCTTTACTTTGGGTAAAAATATCTAGTAAAAGATCAAAAACCTAAGATATCTAAGTCATCTCCTGACTCACTGTAAGTACATATATTTTCTTTTATTAACATTAAAACTCAAACATTAAACACTTATTCAAAATTTAGGTTATCTATAAATGTAGACATATCTTGCAAATTTCTGACTTGTCATGTAAGTTGGGTCTTTTTAAGATTTATTTATTTCGGGGCTGGAGAGATGGCTCAGAGGTTAAGAGCACTAACTGCTCTACCAGAGGTCCTGAGTTCAATTCCCAGCAACCACATGGTGGCTCACAACCATCTGTAATGGGATCCAATGCCCTTTTTTGTGTCTGAAGACAGCTACAGTGTACTCATATAAATAAAAAAATAAATCTTTAAAAAAAAAGATTTATTTATTTCATGTATATAAGTACACAAAGTTTGTCTTCAAAGAGGGCATCAGATCCCATTACAAATGGTTGTGAGGCACCATGTGGTTGCTGGGATTTGAACTCAGGACCTCTGGAAGAGCGGTCAGTGCTGTTAACCAGTGAGCCATCTCTCCAGCCTCATAAGTTGGTTTTTTGAAACAGGGTTTCTCTGTGTAGCTCTGGCTGTCCTCAAACTCACTCTGTAGACCAGGCTGGCCTTGAACTCAGAGATATGCCCACCTCTGCCTCCTGAGTGCTGGGATTCAATGTGAGTATCATCATGACCTGCCTAACATTTAACTTTTTATAAAGTCATCATAACACTTCCCAGAAATTTGAGAATTTGGCTCTCCTGAGAGGAAAGACAAGCACATCATCAAAAAATTAGGTTTACCAAAATCAATACTAGAAAAAGTGAATTATGTGCCTCAGGACCCAGAAACTCCATTTCTAGCGACTATCCCCATATCTAGTTAGTATCCTCTGCTGGGTAGTTGTACAGCTGTGTTCACAATGGTGTTGCTTACAACAGCCCCAGAAACATGATCAGTACATGTAATAAACTGAACGGAAGCCTTGCTTTCTAAATGTTAGCACTCTTTAGGTGGTGAGACAGAAATGAAAGATGTTGATGTTGGTCACTGGAGTATGTCTTTATAGAGTATATTATCCTTGGTGGCTTCCTGGTCAGTCATGAAGTAAACACACTCTTGCTACAATAATGCTTTGCCCAAGAATATGAGGCCAAATGAGAACAGACTGAATCATCTGACACTATAGCCAAAGCCATTCTTTTTCTTTTTTTTTTTAAACAAATGTTCCAAGTTATTTTTGGTTTTTTTTGTTGTTTTTTTTTTAAATTCATTTATTACATATGAGTACACTGTAGCTGTCTTCAGATACAACAGAAGAGGGCATCGGATCTCTTTACAGATGGTTGTGAGCCACCATGTGGTTGCTGGGAATTGAACTCAGGACCTCTGGAAGAGTAGTCGGGTGCTCTTAACCGCTGAGCCATCTCTCCAGCCCGCCATTCTTTTTCTTAACCTTTCTGTCAAGTACTTGGCCATGGTGATGAGAAAATTAAGTAACAGAGAAATTTGGTACCAGGAGTGGGGTTGTTGCCATGACCAAACTTGATTTGTGGCTCTTAGATTTGTGGAACTGATTGACAGGAAGAACGTGAAAGAGTTTGGAGATGTGGGCTATAGAAGCCCTGGAATAATATAAGTAGAACTGAACCAACAATTTTGGTAGGGGCTCAAAAGAATAGACCACATTTAGAAATACAAACAAAACAAAGATGATACAGGGATTCAGTTGGGAACAAAGATTCTATTGGAAAACACAGTAAGGTATTACATACCATAAACATACTCAATGTCCTATTCCTATTATAACTGTTTACATTTTATATATGTCCTGAAACTTTATGGGAAGCGGAATTTAAAGGTGTCACATTTGTGAATTTAGGGAGGGAATTTCAGGATTGCATATCACCCAGGCTTTGGGGTATTGCTGTTTTTTGCTACTATGAACAAAGATCAGGACCAAAAAGCTCAACAATTTTTTAAATAAAAATTTTAAAAATATTAATTTTTATCCTTTTATGTGCGTGTTATGCTTGCATTATGTCTGTGTACCATGTGTATGCCTGGCATCTACAGACATCAGAAGAGAGCCGTGGATTCTTCACTCTGGTTGTGAACTGCCATGTGAGTACTGGGAATTGAACCTGGATCCTGTGAATAGAAGTGCTCTTAACTATCGAGCTACCTGTCCAATTAAATGGGATTATAAAAACCACCACTGTTGGCTACAAAAAGAAATGAGTTAAATTGTTGGCAAGGAGAATGTGCTTGATTAAGAGACATTAAAGATAGGCCAACACTCATGTGGGTGGCACAGCCTGTGTTCCTACCATTCTAGAATGTAAGACAGGACTTTTATGAGTAAGGGCCAGCCTGGGCTGTACAGTTAAGTTAGGCCCCTGTGATGGTGGTGGTGGGGGAGGCGGGGAGCACAACATGTTAAATGACTACTTGCAATAGACTGATTCTGGATACCTTTTTAAAATACACCAACAAAAGCAAACCTTACAAAAACAAACAATAAATTGCTACTTAACCTAACATCCCAAACCAAATATGATTCTTTTAACTTTACATTTAAAACAGTTGATGACTGAGAAATAGAAACAGAAAATGGAGAAGGCTCAGCCCATGAAAGTGACTGGCACTAACCTAACCATCTCAGCTCCACCCCTGAGACTCATGGGTGGAAAAACAGAACAGACTCTGGCAAGCTGTCCTCCAACCTCCATAAGTCCACCCATACACATGCATGATAAATACATACTTACAATAGCGAAACAATACAAGATTTCTTATCCTAAAAATTGTGTTAGACTGGGCTAAGCTTCTTGGTTAAAAAAAAAAAAAATTTATACAAGGGAAAAGGACACTGAACTATACTGTCACTCCTAAAAAACCTGAAAACCTGGATCTCTTGCTATTGTTCTAATAGATACACTTTTACTTATCAATTTTAAACATCTTTACCAAGGACAACCAATGCATGAAGGATTTTTATTTTTACATTAATGTTTATGTACTTTTAAATGAATATTAAAAACCTATCACTAGAATTTTTGAGAAAGAAAAAACAAGGATCATGAAAACTACTGCTTGAACAAATTAACTTACAAAGAAATAACCTATGGTGCTTGTTAGAGCACTTTCCCATAATCACCTTAGAACAACTACACACAACACAACTTTTCTAGTTCAAAGTTTGAGGATTTTACTGTCCAAACTTGGAGACTTTCCATTAGCCAATCTGTTTATAGTTGATCTATTAAATGTCTCATACATCATTACCAACATGAGACACACTATTATTATCTGCAGTATGAGAAATGATAGCCTGGGGTTGATTTTTAACTTTTAAGCAATAAGCACCCGTTGCAAGTACCTGCCTTATGGAAATGTAGATAAAACTCAAAGTAATAAAACTGATGTTACAAAGGATTTACTATTAGATTTACTCAGGAGACATCGGCACAGGAAAAATTAGCTAAAAGAGAACTGCCCAAATCCTCCAAAGATAAGTAGTATGCTAACCAGGCCAGTTAAACTAAATAAGTGAAATTTAGGATGCTAGGAGTTAACGGTTCACCAGGATGGACCACTCAGTTAGACTCCATTCCCATGACAAAGGAGACAGAACTGTCTGTGTGAGCAGCAGTTAGGCCCAGATTGCCATACCAAAAGACAAACCCAATGGGCAGCTTGTAATTCTGCAAGGTGGGTAGTAACTTCGAAAAAGAACAGTGGCATACTAAAAAATACTCCTGGCTGTATTATTAATTGTGTAAATCGATTCACCCAAGTGGCCAGACTTGCAATCTCCTGTCTCTGCTTAAATTGCTTGAAGTGTAACCTGGGACCCGAAAAGAGATATCAGGAGAAGACTGCCTGTGGAATGCGCACACCGAAAATGTACATAAATTAGTAAGATCTTCAGTCGGAAGCAGGCTCTTGCTTAGGTCTCAGCCCACCCAGACAAGCGTCATTTAAGAGCTTTTCCTTAACTAATCTCTAAGTGCGTGGAGAGATCCTCATTGGGAAGGCATATTATTTCTATAACAGTAAAAGCATATTTCAAACAGGATACCGACACGAACATAATTCCAAAATGAGAGCGTCATTCCCCTTAACAATCTTGATGAAACACATTGATCTCTGTTGCTTGTAGCACTTTCTCCTTCCCTTGAATTTCAGAAAGGGGCTGAAGTTTTGTTCACTTTCTTTCTTTAGAAGCCGCTTTCAACTAGATCTAAACTACCGAATACAAAGACACTAAGATGAAGCCAGGAAAAGAAACTTCTATTGCAAAGAATAACCGGCAAACCGCGGACGGACCGAGCGGTTCTGGTGGCTAGGATCAGAACTCCTCCGATCCTCAGTAGGGGCATTACGTAACCCCTGAGCCGAAGACAGGGAACTCGCACAGCAGCAGCCGGACCTCCTCCGTGCAGCGCAGAACCCGCCTCCCTGCTTCTGCCTCCCGCGTCCGGTGCGGCCCCCCCAGGCGGAGTCCGGAACAGCGGGCACTCCCGCTCGGCCGCGCGACACCGCCCACTCCCGGCTCCTCAAGTGGAGGCGCCGTCCGGGGTTTCCGCGCGCCCACTCCACGCGCGACCCCGCACTCACCATGATCTCGGCCGCGCGACGCCCACTGCAGCCCCGCGCCGCCGCCGCTGCTCTCGCAGTCGGACCGCCGCAGCTAGAGCCGGACAATGCCCGGGGCCCGCCTCGCGTCGCCGCAACCAATAGCCGCCCACGTTGTTCGTTTGAACCTCGGCGGCGGGCCAATTGTACGCCTCCTTCTAGCCATAACTCCGCCCTCCTGGTGCCGCCTCCCTAACGGCTGTTTGTTTTTTTGCACACGGCCCCCGGAGGCGGGGCCTCCGACCCCAACTTTGACATGGTCTCCGCCTCTCTCCTTGCGCGGAGTTCTGATGAACAGAAGAACGAACCAATGAGAGAGGAGGAAAGCCAATGAAAACATTGCGGACCTCACCGAAGGCGGGAGGCTGGGAACAACAGTTCAGTGAACCAATGGACTGGAGAGGTTCGGCACAGCTGTGCCTTTCCCGCCCATTTAAGAACTTGCCAGGCCTTCTTTGCTTTGTTTTTCTTCAATTGCTAAGAGTTTAAGGGAAACAAGCTAGCAGAGCAAAGGTCTAGAGTGGAATTACCTTCGTGCGGAAGCTACTGTGAAAATTTAGGATTAGGAATATGTGTAAATCGTAGTCGACACGTAGTAAAATCGTCTAGCTACTAAAATCGCCGACCGGTTCACACAACCTTTAAAGGCTTTATTATTTTTGTGATCATCATTGAACCGGGAAGATTTGGGAGAATTAAGTCCACTTCTCAGTTGGAGAAGCGAACTTAGGCGAACGTAGTCATTTGTATACGACCCATCAGAAGTCTTAGACTTTGTTCTGGTTCCAGCTTTAAACGTTTTATTCTTTTCCCAGTGGGAAGCATAGACTGATTCTAGGAGTTGTGAACAAAATCGTTTTCTGCTTTTTTTTTTTTTTTTCTGTTTTGAGACTTTGTTCTTGTGGTAGGACTTCCCCAAGCCAATGTTTTAGAAATTTACCTCCAGATAGACAATATCTGTCTCAAATTTGAATTGTGTTTCTTTTGACAGGAACTATTGCTCTGAAATCAACTTCCATCAGAAGACGTAACCTAGAGGAATTGAGTCTTTACGAAAAAATAATTCGAATTCTAGACGAGGAAGGGATGAGCTTCTAAATGAATTTGGGAAAGCCCAAATGAAGATATATAGACAAGCACTTTGGGGCACACGTCTTTGATCTTAGCACTTCGGAGGCAGAGACAGATGAATCTCTGCATTCCAGGATAGCCTGGTTTTCTACAAAGCAAGTTCCAGGACAGCCAGGACTACACAGAGAAACCCTTTCTCGAAAACAAACAAACAAACAAACAAAAAGATATGGGCAAGTGTGAGTGGAGGAGGGAACAAGGAAATGAATGGAACAATGTGTTCAAGTTTGGAATTAGATCACTAGGCAATAATACTCTGATTTCTACTCCTTTGGGTTCCATACGGTAATTAAATAATACTGGTCTACCAGGGACTAGTCTTACCAGTGTACCAACCTTCATTATAGTTCTAATAAGACAGAAACCAAATCATCAGCCCAATGTTGAAGGTCCTACATTTTCTGACCCCTGCTCGCCTTTTCTTTTATCATTTCCCCCTAACACCCTAAAATCCACCCTCCCTTTGTGCACCTTTTTGCCTTACAACAATCCTCTGCCCTCCTCCCTTAAGCATCTTTTAAGAGTAAACACAGCCAGGTATCGTGGGACACACCTGTAATAACCACAAAGGCTGAGGTGAATTTCACAAGTTCAAGGCCAGCCTGGGCTACAAATAAAGACTTTGTCTCCAGGAAAAAGGAAAAAGCTTACTGCAGACATTTTTCAGGACATCTTCCATTGACATCCCGGTTTGAGATAAGCGCCCTTCTGTTTGCCTATAGAACACATTTTATACTGTAAAGGTTTCCCCGGTGTATAGAATTCCTTCTTAGGTTAATTTTTGCCTCATGTTCTAGAAATATTAGTTGACAAATTAAAAAAAAATAACTTTTTAAAACACCAAGACAGTGTCACCTATGGAAAGACCTGACTGGACCCAGACTCTTATTGGTTTTTTTTTTTTTAAGATTTATTTATTTATTGTATATAAGTACACTGTAGCTGTCTTCAGACACACCAGAAGAGGGCATCAGATCTCATTACAGATGGTTGTGAGCCACCATGTGGTTGCTGGGAATCAAACTCAGGACCTCTGGAAGAGCAGTCAGTGCTCTTAACCGCTGAGCCATCTCTCCAGCCCCAGACTCTTACTGTTAACAAAGCTGAAAACAGAACTACCTATTCTAAAAGGTGTGTGTGTGTGTGTGTGTGTGTGTGTGTGTGTGTGGAGGTCAGATGAAGGTGTTAGGTGTATTCCTAGCTCTTTTTGCACTTCCCTCCCCTGAACAGGATCTCTCACTAAACCTAACGCTACTGATTTTGGCCAGGCTGGCTAGCCAGCAAACTCCCAGGACTCATCTACAAATGTATCCAATTCCAGGGTTACAGGCATGTGTGAACATTGTTATAGTTCTTGGCTTCCTTACTGAAATCCTTGGCCCTAAAGACTTGCCTCCCTGAGCTCTCCAGATGCAACAGGCTTGCAGTTTCAGTTCTGTGGGCTCCTGACAGCCATTTCTACCCTTTTCAGGCTCGGTTCTCTGCCCTCTCTCCTCTGTCCTTCCTGCCCTGACCACTCTGAGCTGTTTGGCTGCCTCTTCAGCTGACAAGCAGCTGTCAGCCTTGGTCCTTGTTTAGAGTCAAGGCCTCTCCCTGCTGCACTGCTCTGCTCCCCGCCCCCCCTTAAGGTCTTTCAAGCTGTAGCTCAGGCTGGCCAGGAGCTCACTGTATCGCCCTACTTGACCGCAAAGTTATAGAAATCATACAAACTGTGGGAGGAAAATTAGTAAGGTAAACATCAAAACTATCACTTTATTGAAGCGACTGGCAAGGAAATCTTAAGACTCATACACAAATGCAAGAGAATTAGAATAGCCAGAATTATCTTGAGAAAGGGGCCAAGAGGACATACCCATCTTAATGCCAAAGTAGACTGTAAAGCTATACTAAAGTAATGAAGACGGAGTGTGTCTAACAAAATAACAATGAGGCTAGGTGCAGAGCATGGAAAGAACCCAGAAAGGAACCCACACGTTTAATGTCGGCTGATAATTTGACAGGAGTGACAATACAATTCAACAGGGGAGAAAGTGGTCTTCAACAGGCAATACCTAAACCTCTAAATAAAATGTGCTTTCTCTTTCCTTTCTTCCCAGATCCCCAGCACCCACGCGAGGGCTCAGCCATCTCCAGTTCCTGGGACATTCTCTTCTGGTCTCCACAGACACTGCGTGTACACAGTGCACATACATACATGCAGGCAAAATATTCATGCACATATGAAATGTCTATGCTACATTATGAATCTATGAAATATATAATTATACAATACATTATGAATATGAAATATATGTGATATAAATTTATTTGTGAGCTTCAGGCTAACTCTTAAGGGCAATGGGATAAATTTTGGTATATCTACATTGTGGACCATTAAACAACTTATAAAAAGTGACTACACAGTGACTGGGGAGATGGCTTTGCAAGCATGATGTCCTGGGTTTAGATCCTGGTACTCATATAAAAAGTCAGACCTAGGGGTTGGGGATTTAGCTCAGCGGTAGACTAGCGAGCGCAAGGCCCTGGGTTCAGTCCCCAGCTACGAAAAAAAAAAAAAAAAAAAAACCAAAAAAAAAAAAAAAAAAGTCAGACCTAGAAACACATGCATATCTGTAATTTAAACACTGGGAAGCAGAGGCAGAAAGATTCCAGGACATCCCCGGTTTGTCAGCCTGACCATTGGGTGAGTTTCAGGCTCAGTGGCAGACCCTTGACTAAAATCTAAAGTAGATATACACACACAAATATAAATGTAACAATAATAAGACCATAGATTTGAGAATAAGGGGATGCAGTACCTGGGAGGGGTTGGAGGGAGGAAGTCAGTTCTACAGGAAAAAAAGAGAGCAAGAGACTAAGACACCTAACGTCAACCTCTGAGTTCCACTCGTGTGCACACACATGCACACACATGTACACACACACACACACACTCAGCAAATATGCTCAGATTGCTTATACTCTATAAATCTGCATTTAATGGGAAAGGAGACCAGGTTTCAGAATAATATACATAGTATAAGTGTGTGTGTTGAGATGTAAATGCATTTCTTTCTTTTTAAGGTTTATTTATTTTATTTATATGAGTACACTGTAGCTGTCCTCAGACACACCAAAAAAAGGGCATCAGATCTCATTACAGATGGTTGTGAGCCACCATGTGGTTGCTGGGATTTGAACTCAGGACCTCTGGAAGAGTGATCAGTGCTCTTAACCTCTGAGCAACCTCTGAGCCATCCCTCCAGCCCAGTAAATGCATTTCTTAAAGTGGCAGTTTTTCTCTATCTCCAGCTAGTTCCCAAATAAATGAGGCTGAGACTATAAGATTTATCTAATTAGCTTTACTACACAATAACTGGGCAGTTAAAAATCAATTCTAACCCTCTAATCTAGCTACCTCCCAGCCAAAACACTAAGATGCCTGCATTTTTGTACTGGCCTTCTGGGCTTCAGGTGCTTTTACATGATGTCTCTCCAGACTCCTCTGGTGAATTCTTCCCTCTCCTCTTTCCCCCCCTCTTTCCTCCCTCTTTCACCTCCTCTTCCTTCCCCCAGACTGGCAGAAGCCCAGCCCTACTCTCTTCTTTGCCTAGCCATTGGCCAATCATCTTTTATTGGTAAGTCAGAAAATGAATGGGAAGTAAAGTTTACTCAAACTTGAAGCAGGAGATAGTTAGAATAAGCACTACAGTGCCATGTCTGGATTCCAAACAGATACGAAGGCAGGGAAATCAGCATTTGAATAACACAAGGATAGTCATTATACAGTGTGCAAAACCATTATGCCTGCACTGAGACCACAACACACTTCTGTGGCCGAGGTTGGACTTCACAATCCTACTGTATGTTCCGGAGGGTTGTGATTAAATGTGTGAGTAATATCATGCTTCTCTTTTTTCATTTTAATTAAGCACATAGAATCCAGATGGTACAGGTCAACACATGAGAAAGGCTTGCAGACTCTACATCACGCTTCTGACTGATCACTTTGGAGTAAGGGGGTGAGAATAAAAATGTCTTCTGCCAGGCAGTGGTGGTGTATTCTCTTAATTCTAGCACTCAGGAAGCAGAGGCAGGCATCAGGGCTAGCCTGGTGTACAGAGTATGCAAGACTGCATGACAGAGAAACCCTGTCTCAAAACAAAACAAAACAAAACATAACAAAAAAACCAAAACAAGGGCTGGAGAGATGGCTCAGTGGTTAAGAGCACTGACTGCTCTTCCAGAGGTCCTGAGTTCAATTCCCAGCAACCACATGGTGGCTCACAACCATCTGTAATGGGATCTGTAATGAGACACACCCTCTTCTCATGTGTCTGACAGCTCCAGTGTGCTTATATAAATAAATAATTAATAAAAAAAACCAAAACAAAACAGAATGTTTTCTTACTCTGCTCTAGGTCCTTGACTGAATATTTTACAATAAGTGTATTTATGTGGGGGTTGGGGATTTAGCTCAGTGGTAGAGCGCTTGCCTAGCAAAAAATCACTGGAACAATATATTTGACAAAGGCTGCATAACAGGGTGTCTTATTTTGTTGTTGCTGCTGCTGTTGCTGTGATAAAGAAAACACCATGAAAAAAAAAAAGCAACTTAAGCTGGAGCGATGGCTCAATGGTTAAGAGCACTGACTGCTCTTCCAGAGGTCCTGAGTTCAAATCCCAGCAACCACACCATGAACAACCAACCATCTGCAATGAGACCAGCCCTTTTCTGTTGTGTCTGAAGACAGTTACAGTGTATTTATATATAATAAATAAACATTTTTTTAAAGACACTTAAGGGGGAAAGGAATTGTTTTGGTTCACAGTTTGAGGTTACAGTTTCTCTTAGTTACTTTTCAACTGCTGACAGTGGAGGTGCACACCTTTAATCCCAGCACTCAGGAGGCAGAGGCAGGCAGGTCTCTGAGTTCCAGGCCAGACAGGGCTGCACAGAGAAACCCTGTCTCAAACAGAACAAGACAAGACAAAACAAAGCACAAACATACAGCACCATGACCAAGGCAACTTACAAAAGAAAGCATGGACCTGTGGGCTTGCTTATACCTTCAGTGGGTGGTCCGTGACCATCGGTGGAGAGCAGGGAGCACGGCAGTAGTTAGGATGGCTCTAGAAGAATAGCTGAGGGGTTGGGGATTTAGCTCAGTGGTAGAGCGCTTAGCGCAAGACCCTGGGTTCGGTCCCCAGCTCTGAAAGAAAGAAAAAAGAAAAAAAAAAAAAAAGAAGAATAGCTGAGAGCTCACATCTGACCCAGAAGTAGGAGGCTGAGAGGAGACTGGGGCTGGCATTGGCCTTTGAAACCTCTTGGAAAACTTCCTTTGAGGTCGCACCTCATTATCTTTCTAAACTGGGAACCAAACATCCAACCATAAGAGTATGGGGGGGGGAGGGTTTGGGGATTTAGCTCAGCAGATAAGAGCACTGACTGCTTTTCCAGAGGTCCTGAGTTCAAATCCCAGCAACCACATGGTGGCTCACAGCCATCTGTAATGGGATTCAATGCCCTCTTCTGGTGTGTCTGAAGACAGTGACAGTGTACTTATATAGAATAAATAAATCTTAAAAAAAAAAAAGAGTATAGAGGGGCCTTTCTCATTCAAACCATCACAGTCTACTTCCCCCCCCCCCAAAAAAAAGCCTGGAGCCACATCATAATGCAAAATGTATTTGATCTAACTTCACAGATTCCCATAATTTTGTTTGTTTTTTACAGTCCCAACACAAAGCAGTCCCAATACACTACCATTCTAAAAGGGAGGGAAGGGCAGAGTAGACAAATACCAAAACGCAGCAGGACGAACTCCACATCCTGTAAGCCCATGTCTGATGGCAATGGGCTTAAAGGGTTGCTCTTGAGTCTCCCACTCCTTCAAGCTTTGCTGACTGCAGCACAGTTCTCGCTCGCTCGTGGGCTGTTCGCACGATCTGTCTGTAGCTCTCCTCTGCAGACAGCCCACGGTTCTGGCACCTCTAACATCTTGGGGGTGTCCAACAAAATACACGCCTCGCTTTCACAACCCCATGCAATGGCATCTCCAGGCCTCCTCCATGCAGGGGCACCGCTACTACATGCCCTGCCTCAATGGCTTTCCTTAACTGCAGAGGAAAATTCCATAACGCTACAATTTCACTCCCGATGCCACCGAGGTCTGTTTGCTTGGGCAGGAACCTGGCCCCTTCCTTGAGTTACACTTGCTAAACTTTGCCGTGTTGATGTTTTACTTGGTTGCATAGGCTTTTCTTTTACAAGTTGCAGGAGTAAATGTACATTTGGGGGGGCATTGATTTTTTTTTTTTTTCATTGCTTAAGAGTAGTCACTGGGCTGGAGAGATGGCTCAGTGGTTAGAGGTCCTGAGTTCAATTCCCAGCAACCACATGGTGGCTCACAACCATCTGTAATGAGATACGATGCCTCTTCTGGTGTGCCTGAAGACAGCTACAGTGTACTTATATATAATAAATAATTTTTTTAAAAAAAGAGTAGTCACTAATAACCATGTGACACAGCGAATACTGAACTGTAATAACCTCTCCTCTGCCAAAGACATTAATCCAAAACTCTTCAATTTAATCTCGGACAGATTCTTAGGACAAGGGGAAGAAGTAGCCAAAAATTATCTTGAGATATTTACTAAAATATCTCAAGAATGGTTTCAGTGAGTATTAGTGGGTAGGACTTCTGGTGCACCGCCTGACCCAGAATCCCCTCTGTACTTTGTCATACCAGTGGTTTCTAGCTTCATCCCATTAGGGTTATTTCAATTTTCAAATATTCATTGAGACTGCCTTTTTGTCCTAATATATATTTTAGAGAAATATTCACAGCCTACTGAGAAGACTATGTATTCTGTACTGTTTAAACAGATTATTCTGAGATGTCTGTTAAATTATGTCAACTCTGATATTCTTTTTGTGTAGGCTGACCTATCTGTTGTTGAGGGTGTGGTATTGAAGTCACCCACTACTGCTGTGTTAGAGTTTATTTGTGACTTTATGCCTAATAGTATTGGTTTTATTTATTGTTTGCACCATGTTCATATATGTTTAGAACTGTAAGGTCCCCTTGATGGGTTGTTCTCTTAATCAATATGAAGTGACTCCTTTATCTCCTTTGAGAGATACAAGCTTTGTGTTGATATCTATCTCTGTGGTTGCTGGGATTTGAACTCAGGACCTCTGGAAGAGCAGTTAGTGCTCTTAACCACTGAGCCATCTCTCCAGCCCCTGTTGATACCTATTTAGTTAGAGGCTGGAGTAGTGACATCTGCTTGGAGGATTTTATTTGGTTGATTGTTTTCATATGAACTGGTAGTCTCTGTCTTTTTTATTTGGAGAGTAGAAACCATTAATATTCAGAACTGTATTAGAAAGTTGTACATTTTTCCCATTGTGTTGTTGTTTGGTGTTTACCTAGAATGATTTTCTTCCTACTGTTCTAACATCATTTTCCTTGAAACCTATTGAATGTTTTACTATCCTCTTCAGACCAAAGAACTTTCCCCCAGTATCCTTTATTGAGCTTACTGGTCATAAGTCACTTAGCCTGCTTTTATCCTGGAATCCCTCTTTCTCCATTACTTTTGATAGATACCTTTTCGGTATCTGAGTTGTCTGGTGCTACTATGTATTCAAATGCTAAATACTGTGTCCCAAGGCCTGGTTGCCCAAATATGAGCAAATTACCATGTATGCCAGCTTTTGTTGCCCTTCAAGTTATCCCTGATTGGTTAATAAAGATGCCTACAGCCTGGGCTAGGCAGAAGAGAAGTGGGTGGAGCAGTGGTTCCTTGGCTGGGAGTCTCAGGTAGCATCACGAAGAGAGCAAGAAGAGGAGAAAGAAGGAAGTCGCCATGGGGTAATATGGACTGTGAGCATGTGGCTATGAGGGCTGACCCAATGAAACAAGAGTGTAACATTAATTTTGTCAAACTTTATTTTTAATGATGGTTCTTAAATGCTTTAATCTCCCTTGTAGCCCACCACCCACCAGAGGTAGTGGAGAAGAAAGTGTACAGGGGAAATAGACCTGTTTAGAAAAGTTCTTTGGAGCCACCCCGTCTGTGTTGTCTGTAACTCAGTAGTAGTTCAGTCCACAGGTTAGTGGGCAGTGGCAGCTCGATCCACTCACAAACACCTCACAGATACACCAGCAGTCAAGTTTGGTAGAGTTGGGTTAGCAACAGAGGAGACAGGAATTAGCAGAGACAGCCAGGCCTCCATGTCAGCAGGAGGGACCTGGAGGGATGCCAGGAGATGTTCTCCAGTGTTCCTCTTTAAGAGAAGCAAAGATCTGTGAAGACTCAAGACCCACAAGCGTTGCACAGCTAGCTGTGCCAGCAAGTCAAGTTCTGTTTCTGTCTGTGGAGTCCATTTATACCCTCCAAACATCACGTGCCCTCCACCTGCAAGGAATGCATAGGAGCTTAGACTCAAGGATTTCTCTCTTTCCTCTCCTTTTCTCTATCCTTCTTTCTTAGATGAAAGAAAGGAGGTTGAAAAGGATGAATATAAAAATAACACATAGAGGGGTTGGGAATTTAGCTCAGTGGTAGAGCGCTTGCCTAGGAAGCGCAAGGCCCTGGGTTCGGTCCCCAGCTCCGAAAAAAAGAAAAAAAAAAATAACACATAGAAACAATAGGATATAAGGGTAGGTTACATATGGTTATTTTTGGTAACACTGATATGGATTATTGTATATTGATACAGGTTTAAGGTTTTCATTGGTACAAGTATTTGTATATTGATACAAAAGTTAAGGTTATTTTTGGTACAACATACTATAAATACATGTTTTTAACTCTTGTATAAGGCATTGGACCTTTGGAACGCATTTGAAAGTGCAATTTTTTTGTTCCAGTCCTTTTGAAGCTGCTATTACAAACTGTTTATGATAAATAAATAAGACAAGTTAATAGTCAATCAAGCTCATTGTCATGTCAGATACTAGATTAGGTTATCATGAAAATATACATCCTATCTTTTTTTTTTTCTTTTTCTTTTTGGAGCTGAGGATCAAACCCAGGGCCTTACACTTTCTAGGCAAGCGCTCTACCACTGAGCTAAATCCCCAGCCCCTATACATCCTATCTTAGGCAGATAGTAAATAGCTAGAAACAAGCCAAGGTTACCTATTTAACTATGCTCCGAATAGATGATCTCCAAATACCTTAGAGACCCTCAGAAAATGGCATTTGAGGATGTTCTTATTAATTTAACTTTTTTTCAACAATGAGACAGGTCTGTTCCTGGCAGTTCCCACAATCTACTTCAAAGAAGATGAGGAACATTGAAGAACTTCAACTATGGCAAGCTAGCCTCTGGGCAAAGAAATCTCCTCACGCCATTCGCAGGCAGAATGCTGTGCAGAAAGAAAGAGAAAGAAAGGAAGAAAGAAAGAAAGAAAGAAAGAAAGAAAGAAAGGAAGGAAGAAGGAAGGAAGGAAAGAAAGAAAGAAAGAAAGAAAGAAAGAAAGGAAGGAAGGAAGGAAGAAAGGAAGGAAGGAAGAAAGAGAAAAACAGACACAGGGAAGTTGATTGCTGAGCTTTGCCAAGACAGGGTAAGCAGTCCTTCAGAATTCCTGCTTCACGGCAAGTCTGTCGGGCATGCTGGTCCAGAAAGCTGAAGATAGATGCTCCAGCCTTATGGGGACAATTCTGAGGAACTGTTCCGGAAGCCACGTTTCTGTCATCTCTAGCCGCAGAAGCTGCACCCTGTACTCTCTACTTACTCAGGTAAAATTTATCTGGCCGGTCTCTGATGGTGTTGAAGACTAGACAGTAATAGTTGCACAGTTAAACTTGAGTTATAAAGTATCTAAGAACATCTTTTAAGGTTCAAGGAAATGTTTGCATTTTTTTTTCAGTTTCCATTTACTGATAGATTTTTTTTCACATTTTTTTCTTTTACTGGATTTTTTTTTAAATTTATTTACACTTTAAATGTTATCCCCTGTCCTGGTTTTCCCTCCAGAAACCTGCTATCCCATCCCCCTCCCCCTGCTTCTATGAGGGTGCTCCCTCACCCACCCATCCACTCCCTCCCACCTCCTGGCCCTGACATTCCCCTATACTGGGTTAGTGAGCCCTGATAGGACCAAGGGCCTCTCCTCCCATGCAAGGAGATGTTTTAAGGTTGGTAAATTGGGGAGAGCTTTGGGGGCCGCTTATAGGAATTTGTCAGGAATTTGACATTGGGCTAGGACAATGGAATAGGCTGGAGGTAAATACAGCCTGGGAATGTATTTCTTGTATCTTGGTCATCCTGATAAACCCCTAGACACAGTGACCATGGACCTTTGTTTATTGCCTTGTTTGATTACTTTGATTATTGCCTTGTTTGTTTGTTTCTTTTTTTTTTTTCTTTTTTTCGGAGCTGGGGACCGAACCCAGGGCCTTGCGCTTGCTAGGCAAGTGTTCTACCACTGAGCTAAATCCCCATCCCCGTTTGTTTCTTTTTTTAAAAAAAAAGATTTATTTATCATATATAAATACACTGTAGCTGTCTTCAGAGACACCAGAAGAGGGCATCAGATCCCATTACAGATGGTTGTGAGCCACCATGTGGTTGCTGGGAATTGAACTCAGAACCTCTGGAAGAGCAGTCAGTGATCTTAACTGCTGAGCCACCTCTCCAGCCCACCTTGTTTGTTTTTCGATTGCTTTACTTATGCCTGAGGACTGACCATATTCTTTGTATGTACCTAGAATGATATAAAAGAAGACTGGAAAAAAATAAACCCACTTCAGCTTCAGAACTGACTGGGGTTAGCTTACAGTGTTGCCTAATTGTCTTTTTTCAATCCTCACTTCCTCCCTGGAAATCCTGTGACTGACTGAGTTGGCTTGGTCAGGTGGCACCCAACGTGAGGTTTGCCAATCTTGTTTCCCCAGCAGCTTCTCCACACAGGGATGATGGAAAGCTTGGCCAACGTGATAGCCCCTTGGCTGGCAGTGGCAACCTCCTTGGAGCACTTAACACCAAGACCAACATGACCACTGTAGCCCCCAACAGAGGCAAAAGCCTTGAGCTTGGTCTGCTGGCCAGCCCAAGTCTGCTTCTGCACTGGCATGGCTCTGATGGGATTGAAGACTAGATAGTCATTGTTTTACAGTTAAATGAGTTCTAAGGGATCTAAGAACATGTTTTAGGGTGTAAGGAGATGTTTTAAGGTTGGTAAGTGAAAGTTAGAGGATCTAGAAAGAGTTTTAATGAAGGTTGGAGGAAATCGTAAACAGGTGTTTTAAGGCTGGTAACTGCAAGTTATTAAGGTTAGAGGTTTAAATGCTTTATGTGGTAATGAGAAAATTATTTAAATACAGAACTCTAAACTTATCACAGCAGGTTGGAGAACAACATGCTTTCTCCTAAGTTGCCAAATGCAAATGATTACATTTATCAATGTAAACCATAGATTTCATAATTGTTCTTGCTATATATAATTTGTTGGGTTTTTTCTTTTTTCCTTTTTTTTTTTCGGAGCTGGGGACCGAACCCAGGGCCTTGCGCTTGCTAAGCAAGCACTCTACCACTGAGCTAAATCCCCAACCCATATAATTTGTTTATTGTAAGAGAAAGAGCCTTTTTATTTGGACAAAAGGGGAGAACTGTTAGGGTAGGTCTGGTGTTGCTATGTATTCAAATGTTAAATCCTGTCTCCTAAGATCTGGTTGCCCCAAGACAGAGATTTCCCACATACACCAGCTTTTGTTGTGTAAACTTTGTCCCCCAACTTATCCCTGATTGGTTAAGAAAGATGCCTGATTGGTTAAGAAAGATGCCTACAGCCAGGGCTGGGCAGAAGAGAAGCCCGCAGAGCTGTGTTTCCTGGGCTGGGGGTTTTCAGGTAGGGACCATGGAGAGAGCGAGGAGAGGAGGAAGCAAGTCTCTGTAATGTATTGTAAGCATGTGGCCCTGAGGGCTGCCTGATGAAGCAGGAGCCACACGAATGAAGAGACTTACGCATTTATAAGGCTTTTGGCAGGGGAAGCAGACGAGACAGCTTCCAGGGCTGATACCTGCCCAGCTACAGTGCTGTAAGGCCTGTCGTAAGTCTAAAAGGTCTCTGTATCTTTTATTTGGAAAATGGCAGACAAATGAACAACTGCTGTCCTAACGATTCTCTGTATTAATATACACAGAATTTTAATATCCATGGCACAGAGAGCTCAGCTGTTAAGCACACTTGCCGCTTTCGCA
The DNA here is from genome assembly GCF_011064425.1 of Rattus rattus. Classification (NCBI taxonomy): domain Eukaryota; kingdom Metazoa; phylum Chordata; class Mammalia; order Rodentia; family Muridae; genus Rattus; species Rattus rattus. The sequence goes on from NC_046164.1 coordinate 75,387,222, forward strand.
AGGGACGCAGGTTTGATTCCCAGCACCCAGGCGGTGGCTCCTATCAGTAACTCCAGGTCAGGGCATCTGACATCTGGCCTCTGTGGGCATTTGGCATGCATGTGGTACACATACATACATGTGTGTGTGTACATATATACAAAGTTTACTTTTTAAAGATGGGTCTCCTGTAACCCAGGCTGGCCTTAAATGTTCTGTGTAATAGTGGAAGATGACCTTAAATTTCTAAGTTCCCTGCCTCTGCTCCCCAAGTGCTGAGATTATAGCCATGTGCTTCCATGCCCAGTTTTTTTGTGGTACAGGGAATTAAACTCCAGGCATCATGCATGTTAGGTAAGCATGCTATCAACTGAGCTACATATTATATTTTATGCATGCATGTATGTATATATGTATGTATGTATGCATGCATGCATGTATGTATGAATGTATGCACATATATATTTACATTGGGGGTTGGGTGCATATGTACATAAATGTGCTTGTAGGTAGAGGCCAGATGTCAACATTGCATGTTTCTCAGAGGCTATCTACCTTACGATTTGTGATGGTTTCTCTCACTGGGCCATGGTGCTCACTGATTCCGCTAGATGGTCTCGCCGAGGACATGCACCTATCCAGTGTTGGGGTCAAACACAAAAGCACTACACGTCAAGAATCAACCTTCCCATGGTCTCCTAGCAAGAACCTTACCATTTGAGCTATTTCCCCAAATCCCAGAATATGATTTTTTTTATAGAGAAATATTTCGATTCAGGAGTGGAGGAAATTCTGCTTTATAAAGGAAAGACTCGACCGGGATAGCCAACGGCCAGTGGAGCAACATGCCTAAGTTTTTTTTTTTTTTTTTTTTTTGTTCTTTTTTTTTTTTGAGCTGGGGACCAACCCAGGGTCTTAACGCTTCCTAGGCAAGCACTCTGCCTCTGAGCTAAATCCCCAGCCCCAACATGCCTAAGTTTTATTGTGACTACTGTGATACGTACTGTGTGTGACCACGATTCTCCGTCTGTGAGGAAGACACACTGCAGAGCTCGGAAACACAAAGAGAATGTGAAACACTGTTACCAGAAATGGATGGGAGAGCAGGCCCAGAGCCTGACTGACAAAACAATGGCTGCGTTTCAACAGGAAAGATCTCTCCAGCTCCGTTCTCTGCTCCTCCGCCTGCAGGCGCCACGATCCCGCCTCCCCCCAGTCTCCCGGGTCCTCCTCCGCCTGGCATGACGCCTGCACCCCACATGGGAGGCCCTCCCATGATGCCAGTGATGGGTCCTCCTCCTCCTGGGATGATACCTGTGGGACCAGCTCCTGGGATGAGACCACCCATGGGAGGCCACGTGCCCTTGATGCCCGGGCCTTGGGTAGTGAGGCCTCCCACCCGCCCTATAATGGTGCCCACACGGCCTGGCATGACCCGGCCAGACGGATAAGAGCAGAAGCGCTCTTTATCCTTTTGTATTTCTTGTTGTTTCACCAGGAGATCTTGGTGCCCAGCCTGAGTGTTTACTAGACGCATGACAAGGAACTTCCCTTCCTAACGGAGGGAACGCTTCTGGAGGGAGAAGTGGTACAAAAAAAAAAGTGCGGTTTTCACTTACATTGTGGAATGTGAAAATAAAGTCATCAGCTCTTTTAGTTAAAAAAGATAAATAAATAAAAAATAAAGGAAAGACTCAATTCTCAGGGATTTTGTATTGAGAGATATAGACATTTCAGTACTTTTCAGTTACCATCTTTTGACTCCTAGAATAGAGCACCTGTCTTTGAAAAAATTTAAAAGTTATCTCCAGTTTCTTTCAGTCTCACCAAATGTAGACATTCCACCGTGTAGGCCCTTATGATTGCATTTAATTACAGTGAAAAATGTAAATTCCAGTTGAAAATGGAAGTTGTACTCAAACAGGAGGGCACTTGCAATTCCAACACTTGGCAGGTTGAGGCAGAAAGATCGGGAGTCCAAAGCCAGCATAAGCTACACAAGGACTCCATTGTAGTCCAAACAAATGTAAGAAAAGTTTGATTAAAAGATTTTTTTGGGGGGGGGGCTGGAGAGATGGCTCAGCGGTTAAGAGCACTGGCTGCTCTTCAGGAGGTCCTGAGTTCAATTCCCAGCAACCATGGTGGCTCACAACCATCTGTAAAGAGATCTGATGCCTCTTCTGGTGTGTCTGAAGACAGCTACAGTGTACTTATATATAATAAATGAATAAACCTTAAAAAAAAAAAAAGAAAGAAAGAAAGGGAAGTGAGGCATGTCTGTTAGGACTGCAGGGAAGTGACCCTTTCTTTAAAAAAAAAAAAAAAAGATTTTTTTTGCTAAACATGGTGCCTTGCTGGATCCCAGCACTTGAGAGGCAGAGACAGGTGAATTTCTGTGAGTTTCAGGCCAGCCTGTTTCACACCACAAGTTCCAGGACAGGCGTATGAGATTCTAACAGAATATGACTTGCCAGCTCCTTCCCTTTTTTTTTTTTTTTTTTGGTTTATTTTTTTCAGAGCTGGGGACGGAACTCAGGGCCTTGCGCTTCCTAGGCAAGCGCTCTACCACTGAGCTAAATCCCCAACCCCTCCCTTTGTGTTTTATCTCATTGTTTTGACTGTTAATATTCTGCTAATTGAAAGATGAGATGAAGTTTAAGTATTTTTTTAAAGATTTATTAATTTTATGTATATGAGTACATCGTAGCTATCTTCAGACACAGCAGAGGAGGGCATTACAGATGGTTGTGAGCCACCATGTGGTTGCTGGGAATTGAACTCAGGACCTCTGGAAGAGCAGTCAGTGCTCTTAACCGCTGAGCCATCTCTCCCAGCCCAGCTGCTTCATGTCTAGTCATTACTTTATACTGAGTCAACTACATAACATAAATTTGGAGAAAACAAAAAGGAGAGGGCTAGAGACGTGGCAAAGAGGTCCTAAGAGCACCGACTGCTTTGCCAGAGTCCATGGGTTTAATTCCTATCACCCACACAGTGACCAACAACTGTCTGTAATTCTATTCTCAGGGCATCCTATGCCGTAGTCTACCTCTGGGGACACTGGGTATGCATGTGAAGTACAGACACACAAAGACAAAAACACTCATATGCAATAAAATACAACAACAACAAAAACTCTTCAAAAACTTGGATATTTAACCAATCATATATATATATGTGTATATATTATGTATGTGAGGAGTACAGTGTAGTAGTCTTCAGACACGCCAGAAGAGGGCACCAGATCTCATTACAGATGGTTGTGAGCCACCATGTGGTTGCTGGGACTTGAACTCAGGACCTCTGGAAGAGCAGTCAGTGCTCTTAACCACTGAGCCATCTCTCTAGTCCTGAAGTAGACATTTAACATTTATATAGCAGACATATCTTTTGATGTTCCTGGGTATACTGGCTAGTTTTCTGTGTCAGCCAGACACAAGCTGGAACTATCACAGAGAAAGGAGCCTCCCTTGAGGAAATGCCTTCATGAGATCCAGCTGTGAGGCATTTTCTCAACTAGTGATCAAGTGGGGAGGACCCAGCCCATTGTAGGTGGTGTGATCCCTGGGCTGGTGGTCTTGGGTTCTATAAGAGAGCAAGCTGAGCAAGCCAGGGGAAGCAAGCCAGTAAGTAACATCCCTCCATGGCCTCTGCATCAGCTCCTGCTTGAGTTCCAGTCCTGACTTCCTTTGGTGATGAACAGCAACATGGAAGGGTAAGCTGAATAAACCCTTTCCTCCCCAGCTTGCTTCTTGGTCATGATGTTTGTGCAGGAATAGAAACCCTAAACAAGATACTGGGGTCGGGGTTAGGGATTTAGCTCAGTGGTAGAGCACTTGCCTAGCAAGCGAAAGACCCTGAGTTCGGTCCCCAGCTCCGGAAAAAAAAAAAAAAAAAAAAGATATTGGGGTCATTGATCTTGAGGCCCTGCTAGTTTATAAACATCCACAAAAATCCTGTGGGAATCCACATAGAAACAAATTATAATTTGCTCGTTTTTTATTAAATCCCTAGTTTTAAAAGCTCGCTCTTGCAATTATTGCTAAACTTTAAAAAAGTATTATCGGGGCTCAGTGGTTAAGAGCACTGACTGCTCTTCCACAGGTCCTGAGTCCAATTCCCAGCAACCACATGGTGGCTCACGACCATCTGTAAAGAGATCTGATGCCCTCTTCTGGTGTGTCTGAAGACAGCTACAGTGTACTTCTATATAATAAGTAAATCATTAGAAAAAAAAGTATTATTGTATAACCAACTTTTCTGTTCCTGCCACACAGAGCCACCGAAGAGTGCACATCTAGAACTCTCTAGTTGGACCCTGATTCACCACTGACAGCAAACTGCAGGTCTAACACCAACCAGTCCCCACCGTTCAGTCTGGCTGACAGCAAGCATTATCCTGCCTAACTCAGAGGGGGTTTTGGACTGAATCTGAAGAGGGTCAAGCACGGAGAGATTACTATATATGTTCTTTCCGAGTCAACGGGAGTTCACTCGGTTCAACTGGCATGCAATAACAGACCTTGACATGCTAGGAGGGCAAAGTGCTAATGAGCTAATCCGTGCCCTAAACTACATTACCAGCCAGGCGCGGTGGCACAAGCCTATCATTCCCGAATTTGGGACGAGGATGCAGGAGGACCAGGAGTTCAGTTTCCGGAGTTCAGGAGAACTTTCTTCTGGCCACCTGGAGGGCACCAGGCACACACGTGGCACACATATATGCATGGAAGAAAAACACTCATACAATAGAACACTCATGCATAAAATAAAATTGAAAACAGCCTCCTGTTCTCTGTAGTATTTTTTTTTTTAAAGACTTTATTATAGATGGTTGTGAGCCACCATGTGGTTGCTGGGATTTGAACTCAGGACCTCTGGAAGAGCAGTCAGTGCTCTTAACCACTGAGCCATCTCTCCAGCCCTCTCTGTAGTATTTTAATGCCAACCATTAAAATAAAGCTCTTCCTACTGAGCTTTATACCCAGGCCTTCTTCTGGTTTGTTCCAGCCTAGGCTGCTCTCAAACTCATCAAGGATAATCTTCAACTGTAGTGATCCTCCTGCCTCTGCCTCCTAAGCACTAGGATCATGGGTGTATGCACCCCATTCCACCTCCGATCACTGCTGGTTTTCTTTGGTAGGTTGTAGGTGGACTAAGGGGGCCCAGTATGTAGCTGTGGCCTAGGACTCACTGTATAATGAGACTGGCTGAAGACTTGCAAGGACCCCTCTGGCTTCTGTCTCTGGAGCGCTGGGATAACTGACAGGTGCCATAAATCGTCTTCTCTCTTAACATTAACAATGGTCTCATAACACAAAACCGAGGCCAGCTAGCCCCCAGTACACAAACCTCTGCCCAGTAAATTCTCACAGAGTCACTCTATTTAATAACGTCTTCCTTTGTTTGTGGCAGATTCTAGGCTGGCCTTGAACTCCATATATAGTCATACATGACCCTGTTTAGTTTACATGGTTCTGGGGATTGGAACCAAGGTTTCATTCCTGTTTTGTAAGTCCTCTGTCAAACAAGCTACATCCAAGCCTTGGACTGCTCATTCTATTTTATTTATTTATTTATTTTTCTTTTTTCTTTTTTTCGGAGCTGGGGACCAAACCCAGGGCCTTGAGCTTGCTAAGCAAGCGCTCTACCACTGAGCTAAATCCCCAACCCCTCTATTTTATTTTTTTAATATTTATTTTACTTTTGTTTTATGTGTCTGGATGGTTTGCCTGCATGCGTATCTGATGCCTGAAGAGGCTAGAAGAGGGTGTCAGATCCCCTGGACTGGGAATTTCCAATAGTTGTGAGCTGTATGATGCTGGGAATCCAACTCTGGTCTTCTGAGAGAGCAACCAGCGTTCCTTTTTTTTTTTTTTTTTTTTTTTTAAATCTTTTATTAACTTGTTTACATTTCAATTATTAATCCCCTTCCCAGTTTCCAGGTCAACATCCCCCAAACTCTCCCCCTCCCCTTCTATATGGGCTTCCCTCCCATCCTCCCCCATTACCGCCTCCCCCAACAATCACGTCACTGGGGGTTCAGTCTTGGCAGGATCAAGGGCTTCCCCTTCCACTGGTGCTCTTACTAGGCTATTCATTGCTACCTATGAGGTTGGAGTCCAGGGTCAGTCCATGTATAGTCTTTGGGTAGTGGCTTAGTCCCTGGAAGCTCTGGAGCAACCAGCGTTCCTAAGCACAGAGCCACCTCTCCAGCCCCAACTTAAACATTTTAAATGAATGACAGGGAAATGTCTGCCTCCCGGGAGTAGAACGTGCTGGGCAAGCATCTAATGCACTCACTCTGTCAGAGTCAGAGTAATAAACATATCTCCCGTCAACTCTACAGACATGAGAAATTTCATTGCATCTGTGTCTGAGTGGAATTTAACACAAGAAAGTATTAAATTGGGGGCTGGAGATGGCTCAGTGGTTAAGAGCACTGACTGCTCTTCCAGAGGTCCTGAGTTCAATTCCCAGCAACCACATGGTGGCTCACAACCATCTGTCATGGGATCTGATGCCCTCTTCTGGTGTGTCTGAAGACAGCTACAGTGTACTCATACAAAGTAAATAAATCTTTAAAAAAAGTATTAAATTATTTTTCAACTTAATTTCCGCATAAGAGTTGTGTGTGTTGGGTTGGGGATTTAGCTCAGTGGTAGAGCGCTTGCCTAGCAAGCGCAAGGCCCTGGGTTCGGTCCCCAGCTCTGAAAAAAAGAAAAGGAAAAAAAAAAAAAAAGAGTTGTGTGTGTCGTGGCATAGTTTCACGATAAAGTGTGGGATGGCTCTCGGGCCTTTGATCCCACCGTGAAGGCTAGGTTTTGTTTTGTGTTTTGAGGCAGGGTCTCTATGTAACTCTGGCTGTCCTGGAACTCACTCTGTAGACACCAGGCTGGCTTTGAACTCACAGAGATCAGCCTCCCCTTGCCTCCCAAGTGCTGCTGGGATTAAAGGCACACAAAGCTTTTATTTCAAATTACGTGTATGTGTGGGTAAGAATGAGCATGTGAGTGCAGGTCAGAGGTTATTCCAGTTTGGTCCTGGGAAGTGCATTCACGGCCTCTGCGGTAAGTATTCAACCACTGAGCCATCTCTCCGGCCCACACTTTCTTGATATAAATCAGTGCATTTTGCCATGCAATGGCAAGCCTTTAATCCCAGCATTCAAGATACAGAAGGAGGGAGATGCCTGAGTTCAAGATCTCCTGGTCTAGGGTGAGTTCCAGGACGGTCAGAGCTGTACAGATAAAAACCTGTCTCAAAAAAATGAATAAATAAATAACTGCGCGTAAATGCAATGGCCACTTCTCGAACGTTGTGACTTAATAGCACCCTATCAAAACGTGCAAATGGATGTATGCTAAACTCTTCCACAGCGGCCACCACCTTCAACCATTTTTACACGGAGGTTTGGAGAGAAGCAGCACGGTCATTCGTTGAGGTTAGTTTGGTTTTATTTGAGAAAGTCTCACACAGCCTGGCTCTCACACTGTGAGATCTAAATCCTTCCAAGTGCTGGGGTTTCGGGTACGGGCGCCATGCCTTTCTTCCGGTTTCTCTGCAGCCGTCTCTTAAACGGAGCAGATGCCTGAGTTAGGAAAGGTGCTGCTGGTGACATCTGCTGTCGTTTTTAGTGCTTCGTAAATGCATTCTACTGGCTAAACTGTACTTCCATTCAAACCGTGGACCACGTCTTCCACATCTAGAATAACATATAACAGCTACCCAATAATTAACCGAATTTATGAATGATCTAATCCAAGAGCAGTTACTGAGATTTTGGCCATGACCACCAGGTGGCTCTCATGCCCAAGCCTCAGTGCTTCTCGGGACGCTAGATTGGCTTGGCAACTCTTGGAAGATTCAGTGTGCCCAGCAACTAAAGATCTTCCTCTGGATAAACCCCAGGGGTTTGGTTTTGTTTTTTTGATAGGGTCTTTCTACATAGTCCTGGCCATGGAAATCACTATGTTGACTAGCTAGGCTGGCCTTGGACTCAGAAAGATCCACCTTCCTTTGCTTCCCTAATGCTAGGAGGATTCCAGGTGGACACTAAACCTGGCAACCTGGCAGTTGTGATGTCTGCTTTAAAAAAAAAAAAAAACTTTTAAGATTTGTATGTGTATGGGTGTTTTGCCTGCGTGTCTATGTGGTACATGTGTGCAATATCCACACAAGCTGAGAGCAGGAATTAAATTCCCTGCAAATCAAATCCAGATCCTCTGCAAGAGCAGTAAATGCTCTTAACCAGGGAGCCATCTCTCCAGCCCCTCCTCCCACATTTTTGATACACGCATGGTCCTGCCCAGGTTTACCTCAAGATTACATTGATCTTCCTGCTTCAGCCTACCAGAGTGCCGGCATTACGGGTGTCCCACCACACCTTTATTGTTTTCTGCGTATGTGTCGGGTACATATCATGGTGCATGGAGGAAGTGAGGACGACCCTCAAAGTCCGTTCTCTCTTTCCACCATGTGGCCCTTGGGATCAAACTTCACCCATGGGGTTCAGCATGAAGTAGCTTTACCTGCTGCATCATCTCGTCTGTCGCTCATCTTTAAGTTGTCCTCAAACTAACACATCAACGCTGCCCGAGGGTTCTTAGCAGCATGGCTTCTTCTTCGGTCCAAACTTGGGAATCCATGCTTCATGGCTTTGGCAATCCAGTGCAAAGTAAAGGGGTCTCTGTGTAAACCCACCCCAGGTTTTTTTAGCCAAGGGACTGAAGACAATGCTGGAGGATTTTCTGTTCCACTCTTTCTCAGCATCCTGCCAGCACCATGGTAGGCTGGAGGTTCAGGAAAAGCTATACACTGAGGACTGCTTTGGCAGAGATCCTTAAAATAGCAATCATCCCCTCTTCTTGTACCTTCAGATCCCAGAAGCCACTGGTTCTTAGCTCTCACTACACAATAAAACCCTGGGGAAGCTTAAAAAGGTCCACACACTCATGTCTGGAGGTTCTGGCCCAGTTGACCAGCACATGAGAACCCAGAACTCTCCAAACCATCCCGTTCCCAGCACTAGTAACCAATGCCAGACTGCACAAAGGCATAATCACAGGAAAGTTATGTGTATGCACTTGTGTTGTCTCTGTGTATAGGATTACTTCCTAAAAAAGAGCTAAATAAATTAAACTTTTTTTTTTTTTTTTTTTTTTTTAGACAAGGTCTTACTATGTAGCTTTGGCTGGCCTAGAATTTGTTATGTAGACCAGGCTGGCAGGCTGGCATTGAATTACCTGAAACCCATCTGCCATCACTCCTGGCTAAACTTGTATCTTCTCCAATCCTATCCTTCATTTTCAAAACTGTCACTCACACAGACTGATGCGGTGTTTAGAACTACGAGACTTCTCCAGGAGTGCAGCCAATGAAATTGGATAGAGCTCGTGTTACTGTTCACTTCTCTCAGAAGTCTATGGTGTGCTCCAGAAGCCAAAGGGAATGGTGTCATTGCTGACAGTGGATCGCATGTACCCATCTCCAGTCTCATAGGTACTTGTGGACACAGCCCAGGAAGATCCCTTTGGCTATGAAGGATAAAGCAGTTCCTGACACAAAGAGCTTGAGAATCTCTGGCCAGGACACTGAGCACCGTCCTGTTTTCTATCATTTGGGCAAGAGAAGATTGGCCTAATTTGCTGCTTAGTCAGTTCAATATAAACGAGGGAACATCTGGGGCAGCAAGCTTTGGTGAGCCCTTCTAATCTGCTCTGACTTATTCAACAGAAACCCAGATGATCTGAAAGTGGCTAGATCTCAGGCCACTTCAAGTGGGGACTTCTTCAAACCCACAGCCATTTGTGAACCACAAAAGATGATAATAGTTCCTTCCCCAATCACCATGCAATCCCTTAAATAAGAGGCAAGGCCACAAGACTGTCATTCACTTTTCCGCATACTTTATTTGTTACAAACATACAATTTCTTAAATATAGACTGTAAAACTCCATTTGCAAAAGTCTGCTATTGGAAGGAGTGCACACCAGCAGGAAGGATTCTTAAACTTTTTATTTCTATGAGTTTTTCTGTCAGTTTTGCTAGTTAGTGGTAAATACGGGACCCGCCATTTTACAGACCTGTCTGAAGCTTCTGGCTGTATTCACATTGCTCTTTGAAGCAGCCCTGCTTGTCTCACAATTCATCAGAATCTGAGCTTCAACCTACAGGCAGTGAGATCACCAGCCCGTCTGGACTCTGCTTTGAACGGTTTTCAGGAAGTGTGGTTTCTGGATGGGTACTGCACTTCATGGATTTGTTTGAATTGCCCATGCAGCTGTGTTTGTTAAAGTGCATACTTCTTTTAAAAAATAAGAGGAATAATCTTTACTCTTTAACCAAGGTACTTAAAAAAATGAACTTTTTGGTCTCTCAGCAGATATTTCCCAAATTGATTCTATCGCTACAAATTTTAGTGTTCTATTTACAAACGTTTATAGGGTTCCGGGTGGAGGGGACCTTATAAAATCAAAGGTGCAGCTTCACTTGAAGCAGAAACCAGCTCTACAAACCACACACAGGCACACACACTGGTTTACGGTGCATAACAAGCATGTTGGTATTTACACAGAGACTAAAGACATTCCCAAACCCTCTTTAACTCCAACCTAAGCTAATTGTACATCTAGACCAGGAAGCTGTTTCCTGCTATCAAGATTTGGTTTTAACTCATTCAAATTACTTCTGTAGATTCCCACCTAGAAGGACATTAAGTCCCAGCTTTGGAGTGAAGAACCTAGCCTAACAGAGCCACCGGCAGACAGGACAGGCAGTGAGATCCCTATGGTACCAAGTGTGTCATCTGCACTTTATGCACAAGACTGGTAGACATCTGCATGAAGATTCACGAGAGCAACGCCTAACACAACTGTTGTAACTTCAGGGAAAATCCAAATACACCGACAATCTTAATGTCAAATATCAAGGTCACGGAAAAATAAAATAGACTTGCCTGCCACCAAAATATGCAAAACCACAGACTCTTTGTATAAAAGTATGTCGCCATGACCTACAGCCAAGTCTCTAGACTTTTTGCCCAACCTCCTTACTTTCCAGACTCCTGAGGACTTTGGCTCAATGGACAGTGACGTGGGCTTGGAGAAAAGGATTTTAAAAAACCTCTATATTCCTCCCCCACACTGTGCTCAGGGGTGTATATTTCTGCTCGTTGTCTTGGGACTTTCCTGGACTTATATTTCTCTAAGCAGACATTTTAAAAGGAAGAAACTTATTATTCTATTTCCAAACACTAAGATTTTACTAACCATCATGATCTTGCAACATAGGACACAAAATATTTTGCCTTTATAAATAAAAACTGTGTTGAAAACGTTAGCCAGTGAAGAGTTCCTGGAGGTGGGGAATGGTCAAACTGTGCCTTCTGCACGTCATGGTGGGCACTGAGCAGACCTAGGACTGCTTTCTCTCTAGAACCCAAGACCCATTTACCAGAGGACAAAAGTGATCCTCTTATCCATGCCAGTGGACAGTAATGTAGTGGGCATAAGATCTGTTCACAGAACCATATGTTTATAGGTAAAATCTTTCTCCAAAGTGTTTAAATCACAAAAAGGCTTTAACTTCTAACAAAGCCCTGTTCTCTTTATTCGAAGTCCTACTGAAAGGACAAACATGGCATTTACTATTGTTTTAAGATGGCTCTACCTGTTCCAACTGCAATGTCTAATTTAATAGGCATCTGCTTTTCAAATGAAAGTAAAAGTGGTTACGTGATTACATTGGTGGCTATTTCCTATTTCATTAGGAAATATAAAATACATTCAAAAAGGCCTTAATTTGGGTCAGGAGTACACATAGCAAATGAGAATCACTAGGGTAATAAATCTTTTTGGTGCAATTTTATTATTTTTCCATTTCCCAAATTTAATTTTCAAAATTGATGACTGGATCCCATTTGTTCACATAGAGATTATTAAATACTTCAGTAATGAAACTAGGTTCAAAAATTGAGGACCGAAGAAGGTAACTTTAAGTGGCAAAGTCAGAGATATGCATAAAATTCACCATTTATGAGTCTAGCTATCTCTTAAAAATTTGGGGGACCAATATTTTAAAATAACTTATGCTTTCTAAATTAAAAGCAGGGGAGATGAATTTATACTTTGCCATTTCTACCTTACATCTGAAATTTCCAACAGGACAGGACATGAACTTTTTTTTTTCTTTTTTCTCTGTATTTTAAGGTAAATGTAGCTCTTTTTTTCTTTTTTCTTTTCTACAAACTACCTCCCTCTCTTCCCTCCCCCCCACACCCATTTTCAGTCTATCGCAGGGAGTTATGACTCTTTAGGAAGACAGCTAATTAATTTACAGTACTCTAAAACCAACCCTGAAAACAGATAATCTCATTCACTTACTAGAACTTCAGTGCTGTTGTTGACAGAAAAGAAAAGTTACCTTAAGGCTCAAGGGAAAGCAACGTATTCAATTGTGAATGCAGCAGTGTTTACTCTCCCATCCATTGGAAACTAGCAAGTGCATTCCATTCAAGAATACAAACTCTTAACATTAGCGAAGACCTCTATTCTCCTTACATAGAACAATACTCAGAAGTGGATTATCTAGGGGCCTGAGAAACCATGATCCACATCACACATTACCCATGTATTTCATGTTCAAAAAGTGCTTTATCTTTGAGAATTATGTTGGGGTTAAAATGGAAATCTACAATGCAAAGTCACTTGACACCTTTTCAAGTGAAGTGCGTACAACATGGAAAGGAGCAAACAGATGGAGGCCCTGCCCTCTGAGCAGGCCTTATTATGCACGTGACTTTTAGGGCACACTAAATCAAAATTGTCTTAAGAATTAGTAACAGTGGACTTTTATACCACTCTATTTTAAAACCTGAGATTGGACATCAAAACAGTCAACTTTGTTACTCATCAGAGCAATTCTGATACTTTCTAAAAATAGAAGAAAACTCAATTCAGGGTCAAAAACATTAACTCTCCCTAATCAAAACCATGACATTAGGGTGCTGCAGAATGACCACTCTCAGCAAACAGGTCATCTTAACACAAGCTAAGTCACTTCTTCCCCTTCTCGCTGGTCAAGGCCACACTATTTTCAAATGAATATCTACTGAGAGATCAGTTGTGCATTGGACAAAGTACCATAATTGGGTTAAAAATGAAAATAAAATTTACAGTGAATACTTATGTGCATGACTTACACACTCCAGCCTTTTCTTATTTCCATCCACCTCGAGAGCAAGATGGATGCAAATAGTCGCCCGTGTAGACTGTTCTACACCCCTGTAAAGCCAGTCAAGGTCACACATTAACGACGCATCCTCGGCAACTCTAGTGCCTGAAGTGTGCAGCCATTTACAGACCACTCAATATGAGGGCATTATTATAACCAGCCTCTTTTGCCCACAACCCTGCATTTTCAGGTAAGACAGGATAATTGTTTTGTTTTGAGAAAACCGAAGCTTGAATCTTTTAAAAGACCTGCAATTTACTGCAAAGTGATCCAGAGGTAACAAAGGAAGCAGGAGGCTAATGGCTGCCTGCACCAAAAGCCTCTCAATCATTTTGCAGTAAATAATTATGGAAAGTGACATGACAAGAAGCCATGTGTGCTCATGGCTAGTCATTTGTACCACCTACATGCCTCCAACAGATACATAGGGTGTCTGGGTTTTTGGTTTGCTTGTTTGGTTTTTGGTGCCATGCAGATTTTTGTTTTGTTTTGTGCAGCATATGCACTGAAGGACTTGCTGACAAGAACTGCCAGTATATTTGCTGAAATGATGTATAGGGACAATAGAAACCACAAAGTAGTAGGGTCTCTGCATAGGTTTTTTTTTTTTCTCCTCTCTTTGATTTTCTTAAAAACATATTTCTATATACAGTAGCCTGAGAAACATCTCAACAATAATTTGAATTGGAGTTCTAGCTCCAACTTCTCAGGAATGTGACTATTTTCATTAGCTGGGATATCTGCCAAATTTAAAAGAAAAAAAAAATACGACTCTGAATGGTTCATAGTAGCACTTCAAAAACAGAACAGAAAAGTTGGTTGCTTCCCATAATTTGTACAATGCCATTTTCTGACAGAAAGCAACAAAGACCAACACCTTCAAAAAGCAAATATTTATGACGGACTCTCCATGTTTGCAGATTTCTATTGTCCCTAGTCCCTGGGACGAGGATCAGTGAAATGCTACAATTAATCCTCATCCTTCTGCTATCTTCCTACAGTGGGAAGAGAGGCCATGAACCATCCCCTGCAGGAGAAATAAACCTCAGAGATTGGTTAAGACGTAAAAACCCACCACTATGACATTTACCACTTAATCTTACAAAGGCAGGTCAAAATTTTAATATAAATTACTTTTGCCAACACATAGCTTATGCATTCTTTGCTCCTTTTTTTGGAGGATTCTCAAATTGAAATCTAAAGATTTACATATGATATATTACTGTTATATGGTCTAATGACTAAGAAAATTTCTCTGGTAACCAAAGCTGATGCCATATATGGTAGTGTTCTTGGCATATGCTCTATATGCCTCAGACCACTTCCACATTCTTTCTATTCAGCTAATTATAGCTTAGTAGCCACTGGTGAAGGATTGTGAAGACCCTGTCATTTCTACAGAATAGAAAGGCAAGGCTAGTTACTGCAATTCAGCCAAATAAAAAGAAAAAAGGAAAACAAAAACAAAAACCAACCCCTTGAAAAGGAGAGGTACTGCACCTTTGCAAAATTGAGCTGGCTCACTGCAGCTGAGCAACAGAACCACCGCTGAAGCAAGAAAGCGAGTTGGTCTATACAGGAATATACAGGACTCCAAAATGAAAACGTTACAGCAGTCAACAATAGCTGCAACCTCAATTTTCATTGCTGCCTCAGAGTTTGAAACTATAAACAGTTTCTGCAAACCTAATGCCAGCTTCTCAGCTCCTTTACTAAAAGTAGGAATTTGTTCTCCGCAGCAAAGAAACAAACACTCAAAACACATAGGTAAATACAGCAGGACATTATTGAAAACAGCTGCCTTGTAGTACAAAATACAGTACAAGTATACGGATGTCATTAGAACATCAAAAAATACTATTGCTCCCATACAATTTAGGAAACATTCTTTGCAACGGAGAAAAATTTAAAAGAAAAGCTTTAAAAAAATCTGTTTAAAAATTCTACTGTGGATGATGAGAGTAGAGAAATAGTCTGTAAGGGCACCAATGTTTGTGGCTCTTCCATTTTTAAGTCTAAGATCAACAATATTCTGAATCAGTCTATTTTTTAAAAGCCTAATTTTATATACACAAATATTTCCCTCCCTCTCAGCCACAGACACAAAAATGACCTTTTTGTATATTACTTATTTCCCAATAAATACAAAAAGATTGTATAGATTGAATACCAAAATAAGATAATAAAAAGGATATGCAATAAATTAAAAAGGCAGCTCAAATAAAGGGCAGGCATGCAGTTAAAAAAAAAATACCCAGATTGTGGAGGTGGGGTTACTTGCCTCCTGGTTCTTGAGAAGGTGTCACACAGATACCTGAAAACTTTGGAAAGAGCATTAGCTCCCATTCAATTCAAAGTTGCCTAGGTCTATGACATCTCTAGGAATACCTTTTGATGGGGTGGGATTAACTTGATTAGAAAAATCATTTATACTGAAAATCCATTTAAAATATAGAAGAGGCGATCCTTGAAAACCCCAACTTTTATTCTTGAAAGACAGCTGGATAAACCGGCAAATGCCAGTTTGTTGAAATTTCAAGATGGTATAAAAATGCTTCCAGGATAGAGTCAGCATTCGTGTTCACTTCAGTTCCATTCACAGATGGATTCAGCTTCCACCGGGTGCAATGCTTGAATCATTCATCCACCATTTGCCAACTTTGATTGTGAGGTACTGAATATGATGGATCAAGTTCTTAAAAATTTATTTTAAAAGAATAAATGATGCTGGAATTCTGGACCTGAGGATCGATCGTCAGTATTCAGTAAATCCAGAGATGAAACTGAAGGTGAACTGAGACTTCAGTTCTGGTTATTTCCAACTTCTCTGCGAGGATGTGTATCTCATTAAAGCTCAGTTGTGGCCACAGTTCCTTTTTGCAGATAGTCAAGTTTTAAGGTTTAAAATGCAGCCAGCCAGTGGCTGTAACAGCCGAATTAGCCATAATTCACTAGCTCTTACCGTGGAGCCATTGGGATCCAGCTCTCACTCACGCTAAGCCATTTCTTGGTAATGACCTCCATACTTAAGAGATCAAGGGAAGAACTTTAGTGAGCAGCAACCAATCCACTCAAACAGTCCACCTTGTGCTTTATGCCTGACTTCTTGTGCCTACCTCAGCAATCCCCATTGTAAAAATTGCTTTTGTTTTGGAAAAAATTTTTTTTGCCAACTTTTAAACTATTTTAGTAATGGATTCTAGTTCAAGCTTTGATATCTGAATTCATTTGCATCCCGGAAAACAATTCTGCAAAGAAAAGACAGGGGCCTTGGTCCAGGTTCCATGCAAAACCATTTTTTAAAATGGATCCAATCTTTGAATTCTCCAATGGCTTCTTGCATTCTTCTCTTGCCCTGTCCATGATTGTGTAAAGTTGCATTCCTTTTCATAAACTTGTACCCTCAGAACCGGGTAACTGCAAAGGCCTCTTTCTTCTCAAAGATTCCATTAAGACCTAGATCCAAAATGCCGATGGAGGTGAAGGGATAGATGCTGCAGTAGTGAGGCCTGGAGGGCTCCTAAGACCAGATTACCCAGCTACAACACAAATTCAACTATCGCCAATGATGAGTCTGGGTAACCCAGATGTGGTTTTGGTCCCAGACGTCCGAAGATCTATCCCCTCCAATGTTTTCCTGATGAATTTACGAACCTCGGTTTTAAACAACAGAAGCTGAGACTCTTGCGCAGGTGAGGAGATGCTGCTGTCCTCTTTGCAGGTTGCTGGCAGTTCCTTGGAACTTAACTGCTTTTCTCTAATTGTCTGTGACTGTTTTCTTATGGTTATTTCTCTTAACTATATTATTTTATTTTTTGTTTTCTTCGTCTGCGGCCTCCCCTGATCCCTCTCCACTAGCTCACTGGGGACGAGTAGGAAAGGGAACTCTCTAGCCAAGGGGATGGTGGTGGGGTGGGGGAGGCCAGTACGGGAAGCTGCCGCTTCAATCCTCATCCACTTCCTCACCCTCGGACTCGTCGCCACCGCCGCTGCCCCCACCGCGTCGCTCGTAAAGCTTATCCCTCTGTCGCTCCTGGATTTCTTTCATTTCATCTGCATACCGACAGAAGGCGCCTCCAAACTTGCCCCAGGCCTTGAAGGGCACGGTGATGGCATTGCGGTAGGATGGCTTCACCTCGCTCACTCGCAGGAACACCCCGTACTTGTTGCAGCCGACGTCGAAGAAGAAGCGCTTGGAGTCCACCGTGATGGAGGTGCCCTCCGGGAGCTCTCCGTACAGGCCGCCCCCAGGGCCGCCGGCGCCGCCTCCCGGGCCGCCGGCCAGCTCGTCATCCTCGCCCCCGTAGTCGTCGATGAGCTTGGCGAGCGCGTCGCGGAACTCGATGAGGCCCTGCGCGGGCAGCGCGATGGTCTGGCCGCTCTGCAGGCCGCCGGGCCCGGGTCCCCCGCCGAAGCCTCCACCGCCGCGGTTTACCGTCTGACGGATGCGCAGGAAGCGGCCGCGCTGGTTCTCCTTGAGGTCCAGGTAGTACTTGCGGTTCTCGCGCACCAGGAACTCGCTCTTGAGCGCGCGGCGCGGCCCGCCGCCCTCCTCGGCGCCCGCCGCCAGCTGCTCCGGGCTGCTGGGACCCAGCTGCGCGTAGTGCTCGATGAAGTCGCCCAGCGAGTCGCGGAACTCGGCGGCCACCGCCATCGAGAGCGTGAGGCGGCTCTTGGAGCCGCCCGCGCCCACCTCGGCGATCTTGAGGAAGCGGCCCTTGGCGTTCTGCTTCACGTCCAGGTAGAAGCGCTTGTTCTGGATGTCCAGCCGCTTCGAGGCCAGCTCCTGCGTCTCCTGCTCGCCGCCAGGCCCTCCGCCGCCGCGGGGCGCGGGCTGGAAGCTGCCGGGCCCGCCGCCGCCGCCACCGCGCTCGCTGCCGCTGTCGCCGTCCGCCATCTTCTCGGCCGCCGCCTCGCCGCCGCCCGCTGCGCTCGCGCCCCGCCCTCCGCCCTGCGGCTCGCGCTCCGGGCCCCCAGCCTCGCCCGCCGGCTCCTCACGCGCGCCGCCGCTCATCGCCGGCCGCCGCCGCCCCCATCGCCTCCGCGCCCCCCCCCCACGCGGCTTCCGTGCAGCACGGCCCGCTTCCGGCGCGCGGCTCTCGTGACGTCACTCCGCCCCTCCCGCCGCCGCCTCCCGACCGGAAGACCCACACACCACGCCGGCGGGACGCAGAGGTGACGTCACTGGCCGCGCCGGGAAAGCGCCTTGCGGCTCCCAGGGCGAATCTGTTTCTGTCTGTTGGTTTTGGGGGCCGCTTTCTTGCCGCTTTACTGACGCTCCTGGTTTCAGAGGGTTTAGTGTACGATTAGATGACTCTGTTGCTTTGGGGCTGTGGTAAGGCAGAACATTATGCTGAGAAGCACATGAATTACTCAAGAGTGGAGGCGCTCACCTCATGGCGCCCGGGAAGCAGAGACAGGAAAGGACCAGGGACATGGGATCTTTCCAGATCACACCCCAGTAACCTGTTTTCTCCAATGAGCTCCTACTTCTCAGTAATGCTACTAGATTAATAATCCTCAGGGATTAATAGATTGATTAGGTCAGAGTCTTAACGATTGGACCCAATAGCCTTCAATAAATAAGCCCGTGTTCTAAAATAAAACAAAAAACCAGAACACCATCTTACTCTGTAAACTCCCTGGATGAAGGTCCCACAGATAACTTTTTGCTTATTTACAATTGGGTGTTTTAAGTGATAGGATCTCATACAGGCTTGAACATGAGTACTAGCATCGGTTTAATATTCGTTAATCAAGTTCCCCTAAAGTTTTAAATTTGTATGTGCACGTGGGTGTGCATGTACATGTGTGTGGAGGCCAGGAATAGACATGAGTGTCTAACTATGTTACTCTCCACCTTATTTTGGGAGAACATGGAACTCATGAGTTAAGCTAGACTGGCTGTCAGTGAGCCCTAGGGATCCTCTCCAGAGCTGAGATTACAGAAGCATACTGGTGCACCCTGCTTTTTTTATTCAGCTGCTAGGGATTCAAGCTTGTGTCTTCATGCTTGTGTGATAAGCAGTTAACTGCTCCTCTAGACTGTGTTCTATCTGATGGGCCAATTCCTTATTTGTTTCCTCTGAGATTTCATTTGCCATCTAAGCCTAGGATCCTCTCTTTTAATTTTTTAGTAAGGGCATATCTTTGAGAGATTTTTATGGTTTGATTTTTTTTTAAGTACATGACTATGTTTATATTTAACTCTAGTTTATCTGCAATATACTGTGATGTCTGGCCTGAAGTTAAGAATCTAAGGCATTTCCTTCAAATGACTAACCCATTGTCCCAGCACTACTTATTGGGTAATCCTTGGAGGATAGATGTTAACAGGTGGAGACAGGGGATAGGTTATTTTGGGCAGAGGAACATATGTCTCCAGATGGTGAGTTGTGCAGTTTGACTGGGGTCTGTGCTGAGTGGGTGGTGAACAATGGAACTGGGCACAGCTGTTCTCTGGTGGTTAGGGGAGATCCTTGATTCAGTGGTCAGGGTCCACCATAAAGTGTATAAACAGGAGTCATTCTCTAACCTTGTACTTCAAGAAAGTGACCCAGGGCAAAGGAGGCCATGGTTGGGCTACAGTGGGACCCAGCACCAGCCCTTCATCAAAAGCAGTAACTATGCTGTAAAATAGGCCCAGATTTTCAGACACTCAGTGGCCGGACAGTGTTGGTTTGGAAGGAGGGAGACTTTGGGAAGAGGAAAAGAAAGTTGGTGGTAATTGGAGCTGAGGGCTCTGGTGACCGAGAATGATAATAGTGCTGGCAGATAGTGCTGGTCAGGAGTGAGCTCTTCGTGTGGGGATAATAACCCAGCACCAAACGTAGACTTCACAAAACCTCATGGGTTGCAGGGTGTTAGATGCACCCCCCCCCCCGCCCCCTGGGTACAGGGAATCAATGAAATGTGCGACTTGATGTGGATAAAGAGAGGGCTGGAGAGATGGCTCAGAGGTTAAGAGCACTGACTGCTCTTCCAGAGGTCCTGAGTTCAATTCCCAGCAAACACATGGTGGCTCACAACCACCTGTAATGAGATCTGATGCCCTCTTCCGGTGTGTCTGAAGACAGCTACAGTGTACTCAAAATAAATAAATAAATAAATAAATCTATCTATCTTTAAAAGAAAAGATAAAGAGAGAGGGAATACGTTCTATGGAAGTGTGAGGTGTGGGGGAAGGGGGTGCCTCGGCTGGTGCATGCTGAGGCATCCCTTTCCCCTGAGGGACCAGCCACACAACAGTATAGTATAGAATAGAGTTTATTCAGGGCATGGGGAGAGGAGTCAAGAGGGTAGTAGAGGCAGAGAAAGGCAAGAGAGAGAATAGAGGAGTAGAGGCCAGCCACAAGCACGTGGGAAGGGAGAGGGGAATGGGGAGAGAGTGGGAGCAAAAAGGCAAGAGCAAGAGAGGAGCAAGAGAGAGAGGAGGGTGCAAGGAGCCCCTTTTATAGTGAGTCAGGCACACCTCACTGTTGCCAGGTAACTGTGGGGCAGAGCTTAGAAGAAATGCTAACAGGACTTTAATGTATTTTTTTGGGGATATCAGTTGTTTTCTTCAGTTTCTTTCTTCTTGGTGGACTTAAAGCCTTGCCCTTCAGCAAATTAAGGGTATGCGAGACAGAGCTGTTAACTGCTTGAGCAGCTGGCTGGATACCCCTAGGCAAATTACCAGTGGCCGGTCTAGTGTTGGGATGGGCCAGAGGTGAGGCCTAGAGACAGAGGCTGGAGAGGCCAACAGACAGGTAGCCTGGACACCACTCTCCTTGTCGGGGAATGGAGGTTACATAAAGCAAGGGACACTTTATGAGGAGAGAGCAAAGGTAATGCTCTGGATGACCAGAGGTCACAAGAACTCCTCCTCCATCAGGTTACACCACAGGACACGCTGCTCAAATCTTCCTCTTCTAAATGCTGTTTCTTTAGCCCTATTTCCCATTGTAACAGGGCGAGGCAAGATGGAAGGCAGATGTCAAAGCACTCAGCAGAAGATGTGGGCAGGAAGCGTGGGTTGAGGAGCCATCATGTGACAGTGCAGGAAAGGAAGGGAATGGACAAAGGGCATAGGCTCTTTCCTAGAGCAGCGGTTCTCAGCCTTCCTAATGCTGTGACCCTTTAATACAGTTCCTCATGTTGTGGAGACCCCCCCACCCAAAATTAGTGTTATTTCATAACTAATTTTGCTATGGACGGCAATATCTGATGTGCAGGGTATCTGATATGCCACCCCTGTATGAGGGTTAATTTGACACTCCACACACAGGAGGGGTTGAGTCCCACAGGTTGAGAACGAATGCTCTAGAGAAATCCGAGAGGCATGAAGGGTGAAGAAGGGAGGAACACGGAGACTTAACTGTAATCTCATGTGAAGCCTGGATCAATCACAGGAGGTGGGCACTTGGGAAAGGGACAGGGTAGAAAGTGAAGCATCCGTTGCCTTCTTGAGAGTTAGGAGAGAAGAGGCAACACCGGGGCCGCTGGTGGAAAAGGCAGAAATTGAAGCCCTGGGCCACATGCTAACCTGGCTGGCCCTGTGGGGAGGGGAGAGCAACCCTTGACATCCAGGGAGGCTGAGGAGACAGAAGTGGGTGTTTGCATACAATATACTCTGGAGTGGAGGCTGGACTCTGAGAAGCAGATGGGCGTGAACCTTACTAGGCTGAGGTGGAGGGCCAGGAGGAAGGGCCATGGGTGGGTAGTTTTGAAAGGGCCACACTTTGGCGGGAGCTGGGCCAGGAGACAGAGGAAGGGCCCGTGAATTATAGGGAGCACATGCATGGTCTTGGCCTCCTCCTCCTCCTGGCCCCATTTTCCCTCTTAAACTTGAAATCTAATCAAACAATACTTGCAATGGCCTGGATACGGCTCAGTAGATAAAGTGCCTACTGCATAAGCATGGACCCTGGCCATCGTGAAAACACTATGTGTGATATGTGTTATATGACCCTGTAACCTACATACTTAGGTCAGAGACAGGAGGATCCTAGGGGCTCTTTGGCTTGCCCATTTAGCTGAACTAGTGAGTGCTCATGTAACAAGAGACTCAGAAGTAAGGTGGAAAAGTGATGGGGGAAAACGTTCCAGCACCCACCTGTGGCCTCCACATCTGCGGGCATGGGTGAGCACACCCACATCCAACCCATGTACGCACATAAAGCCCACCATGTGACGCACCAGTTGTAAGAGTAGTGGTCTGTGGACAGGTCCACCCAAATATTAGCGTGTCACCTCATTTACCTCTAATCTCTACGCTGCTCTCTCCCTCATCTGTCTCGTCCCCATCTATCTGTGCCTGTCCCTTTCCTTTTCTCTCTCTCATCTGTCTTGTCCCCATCTATCTGTGCCTGTCCCTTTCCATTTCTCCATGTCTCTGCATCCATCTGTTTCTCTGCATCTCTCCGTGTCTGTCTTCCTTTCCGTTTAGATTTCCTTCTGAGCTGTTTGGTAAACTAGTACGCCCATTCACACTGCAACATTTCTGCGTCTGCCTAACCAGAACAAGGGCAATCTTAGCTAACTGGAGCACCATGGTCAAACCCAAGAAATTAGCTCAGCCACGCCTGCCGTTAGCCCATCTGCAGACCCAAGAAGACTGTGCCAAGTGTCCAGACTGTACCCTCCGCAGCATGCAGACCCCTACCGGATTCAGGTCACAGAGTCTGCTCCCCTTACTCCGTGGCCAGCTCTGGGCCCCTGTTCTCCACATCAGCAGCATTCTGAACTATGAAAGCTGGTTCACCCTCCTCCGGGTTTAAAGGTGCTTTTTGGCCACACTCTGCAACCGTCTGCTGCTCTGGTCCTTCCAACTTCCCACAGGGCATTCAAGGTTGCCCGTGTGCCAACCAGCCTGTGCCTAAGGCTAGAAGGAGGGGGAAGAGGTGGTTGAAGGCCAGGGTCATTAGGGCAGGGGCTAGCAGGAAGATGTGGGGCCCCACAAAAGGGTTTGTGATTGTATCTAAAGTGGAACCATGTTTAGCTCTAAGGTCCTGTGGTCTGAGCTGCTTGTAAGTCCCTGGTCTTCTTTTGGCTCTTTCCCATTTGTGATAAAAGGAGACCAAGGGGAAGCAGGTAAGCCTCCCAAAATAACCTGTCTGAGAGCTGCCAGGAGAGCAGGGCGGTTCATGTCCCAGGTCAGGCCTCCCATGCTGCAGACACACGCATGCTAGCCTGATAATTGTGGGCCACATGTACTACTGTTCAGGTCCCCATCAAGATCTTGGATTCATGTGACCAAAAGCAAGTGTGTGGACTGTATTAACAGTCCACAGTTACTACCTCACCCTGACTGTGCCGCAGCTGTGCCGATATTTATTCCGGGCCTCCTTGTCCTCTGTGAGGTGGAAAATTGATTCCCTGCGTGAATGCTGGGTCTTAGGAAGCATAGTTTCTCAGCCTCTGGGCTTAGCAGTCAGCTGTGGCACCTCTTGTCGTATGGCTTCTGTCGCACTTGAAAGGCTGGGGACACCACGTGAGGCACAGCTGCCTCCAGTCCCCAGGATGCACATGCTGGGACCCAGAGCCCTTCCACAACCTGACTTCCCACCGTCTAGTGACTTTCTTCACCCTGTAGGCCACTCCTACACCTCACCTGCAGATGAAGATGCTCGAGTACCTCTCACAAGGCTACCTGAGTGCACTATGGCTCCGTGGGTAGGCCTGGCTCCTCCATGATCACAAACACTCTCTGTTGATGATGCTATTCATGGAAGTTACTCAACTCCTAGAAGGAAGTTTTTTTTTAGCTAATGTTGAATTGTGAGACCATACAAATGAAGTCCAGATACACTTTTCTCCTTCTTGGGACGAATATTTGTTGCAAAAAAAAAATAAATAAAAAAAGCTGAAACTTCAAATGGGATGAAAAAAATCTTAGCATGGGATGGTCAGAGAGAATGGTAGGTGGTAAGGAAGAGACAGGTCTGGGGAGGTCAGGGGAGGGGCACACACACAGCCCTGGTGGGACACTTGCTTCCCTCATGGGCTTCTGCCAACAGCTGACTGTACAGAGCCTCCATGTAGACTCCCAGCTGCCAGCCAGCCTTGGCTGAAGCCAGCTGTTGTGTCCACAAAGCCTCCAGTTAGGATCTTCATCCCAGCTGTTGTGGGGAACAGGTTTGCCCTCTCCAGGCACACTATAGGTCACTTGTGGGTTTTCTGCAGAGCCTGCCAACAGCCCATCTGCTCTGGCTTCTCACTCACCCTGAGAGGCCCAATCCTCCCCTTGTCCACTGGCACCCCCCATTTCCTGGGGATTCTGTCTCCCCTGAACCTTCCAGAAGGTCTACTGGCTTCGAATCAGACCCCTGCCTGGTTGCCCCGTCTGCCCTTCTGCTTGATTAGAGCAAGGGTCTCCCACAGGCTGGATGGTGTTCAAGTCTGTACTGAGCATGAGGAGAGCCATGTGGCAAGGGAGAGGGTTTCTGGGGTCACCAAAAAGGATGATAGCATGGACAGTACCTATAGTTTTTAAAAATGTCTTTAGCTGAAGGAACATAGGGAAGCAGAATATTCAACCCTGTCCCTGGACTGGTAGGATAGCTTAGTGGGTAATGCTTACCATAGAAACCTGACAACCAGAGGTTGATACCAGAACCCACGTCAACTTGAAAGGACAGACAAGATTCCACCACAAAGTTGTCCTGTCACCTCCACGTGTGTTATGATACGTGTGCACCCATCTACACGTTGTATACAAGCATACACAGTGAGTTGGGCATTTAGCTCAGTGGTAGAGCGCTTGCCTAGCAAGTGCAAGGCCCTGGGTTCGGTCCCCAGCTCCGAAAAAAAAAAAGAAAAGAAAAAAGAAAAAAAGAAGAAGAAGAAGAAGAAGAAGAAGAAGAAGAAGAAGAAGAAGAAGAAGAAGAAGAAGAAGAAGAAGAAGAAGAAGAAAAACAAGTGTACACAGTGAATAAAGGCATTTAAAAATTGCAAATTTTGCTGGATGTTTTTTCTAATTTTTCAAGGTATGACTTTTTTTTACTAAATAGCTCAAGATGACTTTGAATTTTTGGTCCTCTTACCTTCCAAAGTTCTGGGAGAGAGTTACTCTCTTAACTGATTTTAGTACATAATGAATCGACAGTTTTGTTTTGAAAGAGCTCTCAGTCGCCCAGGCTTCCTGGGGCTCACAATGTAGCTCTGTCCGGCCTTGAGCCTTACCGTGATGCTCCGGCCCTCTGCCCGCTTCGTTTTAGCACTTGGATTATGGGCGTGGGCCACCACAGCTGGCTCCACGGTTCTAATTGATCTAGAAGAACTGAGACGTTACATCTGTGAATCAGCAGGCCTCGCTCCTCCCCTTCTTGCCCTCGACAGTCACCACGTTGGCCTGAGTCGGGCTGCTTTCCTGTAAACGGAACGAGGCCGTGTTTGTGCGTCTGCGACTGGCTTACTTCGCAGAGCACAATGTCGTCAAGGTTTGTTCCTGTTGATTGCAGATTTGCATTTCTCCCTAAGACCGATTCACTGAACATGTGCAATGTGTCCCACTGTCTTTTCACTCACGTGGTGTGGACAATACCGCTGTGAGCAGGGAGCCATACCTCCTTGAGATCCTGACTTCCGGGCTAAGGATGTTGTACAGTGATAGAGGATTGGCCTAGCACATACAAGGTTCAGTTTCAAGTACAGCAAAAATAAATATAAGCCCAGCTGGGGATGGCTGGATCATACAGTAATTCTGCTTTTAAGTTTTGGACCCATCGGGGTTGGGGATTTAGCTCAGTGGTAGAGCGCTTGCCTAAGAAGCGCAAGGCCCTGGGTTCGATCCCCAGCTCCGAAAAAAAGAACCAAAAAAAAAAAAAAAAAGTTTTGGACCCATCTCTGTACTGCTTCTACAGAAATCGTGGCATTGTGCTCTTCAAGATGTCCTTCCTCCCTCCCTCCCTTCCATCCTTCCTTCCAGGAAATAAGGTCTCACCCGCAAGACAATACAGGCTACTGTCACTGCTCTCCTTTGCTCACCAGACCTGACAAGACCCTTCGCTTCAGTCACAGGACCTGGAGAAACCAAGCTGGCACTGACCAGGAAACCTCCCACCTGCTGGCTAACCTGTATACCCAGCCCGTGTACTAAGAGAGGGTGCCGCTGTAGGCTGCAGGATGGGCGGGTGCTGGGTGTCGATAATCTTACCCGTCTGTGAAACCTGGGAGACGCGATAATGATTAACGCGGCAAGATTTGCCAATGGATGCAAGGTGGCACGAGTGCTGTAGTGGTAACCAACTGTGCTCTGGTCAGATTTAAGGCCCGCTCCACAGGAGGAAGCACATGCCCGATGCTGTAAACCTAGCCGAGAACCCATGCTTAGGAGCTCACAGACCCGAGGGCTGAACTACCCCCATTATTCTGCTAAATGGACACAGTTATCAAACTGCCCTCTAAGTCCTTATCTCTCAGACCCGATTACATGAGATTCCTTCTGCAGGGGCAGGCGGCTAATGCAGAAACTCACAACTGATCAAATGCAGACAGTGTCAGAGGAGGGTTCAACCACAAATGAGGCGTCCCTGTCTCCTTCCCTCCCTGCCCTCAAGATTCAGGCTCATCCAAAGAGCTTGAGTCAGAGGCTGAACGGGACTGAAGCAAAGCAGCGTCTTCTGGACATGAAAAGGTCACTACGTCCATGAACTCAGCAGCTGTGGGTGCCTACCAGATGAATGCCTGACGTTCCAGCAGGAGGGAGGGGGACTCAGGAGTCCTCGCCCCTAACAAGAGCCATGGACAGTTACTGGCTTCTGGGGGAGGGAGACTCAGTTTTCTTTAAGGCTGTGATCATCTGCTGTGTGGATGGCACCGTACCCAGCAGGACAATATAGACATCAGAAACTGGTCTTGACAAGTTTTTTTTTTTTGGTTCTTTTTTTCGGAGCTGGGGACCGAACCCAGGGCCTTGCGCTTCCTAGGCAAGCGCTCTACCACTGAGCTAAATCCCCAACCCCGACAAGTTATTTAAAACAAAACAAAACACACGCGCATACACACAAAGTCCTGGTGGATCTGGTCAGGAGTTAGAGGGAAATATGGTGAAATGACGAAAATACATTGTATAAACTCCTCAAAGAATTGATACTTTTAAAAACCTATTAGAGTTAAGAAAAAAATAAATCGGGTTGGGGATTTAGCTCAGTGGTAGAGCGCTTGCCTAGCAAGCGCAAGGCTCTAGGTTCGGTCCCCAGCTCCGGAAAAAAAAGAAAAGAAAAAAAAATAAAGAAAAAAAAACAAACAAAGAATTAGGGTTTCATTGTGTAGATGCGGTGTCTAGACCTTGGAACCCTCCCTCCCCCACGTCTCCCAATCGCTGGGATTTCAGGCATGTGCCACCATGCTCACCTCAAGGTGCTCTTAATGATAGCCTGTTCTGATTAATTGCCAATATATTCTAAACAGTGTACAGGAGCCACAGAATCCCTGGTCCTCAAATCAACGACCTAGGGAGTATGGGACATTTGTGAAGTCCGAGGTGGGGCCATGTCACTGAGATACTGCTATAGGTCCCTTTAGATTCTTGTGCTGCTCTGAGCTGTGCCTGCCCCCACCCGGACTGCTCAACCCGAACAGGAAACGAAGCACACTTCCATCTGTCAAGACAGCGCTGGAACAATTTCAGCTAGGTGAAGGGTGACTGGGAGGATAGGCTGGCTCTAGGGAACCCTCTAGCCACCTCAGTGGATTGTGTAGGAAGCCAAGAGTCACTGCATAAAAGGCTGCAGTCCGCTGCTGAGTTCAGCCTAGCCACCCTTAGCTATGGAGACCGTCTAGACAAGGTCTGCTGTGCGTCTCCTGTGTTTCTCCTTCTCATCTGTAAGACTCGGGTGTGAGGGGTTGGGGATTTAGCTCAGTGGTAGAGCGCTTGCCTAGGAAGCGCAAGGCCCTGGGTTCGGTCCCCAGCTCCGAAAAAAAGAAAAGGAAAAAAAAAAAAAAAAAAAAAAGACTCGGGTGTGAGGGTCAACTTTTCAGTCAAACAGCATATATTGTGAAAGGACTTGACTCAGCCCAGGACACACCAAGACCAAGTTCTCAGCACAAAGGGAATGTGTTTGCCCCCGTGAGACAAAGACAGGAGACAGAGGACAAGAGAGAAGGGAAAAGAAACAAGGGTAAGGGGGAGGGATATTAGCCCCAGAGGGACAAAGGACTGCCTCTGGATAGACAAAAGACAGAAGTAGCCCATAGGCAATGGGCAGTTTATAAAGGGAAAGGGGAAAGCCTTGTTAGGACGAGTTGGTTTGTTTTGATTGGGCGTGTCAACTAGGGAAGCCAAAAGGGGAATTTTGATTGCTTCGCTTCCATACTTTGACCCTGGTGGTCTTGTCAAGAAGAGGAAGCGGCCAAATAATGGAATAGATCTTGCGGGATAGCTTTACTAATACAATTTAGCAGATTAGCAAGGGGAGAAAGAAGAGTAAAAGCAAGCCTGTCTGCACCACCTCTGCCATGCCCTGTCTGCTAAAACCTTCCATAAACGCAAGTCATTCCCAATGTCCACCTTGCTGCCACCCCCTACTTGCCTGCTAAGCTGGAACCCCACCACTTGGATTCTTGGCAAGGCGGACCCTGTGGCTAGTCCCACCTGTGTGCATCTCTAATCACCTCCCACTGCCAACTCTGCCCACTGACACCACCACCCCACCCCCACTCCACCCCCAACCCCACCCTGCTCAATTGCCCACAGCCAGTGCTGGCCTTTAACCTTATAAGGTTCTCTTTCAGCTTTCATTGATTTGCTGTGGGGCCATCTTAAGCTCTCTAGTCCAGCTTTCTGCGCGCACGCACACACACACACACACACACACACACACACACACACACACACACCCGCTGTCCCACTGCGCCACATGCAGAGTGGAATGCCGACTTTGTTACCTCTGCCTTGGACTACATGTGGCTGAGACCAGTCCACTGAACTCCCTGTGGTCCCTTTCCCCACCGCTGTCCCCACTGTCAGATGTCTAACCACACCAGCTGTTCTGAAATCACCAGCATTTACTCAGGATCAGAAAAGAAGCCCACCTCAAGTCCACCAAAGCCTTGAATAGACCTTATTACCAAGTGCTGCTGCTCTGTCTTCAGAGTACAAAAAGGTAAACAGATATTGAGAGAAAGTATCCATCTGATAAATCGCCTGCCTGTTGGTTCAGGCAAATCCTAGGAAGCCTATACCCTTTGTTCTCCAGTTGAATTGTTTCTTTTTAAAGGCTATTCTATTAAAAACTTACTAAAATATTAATCACAATTTTAAATGAAAACACTGTCATGCCAAGTGCTATGGACCCAGGTGGACCTGTTCCCTGATATTTTTTTCTGGCTATTTTTTCTGGCTTGCTACTTTTCTATTTCTGTTTTCTATCAATACATCTATTTTGGTGCTGTAATTATATGGTATATCATTAGATATAAGACACTGAAAGCAGCAGTTTCTCCTCCCTGCTTTTATTATTGCATAAATGTGGTGTTTCTGTTGCCTAGGAATTAGCAGTTTATTTTATAAAGGTATTATGTATGTTAGGTATTTGAGTGTATGACACTCATGCTTGCTACCTCCCCTACTTGCACTTGGAATTTTTTTTTAATATTTTGTTTATTTTATATATATGATGAGTACACATTAGCTGCTTTCAAACACACCAGAAGAGGGCATCAGATGATGGTTGTGAGCCAACATATGGTTGCTGGGAATTGAACTCAGGTCCTTTGGAGGAGCAGTCAGTGCTCTTAACCACTGAGCCATCTCTCCAGCCCCCACCACTTGGATTCTTGGCAAGACCAACATGACAGAAGAGTGTATCAGATCCCATTATAAATGATTGTGAGCCACCATGAGGGTACTGGGAATTGAACTCAGGACCTCTGGAAGAGCAGCCAGTGCTCTAAAGTCATCTTTCCATCTCCAGGATTACCAGCTTAAACGAGTTGATATTTATGTGTTCTTTGGTTGGTGGTTGGGCCTTTCCAGTTTTTGGTTGGTAAGCAAACTCATCTGTGTAGCTCTTTTTTTTTTTAAAGATTTATTCATTTATTATATATAAGTACACTGTAGCTGTCTTCAGACACACCCGAAGAGGGCATCAGATCTCTTTATAGATGGTTGTGAGCCACCATGTCGTTGCTGGGAATTGAACTCATGACCTCTGGAAGAGCAGTCGGTGCTCTTAACCGCTGAGCCATCTCTCCAGCCCCTGTGTAGCTCTTTTTTAAGATTTATTTTTATTTTCATTTATGTTCCTGTGTCTGTCTGTCTGTCTCTGTGAGTGTGTGTGTGTGAGTGTGTGTGTGCATGAGTGTGTGTGAGTGTGAGTATGTGTGTGTGAGTGAGTGTGTGTGTGAGTGTGAGTGTGAGTGTGTGTGTGTGTAAAGCCAGAAAAGGGCACTGGAGGTGTGGTTACAGGTAGTTGTGAGCTACACAACATGAATGCTAAGATGAAACTCAGGTCTCTGCTCCAGTGCCCAAGGTACTGTGACCCAGTAAATTTTCAAGACCAGCAATAGGTCACGGGTAGATATTGGCCTCTCCACTACGGTGTCACGGGTTAAGCACAACTTTCACACCGTACAGATCTATGGTTATTTCCTTCCCTCCTTCCTCGTTATTTTAAGACAGGGTTTTGCTATGTGGTTAAGACTGGTCTTGAATTTAATTTGTTGTCCAGATTGACCTTAAATTGACAGTGATCCTCCTGCCTCAACTTACAAAATTTCCGGGGCCTTGGGGATGCGCTGCTGCATTCAGAGGCATCCAGCTTTTGACATTGTGACATTTTAGGCTGTTTCCATAGCTCCCCTGAGTTCAAATCCAAGCAACCACATGGAGGCTCAACCATCTATAATGGGATCTGATGTCCTCCCTCTTCTGGAGTGTGTGAAGACAGCTACAGTGTACTTATATATAATAAATAAATAAATCTTTAAAAACAAAGTTACTGTTCCATGGGCCTGCACATGCGCTGCTGTAGGAGAGACTTCCTTGACCATCTGGCTTTTCATCCGGACCACCCACACCCACTCCAGTTGCCTTCAGTGTGACCCGGAGTCACTGTCCAGCCACACCACAGGAGTCCTGCTGCAGGAAAAGCCCCATCCATCCCCCCTCTCTCCACCTGTCCATCCTGCTTAGCATCTCTTAACAATAAGGAGTGTGGGGGAGGCGGGGGCGGGGGGCGGAACGCCGGGCAGCTATCTAGAGAAAATAAGCCAGTGTTTGATAATAACAAACAAACAATTAAGCAACGACCTCCATGCTGGCTACAGCACTGTTGTGGTTCTGTGGCACCCTGTGTAGCCAGATTTTTTTTGTCTACTTTATTGGTTTCTTATATCTACCACCCTTTTCATCCCCATTGTCTTCCAACCCCCCCAATTCTAGGTAGGAGAGAAGGAAGGTTAGAGGGGAAAAGAGGCGTTGATCTTGTTAGACTACTTCCTGCTGATTAGGGGTGGGGAAGTTCCTAGGGCAATCTCTGTATCCAATTTCTTCCTCTAAACCACTGGACAGACCCCAGCAACCGGAGCCAGCAGCAGCCTCTCAGGGCTCTGGCGTTTTTATACTCTCTCAAGAGTCCCCAGATTTCCAAACAGACACTGTCTTCAGCTGCAGAATCACGCCCCTGCCAGAGGCACTCCATCTGTGGACCCAGAGATGGCAACAGAGAAAATGAACAGTTTTAACTGGAGGTGTGGCAAAATTCCACTCGGTTTCCCCATTTTATTTAAATTCCTTACAAACATAAGAGGTGCGGGGGTGGGGCACACAGCTTTAATCCCAGCACCTGGGGGGGCAGAGGAAGATGCTTCTGTAGGAGTTTGAGGCTAGCCTGGTCTATATAGTAGGTTCCAGGACAGGCAGAGACGTATATTAACAACTTTGTCTCAACAACAACAACAACAACAAAAATCAAATGAGCTTGTTTAGTCAAGGAACCAAGGTGCACATTTTACACATCAAAGCAGACCTGGCCTCCAGGTTAGGGTCTCCCAGCATCCCTCAGACTGGGCTGCCTTCTCCCCAGAGGCTCCTCCCTATATAATCCAGACATTTTGGTCTTCTCTTTCCTTCTCTCTGTCTCTGTCTCTCTATCTCTGTCTGTCTCTGTCTCTGTGTCTCTGTCTCTCTCTCTTTCTCTCTGAGCTCTCTCTCTTTCTCTGTCTCTCTCTCTCTCTCTCCTCTCTCTCTCCCCTCTGGGCTCTCTCTTTTTCTTCCTCCTCCCTCCCCTTCTCTTTCCCCATGGTGACTCCCCTGGCCTCCTTGTTTCACTGATGGAGAAATAACTTCTCAGAGCTTTTCAAAATGCAGTTGAAGGCATGCAGTTCACAAACATGGAACTGAAGTGCAGCCAAATAAGGAGCGCTCCCCTCAGAGGCCTGTGTGTTGGCTAGGGGATCCCCCACCTCTAATCTCAGGCCCAGATCCCCTCTCTCCAGGAACGAGATAGCACTTACCTAGAAGGCCAGTTGTGCAGATAAACTGGACTATGTTATATATGTTATATATATATGTTTATATAGTTATATAGTAAGTTTATAATTTAGTCATCCTAAATGTGGTATTGGGGAAACCATGCTCTTGGACTCACATACTCTGATGCAGAGGCAAGAGAGCCACGAGAAACCCATCCATCCATTCAAAAATTGCTTTTGGCCTCCCAGTGACTGTGGCATTTGTTTAGGCTATGAATATGTATTGGGCACCTGCTAAGAATGGCATTCTGAAAAGGTGACTTTTCAGCCTTTCCTGGGGAACGAGGCAGGTTCACCTATCCTGAGAGTTGGAGGACAGGCAGGAAGCCCAGCTTTAACTGACGGAGACACCCAGGAGGGATTTCTGGAACAACAGGCTCCCTCCAGAACCCCCTTCAGAGCAGTACCTCAGGAAACAGAGAAACAGAGCAGTCAGGGAGTGTCCCCAGACCCGTGGACTCTGTCTGAGGGAGGAGCCAGGCTGCAGGAGAACCTGGGAAGAGCAGGAGGCATCTGTCTCCCAGGGAAGAGCTGGACGGACTGTTCTGGACGTTGGGGTGTGGCAGCCTGGAAAAGAGATGGGGTGAGACAGGGCAGCTGCAAACCTGGTTGAGGGGACAGGGTGGTTCCTGTGTCCTCAGCACACCCGAGAGGGCCCTAGGAAGGGACTGGGGCAACTTTCCCACCCATAGTCAGAGCTTTGGGGGTGCGTGGACCCTGCTCAAGGCTTCCTGTAATCCCAGTTGTCCTGTGCGGCTTGTGAATCAAGGGCCTCATGTCCTCCTGAGAGGTCAAAGCAGTCCCTCTCAGAGACCTCACACCTATGCCTTCCCAGCTAATGTGCCCCCCACCCCCCAGCTTACCAGGGAAGGGCTGAATCACAGAAAGGAAAGAGGTCCATGACAGATGGGACACCTAGGAACTCGATGGTGACTCTCTGTGATACCCTATCCTCACCCAGAGTTCTAGTCAGGGATGGCACAGGAAATAGGTCCACCTGTGCTCTCCTGCCCCCTAATGGTCACCCCATCTTAGCGGCACAGGACTGGACCTGTCTTCACAGTCAGAACTAGGCAATTATTCATTCCCAGGGGCCGGAAATCTTTGCTGAGCACCAGCAAATCCCCTTTCCTCCCCAACTTGCTTCTTGGTCATGATGTTTGTGCAGGAATAGAAACCCTGACTAAGACATGCTTTTTGGGTTGTTTCTTTCAGTTTGTTGTTGTTTTGGTTTTTGGATGGTTTTTCTGTAAGCCATCCTGGAACTTGCTCTGTAGACCAGGCTGGCCTTGAATTCACAGAGCTCTGCCTGCGTCTGCCTCCAGAGTACTGGGGCTAAAAGTCGTGCACCACCATGCCCAGTCTTATTTTGTTATAAACGTAATATTTAGCCAGATATATGCCTTTAAGCCCAGCACTGGTTGAGGACAGCCAGGGCTATTACAGAGAAATCCTGTCTTGGAAAACCAAAAAGTAATAAAAATAAAATATTGGGGGTTGGGGATTTAGCTCAGTGGTAGAGCGCTTGCCTAGGAAGCACAAGGCCCTGGGTTCGATCCCCAGCTCCGAAAAAAAAGAACCAAAAAAAAAATAAATAAATAAATAAAATATTGTATCATTTTGATATTGACTGTACACTGAACTGCTCATTTTGTGGATAAGGTATGATAAATAAAATATGATTAAAGTCTAGTTCATCTGCGTCTCTTTGTTCCTAATATGTCTGTCAGAAAGCTTTTCTGTTCCTTCCAGGCTCATTTCTGCTTCTGTTAGGGAGTATTCTTCTAGATCATCGCACCCTGGACGTTCACATCACAAAGACAAGCAATGTCTCCATGTCGCTGCTCCCAACTCTCTGTTTGGTGCTTTGAAAAGCACTGCTCAGAGTGGCCTGGTAGTGCATGTGTAAGCCCAGCTCTCAGGACAAGAAAGATCAGAAAGGCAGGTCCGTCTTAGGCTACCTGTTGCTACTTCAAGGCCAGACTGGATATGACTGAGCCAGCTCAGTCAACAGGTTCTTCAGGGCAGGAGCCAGGATTAAAAAGAAAACAGACAATTAGACAACATTGTAGCATGACCCCAGCCAGTTCTGAGGCTGCGGAGGTTTTTTTTTTTTTCCTAGTCTGCTTTTATACTATTTTAATTACATGCAGGTAATAAGGTCAGTTCTAGGTTAAGGGAACAAGGGAGACAATAAACAGGAACAGTAAAGGAACAAGCAAGGCAATAAACAAAGTCCTATAATTACTGTTTCCAGGGGTTTATCAGGATGACCAAGATACCTGAGCCCATTTCCCTGTCCTAGCCCAAAGTCAAATTCTTGCCTGAAGCCTGCTTCTCTGTTCTAGCACAAAGTCAGATTCCTCTCTGACCTTATTTCCCTGTCCTAGCCCAATGTCAAACCCCTACCTGAGCTAACTCCTGGCCCATTATCAGATTCCTGCCAAGAGGCCCCGAAAGCTCTCCACTTGGATATCAATGAGATTCTGTCTCAAAATAAAGAGTGCAAGCAGGGCTGGGGTTCAGCAGTAGAAAGCTGGCCTAATGGGCCGGAGAGATGGCTCAGTGCTTAAGAACACTGACTGCTCTTCCAGAGGTCATGAGTTCAAATCCCAGCAACCACAGGGTGACCATCTGTAATGGGATCTGATGTGTCTAAGACAGCTACTGTGTCCTCATATGCATTAAATAAATAAATCTTTAAAAAAATTCTTAGGATGGAAGGAAGGAAGGAAGGAAAGAAGGAAGGAAGGAAGGAAAGAAGGAAGGAAGGAAGGAAAGAAGAAAGGAAAGAAGGAAGGAAGGAAAGAAGAAAGGAAGGAAGGAAGGAAGGAAGGAAGGAAAGAAGGAAGGAAGGATAAACTGACCTAACATGTGTAAAACCCTGGGTTCAATCCCCAGTCCTAGAAAACCCTGCTCACCTTGAATCTTCCAGGATGGTCACTTTAATCCCAGAAGTAGATGGCCACTGTAGGAAGGCAGACGGCAGGGATATTTCCCCCACAGACTACAGAGCAGTTGCCAGAGCAGTAAAGGTTCTCTAAGACATGGCTGCCTCTTCTTCATTTAAAATTGGGACTTATTTATTTCAGGAGGAGGGGTGTCTTGCCTGTTTGTGTGCCGGTGCACTGCATGCTTAGTGCCCACTGAGGATACGATAGCTAAAGAAACTCCATTTTGTGCTGGGAGCCCGTCTTGGTACCCAATAGCCATTTGTCTCCAACTCGAGTTTGTGGAAGGTAAGTTTCGGCAGCCCTAACTCCTTGTCCCTCACCCAGACCTGCACAGGGGTGACCACCTGTTTGTGATGCTACCACTGACTGCAGATTTGCCTTCTATAACCTGCTTGTGCAGACATTCAAGGACCATCGGTCTAATCCTGGGAAGGCAGAACCGCTCCTGTGGTTCTCACCTTGAAATGCCCTTCCTGCCCCCTCTCCTGCTTCCATCTGAGTTGGAGACTGTAGTTAGAGACTAATAAATTCTGCTAATTATAATCTGAATTTAGTCTGGTGGTCTTTTTCCTGGTCATCTCAAACTCCATCAGGAGGACAGAAGAAGACATCAGATCCCTTGGATCTGGACTAGTGGATGTTCGTGAGCCACTGTGTGGGTACGGGAATCAAACCCCAGCTCTCTGCAAGAGGAGCCGGTGCTCCTCTCCGAGCTTCTCTCCAGCCCCTACGCACCACTTCCTAGATGGTGAGCTAGGACTCCAGTGGAAGGCAGTTGTTTTGTTTCATTCTGGTGTTTGAGACAGGGTCTCACCAGGTAGGCCAGGCTGGCCTGGAACTCAGAGAGACCCATCTGCCTCTGCCTGCCGAATGCTGGACTCAAAGTGGTAGAACGCCACACCTGGCTTCCTGATATGTAAGAGTTGTCAGCAATAAAAGGTTTTTGAGCACATGCATCAAAAAACGTCATCAAAAATCAAATACAAAATGGCTCCCGGGTGTTTCCGGCTGTGTTCCTGTGTTGCAGTGCATGGCTTCACTGCATCCTTGGTTCTGAACATGTGGCAGGCACACTCTATGCTGTGTGTGCCCGCAGACCATGCCATGCCAACAGAGCATATAGCAGAATTTTAGCAGCGCCATTGTATCTGGCAGGAATTCCAGAGTCGGGCGCCTAGGCTTTGAAATAGGCTTTTGTGAATAGTCCTTGGTTGTTACGTGAGGTTTATAGAGTTGCTCTTCTGGGGCTGGAGAGATGGCTCAGTGGTTAAGAGCACCCGACTGCTCTTCCAGAGGTCCTGAGTTCAATTCCCAGCAACCACATGGTGGCTCACAACCATCTGTAGGGAGATCCGATGCCCTCTTCTGGTGTGTCTGAAGACAGCTACAGTGTACTTATATATAATAAATGAATAAATCTTAAAAAAAAAAAAAGTAGAGTTGCTCTTCTGGAAGGATTCACAGAGCCTTTGCATCACTCGGTCCTGAGACCTACCTGGTGAACTAGGGAGTCTCCTAGGACTGAGTGTGGCTTAGGTAACTGTTCCTTCAGAGGACTCCTACCTAGATCAGATAAGTTTTGGAATGCGGAAATTGACTTGCTAAAAGTGCCTTTTGTGTTTCAATCCAGAGACTCTGCAAAGCAAGTTTGACATTTAGCCCTGCTCCTGAGAAGCCTAAATTCATCCTGCAGTGTCTCCCTGTACAGGTCAGAGGACAGCTGCTGGGAGCTAATCCTCTCTTCCTGTCATGCTGGTCCTGGTCAGGCTGGGTGGCAGGTACCATTACCCACTAAGCCATTTCACTGGCCTGGTTTTTTATTTTATTTTATGGGCACGGGTGTTGTCTCTGTATGCGTGTCTGTGTACCACTTGTGTCTTGGTGCCCACTGAGGTCAGAAGAGAATGTTGGATCTTTTATAATTGGATTTACAGACAGTTGCCGTTGCTTGGAATCAAACCTTGGTCCTATAGAAGAGCAGTCAGTCACTGTTCTTTACTACTGAGCCACCTCTCCCAGTCCCCAATATTTGTATTTTTTTATTGAAGGTCTCATATAATCCAGACTGGCCTCGAACTCACTGTGTCAATGACTTTGAATTCCCAGTCCCCCTACGTTTCTAGTGTGCTGAGGTGCTAGACATGCACCTGTATTCCCAGCTTCATTAGAAGCTTTACCAGTTGGGTATCCACACCCCTTAGACGTCACCAGTCTATTCAATCAAAATACATGCAGGAGAAACAGCATTATCCTGAGCTCCAGACATGGAGACGGTCAAGGGTCAAGGGAAATGATATAATCGCACAATGGAATACTACACAGCTCTGAAAAAGACCAATTACCAGTACACACTACAGCTTTGTATCTAAATGATGGACTGGAATACTACACAGCTCTGAAAAAGACCAACTACCATTACACACTGCAGCTTTGTATCTAAATGATGGACTTCCAGAAAGTAATTGTTAAAGTGATAACTAATACCTTTGTGTATTTATGAATCTCCTGTAGAGGATGTCTACATAATGAGCTGCTAAAACTTAGTTGATAAGTCAAGCTCTCTGAGTATGGTTGTTTCTGTTGTTTTTGGTTGAGTTTGGTGTCTTGTCTCACAATGTAACCCAAATTGGCCTGGGACTCGTTTTTTTTTAATTTTATTTTTCTTGGATATTTTATGTATTTACATTTCAAATGTTATTTCCTTTCCCCCCCTCTCCCATACCTCCTTCCCTCTCCCCGGCCTGGAACTCTTAAGTAATCCTCCTGCCTTAGCCTTTTGAGTATTGACATTTATATGCATGTATCACACACAATGTCTGGAAGGCTACGTGTACTAGTCAGTATTTTCTAGAGGCACAGAATGTATAGACTGAATCTGTCTATCTATCTATCTATCTATCTATCTATCTATCTATCTATCTATCTTATTAGAATGGCTTACAGGCTGCAGTCTAGCTGGTCCAACAATGGCTGTCTATGACAGAAGGTCCAAAAATCTAATAGTTGCTCAGTCCACGAAGCGGGATGCTTCAGCTGGTCTTCAGTATATGCTGAGAGTCTAAAGAAGAAGGCTCTAATGCCAGTGGAGGAATGGACTTGCTAGCAAGAGCGAAGCAGACCAAAAGAGAATGTCCTTCTTCCCTGCCGGCAGAAGGCTGCCCACAGAAGGCTGGCCCAGATAAAAGTTCGATCTTTCCACCCCAAAGATTGAGATTAGAAGTGAGCCTTCCTTCTTCAAATGATTTAATCAAGGAAATACCCCTCACGGGCAGTGCACAGCCACTTGGGTTTCAGTTAACTCCAGAATTGGTCAAGCTGACAACCAAGAAGAGCTTTGCTTACTCATTACAGATGTGGTCAGTTACCTCCAGACAAACACTAACTCTGTTTGTCCTCACCCCGCCCATGCTCCTGAGGGCTGGCTTCCCCACCCTTTCCTCATCAGAGTCACCCGGAGCCTGTTTGTTATCCATTCCTTACTCACTGTCAGTGTGAACTCTAGAAAGTGCCTCTGGAGGACCCTAGTTCTTACTGAAGTGTAAGGGCTATTAAGAGGCCTGGCCTCTTAATAAGAGGGCTTGGTGTAGAAAGTAGGTAGGTTATGGGGTTCATGTGTAGGACCCTAGGGACTTTCGCCAGCCTTAAACCCACTGCCTCAGGTCAAGATTAGGCCAAGTACCAGCTTCCTGCCTTGGGTCAAGGCTAGGCCCAGTTCCATTCTCCACCCAAAGTTCTCAGGAGGAGCAGGGACATTTTTGAAAAACCACAGAATGTACTGACTGGTAGTCACCTGACCCTCTGGTCCCAGATAAGAGTTCAAGTGCATGTCATATGCTTGCTAGCCAATAGATTCAAAGGTCAATATGCTTTAGCCAGTAAGTTTAAACTGTAATCTTGTTGATGTAACCTGTACCCCTAAAAAATATAAAATTTGCTTGTTATAGCCATTCTAGACCCTTGCCACAAGGGGCAGATTGAAGGTTGACCCCGAAGTGACAGAAAAAAATAAACCTCTTGCATTCGCATTGAGCTCTGTTCTCGAGTCTCACTTGGTGGGGGCTGGGGGTGGGGTGGGGGATGTCTCCCTGTAGTTAAGGCTCACTTCGGGCCTTATATCCTCCTGCTGTGACTGGCTGACCCCAGAAGGAGTGATGCGGCAAGTCTATGTGAATGCAAACACAAGAAGCTCCTGACCACTCCCAGCAGCAGGCTTTGTTTTATGTAGAACTGAGCCTTGTCTTAATTAGAGTTGCTGTGATAAACACCCCAGCCAACCGACCAAAAGCAGCTTCAGAAGGAAAGGGTTTATTTCAGCTCACAACTCTCAGGGCACACTTCATCACCAAGGGAAGTCAGGGGGGTTGGGGATTTAGCTCAGTGGTAGAGCGCTTGCCTAGCTGGGTTCGGTCCCCAGCTCCGAAAAATAGAAAAGAAAAAACAAACAAACAAACAAACAAAAAAACCAAAACAAAAAACCAAGGGAAGTCAGGGCAGGAACTCAAGACAGGAACCTGGAGGCAGGAACTGAAGCAGAGAACATGGAGAGGTGTTGCTTATTACTGACTTGCTCCCCATGGCTTGCTCAGCCTGCTTTTTTTCTATCACTGTGGTACCACCCACAGTGGGCGGGCTCTTTCTTATCAGTCACAAGTCGAGAAAATGCTCCCAAGGGCTTGGCTTATGGTCAACCTGAAAGGAACATTTTCTCAATTGATCTTCCCTCTTTTCAGATGACCCTAGATTCTGTCCAGTGGACAAAACTAACCAGTGAAAGGTAGAAGTTTTAAGGTTGCCCCCTAGACAAAAGTTTAGAGCAAAAGAAACTGGTTTGGCCCTTGAACTACAATTACACCAGCCGGTTTGACAACTCTCTCCCAGGAACTGACTATAAAGTTAGATTAAAATCTTAAAGAACAATCTTGAAAAACAGGAAGCTTCTCCCAGAAACTGGTGGACCATAAAGTTAAACAATCTTGAGAAACAGGAAGCTCCTCCTTGTGATTTTTCACTGGAATTCTCGACATTTTCCAATGATGCCCTCCCTACCCCCTTGGGTTGTGGCTTCTTCCTTTAAATTCCCCTTCTCTTAGCTACTGGTGGTCGAACTCTACTGCCCCTGCGTGGGATACGAGTCTCGACCCCAGTGCACTGGTTCCTATCAATAAACCTCGTGTAAATTACAGCAAGGACAGTCTTACGTGAGTTCTTGGGGGGTCGAGTCATCCTGAGACTTGAGTGAGGGTCTCCCTGCTCTGGGGGTCTTTCACCAGGACACCTCTGTCTCTGTATGTATTCATATATATTGATTCAGTGATGTGAGCTCAAATCCCCCCCTTCTTCCTTCTCCTTCTCGCTCCCTCTTTCCCTCCCTTCCTCCCCTTCCTCCTTCCTTCTTTCCACTTTAATTCATGCAAGGCATTGAACCCAAGGCTTCGTGCACAGGAAACACATGTGATACTATAGGGCCACACCCCCAACTTACAAACAATTCTCTCTTCCTGTAACATAAAATATTGTACAGAATGGAAACTTCAGAAGGCAAAAATGAATATAAAGAAAGAAACATATTAGCTGGAGAGATATCTCAGCGATTAAGAGCACTTCCTGGGGTTGGGGATTTAGCTCAGTGGTAGAGCGCTTGCCTAGGAAGCGCAAGGCCCTGGGTTGGGTCCCCAGCTCCAAAAAAAAAAAAAAAAAAAAAAAAAAAAAAAAAAAAGAGCACTTCCTGCTCTTGCAGAGGACCCAGGTTCCCAGCCCCCACATCCGGTAGTTAACAACTGCCTGTGAGTACAAGAGAGCTGACACACTCTGGCCTCTGGACATCTGCACTCACATGGTACACATACACTTGTGCGTGTGCACATCCCCCACACAAATAAATAATGTATAATAAATAAGTCTTTTAAAGAAAGGAACTAAAGTGCTGGAGAGATGGCTCAGTGGTTAAGAGCACCGACTGCTCTTCCAGAGGTCCTGAGTTCAAATCCCAGCAACCACGTGGTGGCTCACAACCATCAGCAATGGGATCTGATGCCCTCTTCTGGTGTGTCTGAAGACAGTGACAGTGTACCTATATAATAAATAAATAAGTAAATCTTTAAAAAAAGAAAGAAAGGAAGAAAAAGAAAGAAAGAAAGAAAGAAAGAAAGAAAGAAAGGAAGAAAGGAACTAAAGACCTGGCATCATATGCATAAAAATTGTTGCTAAGAGCTGGAGGTGTTTTCTTTCTTTTATCTCTCTAACACACATCTGTATCTATACACATACAAAGCTATAATCAGGGGCCTGGGATCTAGCTGAATATCAGAGCCCTTACTTAGCAGGCTCAATGTCTTGGATTCAATCCCCCAGCACCACAGAAACAAAAGACTGTAACCAGACATTAGCATTTCAGAATCCTTTGCTTCATTTTCCTTTCTTGAATACATTTCCATGTCACTAAATATTACTGCAACAGGGTTGTATAGGGTCTCATCGTGCAACATGGGCTGTCCTGCCTGGAATCACGTCATTCTTCTACCTCAGCCTCCCGGTGCTGGAATTACAGATGTGATCAGCTCTGCCCAGCTCTGTTTCACAGTCTTAATACCTTACACTCCTTTTTATGATTAGCCACGGTGTTGAACTGATTTTCAAATTTTTTTTTTTTTTTTTGGTTCTTTTTTTTGGAGCTGGGGACCGAACCCAGGGCCTTGCGCTTCCTAGGCAAGCGCTCTACCACTGAGCTAAATCCCCAACCCCTCAAATATTTTTATATGTCTTAAATTTAAGACCATCCGAGACCGGGGATGTAGCTCAGCTGGTAGAGTATCTGCCCAGCACACACAGCCCAGTCCAATACCCAGGACCACGTAATGGAACACAGTAGTCTGTTCCTATCATGCCAATACTCGGAGATAGACACCAAACAACACAAATTCTCTCCGTGCCAGCATCTGTTTGGTTTGATAAAAATGTATGTCGATTGGCCTATAGACAGCAGGAAGTGATCTCTCACATTCTGGATGCTGAGAAGCCCAAGGCTCTGAATGCTCGTGATGGCCGCCCGTCTCTGATGGAGTAGTCACAGATACTTGCAGACATCTCCCTGTCTGCATATGGGCCTGGCGTCAGCCTAGCAAGTGTCACCTAAAACAGTCATTAATTACACGATGCCTTTAGCAACTAGACAGCCATCATCAGTGGCTCCTGCCTCACCTGTGGTGTTCATAACCATGGGGGTCACGCATGGTGAGGCTACTTTTCCTGTCTCACCTCTGGTGTTCATAACCATGGAGGTCATGCATGGCAAGGCTACTTTTTTGTGTTTGGTTTTGTTGTTGTTTTGGTTTGGTTTTGGTTTTATCCAAAACAGAGTTTCTTTGTGTAGCCTTGGCTGTCCTGGAACTCACTCTGTAGACCAGGCTGCCCTCGAACTCACAGAGATCTGCCTGCCTTTGCCTCCTGAGTGCTGAGATTAAAGGTGTGCATCATCACTGCCTACCAATAATGCAGCATTTGATCTCATGACTTCATGCTCCTAAGTGATTTTTGCTCTTTTAGACAGGGCCTCATGTAGCCCAAGCTGGTAAACTTGGTATGTAGCTGACATCAGCCTTCAACTCTTGATCTCTCTGCGTCTACTTCCAAGTCCCGGGGTAGCAGGCCAGTGCTACCTTACTTGGCTCCCATGGTAAATGGATGCTTTGAATACAGTATCCCTCCTGTTGATCTGGACAGAAATAATTTTCCAAAGGGGGCAGCTCCCAGAATTCCCAGGTGTGGTGCTAGAACAGCAGTCCTTGCACAGACAGCTGGAGACCCTACGTTCCCATTTTCAGGAGTAAAGGACTTCTCATTGACCTACACTACTCCATGAAGCCTTGTGGAACATAGCATCACCACCACAGCCCTGCCTTAGCTGCCCTGGGGTGTGGCAGGGCCTAACCAGCTCACATTCAGATCTGTTGCTAAGAGATTGTGGCTGGGGTGTCTGAGCACACTGGGTTCTATTACCATCTTATAGGCTAATGTTGTATTAACGTTAAGAAGCCATTGGCTTTAGTAAAATCTTCATAGCTCAGGAGTATTATGGGCTGTGGTACTTTTGTAGCATACAGGAGGCTCTGATTCACCATCTTATAGGCTAATGTTGTATTAACATTAAGAAGCCATTGGCTTTAGTAAAATCTTCATAGCTCAGGAGTATTATGGGCTGTGGTACTTTTGTAGCATACAGGAGGCTCTGATTCACTCCGTAGCACTGAAAAATAAGGAAATAAGGTAAGGGGTGGAGGCTCACACCTTCAATTCTAACCTTGGGGGCAGGGAGGGGGAGGGCAGGCAGAGGCAAGAGTTCAAGACCAGCCTCAGCCTATACAGTAAGTTCCAGGCCACCCTGGGCTCCATAGTGAGATAGTCTCAAAATAACAACAAAAATGTAAAAAGAACTGTATCGCCTGGTGTTTTTTTCCCCATCTGTAAATGTTGATTGAGCCTCTGAGAAATCACATGACCCCATTCAGAAA
The DNA here is from genome assembly GCF_011064425.1 of Rattus rattus. NCBI lineage: Eukaryota > Metazoa > Chordata > Mammalia > Rodentia > Muridae > Rattus > Rattus rattus. Next base: position 75,431,350 of record NC_046164.1, read on the forward strand.
GATTCCTTATCTGATATCCTAGTCTCTTTTCCAGATTGTGGCCTGACCCTTGATTGTGGCCACACCCATTGTGCCCTCCTGCCAGACAGATGTACAATTCAAACCACAGATACACCAAGTTTCTAACTTATCTTTTGTAGAGTCACAGTTTGTTTTGGGTTTCTTATTGGGTTCTGTGCTGTTGTTTTGTTTGAGATAGGGTGTCTCTGTGTAGCCCTGGCTGTCCTAAAACTCACTCTGTAGGCCAAGCTGGTCTCAAATGCAAAGATCTGCCTGCCTTTGCTGGGATTAAAGGCACGCGCTACCTCTGTTTTGTTTTTTGAGACAGGGTACCAGCTGTTTTATCAAGAGATATTCTGGGAAGCCCAAGAATTTGTATATCAGATCCAAAAGGCTAGAACTTGATCGTTATCTGGTTACTCCCCTATTGTTTGTTCCCAGTTTTAAAATAGGGTTTAACCTCAGAAAGCCTTATTCACTCACCTAAATGAATGCCTGGCTTCTAGTCAGCTCAATGGTTTCCTTGGGCTACTGGGAGAGCAGAGCTCCTTTGGCCTCCTCATTTCTGTGGGGCTTCCCCACTTGGCTGCCTCAGTCTCCTCTCTGGCAAGTAGCGGAGTGCCCCTTGCTGTGTCACAGCTTGGTACACAGCCTTGTTTGCCTCACTTGGATGGCCTCCGTCTATGTGACACTGGTTGTGGGTGTGTAGCTTTCCTTGCTGAGGCCCTTAGTCATCACCCTGGCCTGAGAGTTCAGCTGTCGCTGGCTCTCTCTCTGGATTTCCTTAGCTTCAGGGTCCTGGTGATCTCTGGTGAAAGGAATTCTGATGAGACACACAGGGTGGGGGGTGGAAGATAAGCAGGCATGACCACAGAGAAGTGAGCCCACTCTGGAGGCTGGGAGTAGGCAATGACTTAAGGGGACCATTGCTGCATCTGCATTTCAGGCAGGCTCTACCCTTCTCAAGTCTCTATAACAAACACCTTTTCTGAGGGACCTTGTCCTGTCCAAGTAGCCGGCAAGCCTGCTCAGCTTGACCCTTGCAGGACGACACAGCGGTTGCCTGTCTTTGTTCTTTTTCAGAAAAGCTTCCTGCAGATAATGAGGTTTAGGGTCCTGGAAGTGACCTAGGTAGTGATCAGCTCAAAGCAGTTCAGCCTGTCGGGACCAGAGCCATGACTCAGGTCTCATTCTTCTGGCTAGTAATTAGAGTCCTGCGATTTCAGTCATTGATTTTGCAAGCTGCTGATTATGAGGGAGGTGGCCAGCTCCCCAGTCCTCTGGTCACCAGTATGTAATTAGTCACCTAGCACTGAGAGAGATTTTTGCCTGAGGTCTTGTACAGTAAGGCCTGCCTGTAAAGTCAGTGAGGAAAGAAGAGGCTGGGGCAGGACGGTCACTGGAGCCCATGAAACTGGTCTAACAACACCAGGAGACCCACTCTAATGAAACTGAGGGGAAGGGCTGGAGAGATGGCTCAGCGGTTAAGAGCACTGACTGCTCTTCCAGAGGTCCTGAGTTCAAATCCCAGCAACCTCATGGTGGCTCACAACCATCTGTAATGGGATTGATGCCCTCTTCGAAGAGATCAACAGTGTATATGTAACATAAATGAATCTTTTTAAAAAAGGGGGGGGGAGTAGGGACAGGAGAAAAGAATGGACGGGTGGATAAAATCCCAGCTCATGGGACATGGAGGCAGAAAGATCAGGAGCTTAAGATCATTCTCGGCCATATAGTAAGATCAATGCCAGTCTAGGCTACATAAGACCCTGTCTCAAAAACACAAAGGGGTTGGGGATTTAGCTCAGTGGTAGAGCACTTGCCTAGGAAGCGCAGGCCCTGGGTTGGTCCCCAGCTCCGGAAAAAAAAAAAAAAAAAAAAAAAAAAAAAAACAAAAAAAAAAAAAAAAAACACACACACACCCAAAGAAAAAAACAAATTATTCCTCCCAAACCTCCTAAAAACACAAATGGGGGGCTAAAAATTTTAACAAAATATAAAAAAAAAAAAATATAAAAAAAAAAAAAAAAAACAAAAACAAAAAAAAATTATAAAAAAAAAAACAAAAACAAAAAACCAAAATCACAAAGAAGCCAGGCTGTGGTGGACACGCCTTTAACCCCACACTCAGGAGGCAGAAACAGGCAGATCTGAGTTTGAGGTTAACCTGGTCTACAGAGCGAATTCTAGGACAGCCAAGGCTACACAGAGAAATCCTGTTTCAAAAAAAAAAAAACCGGGGGTTGGGGATTTAGCTCAGTGGTAGAGCGCTTGCCTAGGAAGCGCAAGGCCCTGGGTTCGGTCCCCAGCTCCGAAAAAAAGAACCAAAAAAAAAAAAACCAAACACACAAACAAAATCCAAAAGAAGCCTAGCATCGTGTTGTGAGCCTTTGGTTCCAGGACTTGGGAGGCAGAGGCAGGTGGATCTTGGTCAGCCTGGTCTACAGAGTGAGTAGAGTGAGTTTGAGGACAGATGGGTACACAGTGAGACACTGTCTCAAAAAAGAAAGGAAGGAAGGGAAAGAAAGAAAGAAAGAGAGAGAGAGAGAGAGAGAGAGAGAGAGAGAGAGAGAGAGAGAGAGAGAGAGAAAGAAAAAAAGCAAGCAAGCATTTAGGGAATACTCCCATGGGTGTGATTACCACACCCAGCCCAGTCAACACTAGTCAGCATGTCATATGGTCTACCAGACTATCTAATCTGGAAGCTCTTGTCCAGAAATCATTGTTAGGCAGAAGAAAGTGTCAATTCTTTTCTTTTGTGTGATCGATTTGTGTGTGTGTGTGTGTGTGTGTGGTGTGGTTTATTGGTTTGTTTTTGTTTCTTTGAGTCTTACTGTGTAATTCTGGCTGGCCTGGAATCCACTATGTCAACCAGAACTACAGAGATCTCTTTCTCCCAAGTACTGGGATTATAGATGTGACTACTGTACCTGGCTTGCTTTTTTTTTTCTTTTCTTTCCTCCTCCTCCTCCCCTCCTCCTCCTCCTCCTCCTCCTCCCCCTCCCCCCTCCTCCTCCTCCTCCTCCTCCTCTTCCTCCTTCCTCCTCCTCCTCTCCCTCCTCCTCCTCTTCCTCCTCCTTCCTCCTCCTCCTCCTCCTTTTGATTTATTTAATTTTCTGCCAGATGCAGCCTTCTTTTTGTTTTATTGAGATGGGGCTCTTGCCTTTTCTTTTGTACTAAGTGGCATTTTTTTTTTTTTTTTTTTGAGATTTGGGGACTGAACCCAGGGCCTTGTGCTTCCTAGGCAATCGCTCTACCACTGGGTTTGGTCCCCAACCCCAAAAAAAAAAAAAAAAAAAAAACTGTGACAAAATGTACACATGCAAATTTTCCCAGTTTGATGTTTTTCATTTATTTATTTGTTGTTGTTGTTGTTGGGGTTTTTTGTTTTTTTTTTTTTTTTAGACAGGGTCTCATGCTGCCCAGGCTGGCCTTAGCCTTGTGGTCTTCCTCCTGCCTTCCCCTCCTGGGCCATACCCATATCTGACTTATTTATTTGTGTGATTTTTTTTGTTTGTTTTTATTTATGATAAGGTCTCACTATGGATCCGTGGTTGACCTGGACCTCAGAGATCTGCCTACCTCTGGGCCCTGAATGCTGGATCCAAGGCACGTGCACTATGCTGGGCTCCTTCACATATGAGACAAGACCTCACGATGCTGCCCAGGCCTGGTTCTGGACTTACAGCATGTCCCGGCCCAGTCAAGGCCTCCCTCTGTAAGGCAGCTGTGTTCAGACTCACTGTGTAGGCTGGTCGGAACTGAAGATCCTCTAACCTCTGTGCCATACTACCCAGCCTGTGGCTGTTTCTGAGACAGGGCTCCTTCCATAGCTCAGGTTAGCCTTAAACCTTTTGCCCCGGGGTTGGGGATTTAGCAGATCGTAGGCACGTGCCATCAGGCCTCGCCTGTTTGTTTCTCTTACAGTCTCGAGCACTTGAGATCACAAGTATGAGACAGAGCAGCTGGCTAACCCTAGACCAGCTGAGTTAGTACTGATATCAACCCACCTGAGATCATGTTACATGATAAAGGAGTAGGAAGGCAAAGGATGTGTGCTTCATATATGTGTATATATGTGCCCAATCATATTCAGACAATAGGACAGAAAGCATATGACACTTAAAATTCCTTAGTTCTCCAGAAACCTTCCGAAGTGTCGTGTATAGAGATACTGAATCCTTTGTATCTCACAATTTTTTTTAAAAGACTGGTTTATTTATTATATATACAGCTTTTTGCCTGCATGTATGCCTGCAGGCCAGAAGAGGGCACCAGATCTCATTATAGATGGTTGTGAGCCACCATGTGGTTGCTGGGAATTGAGACCCTTGGAAGAGCAGCCAGTGCTCTTAACCTCTGAGTCACCTCTCCAGCCCACATCTCGCAAATCTTAAGTGCTCTTATTTTGTGTACTTTCTTTTCTATATAACGTAGTTTTATTTAATGTGCATCGGTCTTTTGCCTCTATGTGTGTCTGTGTGAGGGTGTCAGAACTGAGTTTCCAAAGAAACGAGAAATTTCCATTTCATTAGTGTTTGCCCACACTATGTGTGCACAACCACGAGTGTGCCTGTGTCTGAAAGGGGCCAGAAGATGGTGTTGAATATCCTAGAATTAGAATTACACATGGTTAGGAGCCATCATTAGGGGTCTGGGAACTGAAGCTGGGTCCTCTACAGAAGTAGTAAGTACACCTAACCACTGGGCCATCTCTCCCAAACTTCTGTCTGTCTATTTCTAATTACATTATCTCCGGCATTTTGTTATATCAGCACGAATAGACAAACAAAGAAGATCTTCCTGGAGCCTGAAGGGAGAAATTAATAAAACTACCAAATGGCAACCGGATAGTGATTGCTCAAAGCAAAATTTTAACTATCATACAGTTCGACAATCTCACGTCTAAGGATGTGTACAGCATCAAAAGCAAGATCTTAAAGAGATGTTTGCAGTGGTGGGGCTCACACTGAGCGTTCTGTGTGTGGAGGGCACACGCACTGCCACTGAGCTGCGCCCCCATAGAAGAGCCAGTTGAACAACTGAAGGGGCTCTGTCAGGCTCTAGCATGGCAAACCCAGGCCCGAGTGTGGCGACTGTTGCAGCTGACGATCAGATGACAGATCATTGGGAACTACTGCCAGCGCTGTGCAAAGACCCTGCCCCAAATTTATGGAGTCCAGGTGAGCAAGCTTCGTCCTTTTGAATCTTCCTGAAAGTATAAATGCTGTTATTAAATATTCAAAATAAATCGGGGCCATATGAGCACATGGGCATGTTAAAATCATCTTAGGAAGCCAGACCCATGGGAACTTATTATCAACCATACAGGTTCAAAAGAGTGAAGTCAGTGCAACAATTCTCTCTGCATGAATCACTTCATACTTCCGAGCTTCGGTAAGGCCCCTTTGACCTCCTTCAACTTTGCTCTGCCCTACAGGTTCTTTTTTTTTTTTTTTTTTTTTTTTTTTTGGTTCTTTTTTTTTTGGAGCTGGGGACCAACCTTCTCTGCCTGAATCACTTCCTAGGTAGCGCTCTGCCTTTGAGCTAAATCCTTCAACCCCTCTGCCCTGAAGCTCTTGTAGCCATTCTGTAGCCTACGCATACATACATATATGTGGATGCCGTGGGATATATAATGTAGAATCTGAAAGTTAACAGCAGTGGCTAAGATTAGAACAAAAGAACCTGTGTTTGCCTTGGCCAGCTGTCAAAGGAAATCAAGACTACTTGCAAATTTTAGCCTATGAAACCAATTTAGCCTGTGAGTTTATCGTTGTCCAATAAGTGATGTTGTGGAAAGAGACAGACCTATTGATGTTCCCGACGACGCAGCACACCTTCATGATGGTCATCCGTGTGCTAGAGAGGCAGAGAACACAGTAGCTTCGCGGTATGGGAAGCTGAAAGCTTCTACAGTTCTGAAATCTCCCTGGGAAGTCACTGGTTTGAGGTCCATGTGGAAAAGCTGAAGAGGTTTCCAGTGTCCTCTGGTGATGGCAAGAATGACAGATACAGTCACGTTCTTAGGCTGCTTCTTCCTCCTCCTTTTTCTCTTTCTGTGTCCCCTGCCCTTTGGATGGTGCCACCCACATTCAGGGTGGATCCCTCTTCACCTGCTACATATTAATCCTCTCTGGAAATGTCTCCTCAGATACCCAGAAGTGCATGCTACCATTCCTAGATATCTCTCTCTTTTTTTTAATTGATTTATTAAATATAAGTAGACTGTGGCTGTCCTCAGACACACCAGAAGAGGGCATCAGATCCCATTATAGATGGCTGTGAGCCACCATGTGGTTGCTGGGATTTGAACTCAGGACCTCTGGAAGAGCATCAGTGCTCTTAATCTCTGAGCCTGTAAGACTCGAAGTGAGTCCTAACTACCAGGAGACTTCCCCAAGTGAGACACAAGAACAGAGTTTGATGCAAATGCAAGAGGTTTATTTTACTCAAGAGGTTTATTTTCCAGTGCGTCTGGGTCAACCCTCAGTCAGCCCCTCATGGCGAGTAACTATAAGGAGACCCCAAATGGCTATAACAAACGGTTTTTATACTTTTTAGGGGTACAGGCTATATCAGCAAGGTTACAGCTCAAACTTATTGTCTAAGCATATTAACCTTTAAATCTATTGGCTAGCAAGCATCAGTCAGTACATTCTGAGAATTTTCTACTCAAGAATGTTCCTGGGGGCTGGAGACATGGCTCAGTGGTTAAGAGCACTGACTGCTCTTCCAGAGGTCTTGAGTTCAATCCCCAGCAACTACATGGTGGCTCACAGCCATCTATAATGGGATCTGATGCCCTCTTCTTGTGTGTGTCTGAAAGACAGCTAGAGTGTACTCATATAAATAAAAATAAATAAATCTTTTAAAAAATGTTCCTGTGGGTGGAGAATGGAACCTGGCCTAGCTTCAACCCCAGGTGGGAAGCTGGAACTTGGTCTAGCCTTGCCCTGAGACAGGTGTGTGTAAGGCTGGAGAAAGTCCTAGGGTCCTTCAAGCCATCTCTCCAGCCCTCTTAGATGTCTCTTAATCCAGTCAATTTAACAACCAAGACCATACACTGTTTGGTGGTCATCATTGTCTGTCCCAGACTCCCAAGTTTCTAGTAACTCTCTGGAGCTCACCCCCTTGCTCTGTACGTATTCCTGTCTCACCATGCAAGCTGGGTATCATCTGCTTTAAGAGTAATGAATGGGACATTCATATCCCAGGGCTGCCGGTGGCCCTGCAATATCACTTCTATCCCCAACTTTACCTGTAGCGTCCTACCCTCAGTGTGTCTGCCTGTGCTTAGCTTGGGGTAATAGAGGTAGAGTAATGTCAGCTCTGCTTTGAGGGAAGAACAGGCCAGATCTCAGTGGGGGAAGAGCTGCAAGGTTGTGAGTTTTCTGTCCTGTTTTGGTCACTTGGAAAGTGTACGGCTTTTTTTTTTTTTTTTTTTGGTGGCACATTTTCATTCCTGATAAGTAGGACAGAGTAACATGTGGTCCACGGGAAATGGAGTTACGGAACGAGTAATCCCTCAGCACGGCGACGGGGACCTTGCAATTTCTGCTGTCTCCATCTGCAGGATTATTCTTAGTGAGGATTTAAACTGAACAGATGGTTCTGCTTGTCTAAAGTTGCTTCTGGAATATTCTGACCTTTTCTTTCCCTCAAGACAAAATGAGAACAAGGACACACCGTGGCGGCATTGGGTGTCTGCCAGGTTGCTCTGGGTGAGTCTCAGCTTCCTCTCTCCCCCAGCCCTAACGGGGTACCTGCCCTATGGGAGTGGGTACCTGTGGACATCCCTGACAGGAGCTGAGATTGAGATGCTCCACAGAAGCATCTTTATTCCTGCCTCCCAGACCACGGATGAGGTCGATCCCACCTGTACACTCAACACAGGAAGGTTAAATTCCACATGTCCGACCTGAGAAATTACCGCCCACCATTGGACAATAGGCAAGCCAAGTGCCATCTGCTGACGGGCAGACTGGGTGAAGGCAGAGGATGTGGCTGAAGAGCCTGGGTGGTCGATGCTGCTCCTGAGAGTCCTAGGGGCTTAGTGCAGACAGGAGTTGATTGGCTCTACCCAGAGGAACGCTGGGAGTTTCTTGAGAATTCTGCACTTGCCGTGGGGCTTGACTGAGGAGCTACCCATGGGGCCCCTGAGTTCCTGAAGAGCTTAGCCTATGTTGTGCATGACCACCCAGGAGTTCATGCTGTTTGTAACATTCAGTATGGGAATTAGTCACTTAGTCACTTCTATTGCGTGAAGAGAAAGTGGCTGGCTTACAGTTTCAGAGGTTCAGTCCACTCCTGTCATAGCGGAGATCTCGGCAGCATGCAGGCAGACTCGGTGCTGGAGAAGTTGAGAGTTCTAACGACCAAATCCGAAGGCAGCAGGAAAAAAACGGAGACACTGTGACTGGCTTGGGTCTTTGAAACCCAACCCCTACCCACACCCCACTTCCTGCAAGTGACACTTCCTCCAACAAGACCACACCTATTCAATGGGGCTGTACCTCCTAATCTCAGCCAAGTAGGCCACTCCCCGTTGACTGAGCATTTAGACACAATAGCTATGGGACTGTTCTTATTCAGACGACCACGGTAGCTTGGGGACTTTAGGAGGGACAGCCGAGGCTCCCTGTTCCATTCCACTCTTCAGGTGTTCCTGGGGCTGAATGTCACCAGCAACTATAAGCTTTTGGAAGTCACTGAAGCAGCTTAGGGGAGTGACAGAGCTTATTCCTGTATGGGTTCCCTGGGAGCCTAGGAGAGGATTTTGGATGGGACATGGTGTTCCTCCCGCCTCCTGCAGAATAGACAGCCCGTGAGGCCATGGAACTTGTTGTCGGACCACAATGTTACCTCTCTGTTCCCACACCATGGAACAGTAGACAAAGGGATTCTCAGCTGGGCCTGCCAGTCTCTACTTGGATAAAGAACATCCCAGTGACCCCTAGATAAAGGCCAGTGGCCATGGAATTGTCTTATATACACATCTTAGCAGGGAAAACGGTACTTCGTGTGAGTCCACCTCTCCTCCTGGCTCACAAGCAAGAGGGAAACACTTGGGGTAGGATTTTACCTGGACTCAGAATATTGGCTTTAGGTTGTAGAGTTGACTTCCGAGTGAGTCAAACACAGACATGATAGACTTGCCCCAACTTTCAGCAGAACTGCGGTCTAACTCTAAGAACAATCATAAAAGTAGACCCTTTCAACGACAAAGAAACTGGGCTTGATGGCTCAATGTGCCTTCCTCGTCATAGTAAGTTAGTTCTAGGTCAGCCAGGTCTGTATAATAAGATGGGAAAACAGAAAGAAAGGAAAGAAAAAAAGAAAGAAGGAAAGGAAAAAGAAAAAACAGAGAAATGGTTGCATGTGTAGCTGTCATGAGCAAGAAGGTAGATACATGAAGTTTGTATAACAAGTTACATTTTGTTTGCTAAGGGGCACAATGTTCACGATCTGAATTCCTGACTATGGCCCTAAGCCTGGCTCCCCAAGGCTGCTCCCCTGTGCGACACATCTTAGTTGAAGGTCAGGTCCATTCTCTCCCTAACAGAAGTCTCTGATTTGAGGGTCAGGATCCTGGAGGAGACTCTCCAGCTGCAGGGCAGATCAATGTGATTTCTCTTCTTCGTATGTGCAGAGATTAATAAGAGGAAGTAAGAAAATGAACATAAGCATCAAGAACCATCCGGAGGGCAGATGGGACAGAGCTTGACATTTGGTACAACAAAGGTTGCCTAGGCTCAAGAAGGTACCTAAGATCAATTGACATTCCAGTGTCTACCCCAGTGGTCACTGAGCCCCTCCTGGAGAGGGCAGAGAGCCCGTGGCATAATAAAATATAACTGGTGTTATACTTACTATGTGTGCCTACCCTCTTGCTTGTGACAGTAACTCGGTGGCACAATGCTTGCCTAGCATGAACAGGCCGTGGGTTAGTTCACAGCCCTGCAAAGGAGAGAAAGAAAGTGGAAGACTTGGGAAGGTGGCATGAACCTGTGGTCCAGCTACCCCTGCTGACTGGGCCAGGAGTTCGAGGCCAGCCTGGCAACAAAATCTCGTCTGTTACAAGAGGGGCAGTGGCTGTTGGGAAAGCAATGTAGCTTAGGGCATTTGCCTAGCATGCTTAAACCCTGGGTTCAATTAGGTACTATAATAGAAAAAATAATTCATTCTTCTGAATGAATTAATTTTTAAATAACCTAAAAAACAAATTGTAGGTAGATGCCTGTACTCTCAGAATTTAGGAGACTGATGTAGGATGATCACTGTAAATTTGAGGCTAGCCAGAGAGCTATGTAGTGAGTTTTCCAGGACAGCCATGGCTTCAAAGCAAGATTCTGCCCCAAAGAAAAGCAAAAGGTAATACAAATAATGGGGAAAAAAATGGGTCTGGAGAGATGGGTCAGTGGCATGGTTCTCAGCACCCCCGTGGCATCTCACAGCCCTGTAGCTCTGGTCCCAGGAAGTCCGACGCCCTCCTCTGGCCTCCATGGACAATGTATGCACATGGTCTACAGACATACATTCAGGCAAAACAGTCACACGCGCAAAATAAAAATAAACTCTAAAAAACAGAACAGCGCTCTCCCAATAAAGCAAAATCCGCCCCCCCCTTAAAAGTCATAAGTGTGGATGAGAATGTAGAGCAATCGGAACTATCATCTGTTGCTGTCGGGAATGTAAAATGGCACAGCCACTGTGGAACGCCATTCTGCGGAACTTAGGGAAGTTACATTTATAGTCACCATTCGACTCAGATTCCACCCTGGATGCTTGCATAGGGCTTGGGAAGATGTACCCATGTAAAAACCTATACATGATTGTTCCAGCATTGGTGCCCCAAAAGGCCAATGCAAACACCCATTGACTGGAGGGATAAACAAATGGGGGCTGTTTCCATGGCCTGGAGGTGATGGTAAGGTATTTGCTGTGTGAGCCTAACCACCTGAATTTAATCCCTAGACCCTATGTAAAGGAGGAAGAAAAAACCAGATTCCACAAAATTGTCCCCAGGCCTTCATACACAGGCTGGGCGTGTGTATGTATGTACACACACTCGCACAAAAGGTTTCCTGTGTAAACGAATGAACAAACCCAAAGGTACATTGTCGAGGATCTCTCCCCACCCCTTCCCCCGACAAGGATTCTCTATAGCAGGGTTTCTCAACCTTCCTATGCTATACCTCTTACAGTTCCCATGTTGCGGTGACCCCCAGTGTCTTAGGGTTTTACTGCTGTGAACAGATGCCATGACCAAAGTAACTTTTTAAAAAAATTTTTAAGGGGTTGGGGATTTAGCTCAGTGGTAGAGCGCTTGCCTAGCAAGTGCAAGGCCCTGGGTTCGGTCCCCAGCTCCGAAAAAAAGAAAAAAATTTTTTAAAAGACTTATTCCTTTTAATTATACATGAGTACACTGTACCTATTTTCAGACACACCAGAGGATGGCATTGGATCCCCAGATAGATGACTGTGAGCCACCATGTGGTTGCTGGGAATTGAACTCAGGGCCTCTGGAAGAGCAGTCAGTGCTCTTAACCACTGAGCCATCTCTCCAGCCCTGCAAGGTAACTCTCATAAGGACAAAATTTAATTCGGGGTGGCTTACAGGTTCAGAGGTTCAGTCCGTTATCATCAAGGTGGGAGCACGGGCAGCATCCAGGCAGGCATGGTGCAGGACGAGCTGAAAGTTCTATATCTTCATCTGCAGGCCTCTAAGGAAAGCCTGGCTTCCAGGCAGCTAGAATAAGGGCCTCAGGCCCATGCCCACAAGTGATACACCCACTCCAACAAGGCCACACCTCCTAATCGTGCCACTCCCTGGGCCAAGCATATACAAACCATCATAACCAACTGATGATGGCTCAGTAGTTGATAGCACTGACTGCTCTTCCAGGGGTCCTGAGTTCAAATCCCAACAACCACATGGTGGCTCACAACCATCTGTAATGGGATACAATTCCCTCTTCTGGTGTGTCTGAAGACAGTTACAGTGTATATATGTATATGTGTGTGTGTGTTTAAAAAATTATTTTATTGATACTTTTAAGAGCACTGGCTGCTCTTCCAGAGGTCTTGAGTTCAAATCCCAGCAACCACATGGTGGATCACAACCATCTGTAATGGGATCTGATGCTCTCTTCTGATGTGTTTGAAGATAGTGACAATGTACCTATATACATAAAATAAATAAATCTTTTAAAAAATTATTTTATTGCTTTTATAACTTTTTTTGCTGTTATGTATCATAATGGGGACCCAACCCCAAAGGGGGGACCCTTAAGAACCTCTACTCTGGGCTGGAGAGATGGCTCAGTGGTTAAGAGCACCCGACTGCTCTTCCAGAGGTCCTGAGTTCAATTCCCAGCAACCACATGGTGGCTCACAACCATCTGTAATGAGATCTGATGCCCTCTTCTGGTGTATCTGAAGACAGCTACAGTGTAGTTATATATAATAAATAGATAAATAAATAAATCTTAAGAACCTCTACTCTGGACTCTCCCAGAGCATAAGAGCTGGGAATTTGGATCATGTAAATAGATACGTTTCATGGGTAATTCATGAAGAACAGGAGACACACTTAATGTCTAGGAGTGTTTAGAACCCAGTGACTGAAAGGAACCCTTTGGGGACAGAAGTGTAGCTCACTTGGTAGAATGCTCACCTGGCCTGCATGAAGCCCTGGGTTTGAGATCCCTACTGTGCAGACGGGTGTGCGTTGCTCTCTATAAACCTAGTACTCCAGAGGTGTGACCAGGAGGATCAGAAGTTCATGGCCATCCTCAGCTGTGTATGGAGTTCAAAGCTGGCCTGCACAACCTGAGACTGAGTCAAAAGAAAGTCCTGGGGCTGGAGAGATGGCTCAGCGGCTAAGAGTGACACAGTTGCAAAGACCCAGAACTTGGTTCCCAGCACCTAATTCAGACCGCTCATAAGAGCCTTAAAACTCCAGCTCTAGGGCATCTGACGCCCTCTTCTTGCCTCCACAGACACCAGACATGCATATGGCATAAACACACACGCTGGGTGGGATCTTGTTTGTGATCACCTCTTCCTAAATCTCTTTATCCCCTTCCTTATTATCTTTCTGACAAGCTGGGTCAGTGCAGCTGCCTCTGTTCCTTTGGATCTGTGAGGCTCCCAGTACATTTCATACTGCGTTCTATTTTACACAGTTGAGAATTTATTTATTTTCAAACTCATGTTTTCAGCATTCTTTCCCACAGCCTTAATGGCTATGCTGAAGATCACAGTGTTCTACCTGTTATGGTCTGACACCCCCACCCCCTGAAGAGCTGTGACCACTTTGTTCCACACCTGCCAAACTATTTCACATCGTTGCTATAACATGCTTGCCCGTCATCGACACAGAGAAGTGAACTTGGCTCAGATCAAGGACATGCTTGCTAACCACATTCCCTGTCTTGTTCTGTATCTCCTGTATGAGCTTTGCTAGTCTTAAGTAATTCCACAAAGCTTTATGTAGGACCCATCAAATCAAAGGTCAATATAAACTGGTATGTCTAAAATATCTTGAGCTGACCACTGGGCAGCACTTCCTATATCTGTGTATGAACTCACTGTGTTTTTTGTGTTTTTTTTTCCTTTATAAGCTGACAAAGAAAGATGTTTGTTGTCATAGTTCAGATAATTCTAACTACATCCCTATTGTGGTAAAATTAAAAAAGTGCCTGTCCTTGTTCCCGCAAGTTCCCACTCCGCGCGGGATCTGAACACTCTAGCTGTTTCTCTGTTACCACTTTTACACGCTGTCCCCTTGGCTATTGTTACCACGCCTGAGGCTCACATTGAGTCCCACAGGCCATGCTAACCCCAAGCATTCTATAGCCTTGCACGGCTCCCGGTCACAGACTCTGTTCATACTCCCAACTACCCAGTGAAGTCATTACTCAGCAAACTGGAACCCAACAACCAGACTTATGTGTTAAATGCTCAATGTACAATACATCCACACAATTGACTTACAACCAATTGATAAGGATATAAACTGCTCACCTAGATAAGATATAGTCTGCTCATCTAATCACACAAAATCCTGTATGCAGTAATCCCTTAAGAATATTCATGGGCGGGGTTGGGGATTTAGCTCAGTGGTAGCAAGCGCAAAGCCCTGGGTTCGGTTCCCAGCTCCGAAAAAAAGAAAAAAGAAAAAGAAAAAGAAAAAAGAATATTCATAGAGGGGCTCAAGAGGTCCTGAGTTCATTCCCAGCAACCACATGGTGGCTCACAACCATCTGTAAAGAGATCTGATGAGACAGCCAAATATATGATAAATGAATAAATAAATCTTTAAAAATAAATAAATAAATAAATAAATAAATAAATCTTAAAAAATATTCATAACATTGTTTAGCTCAGTGGTAGAGCGCTTGCCTATGGCAAGCAAGGCCCTGTTCCCAGCTCTATTCATAACAACCTGCAGATGTGCAGAGAGAAATCTTAACATTCGCCTCCATGTTCTCTAAGCTGCTCCTCTCTCTCTCTCTCTCTCTCTCCAGGCTCCTCCTCCTCTAAAACTTCTCCCGCCCATCCTTCCTTCTCATCCAATGACAGGCCTCGTTCTATCCTATATCTGCCTTCACCTGCATAATGACATCAACCTACACATCCCTAGTTATTCTTTCTTAACAGAGATCAGTGTTCATATGGTTTGTGTGGCAATTCCTGAACCCCAAAACTACTATTTTGCTGAGACGTTAGACACCCTTGCCTCCCAGATTCATGCTGTTTTGGATTATCATGAAGTCACTAACCTTGGCAGAGAGGACATTCCTAGCAGGAGGAATGTGAAATTATGTGCACTAAATTAGGGCTTTGTGCTTGCTACCACTGCCAAATCCCCACTATGTGCACCATTGTACAAACAAACCTTACGCCCACAGCAAGTGTCCTCTGTTTCAGGGTCGGGAAACCATGTCATACTGTCTGTCCCTTACATGGCCAAGCTGGACTCAGCATGTTCAGAGGACGCTTCACTCAGATCATGGGCTCTACATCTAGTCTATCTCTGGGTTGGGGTCCTGAGATCTGAGATCTTGTCACCCACTTCAGACTGGGTCCTCAGGCCTCCTCTTTTACTTTACGTGGTCTCACAGTGTATCATCAGGGAATGCTGGGTAAGGTAACATTGGCCAAGGCAATGACAGCCACACTGGTACAAATATAGCATCTTTATTTTGTGGCGTTCTATGTAAAGGTGGACAAATCCTGGCCTTTAGTACGGTCAAGACCAGGTGTCTAGAACTGTGTGAAGACCAGGCTAGGCTGGCTTGAGCTTGCTCAGTGGCTTGGCCAGAGGAGGGTAAAGGTACTGCGGCTGCATTGGAAATCCGGCTCAGTCTGCTCTGGCCTGGGCTCTACGGAAATGAGGCGCCGGGCACCACGCTGGCTCAGTGGGATACAGTCAGAGACACGGATCTCCAGGGTTCGTCCCTCCCTGCAACAGGAAGATCAGAGGGTCAGAGTGGTAGAGCTCTGTCTGCCCACGTCCCCAAATGACCCCAGACTTACCCCTGGCAGTGTGAAACCAGCATGCCCACCAGCTCCCCAATCCGATTGTCTCGTGGTGGCTGGGAACGGTGTAGACACACTACAAGATCATCATGGCCTTGGGCATGTAGCACCACCAGCTGATCTCTTCCACTGGTCACACTCAGCCCTGTCACCTGAGACGACAGCTCGGGGTCAGGGTCACATCAAGCCAACCACTTCCTTCCTGGAAGACTTTCCTGAGCACCCCCTGGGCAGCACTGCCCTTGGCAGAGGGTCCGCTCCGGTGTCCAGCCACCCACCTGCCGTCCTTGCCTCTCTGAGCCCCGCTGACTGAGGGGAAGATTGGCCTGACACCATGCAACAGGAGTGTACGTCATGAGAGAAAAGTTTAGATTCTTGTTGGAGTGTGCTGCTGGGGCTGACGCTTGGTTTATTATGCTCTGGGGACATTTTTATTGCCATACTGGCATGTAGCTACTGTAACACATAGGGTGATAACTGTGGTCCTTTGACTCTCACAGCAATGAAGTCACCAAGGGTGGGAGACCCAGACATAACACGGCCTGATCCCCGCCCCCGGCTACTCCTCATCCTGTGAGAAAAAAATATTGGGAACAAAACTGCCCATGCAAAGGGGACCAAATAACCATAGAGCCAGGTAAAGGAGGGGACAGGATCCCACAGGAGGTGGCTGAAAGCTATGATAAGGGCTCAGATTTATAGAGGCAAGAGGCCCTCTAAAAAAATAACAAAGGCAGAGAAAGGGACCATTTGGCTTGGCTGGAACATGAAGGTATGGAGGTGGGGGTGGAGGGTGGGGGTGGGGAGGGGTCGAGGTACTTGAAAGAGAAAGACACTGTAGGGTTTTCAGAGGGGTGCTGACTGCCATCCTTTGGCTAAGGATAACCTGGTCTATCAATCCCTAGCAAACCATGAAGAGGAGGGGAGAGCTCCCAGGGCCGTCATAGACACGCCACAGGGGATATAGTATGTCCACAGTGCTCACCGCATCCAGAGGCACAGCCCGCATCACCCGGTACTGTCGTCCAGGTTCCAGCTTGTAGAGATGCCGGTCCGTGAGCAGAAGGGCCCGGTCCCGGCGCTTGCGGAAGCGATTCACCTGCGGAAAAGCCGCCTGAGCCCAGGCTGGTACTCCCCATCCTTCTCCAGGCCCATCTAATCCTCCCTCTCTGTGTTTTTTCCTCGCGGGCTGACCAAGGATGGCGGTTTCTAGAGTATCAGAAGCAACCAGACCTGGGCAGAAGCTGTCTCAGGTCTCCCTGCTGAGTCCCTCCAGTCTTTGTCCCCCATGACCTCCAGGCCAAGTACCGACCTTGCGCACGTGGCTGGAGAAGAGCACGGTTCCGAAGCCATCCTTCTCGCGAAGTGCCTTTAGCTGCTCAGCGAACAGATGGGAAGCTGTGGGGTTGTCAGTGTCCTGAGGACAGAGCATGGAAGAAGGATGTGTGGGAGGGGCCTGGGGTCATGCTTGATTGACAGAAACTCTCGGCCAAACACCACCACTGTCCTTCACCGTGGGGAACCCCAATCGAGGCCCTGTACATAAATAAGCAGCTGGGCACATGGCTTCTCTTTTTTTTTTTTTTTTTTTTCCGGAGCTGGGGACCGAACCTAGGGCCTTGAACTTGCTAGGCAAGCGCTCTACCACTGAGCTAAATCCCCAACCCCCATATGGCTCCTCTGAGAGTAAAGGGCACAGAACTGTTTTGACAGTCCAGCCATCTCCTTTTCCTGTGTACTAGCCTGGCTGGCCTGGCCCATATATGTACTTCTAGAGAAAGCCTTCAGAAGGCGAGAGTGCCTTGCATGTCTCACCCAGCCACATAGAGACCCAGGATGGTGTGTGTCATAGTTAGCATCAGTTGTCAACTTGACACACCCGGGAAGAGGGAAAGTCAATGAAGGAATTGTCCTCTCCAGATTGGACTGTAGCCATGTCCTATGTGGCATTTTCTTGGTTGCTAACTGATTTAGGAGAACCATGTCCACTGTGGGCGGTGTTATCCCTAGGCAGGAGGGCCTGGGGTGCTGAAAATGATATCTGAGTAGGCCAGAGAGAGTGAACCAGTAAGCGGTATTCTTCTATGGTTTCTGCTTCAGACCCTGCCCTGGTTTCCTATTTTTGCTTCCCTGGATGATGCTCTGTAATCTGTAAACTGAAATGAAACTTCTCTCTCTGAGATGTTTTTGGATATAGTATTTATCACAGCAACAGAAGGCAAGCTACGAGAGATGACAAACTTACAGCAGCCAGTTGAGAGCGAAGGGAGCAAGGCAGCAGACGTATTGAAATATTGGTGTATGTGTGTGTGTGTGTGTGTGTGTATCTGTGTGTATGCATACATATGTATGTGCTTGTGCCTGATGGGGCACTGTAATTGAGAATATGAGGAGCTGGGCTGGAGAGATGGCTCAGCCATTGAAGGGTAGGCTCACAACCAGAAATATAAGAGAATATGAGGGGCAGCTATACCTGAGAACACAGGACTCTCAGGGGTCAGGGACTGCTCTGCAGACTCCAGGAATCGATATGGTTAAAAAAAAAAAAAAGCCCAAAACCCGAAGCATGAACTCTTAGGACAGAACCAAGAAGAGGGTTCCACCACAGGCCAGGCAACCCTGGGATGGACAGAATAGCTGGTAAGACCCACGGCAGTGCCAAGTCTCAGCACCCCCATTGCCCTGGACCTGAGTAATACTCACGGAGGACAGGTAGTCTCGGGCCCAGGCCCTCTGGCAGCCCCAGTCCTGCCTCAATCCTTGCAAGGCCCCCATAGCAGCCACCTTGGCCTTGATCTGGGTCATGTCTGAAGGAGGGATGTTCTTCACTAACTGCCGTGCCCGCCACCTTGAAGAGGACAGGGATCAGAAGGTGCCTGTCTCGTTGATCCCTTCACCAGCCCTTTCCCCCAAAGGGTCATTTCTGAAGCCGATGTTGACTGCCCGTTGAGTCCCAATCCCTGCCTACCTCTCTGACCTTGGCTCTTTGCCTTGACTCTTTGTACCCAGTGTTTGTACCTAGGAGACAGCCTCTAAACCCATAGCCATCAAACACCTCCTGATCCGACACTTGCTTTGTGTTCTCTTTCTGGAGAACTTCAACTCAGACTTCAAGGTCCACACCAGCATGGAGTCCTCATTTCCCAGTTTCGACTAGCTAGCTTCCCTTGTGAAGACTTTGACACTGGCCCAGCTCAGTGCCGGGACAGTCATGGCACATGAACGGCCAGTTAATGTCACTCAGTCCTATCTCCCTGCTGATTAAGAGTGGGGATTCAGTGATGTGTCTCCCAGTCAGGCTCAAGCATTCAAAGGACATTGGCTGGATGGGAAACCATATGGCGGACTGAGCATGGTACCTGCTGAAGAGAATGTGGCAAGTATCCTGGAACGGCTGCAGCACAGCGGGTGGTGTTGGCCACACAAGGTCACGGCCATAGAGTGGGGGCTGCCGTGCAGCCTGGAACCGTCGCTGTAGTTCAATCAGGTGAGCGCGTACTTTGTGCCTCCGGAACCAGGCCATGATGGTGTAGATGGCCCTCAGTCGCCTGCAGCGCCACCTGGCCAGGGTGCCCCGCCAAGCCTAGATGGAACACAGGGAATAGACACGGGGTCATCACCAGCAAGGCGCTAGCCTCCTGATTCTAGGTTGGCCCTTGATCTTTCCTGAGTCTTGTCTCCCGGAAGGCTGGCTATCATGCCTTCTGCTCTTTAGAGCCAATTCTGTCCAGAGGCTTGTTCTTGGGTAGGCATATGGCCCTGAAGGACAGACAAACTGCTCAATAGTCTGTAGTCTCTCAGAAAAGAGGAGCTCATCTATCCCAGGCTGGCACTTGTAGACGCCCTGGGAAGAAAGCTTGTGTGGGAGAGAGGAGAGAGGGAATAGAGATTTTCTCTATGGCTCCTGGAGACAGAGGGACTTCCCCAGAATGTGACCATCAGGAACATCCTACAAAGCAAATAGCCAGGGACCCACACGTGACTTCAAAATATCAGGAACACCATCAGGAGTGGGAGAGGAGAGGCATATTCTGCATGATCAGTGTGGACACCTGTCCCCACCCTCTCCTCGCACCTTCTGCAGCAGTAACACAATGATAGGAATCAGGTGAGCTCGGCTCTGCTCCAGAGTGACCAGCGTCCTTGGGGATCGGATGAACAGCTTGCTGTGACCAAAGGCCACATCCCCTTGTAGCCCATGCTGCTCCAGAAGGGCGCTCACCGCCTCCCTGTCAGAGCCCAGCAGGTGGTTGGGCCACGTGTACTCACAGGTCATCTTGTACCTACAAGACACGATGGTGGGTACTTGGCATCAGGCAGGATACACGAGTCCCCCTCCCTGACCAGCCCTGGGAAGAATGTAGAGGTACTAGGGATTCTTGGAGCTAAAATCATGCCAGTATGCTTCTGGGACAGCTATGGCATGGTGGGCACACCCTCGCCACGTTTCTCCCTATGCCTGCTGCTTGTGCCCTCACATTTAACCTTGCACATGTACACGTCTTCCCCAGATTTTCTCACAGACATTTTGGTGCCTTGGGGCTGGACGTGCACTAGCTCTAACCTGCGTTATGATGCAAGACGTTATTTAGAGTCTCTCTGTTCCTACCCCCTAAATTCCACACAGAAGCCATGGCTCCCATTGTAACGGGTGTGGGAGCTTGTACCTGAGCAGGAATCGAGGGTAGGGCTGCCGGGAAGCAAAGCCAGCCCTTCGGACCCTCACATTCTCCAGTAATCCCAGGTACTCGACCTGGTGACGACAGTGGGCTTCATCGAGTCGTCCAGGCACCTTGTCTTCGTTGGGTTTGATGCAGCGGACATAGAAGGGCTCCTATAGGAACAGAGGATGCTTGGGGGCCTAAGCTAGCCATTTCTGTGGGTCCTGACTCAAGGAACCAGGGCTCAGTGTCTGGGATAGCAGAGTTGGGACAAGCGAAATCACAGCAGAACAAGGGTCCCAGAGGCCTGGAACCTAACCAGAGCTCAGAGCTGGGTCTGTCCAGGAAGGAGATAGGAGCCCCTCCACCCCCACTTTATCCCATCTTCCCAGAGAGGTTGCCATTTCTGGATGCTCTGTGGTTAACACACCCTTCCATACCCTCCCCACCAATTGCTTCTTGGACTTTTGGCCCAAAGCTCCTCAAGAAAGCTTAGTGTCAATCTCCTGCCTGTGTAACTCCCAGCTTACCCACAAGGCAATGAGCTAGGGGTATCTGGTTTCAAAGCCTGCCATCGCTCTGTCTCCAGTGGGGCAGACAGGGTTCAAGCAGAGAGAACAAGAATGCCCCTCCATGATGTGTGCCCGGGGCACGGAGAAGGGTTTGAAAGATCATACCTTGGAGGCCAAGTTCTCCACCAGAGCAATCATGGAATTCTTAAAGAGTGTGCCGGCTGTCAGGGGGCGCTTGGTCACTTCTGTGATGTCCTGTTGCCCGTCTGGCCACATGGCTCGCAAGGTGGGATCCATGCTGAAGACATATGCTGCTTTACCCAGATACCCTGGCAGGGTAAAGCCCACCTGACCCAATATGGCTACATAGTTCTAGTCTTGAACTTCAGGCTGTCTGTGAGTTAAGTAGGGATTAAACCCCAGAGTCCCTGCAGATTCCTAATCCTGGTCCAGCAAGCCATGCTCACCTATTGTACAGCAGCCGTTTGAAGTCCTGGAAGAGAGAGTCTCTATTCTTGTCAATGAAGCCTTCCACAGAGTACCTGA
Source organism: Rattus rattus (assembly GCF_011064425.1). NCBI lineage: Eukaryota > Metazoa > Chordata > Mammalia > Rodentia > Muridae > Rattus > Rattus rattus. The sequence goes on from NC_046164.1 coordinate 75,452,621, forward strand.
CCAATACCAGGGTAGGAGAGTAGATTAAGGAACAGGCTTCCAAGAAGGTCCCCACCTTCTGTCACCTTGTGTCTCTCACATCTGCATTCTCCTTGTTACCTACACTTGTTCTCCTCAGATTAAGTTTTCCGTCCTGGAAAAGGACTCAGAGGCTAAGGCCCCAGGTCTGAAGCCAAGCATACCAGCACCAAGTCCTACATTTTCCACATGTGCATTGGGTGACTTTGGAAGAGCCATGCAATTTCTGTGCTCCTCCATGTACATTAAAGACTTGAATCTGGGGTTGGGGATTTAGCTCAGCGGTAGAACGCTTGCCTAGCAAACACAAGGCCCTGGGCACGGTCCCCTCTGAAAAAAAAAAAAAAAAAAAAAAAAAAAAAAAAAAAAACTTGAACCAAGGGGCTGGAGAGAAGGCTCAGTGGTTAAGAGCATTGACTGCTCTTCCAGAGGTCCTGAGTTCAATTCCCAGCAACCACGTGGTGACTCACAACCATCTGTAATGGGATTCAATGCCCTCTTCTGGGGTGTCTGACAGTGTACTCACATACATAAAATAAATAAATTAATTTAAAAAGTTTGGGGATTTAAAGAGCGCTTGCCTAGGAAGCACAAGGCCCTGGGTTCGGTCCCCAGCTTCAAAAAAAGAACAAAAAAAAAAAAAAAAAAAAAAAAAAAAAAAGTCGTGAACCAAGTCTACTGAGTTTCTACAAATACCAGCAATTACAGTTATGATGAACTTCAACCTTGTGACATAGACATAGGAGCCCCAGAATGATTATTTGGTTCTTGGACTACTAGAAAGTTTATTGATAAATATTGATTGGTTCTGTTTGTAGCACTAGTGAAGACCAAAGGCATGGATTACTGGGAACAGGTATATGATTGTCTATTTTCTCTCCTTGGGAAGCTTACATCAAACACTGTATTTCTCCGAGTTGCCTCAAATCCACTTTAGAGAGGAACGAGGGGTAAATTATCAGTTGTCATGACAACTCCAGAAAGAAAATCTAGGCTTCGATGCTCAGAGGCGGTGTGCTGGGTAGTTTCTGACAACTTGAAACAAGTTGTCTGAGAATTGGGAACCTCAATTAAGAAAATGCCTCCATTAGATTGTAGGCGAGTCTGTGGGACGTTTTCTGTTTTATAATCTCTAAAAGATTCATCTGTTTATTTTTATTTCATGGGTATGGGTGTGTCTATGCATGTCTATGGGACCATAGAGACCAGAAGAAGGCATCAGATCCCCTAGGACTAGAGTTACAGACAGTGTAGGTTCTGGGAATTAAACCCAAGTTCTCTAGAGCACAGACCTCTGTGAGCAGAACCATCCCTGGGAAGGTGGTCCTTGGTTCCGAAGAAAGCAGGCTGAGGGAGCCAAGGTAAGCAAGCATCAAGCATAATTTCTCCATGGCCTGTGCTTCAGTCCTGCCCCTATTGCCCTCCGTGATGAGCTGCAAATGCGTTATGCGACTGAAATAAACCTTTTGCTCCCGAAGTTGCTTTTGGTCATCGTCTTTATCATAGCAATAGAAAGCAAAAGAGGACAGGTGTCTGGGGACTGCGGTGAGCCCTCACCTGAGGACTAATCAATGCAGGATCTTAACCAGGACATGTTGGTACACATCCATAATCCCAACTGGAAGGCTGGGGCGGGAGAACCGCAGGCTCTGGGTCAGACTGGGCTCTGTAGTCACAACGTAGGTAGATAGATATAAGGGCTGGAGGCAGCTCGCCAGTACAGCGCTTGCCTACCATGCATACAGCGCGCCAAGTTTGATCTTCAGAGCCAAAAAAGAAAGAAGAAATAAAGGAAGTAAGGAAGGGGAAGGGAAGGGAAGAAGGAAGGAAAAAGAAGAAAGAGAAGAAAAAGGGGGGAAGGAAATGCAGGATTCTGGCTTTCTGGGATTCACTTTTCAACTTGAAAGTCTTTAAATAGCAGGGATAGAGCAGGGCTCAGGAGTGGATATTTTGTTATTAGTTTTTCTGTTGTTCTTGTTAACAGAGTCTCTCATTATGTAGCCCTGGCTGTCCTGGAAGTCATTATGTAAAGCAGGATGGCCTTGAACTTACAGACATCTGCCTACTTTTGCCTTCCAAGTGCTGGGATTAAGGTGTATGCCACCATGCCCGGTTTGACCTGCGTATTTTTTTTTTTTTTCCTATTCTTTTTTTTCAGAGCTGGGGACCGAACCCAGGGCCTTGCGCTTGCTAGGCAAGCGCTCTACTTCTGAGCCAAATCCCCAACCCCGACCTGCGTATTTTTTTAAGAGTTATGTATGTATATGAGGAGTACACTGTCGCTGTCTTCAGACACACCAGAATAGGACATCGGATCCCATCACAGATGGTTGTGAGCCACCATGTGGTTGCTGGGATTTGAACTCAGGACCTCTGGAAGAGCAGTTAGTGCTCTTAACCTCTGAGTCATCTCTCCAGCCCCTGACCTGAGTATTTTAAAAGAACTTCTAGATGCATACAGGTGGGGCGAAACATAAAATTTTGTCCTGTATCTATGCTTCCTGGGACTTCGGGTGGGACTTACGTGACATCCCCTGCATAGTGTTTGATCTGGAAGTCTCGGCCAAACTCCATGGTCTTGTCCGTAGGGCAAAGCTATGGAACAGAACAGGGTAAGACACAGACAATGGGAGTAACCTTGTAGTTTACACAAAGGGACAATCCCACGGTCACCTTTGCCGGACAGAGGTGACTGTGACTTTAGTGCTATCAGGCTAAGTTGGCCAAGAACCCCATGAGGCCTGAGCATCGGAACTCCTCCATGTGTCCCACCCGCCCTCTGTGCTGCCCTAACATGGGGGACAGCTAGAACACCTGGCGGCTGGAATAGTGTGGGTGGTGGCGGTGGTGTGTGTCCAGGGTCTGCAGGAAGATCCGGTCAGTGATGGGGCCTGCCGTGCTGCAGGCTTCATCTAGCACAGCCAGGATGCCTCGGCGGGGCTGCTCTACAAGTTCCACAATGGTGGCGTTGTTGAAGTACTCGATCTGAAGTGGAGACCGCCAGAAGGGAGGCTCTAGAGAACCTTCCAACACCAGCCAGTCATGTCCCCCTGCACGATGCTGGCTTAGCACCCTCAGGCCACACAAGGCTCCTAAGGCCCCCTCCCTGACTGCCGCCAACTCCCCTCTCCCCCAGCCCAGATGCTCACGCTCTGCCAGGTGATGCCCTCTCGCTCATACTCCTCCTGCTCTTGCTTCAGAATCAGCTGGATAAAGAGCTGCTGGAGCTTCTCATTGCAGTAGTTGATACAGAACTGCTCAAAGCTGGGGGGTAGGGCGGGCCTTAGAGAGGTTTTCACTCTTTGGGAGGGAGGTAGTGATGGGCAACTGCCTTTCTCCTGTCCTCTGCACTGTGGGTTCTGAACTCTCTGCCCTACCACCCCTGCCCTAGAATGGACTTGGGAGCCACCATCCAGAGAAGCGGTGTGGTGGCACATGTCTTTAATCCCAGCACTCTGGAGGCAGAGGCAGACGGATCTCTGTGAGTTCAAGATCAGCCTGGTCTACAAAGCAAGTCCAGGACAGCCAGGACTCTGTTACATGGAGAATCCTGTCTCAAAAAACAAAAAAAAAAAAAAAAAAAAACAAAAAAAACAAAAAAAAAAAAAAAACAAAAAACAAAAACAAACAAAAAACCAAGCAAACAAAAAAATGAGAGGGGAGGTGAGTGAGCCCCCAAATTTTGCTTGCCATCAAGTTCCCTAACTGGCTGAGGACACAGATAAGGCAAACTTAGAATACTCAAGGACTGGGGCTGGAGAGATGGCTCAGTGGTTAAGAGCCCCGACTGCTCTTCCAGAGGTCCTGAGTTCAATTCCCAGCAACCACATGGTGGCTTACAACCATCTGTAAAGAGATCTGATGCCCTCTTCTGGTGTGTCTGAAGACAGCTACGGTGTACTTATATATAATAAATGAACAATTTAAAAAAAAAAAAAAAAGAATACTCAAGGACCAGCAGGAAAAGCTAAACACTTCTTTCTTCTAGACCAACCAAAGTTTCTGGTAGCCATGGTGGTTACAGGGTCAAAGGTACAGAAGGGGTTGACTGGTTTGCCTACCTGTTGACAGGGAATACTTCAAAGCCGTAGATGTCCAGCACCCCAATGACAGTGTCCTTGCCGTCACGCCGAGGGTCCCGGTCCCGGGGTTCCATGATGCTGTTGATCTTGTTCACAACCCACTCAAACAGTCGCTGGTACATTGCCTGGAGCAGAGCACGGTGTTTTGTGCTACCAGCCCAATATTTCTGTCTTACTAGCCTGGCTTCTCCCTCCAACTCCTCTGAGAATACCTTTGCACAGGCGTCCCGGGCATAGCTGGCCTCAGCCACAGTGTGGCTCTTCTCAATGACTTCTCGGCCCCCTGAAGCCACTGTTCGAGCCAGCAGGGTTCGCAGAACGAGGTCGCTGGGGGTGGCTGTCAGCTTGGCCACATATCCTACCAGGGCCTCATCAGCCACTTCCAGGCCTCCTTTCTGTGGTCCGTTTTCCTCTGTCTCCACAAACTCGATGTTTCCCTGGTGATGAAGGGACCATGAACAGGCTAGGCTCCATGTGTCCAGAGAGCCTAGCTCTCCTTTGGATGGAGAGAAGGAAGGAAGGAAGGCAGAAGGTGTGGGTACGGGAATCACAGCTTCCACTCAGACGGTCTACTAATCACGGTGGACCGCAGACATGGCGGAGTTCTAAAGCCTTCAACTGGGGCCTCTCAAAGAGAACTGAAGCTGAAAGTTACTGAGGAATAGCTGAGGAATACTGAGGAATACTGAGGCCACAATGCCAGAGGCTTGACTTTCAAGGCTCAGCTGTTAAGGAGCACAAGCTCTCCCAGACCCTTCCTGGGCATCGCCAACTTAGTCTCGGCAGAGGAGGGAGGCAGCTCAACTGCTATATCACCAGTGAGTCCAACCCCTCCCCTCTGGAGGTTCCCAGGCAGGGAGTTCGCCCTCCCAGGTCTTCCAGGCCAAGCTCACCAGGTGCAATATGGCGGCTAGGATGCGATGGATGGATTCTACCTCCTCGGGACTGAAGCCGATGATCTTCATGGCCTCCATCACTCCTTGGTGGCTCTTCTCATCACTACCCAAGGCCTAGGGGAGAAGGCGTTTACCACCCAGGCTAACGTGGACCCAGGAAACCTGCCCTTCACAGATCTCGGGTCTCCATCTCTGGTACCTGCTCACCCCATCCCTTCTCCTCCACGAATCCCTGTCCTTCCACCCCTGGTACTTGTTCATCCTGTATCTGGCCCGAGCCAATCACTGTCCAGTCCCTGAGTCTGGCTGAGACCTGTACCCCTTGCCCTCACATTGTGCACACCCATGTTGAGCCCAGCTCCCTGGCGCGTGAAATTATACACAGCGGGATTTCTCTCCAGATGCAGCTCTTGCAGCTCTTGGTCCTCGCTGCCCCGAAGCAACTGAAGGGCACACAAGTTCTTTAGTTAGGACACCAAGTTCCAAGGACCCTCCTCTACCAATCCCATCCCCCGACAGAAACAGGATGACTCAGACACAGAACCTGTGGTCAAAGCTGACTGTGTCCCAGGGCACTCTCATGTTCTCTGGGTTGTCCTATGTAGAGGACATCTCTGGTCTCAAGGATCTCCCACCCCTTTGGTGTCTGGGGTAAGGTATTATGTTTGGGATAGGGGTTAGGGGAATGAAGTCAGTGGTTGGGGGCAGGTTAGTGTGGGATAGAGAGGGGAAACTGGGGGTAGTGAGGAAGGGATGGAGGACAGGTCCAGCCTACTGCCCCTCCCTGCTTCTCCTGTTTGCTAACTCTCGTCCCCTCTCCACTCAGAGAGGCTTACCTGGTAGAAGGCATGGAAGTTCCTCTCCCCCACATGCTGCTTGAGAACCCTAGACTGAGGCAAGAGGGATAGTTGGATTCCAGACTGGGAGGATATCTGTACCAGGGGCCCCATCACGTGTTACCAGGCAGAAAGCAGCCTGGGACACAGGAACGCTGAAGCCCAGGGAAGAGCCACAAAGAACTCTTGTTTTCCTACCATGCGACATCAAGTCACTGTGTTCCCAATCCCCAGGCCTCTCATGGAGGGGAAGGGCGTCCGCAGCCAAGCTCCCCACCTTCTCCAGCAGGTAGCTGTGGATGTGTCCTCCAACAGGATCCCCCTTGAAGTCGAAGTTGATGTCCATGTACTTGCCAAAGCGGCTGGAGTTGTGGTTGCGGTTGGTGCGGGCATTGCCAAAGGCTTCCAGCACGCAGGTGGACTTGAGAAGAACGTCCTTCACCCTGTGGACAGAGGCACTGTCTAAAAACAAAGCATCCTGGGATGGGCCAGGAAGCTGAGCTGACTCCAAGGGACTGAGTGGTCCACCTTGTTCAGAGTTTCCCTGGCGCTGAGACCTGGGAGGATCCAGCTTGCTGGTGTCACATGCATTGTCTACATAGCTCTGAGCCCAGAACAGGTGCTCAGCAAATGCTATGTGCTGTTTCTTGTGGCCATTCCCCGTGACTCATCTGTTTTGCAATAGATCTTTTGCTACAGATAGTAGTGATGATTACGTGCTGGTGGACTGACATCCCTACAACCGTCCTGCAAGCCCCTACCACATCACTACAGAAGAGACAGGCTAAGACTTCTGCAGGGTCTGTATGGGGAATAGAGGACTGGACAGACCAGCCTATCTCCTGGGTCAGGCAGCTGGAATTTCCTGCCTGACCCTCTCACTAGGTTGCCAATTTCTCCAGACTTCTGCGGGCTCCCCCAGATGTTCCCTGCCTTGCTTTGAGACACTTTTGACAACTACCTGTTGATACCCCCCCTTCCCCAATTGGCAGGGCACATACCTTGGCTGGATCTCACCTCCTATATCTGAAAGGTCCTTGGTGTGGCCTTAGAACTCAGGGAGCAGCCTGGCGCCTTCCCAACAGAGAGTGACTTAAGCTGCCCTTTACCTTCTTTTTTTCTTCCTGGCCCAGGGCCCTTCTTCCCCTAGCAAAGAAGCTTCAACCTAGCTGGGACCCCTCAGTGCTCACCTCTCTACCTCAGCCCTCTGGCTTGGGTTGGTGACAGCAGCAATGTACTGCATGATGTGCTTGCTGGCTTCTGTCTTCCCTGCTCCACTCTCCCCTGCCGAGAAGATGGGAAATGATGGAACCAACTGGGTTAGGTACCGCTGACCCAGATCCCTGTCCCAGTCCAACCCACAGACATGGAAGCGCCATCACCCACATTTACTAATGAGGGGTGTCTCGGGCCGGTTCACTGGGACAGGTACCTGAGATGACAATGCAGGTGTCCCTGGATCTGCGCTTCATTGCCTTGTAAGCAGCATTGGCCACGGCGTAAAGATGAGGTGGTCGCTCATAGAGCTCACGGCCCTGGTACTTGGCAATGGCCTCTGGCCCATACAATGGCAGTTCCTGGTAGGGGTTCACAGATACCAGCACCTCGCCAATGTAGGTATAGATACGGCCCTTCTCAAACCTGGGTATGGCAGAACAGAACAAGGCCTCTATAGTCACATCCATGAGAGGCCCACATGGCAGGCCTCAAGCAGTCCTCACTCCCTTCCAGAAAGAGAAGAGAAAAGGGGCCTCATTGGCTTAAGACCCCTTGGTGCCATCCTGAGTAAGCACTACCCAGACTAGTGCTCAGCACAGTGCAAAGGGTGTGGTCCACACTGCTCCCTGCCAGGATGCTCAGGTCTCTGGAACCAGGAGGATCCATTCCACAAAGGTAACTGACTTGTGAAAGAGTCCTGGGTCTTTCACAAGAATCAGGGCTGGTCCCAGGTGACCCCTGCAGGGCAGTTGGGCTGAGACTGAGAAAAGGGCACTCTTCCAGAGAAGGGGGGCCTGGGTTGTTTCCTGTCTCAGAGTCTAGGCGGGACCAGATCCGGAAGGGGACTCACCCTGCCCCACCCAAATCATAGGGTGGTGATTTGCTGGTCTTCACACCCCCCCAGCCATGGCCACCACCCCTCTCCATCCCATCTCAGACTCCTCCACCCTTCCGTTCACAAACCAAGTTACGAACAGGAGCCCAGGGCTGTACCTCTCTTGGATTTCGTGCTCTAGGAGGGGTCCTGGCCTGCCTGCTCCTTGGGGCCCCAACAGTCCTGGGTGTGTAGGGCCCGCCCAACCCCAGGCAGGCCTCTTCAGGGTTCCTCTTTCTCTGCCCCTTCTGACAAGTTACTCCTAGGGACTACAAGTTGTGTGACGTGCAGCCACTGTCCTCCTCGGCTGAGCACACAAAGCAGGGAGAGCATGCTTGTGAGCCTGCTTTTCATGAGAATGAGGTAGATTAACAAAGCAAGGAACTCATTTCCTGGATAGTGCTGTCCATGTGTCAGCCTCGGGGCTCCACCTCTGTGCCTGGTGAGAGTCCTGGTCCTCAGTTGCTCTCTAAAGAGCTTCCCAGCACACACAGACCTCCCTCGGAGGTGGGCATGAAGTCCAGCCGCACAAAAGGCCATTTGTCATGCCCTGCTTCTAGCTCCTGGACCCCTCCTTGCCTTTTTCAGTGAGCCTGGGACCCCTCCCAGGAACAACTCGATTGTTGGGATTCTGGGGTGGAGCCCACTTCATTCTGGAGTTCCTTAAGGAAACTCAAGTCAGGTCCCACATGAGACCCAGAGAAGCATCAGCAGGTACAGAGAGGAAATGCGGTAAAGCTCCTGGTCCCCATGCCTTTGCCCATCTTTCTCAGAGGTTATCATGCTCTGGGCTTGTTAACCAGGGTGTGGTGAGAGCGAGTGGGCAGCTCCACTTCTGACAGCTGGTTACTTTCGGAGTGGCCATTATCTCCTGCAGATGCTATCATTTCAGCCTGTGCTGTCTAGGTATGTGTAGCCCTGTCCCCATTCCTGACAATGGGACCAGGGTACCTTCCGTGCTTCTCTCAGGTCAGCGTGGATGATGAGAAGGGAGGAAAGGAAGGAAGAAACCCAGCACCCTCCACCCCCATGTCACGACTACCTGAGCTGTAGGTTCTTCATAAACTCCTCCATTGTTAGTTGGTCCAAAAGCACAAAGTCTGGTTTCCCATACTCAGGACCTTCTTCATCCTCCATTCTGCCCACTGGAAGCCTCCAGACCAGGACGCCAGAGCTTTCTGTACAGAGGTGAAGGGGAAGACAGAAAGGGGAGGCCCAGCCCTGCCTAACTCCTGCAGAACTGTAGTAAAGTAGGAAGTGGGTTCTGCCGGGGGAGTTTGGCCCTGCCCACTTGCTACTCCCTTGCCTGGGTGCTTCAGGCACTGTTTCCTGCTCCCTGGCCCGCAAAGCCTGTGCCTAACGGTCTGTTCTGATGGGATCTTTATTGGCCTCCTCCAAGCTCTTTCCAAGCAAGGCATGGGGGTACGTACTTGTACTCCCAAGCACTCCAAAGATTATGGGCAGGCTGGGAATGTAACTCAGTTGGTAGAATGTTTGCCCAACGTTCCAGAGCCCTGGGTTCAATCCTCAGAGCCCTATTAAAAACTGGGCATGGATGCCAAGCATGGTGCCACAAGCCTTTAATCCTAGCACTTGAGAGGCAGAGGCAAGGGGATCTCTGTGAGTTCATGGCCAGCAAAACTAGTCCAGGATAGCCAAGGCTGGTTACACTGAGAAATCCTATCTCAAAAAAAACTAACTAACTAACTAACTAACTAACTAACTAACTAACTAACTAACTAACAAAAACAAACAACTCTGGACATGGTAGTGCATGCCTGCAGTCCCATCATTTGGAGAAGGAGCAGAAGTTCACAGTTGTACCTTATTGCAAGTTTGAGACTAGTCTGGACTATATGATACCTTGTATCAGGAGAATTTGGAGGATAACAGGGTGTGGTGGCTCATGCCTTTAATCCTAGCACTCAGGAGGCAAAGACAGGCTGATCCCAGCCTGGTTTACAGAGTGATCTACAGGATAGCCTGCGCTACACAGAGAAACTCTGTCTCTTAAAAAAGGGGAGGGGTTGGGGTTTAGCTCAGTGGTAGGCGCTTGCCTGGCAAGTGCAAGGCCCTGGTTCGGTCCCCAGCTCGAAAAAAAAAAAAAAAAAAAAAAAAGGAGGTGGAGGTGGAGGGCTGAGGCAAAGGCAGGAGGGTTGTCATAAATTCAAGGCCCACATAGTCTACATGAGTTGAAAGCCTGATATAGCAAGACTGTTTCAAAACAACAGAAGCTCCTACTTGCCACAAGATTTTTCGGGTTGGTTTCCAACCTTGGCTGCACCTAATCTGCTTGCTCACAGAGACCCCCTTGCCCCTTGCCTCTTCCTCTCGTTCTTCTTTCCTCTATCTCTGTAGTCCAAGCTGGCCTCCTGCCTCAGCTCCCCCAAAGTAGCTAGGAATTGTACCAGGCCCAGCAAAAGGGAGAGTTCTTTTCTAATTTGAAACATCTATTTTGCGTATGAGTGCTTTGTCCGCCTGTGTAAGTGCGCCACATGCATGTCGGGTGTCTGCAGAGGGCTGGACAGCTGTAAACTGTAGACCTCTGGAGGAGCAGCCAGTGCTCTTAACTTCTGAGCCATCTCTCCAGCCCAACAGATATTTCTTGACCCCTGGTGGTTACCCAGCCACATGTTTGCTGCCCCAGAGCTCAACATTAGCCAGGCGTGGCCACAATGGAGTTTAAACCATAGACTTCCTGCCTGACCCAGCAGATGTGGGGGCAGCCACTCAGCACCCTGCAATTTCTCACCACAGTTACAAGGGAGGGGAGGAGTGCACCATGCAGCCCTCTAGTGGGCCACCCTTTGGTAGGACCCTCTTGCATACGCTCTTTCATCCAGCCTCTGAGATAAGACCATTATCTCTTGGAGCTCTGGGCCCTCATCTTAGCTCTCACAGTTCTCAGCCCATTGTTGGGTTTGTAGATTAGTGGTACATTTTAAAATGGCTAGGTGACACTCAGGATTCTCTGTGCAGTCCTCCCTCCTGATCACAGAGTCTGCCAGCAAGCAGCTCTCTCTGCTCCCTTCTCCTATGCTGGGAGGAGGCTAAACGTTCCCAAATAAAAGTTATTTGCAGGCCAACTTAGAGAGAGACCTTGTATTCATAGATGATCTGACAATTGTATTTTGTTTTGGTTTTGCTTCATTTTTTGAGACAAGGTTTCTCTGTGTGCCCCTGTTCTGGGAACTAGCTCTACAGACCGGGTTCGGCCTCCACATGCTGGGATTAAAGGCGTGCATCATTATCATCGGCTGACAATTGTATTTTAACCATTCCCTTTGATTTTTAAAATTCCTTGATAATGAACGTCTAATGAAATTGTAAGTTCTAATCCACCATGTGGTAAAAGCAGGCACCATTAGTGGTAAGATGGGCCACTGGTCTAAACTGTCCTAGATGCAGTGGTAGGGCTCTGGCTCCTCCCTGGAGCAGTACAGCCCTTCAACCCAAGCCACGCTGCCTCAGTTTAAGCCTGGTATGAGAACATTCCATCTGCAGCCTTCTGGGGCGGTGATCTGGTAGGGTTTCCCCAACCCGGGGACTCCCACCCTTGGGTTTCACTTCGCAAAAAAACCCCAGGCCTTGAAAAGCTCTGGGACTTGTGGTGGTTCAAGTTAAGAAGGGACGTGGGTGAGTTCCAGTTAACGTCTGAAACACGGAACTCTGTCATCATCTAATATTACACTTGTCATGGTATAGTGTACTTGGGGGTTTTTCTTCTAACCACTTAAAAATCCCAAGATCATTCTTAGGTTGGAGGTTGACTCTCGGGTGTAGCATTAGACTCTGATTGTTTCTACACCCTGTCAGCACGTGATTGAGACTCTGGCATGACCCACACAGGGGTTCCTCTTTCACACTTTTGAAGTTAAAAAGACGACACATTAATTTCTCCCTGGATTGAACCAACTATGGGCCCTTTCCACACCAAACCCAGACGCTCCAGTTGTTTTAAGAGAAGAGTTGGTCAGGCGGTTCAGAAGCTCCAGTTGTTTTAAGAGAAGAGTCGGTCAGGCGGTTCCCGCTTGAAGCTCCCTTATATCAAGCTTGCAGATAGGGCAAGAGGGTGGAGCCACCACCCACTCCAGTCTGCTAGGGACTGAGGAAACCCTGGCAGTTTAGTGGCAAATTGACCATCTTTGGGTATGTGGGTCTCCCAGCATGAAGTATCTTTTGTTGGCACCCACCAGTCTGGTCTTTACAACCGTCTTGCCACCCATACCTTAGCTTTCCCCATAAAATTGAACCATAGCTTTATATGTATAATTTAATGAGTGCCGTCTTCATGCACACCCGGAGAGGAAATTGGATCCCAACATGGGCGGTGAGCCATGTAGTTGCTGGGAAGTAAACTCAGCATCTCTGGAAGAGCAGTGTTAACTGCCATCCCTCAAGCCCATGAATCATAGCTGCTTTTTAACCCATTTTTAGTTTGTGTGTGTGTGTGCATTTGGGCGCAGGAGTGGATGATCTCTTCTGTTTGGGTAGTTTTTGTTGGGGGCCTGGCATGTCTGGGCACTGTCCCATTCGCTGTCACTAGTAATGAAAACTAAAATTTACTCATTGTACCTTCAATGGCCGACTTGGCCAGGCCTTACCCACTGTATTTCTTAACAATGCCTGTGTGAGCTAGTCTGCGGACTTACCATGGACAGACTATACTTTTAGGCTGAAGAGTCGATACTATCCCTTACTTGGCTTCCTATTCTTGGTCCTGACAATTCCTGGTATATGAAGAGTAAGATATGGGTTTTCAAACACACTCAAAATGGCCTCAAGCTCACTGGAGATTTGCCTGCCTCTTCAGTGCTGAGATTAAAGGAGCGCTCAACCACTGCCTGGACCAAATTATGTACCCTGGGATGGTAAGAGAGCGGGATGCCAGGTTATCCTCTAGAACCGGTTTGACTGACTGATACAGGCACTGGAAACACATACCCTTGACTGCTAGGCCCTCAACTCCCAAGTTTCTATCAGCCAAGAGCAGATCCTCAGGATCTCAAGGTCCCTCTGTACCTCATCCCAACTAAGCCTTGATGTGACCACAACTCCAGCAACCCTCCTCCATTCAACTAAATCAAAGTTCCAAACGGTCATTAAAAGTATGTATCAGGGCTGGGGATTTAGCTCAGTGGTGAGTTCCAAACGCAAGGCCCTGGGTTCATTCGGAAAAAAAACAAAAAAAAAAAAAAAAAAAAAAAAAAAAAAAAAGTGTATCCAGTATGGTGTGCGTCATCATCATCTGCACGTGCTTGATTGAGAATGGAAAGGCACCTTGGTTCATCTGGGCTGCCACCAGAGTCAGTTTGCCCCCCTCACCACATGTAGTGTGGAAAGAAAACAGGCTAAGACAATCATATATAAAATCACATTTATTTGAGACTGGGACTTTTGAAGCCCAGTCTGGCCTGATCTTCTAGTGTCCAGAAGCACTGATTAGCAGATGTATTTTTCTCTAGCTGGCTACAATGGCCACCGTTCATCTATACAGATGTCAGACAATAGGCACAGCTGGGTTTCTTATTCAAAATCTGAAGGAGTCTGGGAGGAGGACAAAAACATAGAATCAAGCTTAGGCCAGGAACCAGAAACTACGGATTGCTTTGTTAAAGGAAGGCCAAGGAGGCTTCAAACCCGATCAACACAGCTGGAGTCTCATTTCAGTCTCCATTTCCGCACCTGCAAAGATTAGAAACACCAAGTAATGCTGTGATAAGGAGGTACTATCACAAGATTAAGGGCTGTTGTAAATGCCCACTGCCCTGAGGGGCAGTAGCAAAGCCCAGCTAGACTGCACCCCCAGTGAGCCATGAGGCCCATGGTTTACTCTGTAGCAGCCCACTCCCATTCCGGCAAGACACATGACCTCATGTACACCATGATGAAATCAAACCAGAGGCAAATGCCATCTACAAGAACCAGGACCCAGAAAGTGTCCTATTTCGAAATAGTTTCATAAACTTCAACACAGCTAACCTTTCTGAGATTTAGTCATACGACCCATAACATGGAAAGGTCACAGGCTTCCTGTTTTATTTTATATATATGTGAGCACACTGTAACTGTTTTCAGACACACCAGAAGAGGGCATCGGATCCCATTACAGATGGTTGCGAGCCACCATGTGGTTGCTGGGAATTGAACTCAGGACCTCTGGAAGAGCAGTCAATGCTTTTAACCTAAGCCATCTCTCCAGCCCTCGTTTGTTTTTAAATACACTTTTTGTAGCCAGGTGACTGAATGACCAGACAACTACTAAGTCAAACAGAAGTGGAGCCTGAGCTTTCTGGCCCAGGCCCATAATTCAAACTCTGGGGAGATGGAAGCATGAGATCAGGAGTTCAAAGCCACCCTTGGCTGTAGCAACTTTAAGGCCAGCCTAATTGACAGGAGACAAAAATCCCAGATGTGGAGGTTGGGAATTTAGCTCAGTGGTAGAGCGCTTGCCTAGGAAGCGCAAGGCCCTGGGTTCGGTCCTCAGCTCTGGGGGAAAAAAAAAAAATCCCAGATGTGACCTAAGAGTGTCTTCTTGCACACTTACCGCTTCAGTGGAAGTTCCATGAAACAGCCCAATGGTTCTGAAGTGCCATCAAGTCACTTCTAGCTCCAGCTACTTAGGTTTCCTAGACGGAAGGAAGCGTCGGTGAGCCAAACACATAACACTAAGCCGGCAACCCTCCACAGACCTCACACCCCACAGCTTCCATACCAAGAGCAGGACACTTCCCTTTAGCACAACTCAGCCACGATTGGCCCTTCAGAAAACAGCACGGGCTGTAGGTCTGGAGATGCCTGCTATCAAATTTCAACCTCTCAACCCCTGGACAAACAACCACTTCACACGGTAACCTGTCAACCAACGACAGCCTCAGCAGAGAAAAGCACTTGCTGTCCTGCCTTACAACCAAAAGTCTCCAGGACCCACACGGTGGGAAAGAAAACCAATTCCTGCAACTGTTCTCTGACCGCTATGATCTATGCTATCCACGGGCCCATACATATGGACATGCACACAAAAGAAATAGAATAAAGGTTTGAGTTAAGGGGCTGGAGCGATGGCTCAGCACTGACTGCTCTTCCAGAGGTCCCAAGCTCAACTCTCAGCAACCAAGCAACCACGTGGTTGCTCACAAGCAGCGTAATGGGATCCGATGCCCTCTCCTGGTGTGTCTGAATAGGACAGTGTGCTCATATACATAAGATTTGAAATGGGGACCTGGTGTGGTGGCATAAACTCTTCACCCCAGCACTTGGGAGGAAACAACAAGCAGATCTGAGTTCAAAGGGCCAGAGACCCTGGCACGAACACACCCCAGGCCAAGCACGAAGGTCCATGCTTAAAGATTGGGAGTTCAAGGTCACCCTCACCTAACTGGTTGTCTTAAAGCCAAAAAATACCTCCCAACATCAATGCCTTCCACTACAGGGACGCCTTCCTTAGCTATTGGCACACGGGCCAGGCTTCTACCATCTGCGGTCTCTCCGATCCTGGTTTTCTTGCTTGCTAAGAACCAGGCCCAGGGCCCACCTGGAGCAAACACCATGTGACCACACCTCGAGTTTTACTTGAACTCATGCTGTATTTTGTAATTGTTAATACTTTGCATTAACTCTGGACCACAGAACAAACTCTACTCCCTTGTGACTTACCCAGGCGCCAGGTATCTGTCGTATTGTCTGAAATTTCTATAACCTTGCTCTGGAGAGAGCAGGGCAAGGCCTCAAACCACTTCACAATTGTTTTGGCAAGCACTGTAGGAATGCACAGGGTCACGGCAGACCCAAGCACGCTGGAGGCTTGCTAAGTGCATTACGCAAACCCTGTACAACCCACAGTCCACATCGCAGTTTCCCCATCCCTTGAGAACTCTAGGGAGATTAGTCCTGAAAGTGAATTCAAGATCCGGAGCTTGGCTTCAGAGGCCCCAGATAACCTCTGTTCTGGCTGAAGGAGTAAGGCTCTCTGGAAGAGGCCACCTTTCTTTCACAACTGACTTACCAGGACATCTTCTAGAAGAACTCGATCATCCCTTCCACGTTATGGGGCCACTCACCTGGCCTCGATGCCCACCTAGGAGGGGAGACAAGACACATTCAGCTCCAGCCTGGGCCTATCACCCAGTTGTATGCCCTCCAAACGTTCTTTCGTAAAAAGAAAATTAAAAATCTCTTGAGGGGAGACCCCGCTTGCTTCCGCAGGACTCGCTGAGGTTTAAAAGGAATCCCCTAGAAACAGGCGTGAATCACCCGGTGGCACGTGTTTCCCCACGGGGAAAACGTCCCTGCTTCACCGCAGGCTAACCTCCTGCCACCGTGCTCCCCGATTCCTACCTGGACTCGAAATAGCCCTGCACCGCGCCTGTACCCTGATGACGAAGGATGCAGAAAAGGTGAGGGCCGCAGCACATGCGACAAAGGAGCCGCCAACCATGGCTGCCATCTGAATGCGCACACGTGTCCCTAAAGTTATGGCCACAGCAGCGAGCGGCGCGCGCCTGTAACGACGTCACGCAGCCCCGCCCCGAAGCCGCGTGCGCGGGCTCAAGGATGGTGATGTCAGCAGTCCCAGGGCGTGGTCTCAAGCGCGGGCTGCGCCTGCTGGGCCCGCCCTGGTGTTGGTTGGTGGTTGACCGCAGGCGGACCTCAGCCTCGGCGGTCGCCTTCTACATCATTTCCTCTTAGTAATCCGGGTGACAAAGCTAGGGGCTGGAACCGGGCGTAGCTAGGGCAGTTCAGGCTGTGCCTTCGGGGCCGGCGCCCAGGCTGGGAAACACGTGGGCGCGGCGCCCTGGGATAGACCAACACTTGGTAAAGTGATGTGCATAGACCAGCAAATGAGAGAAGGCGGGAAAGAAAACCTCCGTCAGCCCTATCTTCCAGAATCTTTATTTTCTTTACGTTTTGTTTGTTTTGTTCTCCGTGTAGCCCTGGCTGTCCTGGAACTCACTCTGTAGAATAGGCTGGCCTCCAACTCTGAGATCCACCTGCTTCTGCCCCCCACCCTCCCAGTGCTGAGAGTAAAGGCTTACGACACGAGTGCCCTTCTTTTCCTTTCTTTTTAAAAATATATGTCTCCCTTTTTTCCCCTTTGCAACATGAACTGCTTCATGAATTTGCCGCAGAAACAAGCACCACAAGAACCAATTTTTTTTTTTTTTTTTTTGGGAGGTGGATGGCTTAGTTCTAGGTCTAAAAAATAATGAAAGCCCAAACAATCTCTGGTTCATAATGCCCTGTCAGAAGCTCAGACATCCCATACAGTGCCCAGATAAACCAACTGAGAACTGAAGAAGCCCGATGGCATATTCCTTTATATTTTTTTAAAGATATATTTATTTATTTTATTTTATACGAGTATATTGTAGCTGACTTCAGACACACCAACAGAGGGGATCAGATCCCATTACAGATGGTTGTGAGCCACCATGTGGTTGCTGGGAATTGAACTCAGGACCTCTGGAAGAGCAGTTAGTGCTCTTAACACCTGAGCCATCTCTCCAGCTCCCCCCCCCTTTTTTAAATTTATCTTTACTTTATGTGCCTGAATGTCTGCCCGTGTAAGGGTGTCAGATCCCCTCGAACTGGAGTTACAAACAGTCGTGAGCTGCCATGTGGTTGCTGGGAATTGAACCCGGGTCCTCTAAGAACAGCATCCAGTGCTCTTGACTACTGAGCCATCTCTCCAGTCCCGATGGCACATTCTTTTTTTTTTTTTTTTTTTTTTTGATCTCCAGCCCCTGAGAAGGGCACATTCTTAATGAATACTGAACACACAGTTTGGGCTGACTAGGACACCATGATGGTGGAGAGATGGAATGTTCAAATCAAGCAGCACAATTATCTGAGGATATCTACATATGTGTGCGTGTCTCTATGCACACATGCAGTGTCCTCAGAGGCCTGCTCATAAAATGTGGGTGCTGGACACCAAACTCCTTGCGCTCCTCTGCGAGAACAGCAAGCACTCTCAACCACTGAGCCATCCTTCCAGCACCTCTCTAGTCCCTCTTAACAGCCACGTATCGCCAGCCTCTATATTGACCTAATTAATAAGTAGGCTTCTTGCGACTTATCATTAAGCTTAGCAGACAGACGTCTAGCCTCCACTGTCCCTGACACTTAAGAATGGTAAGAACTTCTGGAACCTACAGAGGGGATTTCCGCTCTGTGCCGTATTAGGCTCCCCGATGCTCCATCAGTGTAACTGGTAAACCCATCCACTTAAGGATTTCCTTGGCTCTGCCGTTATGAAAGGGCACGTGACCCCCTTCCAGGGAGGAGCATGTTATTCCGTATAGCTTGAATCCATGTTTCTCCATTGTCGCACATATTTGGCTCAGAATAACCTGCTTTGCCATTTCCTATAAAGAGTCATCATCTCATGTTGACAAAATATTGTAAGCCACCTTGGATAAAACTGCTGTTCCATCGTCAAATTGCTAATTTTTTTTTTCAGGCTTACATCTGTAGGAAACCAGAATGTGCCACCCCCAGATATGACTATAGAAATCACGGACTTTTTATAGTTACAGGATAAAAGAAATTCATAGATCAAGGCTCTTTTCAGATCTCTCTTGGTTTAGGTGAACACGTGTCCCACAGTGTGGGTTTGAACACTTGAATCCTGGCGCGTAACACTGTTTTGGGAGGTTTAAGAGCAATGGTTCAGTCTTGTCGGAGGAAGTGTGCAGTGGAGGAGGGCTTTGAGGGTTTAAAAACTCTCGCCCTTCCTGGTTTCTCCTCCCTTCTTTGTGCTCACACTTCAAGATGTGAACTGGGCTGGAGAGATGGCTCAGTGGTTATGGGCGCTGTTCCCAAGGCCCCAAGTTCAATACCCAGCAACCACATGGTGGCTCACAACCATCTCTAGTGGGGACCAATGCCCCCCTTTCTGCTACGCATGAAATATTTAAATCTTTAAAAACAAAGCAAAATGATGTGTGCTCTCGGCTTCCTGCTCCAGCCTCTGTGCTTGCCACTGTGTTTCTCTCACCTTCATAGTGATGGACTCTTGAACCTTACACCCAAAACTCTTTCTTCTATAAGTTGTTTTACTCCCAATGTTTTATTACAGTAACCAAGAAGTAACTAACATAAAATTCATTGGTAGAAACAACAGGCAGGCAGGTCGTATCAGTAGGTTTTTTGAGACAAGGTCTCATGCACCTACCTGGGCCAGCCTTGATCTTGCTATGACCTCGAAATACTGATCCTCCTGCCCCTCTGATCCTAAGTGGATTATGTGGGTGTGCTGTCATGTCTGGCTTCTTTTGCTCAGTGTAGATTGGAATCAAAAGTAGGCAAAGGGCAGGTTCCTTAGCGTTAGCTGCTCTGGGCTCTGACTGGCGGCAGCAACCTGGCTCTCAGTGTCTCTCTCAGCATCCAGAGCCTGAATCTTATTCTGCAGTACTCCTGGTAGTGGAGCCAGGAGAGATTCCTGTGGTTTTCTAGCAGGCCCTTCTAGGAGTTTCTGCTGTAGTTACTGGAGACTGGCTGGCACGCTGCGCAGGGCTAATAGTCCTGGATGTTATCAGCTCGTTAATGGTAACGAGAGAAACCTGCTCTACCTGAGATAGAAATCATGAACTGGCAAAATAAACCATCCCAAAGTGGCTTTGCTGTGATTGATTGTGGGTGTATAGAGCGGAGGCTGTCCCTGGATTGACCGGATGTGGGTGAGGGGAAGGTTGTAAGGTTGTTTCTGGTTATCTTCAGACAAGTTATCACCCCCCTCAGTCAGTCCTGGATGGACTGGTGGACTGAAACTCACCAAGCAGACCATGTTGGTCTCAAACTCAGCCAGGCTACTAAATCCAGGGAGGGAGAGTTGAAAGGGTGACGATGTATCAGGCTTGAGATCAGCCCGGATTCAAAAAAACAAAAAACAAACAAAAAACAAAACCAAAAAGCAAACAACAAACAAAAAACATGCATAAGTCACTGAATTACGATTCTAGCTGTTTTCGTTGGGGTCTGAGTGACATTAGTCCCTTAAACAATCAGACCACTTTTATATATCCTGGGACCGACAACCAGCAGCAGATTACACAAGAAATCAACCCTCAGCTATAAACACTGTCACAGGAAGCCAGCTTGGTGTAAGTCAGACTTGCAGGAAGCTCTCTGGTGACAATCAAAAAGTCAATTTATAACTTCTGTGCCAGCTCCAAATATTCAGGACCTGATTAATATTTGACGGCTTCCCTAATTTATACCCTTGCTCCCAATTTGAGACGAGCTAGAAGAAGACACATATGTTCCCCTATCCAAAATATGTGAGGGCACAGAATGGACAGACCCTAATCAGATGTGTGAACAGATGTCCACAGTGTGAGGTGCCCACAGTAGACAGCTTCTAACCAAGCCTGTGAGGTGTTCACAGAGGACAGACTCCTAGTATCTAATCAGGGCCTTCTCCTCTCCCTCCCCGCCTTATTCTTGTCTTTGTCTTTTTTGTTTCGGGTTTGTTTGCTTGTTTACTTTGAGACAGAGACTTGCCATGTAACTAACCCCTGCTGCCCTCAAACCTCAAACTCCTGGCAATTTTCTTTCTCTTCAGCCTTTTCTGTGAAAAGTACCAAGCCTGTTGGGAACCCAGTACGAAGGTCCTTGCGCCCACAGATCTCCGGGAAATCATGACCATTAGGTACACAGGATGGTCCTCTCAAAGGAATGGGTATAGAACCTGTTCTTCCATCCAGAAAGTTGGGGATTGGAGGTGATTGATTAATACCTCCTGGTGATCGGCGTGATCACTGGGTCAGGCCATACCCAAGTCCCTATAGCTAGAATCAGATACACCCAGTAATCGAAATGAGCCTTTCATCCAGGGGCTCCCCAACCTTCCACAACAAGGACCAGAGATACCAATAGTCTAAATGACTCTTACATTATCTATATAGCCAGAGACTCCCCAGAGCTCCCACATGCAGGACCAGAGGTAGCTAATAGCCCAAATGACCTCTACACTATATGTTTGACGGAGACCGAGCTGTAGTCTTCCTTGGGTCTATAGCCTAATACAGAATACAGGTATCCTATCTCCAGAATATTATTTCTTGGAGAAACCCTGAGTTGAGTTTCAATGTAATTATGCTTTCTTGTGCACCAGAGATTGTGCATCACGACACTTTTCCCCAAATAATGCTGGGTTTAAATATACAGGCAGTAAATCCCGTGACATCAGAATCTCTGAAAGTTATGACCCAGGTTTATGAAATCAATCTGAATCGAGTTTTTATTCTCATGTCTTCGAGGTTCATTCGCTTGCCCATCCCTGCAGGGTTCCCCACACAAGTCCACCCTTAACCAGGACATTTTTGTGTTTGTTGCTTTTTCAGACAGCACCTCATGTAGCCCATGATATCTTTGAACATGCTGTGCAGCTAAGGCTGGCCTTGAGCTCCTAATCATCCTGTTTTAGCCTCTGGAGTGCTAGAACAAAGCGAGCCACACACCCGGCAGTCAGAACTGTCTCAAAGTGTTTTCTACTACAAAGCTTTTCTTTTTTTACTGCATGTCTTTGAGTCTGTAAACATGGTGGTCATAGACGCCCTAGTATAGCAGGCTCTGGACAAACCTCTGGAAAAGCCTCTGCTTGTTTGGTTTGGCCATTTTAACTTATTTACATAGATAATCACTATATAATCATCAGTAGATGGATTTTTACTTGAAACATGGACCGTGTAGGTAAAGATGAGGTGGGGCATTTCAAGTGGTTCACAGGGAGCAGAGAGACTCAGGAGCTCCAGGGCAGTCTCAGTGCTAAGGGAAGATGTAGTATTTTCTGTGTTACAGAGTGATAAATATGGAAGAATGAAGCTCATCGGGTAAGGTGCTTGCCAAGTATACACACGAAACGCTGGGCTTGTTCTCTAGCACAGAGTAAACCCTGCAGCTAGTGGTACATGTCAGTAATCCCAGGACTCTGGAGAGAGAGACAGGAAGGTTATAAATTCAAGGCCCTTTTGGGTTAGAGACCAGACTGGATTGGAGGAGGCAAAGCAAGAGCGCTCTATCTGGAAGGGTAGGTTAAAGCAGGATTGTGAGATGGCTTAAACGCCAGGCGTCTGATGTTAAGCATTTAAAGACCAAGTGAACTCTTTCGTTTGTGTCTACGGGTGGTTGCAGAAGGAAGACTAAAAAGGCACTTCCGGAACCTCAGCTCGGTCTGCCACTCGGTGGAAATACACACACTTTTGAGAAGTCCTAAAGGCCAGAGGATTCCGATGGCATTGTAAGCAGAATCTAAGGCTTTCTGCTCCTATTACCAAGAAGCAGAGACAGAACTATGTGAGAGGAAATGAGTCTGTGTCTGGCAGGCAGTGTCCTGGGTTTCCTGGTTCTTGGCCTTTTTGCCTAAGAATTTAAAATGAAGTGCTGGCTGTATTTACCTTTCTATTGTTATGATAAAATACTGACCCGGAAGCAAGGGTGGGGCAAAGTTTTATTTCAGCTTTCGGGTTACAGACCATAGAGGTAAGTCAGGGAAGAAACCTGAAAGCAGAAACTAAGGTAGAGGCCATGAAGTAGCTTGCTCCCCAGGACTTGTTACCTTTTTTTTTTTAATTTATGTATTTTTATTATATGTGCATTGGTGTTTTTTGCCTTTGTGTGTGACAGTGTCAGATCCCCTTGGGACTGGAGCCACAGACAGCTAGCTGTGAGCTGCCCTGAGGGTACTGGGAAATGAGCTGGAGTCTTCTGCAAGAGCAGCCAATGGTCCCAACCCCTGAGTCATCTCCAGCCCCATCAGCCTTTTCATACCACCCAGGATTACCTGCTCAAAGGTGGTGCTGCCTACAGTGAGCTGCACCCCACATCATCATTAATCAAGAAAATTTGGAGCTGAAAGATGGCCCAGTGTTCAAGAGCACATAATGCTCTTCCAGAGGGTTTAGATTAAATTTCTAGTACATGGTATCTCCCCACTGTTTATAACTCCAGTTCCAGGGATGCTGCTATGGGCACCAGGCATGCCACCCCCCCCCCCAGTACATACAGTTAAATACATGCAAGTAAAGCATTCATACACATAAAAATAATCTTAAAAAAAAAAAGGTAGAAAATGCCTGGCAGGCATGCCCCAGGGCAATCTGATGGAAGGAAGCAATTCCAGCTGAGGTTCCTTTTTCCCATATGACTCTAGTCTGAGTCACATTGGTGGACACTAACCAGCACATAATGGCTCACACAGATTTGTAACAAGTAAGTTTATAGGGAGCAAAGCTATATAGTACAGAGCCGAGAGGGCCAATTGTCTGAGGCTTCCTTTTAGGAGTCAAGAGTTGGAGCTTGATGCCTAAGGGGTATGGGATGGCCAGTTCTCTAGGCTACTGATGTGTTAGGCCAGATAATAATTTTTTCAACTGTATATATATCCCTTCCTATAAGACCCGACTTTAATCATGTGCACACCCAGCTATGCACTGGCATAAGTTAGTAAATGGGGAATTCTCTCTGAAAATTTGTTTGGGGCGGCAGATTTGCTGTACTGTGCATGCATCCTGAAAGAAAGAGCTCAGGCTGGATAATATCCCTATCCTGTACCAGGATGCAGTAGAGACATAACTGGATAAAACTGTCTAAATTTGATTATATCGGGATAGAGAAACTTATACTATTTTACAGAGAGAGGAGCGTGTGCCTAATGCAGGTTTGGGTCCAAGATTGCTAGATGCATCATTCAGAGAGGACGTTTGTGCGTAATATGTGCAGTAAAGGATTGAGGCTGCATTATTAGAAGAGGGGTTGTTCAGAACCAGATCGAGTCCTAGGCTATGAAACTATTTCCTATGCTTACAAGTCTCAGTTATTACAAGCTCTCAGGAAGAGAGTAATTTCATTCCATTCAGCCTCCCCTCTAGCAACTACAACTTGTGAAAAGATGAAATAAAATTCAGGCCATAGGGGCTAGAGCGATGGCTCAGTGGTTAAGAAGGGAATACCACATAGAGTGTCTGTGGAGTGCTCAGTGACAAATGGGACATCTATGTCATCCCCCCCTACCCCACCCCCGCCCCAGGCTCCCAAGCTCAGGAGCCATCACAACAGAGAAAGTAGAAGATTATAAAAGCCAGAGTTGCATGGCAGTGGTACACACCTTTATTCACAGCACTTGAGAGGCAGGGGCAGCAGAGCCCTGGTTTCTAGGCTAGCCTGCTGTACACAGCAAGTGCAAAGTCAGTGAGAATTACACAGAGACTCAGTTCAGAGGCTGGGAGGAGGGCTGAGGCTGTGTAACAGTGTCTTCTGGACATGACAGGACTCCTACACTCATGAACTCAAAGCAGCTGTGGATGCTTGCTTAAGACCTGCACAAGATCAGCCAGTCAACATTCTAGCATGGACTAGGAAAGGATTCATGAGCCTCCCCCCAAGAATTGTGAACTGGAAAGGGAGGAATCATATTTCTTTGAGGGCATGGCTTCCTCTTGTAAAGATGTGCATGTGGCCCTGAGAGAACATACTACACTTAGCAGGATATTTAGTATTCTAAAATAAATATTGGCTTCATTTAGTTTTTGTTTTTTTTTTTTTTCCTTTTGAGACACAGTTTCTTTGTATAGCGGTGGCTGTCCTGGAACTCTCTCTGTAGACCAGGCTGGTCTTGAAGTCAAGAGATCTGCCTGCTTCTGCCTCCCAAGTGTTGGAATTAAATACATGTGCCACCATGGCCCAGTTTAGTATTAATTTAGGATCAGTAAAGTCCTTACTGTGGGTTGGCATAACAGCAACCAACTTGCAGCATGCTTTTGAAAAAAATAAAATCACCTGATCCTCTGGAATTGTTCTGTGAATGTAGTAACTGCATACGATGACTGTTAAGATCTATTACGTTGGGGCTGGAGAGATGGCTCAGTGGTTAAGAGTGCTGACTGCTCTTCCGAAGGACCTGGGGTCAATTTCCATCACCCACATGGCAGCTTATCACCGTCTGTAACTACAGCTCCAGGAGTTCTAACACCTTCATATAGATACATGCGCGTATGTATGTATGTATGTATGTATGTATGTATGTATGTATGTATGTATGTATGTATGTATGCACACAAACGTTGTATACACTCCAAGGAGGTTCTATTGGCAGCTACGGTTGATCTTGAACTCATTTTCCTGTCTCTACCAGCCCAGCCAGGTGCTAGGATTACACAGAAGTGCGCTGCCACGCCCAGCCAGAACAGAAAGTTACTAGAAAAGTTCCTTGTGGCTCAGTGTAAAAAGCAAGAAATGCCAAGTGGCAGGGCGCCCAGAACCTAGGTTGGAGACTGGCTCTGTCCCTTCCCAGGGCTTGAGGCCCGCCTCCCAGATCGCGAGGCAGGCTGGGAAATCGGCCTCCCTAAAGATGGCGGCAGAATTGAAAAGTTGGATCCACTCCCGCGCGGCCCTGAAGGGTTCGGGCGAGCTGGGGGGTATTGGGGCGTCTTTCCAGAGGGGATGGGAAGGACTGGAGGGTAGGCAGATGTACTCCATAGGCCATGAGGAGGCGTGGAGGGGTCCAGAATGAACCTGGACCTCTTCAGGGGCATTCGGGAGAGCCTTTGCCCTGTAAGGAAGCGCCCTCCTTGGGCCCAGCGGTTTTCTCTGGGCGGAAGTGCGGGAGTGCGGAGGCTGTGGGCGGGGCATGAGGGGGCGGGGTCTCTGCGGTGGGCTGGCTCCCTAGGTCCGGAAGTGCGGGTGGGGCGCGGCCGGGGCGGAGACTGCGGGCGTGCCGGCGGCGCGGTGAGCGCGGGGGTGGCGGGCCCAGAGCGAGCATGTAGCGGCCGCTGGCGGTGGGGCTCCCGGGGCGGGCCGCGGGGGCCGCACGCGGCGACATGGAGGAGGAGGGCAAGAAGGGCAAGAAGGTGAGCGCTCACCGGCGCGTCCTGCCGCCGGGCGGGGGCGTGGGGTGGGGGTCCCTCGGGGTGGGCGGGCGGCGGAGCGGGCAGGGACAGTGGTCAGGTGGGCCTGCGGCTCCCGGAGGAAGTGCCGCGCCTTTCCGGTAGGGGGGTCCCTTTTGCTGCTCGCCCCCGGCCTGCTCCAGACGGCCTGTCAGGGGGCCCGCCTTCCCCGCGCGACGGGCTGGGGCCACAAAGGAAGTGGGCCCAGCGAGGGGCCAGAAGGTGGCCTGGGCTGGAACTTGGACCACTGGGCTGTGCCGCGACCGGCGAGGCTTTTACTGCCCACTTGGCTTTGTTTTTGGATGTCCAGTAAAAGCAAAGATGGACTTAGCTTCTCGGCGGGTTCACTCGTCGACTGTCGCTCGTATTTAATACCACTGAGCGATTTTAGTGACGTTATGTTTGGCAGTAAGATTTAGGACATGGTTCAAGAGGCTCCTTCGTTTCTGTAGTTTAAAAAATGTGGCTTTAATTACAGGCTTGAGTAGTTGATAAAGAACATTTTAAGGAGCCTGGGAAGACCATGTGGGGATAAACTGCTTTAACTGCCTTTAAAGCGAAAACTGGGGTTTGATAAAATGTATCCCTTTCAAATAAATGCTTTGCAATCTTAATGTTTGCCTGTCATTTTCATTTTGATAAATGTGTGCACGTTGTGGACAAGTTTAACACAGACTTTGATGTCCTGGCTCAGTTAACCACCCGGCCTCCTTGTAGCCTTTAATTGGCCACACCACTCCTCACCTTGCTTTAGGAAGTGTCCCATTTTTCAGAAAGTCTTACTTGAAATAGAGTGTGGCCAGGTGGCCTTCAGGGAGTCCAGGCCAGCGGCGGCGCTGCCCCCACTTTTCTTTTGTTTTAAGACAGAAACTTGCACTTGGCTGTTTGGATGTCCTATCAACTTGTTACCTCCGGAGATGGTTACAAGTATAGAAAAGGGGGGTTTGAGCATTGTAAAAGGATTTAGCTAGAAAAGAGGAGTGCTGTTTAGGAAGGACCTGGCCCAAGTGTGGATGAGGCTGAACTGTGCCAGCCGGTCTTTGCAATGCCAGTAGCCTACATCCCTGGAGACTAGTCATTGTATTTGCAGCACACTCTTAGTGCTCTGTAAGACACCTGGCCCACATTCTTGTTTGGGACAAATTGCCTGGCTGGTTTTTGTTGATTTGTATATCATACAAGTTCGGATAGAAAGCAGAGGAGCAGAGCGGTGCATTAAGACTTTCCCCTGAGCTTTCGAATCAGTAGCGAGAAGATCTTATAGTTACATGCTGTGAAAAAAACAGAAGTACAGACTAAGGCAATGATTAATTTCATTGTCTCTATTAAAGGAGATAATGGGTTGTGTCAGGATCTGTGCTAGCAGTTGTAGGCAGTCTGCCACCTGCTTTAGTTTGTTCCCTGTAAGCACGTGAGACAGCCTTTGGGACCTGAATTTCTATGTAGGCCATGACTTAACACAGTTTACCAGGTATCTTCTGATCAGGAGCTGGCAGAACCTTCTTCACGTGTTTGTTTGTCTTTGAGATAGGGTTTCTTTGTTATGTTGCTCTGGCTGTCCTGCAACTCTATATCTAGATATCTGGACCAGGCTGGCCTTGAACTCACTGAGATCCTGCCTCTTCAGTATTGGGTTAAAAGCTGTGTCACTACACCTGACTCCTTAACATGTTGTTTTTGTTTTTTGTTTTTTTTTTAAGATTAATTTATTTAATGTATATGAGCACACTGTTGCTGTCTTCAGACACGCCAGAAGAGGGCACCAGATCCCATTTCAGATGGTTGTGAGCCACCATGTGGTTGCTGGGAATTGAACTCAGGATTTCTGGAAGAGCAGTCAGTGCTCTTAACCGCTGAGCCATCTCTCCAGCCCCAACGTGCTGTTTAATATGTAGTATCTCCTTCCAGCTTAGGAATTTTAAGTGTTTTTCATAATGGTTAGTTAACAAGAGGCACTTGTTACAAACATTTAATGAATTCATCCCATCCCACCGGAAGACAGAGATTCCCTGTGTAGACCTGGCTGTCCTGGAACTGTTTCTGTAGATCAAGCTGCCCTTAAACCTAAGAGATTCACCGGTCTCTGCCGGGACTAAAGATGTGTACCACAACAGCCTGGCTACAATTCAAACTTAATAAATCTTATTACAATTTGGATATTTAAACCACCCAGCTCTTCCTAAAAGATGTAAACTTGAGCCTATGACAGTATGAATGGGTGCTGAAGATATAACTTGTTTGATACAGTGCTTGCCTGCCAGGAATGAGGCCCTGGTTTGGATCCCCTTTGCTTTGGATGGCCCAGAGGCATGATGGTATATTGTAATCCTGGCACTTGGGAGGGGGAGGTCAGAGGCTCGAAAGTTCAAGGTCATGGCCAATTTGGAATCTATAAGAACCTGTCTTAAAACTGGACCGGCAGGCCTTCTCCAGGTCTCAGATACTTGATGTCCTGTCAAGCAGTGGTTTTACTCTGGGAGGTCAGTGAACTGCTAGTGATCCCGAGGACCAAGTAGATTTCATGGAAGCAGTGCCCCGCCATTCTTGAAGTTACTATAGCAACAGAAGTGTGGAGGTTATATCTCCATCAGACAGTCTGTGGCACCCGTTGTGTTTGTGCACCCGCAGTCAAGGAGAAGCAGGAAAAGCTAGAGAGCTTGAGAGCTGTTGTAGAGCTGGGTCAGTCCCAGGCCAGGCCAGATGGATGAGCGCCTCAGAGAAACTGGTGACCACTTGATGTCTGTAGAGTGGCTGCTGCCTTTCAGACTGAAGCGAATGAAGCTCTTGTTTTTATATTAGAAGTTTACTTTGAATTGAAAATTTTCAATGATTTTTATTTTGTGTACATTGGTGCTTTGCCCGTATGAGTATCTGTGTGAGAGGGCCGGATTCCCTGGAACTGGAGCTACAGACAGTTGTGAACTGCCATGTAAGCGCTGGGAATTAAACCCAGGTCCTCTGGAAGAACAGCCAGTATTCTTTTTGTTTTTGTTTTTAATTAACTGATTTATTGACATCCTAAATGCTGCCTCCCCTTCCAGTCTCCCCTCACAGAGTTCCTCCATCCTCCCTCCCCCTTCTCTTCTGAGTATGGGGTTCCCCCCACCCTGGTGCCTCAAGTCTGCCAGCAGCTAGTGTTCTTAATCGCTGAGCCATCAGTCCAGCCCCTTTTGATTTTGTGTATGTACATGTCTGGGTTTGCTCACACGCATGCGGCTGCCTGTGAAGGCCAGAATGGCTCCCCTGGCGCTGGACTTAGAAGCAGCTATGAGCCACAAGATAGGGTGTTGGGAGTTAAACTAGAATCCTCTTCAAGAATAAACAGTAAGTGATTTTATCTCCTGAGCCATCTCTCCAGCCCTGAATAAGGCTCTTATGTACAGAGTAGTCTCGGATGCTGTATATTATAGCATTATACTATATTATATATGATGTAATGTAACCCTCTCCCCTGCCCTCCTTTTCTAAGACAGGGTCTCAGATAGCCCAGACTGGTCTGGAACCCACTGTATAGTCAAGGATGGATGACCTTTAACCCTGATCTTCCTGCCTCCACTTCTGGGGAATGGGATTACAGGTGCTAAATCAGGGCTTCGTGTGTGTGTGTGTGTGTGTGTGTGTGTGTGTGTGTGTGTGTGTGTGTGTGTGTGTGGGCAAGGCAATCAGTCGTTCTATCAGTTTAAACTACATTCTGCTTTCTTAAGGACAGGCACCTAACAGCCAGGCTGGTCTGGAACTCATTTTGAATGATTGAACTGTTGATTGAACAACTACTGGGGCCTCTGCCTCCTGGGTACTGGCATTGCAGGCATGGACCACCTTGTCTGGATTTGAGGGTTGCTGGATTGAGCCCAGGGCTTTGTTCAAGCTAGGCAAAATTGCTTTGCTAATTACACTATATCCCTGACCCTCTAACTAACCTACCCCACATGTGTGCGTGCGTGCATGTGTGCAAGCACAGGGTTTCGAGTCCCAGATGGGTTTGGAACTCCTCACCCTGTTTGTGAAGCACTGGGGATCGATGCCGTAAGCTCTGTGTCAGGCGAGCACTCTACCAACTGAGCTCCATCTCTAGTTCCCCTTGGTCTTCTTTAAAGCAGGGTCTTGCTGTATAGACTTGGCTGTCCTCAAACTTACTGGCTTTACATTTGTGGCAGTTTTCTTCCTAGGTGTTGAGATCACAGGCATGTACCAACACACCTGGCTACTAAATGCTCTTTATTATTTTTAATTTTTTAGATTTCTTTTTTTAAAAAAGATTTATTTCATTTATATGAGTACACTGTCCCGGTCTTCAGACACTCCAGAAGAGGGCATGAGATCCCATTACAGATGGTTGTGAGCCACCATGTGGTTGCTGGGAATTGAACTCAGGACCTCTAGAAGAGCAGCCAGTGCTCTTAACCTCTGAGCCATCTCTCCAGCCATTATTTTAGATTTCTTATGTGAATGAATGTTTTGCCTAAGTGTATGTTTGAGCACTATGTGTGTACAGGTGGTCAGGGAGGTCAGAGGGGGCGTTGGGAGCCCTGGAGTTAGTTAGAAAGCTGTGAGCTGCAGGGTCAGTGTTGGGATGGAACCCTGCTTCTCTGCAGGAGGAGCTGACTCTCCAGCCCCCGTACTTGGTTGCGTGCCCACTAGTTGGCATACAGAGGTCAGAGACTAACCTGCAGGGTAGGCACTCACTTCCTAATACTCTGGGTGACTTGAAAGTGTTTGTAACTTCAGACCCAGGGAGTTTGATGCCTTCATCTGGCCACCGTGGGCACCCACATAAAGGTGGCAACACTCAAATATATACACACACCCCATACAGATAGATAATTCTGTTTTCTTGAGACAGAGTCTGACCATTTCTCCCTGGTTGGCCTGGAACTTGCTATGTAGATAAGGCTGGCTTTAAACTCCAAAAGATCCTGCCCGCCTCTGCCTCCCTTTCCCAATTTCTGGGATTAAAGGCACACTAACACTCCTGGCTTTTTGTTCTTACTTTTGCTTTTTCAAGACAGGGTTTCTCTTTGTAGCCCTGGCTATCCTGAAACTCTGTAGACCAGGCTGTCCTCAAACTCAAATCTGCTGGCCTTTGCTTCCCAAGTGCTGGGATTAAAGGCATTAGGACACCACACCTTTTAAAACAAAATAGAAACAAAAAACCCCACAAAACAAGAGGGTCTCCTGTCACTTAGTGCCTTGGATTTACTATGTTGCTGACGATAACTTTGACCGCTGACTCCTGCCTCTGCCTCTGCCTCTCAAGTGCTGAGATGATAGCCGTGCCTGACACGTGCCTCGCTGCTGTCAGTATCGAGTCTTCTGTATTTACTCAAGTGCCCGTGCCATGCTTAGCATAGAGAGGGAGGGCTAAGGACTTAAGCTTTAGGAAGTTGGCCCCTTAGATGTCAAACCCGAGAGTGAGAGGTGCTGCAGTAGGAAAGACGAGAAGATAGCACCAAGTTCTAGGTGGGGATCTGGGGCTACTGCTGAAGGTAAGAAGCACCCTTAACTCTGTCTTGGGCTGCAGGAGACTAATGTTGGTCTGCACACTGAAGCTGTTAGAGGTGTGCTAGTAATCTGCATATTTCCCCATTAGACGAGTGTCGGTCCGCACACCAGTGCCAGGCACACAGCCAGCAGCTTCCACCTAGGAAGCAGAGCCAAGGACAGGGCAGAGAAGTTCTGATACAAATGATCAGGAAAACCTTTCCATTATGAAAACTTCAAGTACAAATGCAACCCCCATGCCTGACTTCAAACAGGAGTGATGTGTAGGCAGCCCTTTTTGTTACTTTATTCTCATTCCCACTTGTACCTGAGTGGGCTGAATTGTCCCTACATCCCCCAAGTTCATATGTTGTAGTTCAACCCCCACGATCTTGTGAGGTGACTGTGTATGGAGGGGAGCGCTGTAAAGGTGCCAAATGTTTCTTGTTGATTGTTTTTGAGACCGGATCTCTAGCTTAGGCTGTTCTAAGCTTACTTTGTAGCCCAGGCTGGCCTTGAAGCTATGGAAATTCTATCTTAGCCTCCCAGAGTGCTGAAGTTAGAGGCATGCACTGGCAAGAGATGCTTAAGTTTAAATGGCGTACCTGAGGCTCACTGTGATCTGATTTGAGATGCTCTATTATGAGAAGAGATAGGGACACAGTGTGGGATTGAGGAAGAAGATGATATCCAATTATGTGCATAGGAGAAGCCCAGGAAAAGTCGCCTGCCTACACCTTAATCTTGAGTTTTCAGCTCTCAGAGCTGGGAGAGAATAAGCTTCAGCAGATCAAGTAAGCCATTTTTTTTAAAAAATTAACTATATTTATCTTTGGCAATGCAGGGTATTGAACCTAGGGCCTTAAGCATATTAGGCAAGTGTTGTCCCACTGAGTGAACATCTGGGTTTTTACCATGAGTTTACGATATGTCTGTGTGGCCCTAGGAAGATCTATTTACTTACTTTTACTACTTTTAGAGACAGGGTTTCTCTGTAGACCAGGTTGTCCTCAAGCTCGGAAATCCTCTGCCTCTTCCTCCGGATACTGGTATTAAAGAATGTACCACCCCCAGTTTAGGAAGATTTTTCTTCTTTAAGTGTTTTTCTTCCTTTTCTTCTTTTTCCATGTGTATATGAGGAGGGAAAGGAAAAGGAGAGAGAGAGAGAGAGAGAGAGAGAGAGAGAGAGAGAGAGAGAGAGAGAGGCAGAGAGTTTGTGTTCCTGTGCATATTTACTCAGGTGCACTTGTACTCGTGGAGGCAGAGATTAAACATTGTCTTCCTCTACTGCTCTTCACCCTCACAAGGTCTCAGTGAGCCTGGAGCTCTGTCTCAGTTGTCTGGCCAGCGAGCGAGCGAGCGAGCGAGCGAGCGTGTGTGTGCGAGCGTGCGTGTGTCTGTGTGTCCGTGTGTCCGTGCCTGGTTGTTACGTTAGTGCCCAGGGTCTGTCCTTGTGCAGCAGGCATTTTGCCCATTGAGCCAGCTCCTCAGTCCCTTAGCAGGGAATCTTGAGGCTGACTGTAAGGAGCAGTCGGAGGTGGAGGACTGTGCTCCTAGGGAGGTTTCTGAGGGACTGATCTACATGGTCACTCTGGACATTTTGTAAGGACCATGGGTTGCATCTCACTCTATCTGAGGGGACTCGAGATAGTGTTTTACCTTGTCCCTAGCTGCCCCAGAGTTCACTGTGTATGCAGCCCAGACAGCTCTTGAATTTGTGGCTCTGCTCCATCCTCCACCTCCTGAATGCTAGGATTGCAGGCATAAACCATCAGACGTGGCTGCAGGTCACTCTTGTGGTCAAGGAACCACAGAGTATCTTGGGTGCAGACTCCATGGTGGAGCTCATTTTTTGTCTTTAGGGGTCTGTAGTAGGAGTGGCTAATATGACCTGCATGAGTAAATCACACTACCATGTTTTCGTTGGCTCTCTTCTTTGTTTTTGTTTTTAAAGATTTATTTATTTATATGAGTACACTGTAGCTGTCTTCATTCATACCCAAAGAGGGCATCGGATCCCATTACAGATGGTTGCAAGCCACTATGTGGTTGCTGGGAATTGAACTCAGGACCTCTGGAAGAGCAGTCAGTGCTCTTAACCACTGAGCCATCTCTCCAGCCCTCTTTTCTTTGTTTGCTTGTTCATTTGTTTGTTTGTTTTCTGAGAAGGGGTTTCTCTGTGTAGCCCTGGCTGTCCTGGAATTCACTCTGTAGACCAAACTGTCCGAAAACTCAAGAACTCTACCTGCTTCTGCCTCCTGAGTACTGCATTAAAGGGGTGTGCCATTGTGAGCCTGGATCCCTCAGTATGCTTGCTGCTACTCCACTTACCCCTTAGTCTGAGAGAAACAATAGGATCTATGTGGCTCCGGCTGGCCTGGTACTAGCTATGTAAACCAGGCTGGCCTTGAACTCAGAAATATTCCTGGCTCTGTCTCCTGGTGCTGGGATTAATGGCAAGTGCTTGGCTTCAAGAGCAGCTCCTCAGGTGACTACGAGAGATGAAAGCGTTTGCGTTTGGACTGTCCGGTGAGGCAGACAGTGGATGTTTGGGGTTTTGGGTTTCTGGCACTGAGGGTTGAAAAACCCAGGGCTTCATGAATGTTAGGCAGGGGCTCTATCACTGAGCCACACCCCCAAGCCAGGTCTTTTCTTTTTCCAGTACAAATAGGAAGTTTTTTTCCTTAACCTCTGTGCTGGTGCCAAGTATGTGACACTTTTTCCTCCCAAGTGTACCTGATTGGTAACAGTTTTTTGTTTGGATTGTGTGAAGAATTAGGCATTTGACTAGAGGCATTAAGTGTGTACAATGAAAGTAATCCTCTTTAATAAGCACAGAAGGAAGTTGGAATCTGGCTTTTGTTTGGGGCTTAAGGTGGCGCATTGTGTCACCCGGGGAGGTGGAGAGGCTGGCTGAACTCTGCAAGTGAGCAGAGTGGTCAGCCTAAGCCTGCGTGTCACTGTTCTTATGGTACAGGACTCCGTGCGTGCTGTCACTGCGTGTAAAGTACATTTCATGTGCACGGTTACTTGTGGCTTTGAAGGGTGAAAAAGTGTTTGTATCCATCCTCTAGTTTAGAATTCCATGGCAGTTTTCCTGACAGTTTTTAGCCTACTTTATGTGGTGCACTGTTACAGGAGCCCTGCATCTTCTGTGACTTAGAGGATTCTGTCTTTATTGATTTCTGAGGAGTGCATTGTTAAGGAAACCTAGGGGCTGGTATGGTGGGCACACCTTTAATCCCAACGCATGGGAGGCATAGACAGGTGTATCTCTGCAGGTTGGAGGCCAGCCTGGTCTACATAGTGAGTTCTAGGCCAGTCAGAGTTACATAGTGAGACTCCGTTTCAAAGAGGAGGAGGGACTGGGTATGGCACAATGGTAAAGAAAACCCTGGCTAGCTACTCTTCCAGAGAACCCAGGTTTGATTCCCAGAATAAATATGGTAGAAGCGTTTGTAACCCTATGTGACATCTGCTTCGTAGCCATCTCGGGCACCAGGCAAGAATGTGGTACACACAGGCATGCTAGCAAGTCACATAAAATAAAGAGAAAGGAGACGGCCCAGATTGGCAGGCTCACATTCTGTCACATGCGAGTATATCCTGGTCGGATAACGTGACTGTTGTGTGTCTGCTGTTCAGTAACCCCCTCCCTCTCCTGGGGGCTGGGCGCCTGTTGTCAGCCCAAGCAGCTCCTGTCTTGAGACGCCTCACAGTGTCATGTTTATCCTGGAACCCACAGGGCTGGGCTTCCGATCTTTCTTCTGTCTCTTCTCTTTGTTTTCTTTGTTTGTTCGTTTGTTTGTTTGTTTTCTGAGAAGGGGTTTCTCTGTGTAGCCCTGGCTGTCCTGGAACTCACTCTATAGACCAAACTGGCCTCAAACTCAAGAACTTCACCTGCTTCTGCCTCCTGAGTGCTGGATTAAAGGTGCGCGCCACACTGACCAGCTGGTTTAACCCAGCTGCCACAGCAGCATTTTATTTTTAAACACTTATTTTTATTTTATATGTATGAATGTCACCTGAATGTGTGTGCACACCATGCGCATGCAGTGCCTGTGGAGGCCAGAAGAGGGCGTCTGGAGTTACAGAAATTTGTGAGCTTCAGTGTGTGGGTGTTGGCAGTTGAACCCACATACTGTGCAAGAGCAGCCCGTGCTCTAACTGCTAAGCCGTCTCCAGCTCCCTAGCATTGCGTTATGAATTATGATTTTTATTCTCAGGTGTCTGAGATTACAGGTGTGTACTGATGCACCTGATTTCTGTGAGAATTAGAACTCAGGTTCTCGTGTTTGTACCTCCCCTATCTGTACCACATGTGAGCCTGGTGCCTCCAGTCCTTAGAGGTAGGGTGAGCCACCGTGTGGGGGCTGGGAGCTGAACCAGTCTTTCCAGCTCCATTCCCTGTCTTTGTGTTACAGTCTCTCACAGCCTAAGCAAGTCTCAGAGCCACTGTGGGGTTGAGGCTGCCCTTGAACCCTGAGCTCCCTGCATCTACCTCCCAAATATGGACTGCACCTGACTCTGATCTTTGTTTTTGTTTGTCAAGACAGTTTCTCCCAGTAGTCTTTTTTTTTTTTTTTTTCAGAGCTGGGGACCGAACCCAGGGCCTTGCGCTTGCAAGGTAGGCAAGCGCTCTACCACTGAGCTAAATCCCCAACTCTCCCAGTAGTCTTAGGAGTCACTGTCGACCAGGCTGCCTTTGTCTCCCAAGCACTGGGATTGCAGCCGTGTGATACCACACCTGGCTTGGTTGTGTTTGCTTGTTTGTGTTTCCTGTGTTTGTTTTTTAGTGGGCTGGGGTGGGATGGGCAACCACAGGGTCTTCCATCGCGGAGGCTGGTCTCCAACTCTGTTTAGGGAGGGTGACCCTGCATGATCTTCCTGATTCCACCTTCCAGGTACTGGAGCAGCAGGTTAGGCTCGACCGTTAGGTTACTACCCACTGTCTCGATCACCACTGATGACTGCGTCCTTTATACCCTGTCCAGTTAGCTGATCCTGCCAGTCACCCGCTGTTCTGATGCATTTCAAAGGAGTTTTTAAAGAGTTTTTAAAGAGATCTTAATTTTTTTTTTTAATTTATTTTATGTATGAGTACACTGCTGCTATCCTCAGACACACCAGAAGAGGGCATCAGATCCCATTACAGATGGTTGTGAGCCACCATGTGGTTGCTGGGAATGGAACTCTGGAAGAAGCCAGTGTTAACCACTGATCCATCTCTCCAGCCCTGTTTCAAAGGATTTTTACAGATGCTACTTTACCCCAGAATATGTGAGCATCCATGCTATTAACCAGATATTTGCTAACAATTTTCTTTTTTCCTTTTTTTTTTTTTTTTCTTTTTCAAGACAAGGTTTCTCTGCTGTGTAGCCTTGGTTGCTTGGCTGTCCTGGAACTGGTTTTGTAGACCAGGCTGGCCTCAAACTCAAAGATCTGCCTGTCTCTGCCTCTTGATTGTTCTTTCTTTTCTTTCTTTCTCTTTCTTTGTCCTGGGAATTGAACTTAGGACCTCACTCACACATTAGACAAGTGTTTTACCACGGAGTTTTGAGTTATATCCCTAGCCCTTGCAATAATTTTTTCTTCTTTTTTTTTTTTTTTTTCTTTTTTTCGGAGCTGGGGACCGAACCCAGGGCCTTGCGCTTGCTAGGCAAGCGCTCTACCACTGAGCTAAATCCCCAACCCCAATAATTTCTTCTTTAAGATATGTTTTTTTTTATGTGCATTGGTGCTTTGCCCCCATGCATGTCTGTGTAAGGCTTTTAGGGTCCCTGAACTGGAGTTACAGAAGAGCAGTTGTACTCTCAGCTGCCGACCCAGCTTCCCAGCCTCTCCCCTTTCCTTCTTCCGTTCTGTTCTTTGTTTCTTATTTATTTAGAGTCAAGATCTCACTGTGTAGTCTGAAATGGCCTGGAACCTGCTATGTAGAACAGGCTGGCCTGGCAAAATTCTTCTGCCTCCAGCGTGCTGGGTTGACAATTTAAAAACAAATTTTTTTTTTTAAGATTTATTTATTTTATGTATATAAGTACACTGTTGCTGTCTTCAGACACCAGAAGAGGGCATCGGATCTCTTTACAGATGGTTGTGAGCCACCATGTGGTTGCTGGGAATTGAACTCATGACCTCTGGAAGAGCAGTTGGAGCTCTTAACCACTGAGCCATCTCTTCAGCCCAAAACAAATGGTTTTAATGTCAGTTTATAAACAGTGAAATGTGCACAGTCGCCACTGCACAGAGTCTTGACAGATGCACACACTGACAGCTTGTTAGCGTTCTGTCATTTACACCAAAACACTGGAGACAATCAACTTTAAAAGGCTGCTCTGTGATTTACTGTCCCAGTGTTGGGTCTGTGGTCAGGTGGCACATGGGAGAGGGTATCTGTCAGAGAACCTGCTGACCTAGAGCCAGGGGGCAAAAGGTTGGTGCACGAGCTCAAACATGCACATACACACTTGAAGGGGGTGTGTGGTGTATTTGCTTTTGGTGCAGGTAGGGATGCACACACACAGTCACTGTCTTCAGACACGCCAGAAGAGAACATCGGATCTCATTTCAGATGGTTGTGAGTCACCATGTGGTTGCTGGGAATTGAATTCAGGACTGAGCCATCTCTCCAGCCCCCTACAGCTTATTCTCAACTAGCTCTGAAATGTTAACAACTGGGGAACTTGGGCAGAAGGCACATGGGCACTCCCAGGGATGATGACCTATTTCTCAGTAGAATTTTTGGTTCTGCTACAGTTTGGATGTTCAATTTCTCCCCTAACAGTGGTAAATGTTTGGTCCCCAGCATTGGATCTGGTCCCAGCACTGGACATGGACATTTGGGAATGGGACCTGTCAAAAAGGTCCTGAATTCCTCTGTGTGTGTGTGTGTGTGTGTGTGTGTGTGTGTGTGTGTGTGTGTGTGTGTGTATTAAATCGTAAAAAAGAAGAAGAAGCTGTAGGGCAGAGGTAGCGGTGCATGCCTGTAATTCCAGAACTCCAGAGGAGAGGCAGGAAGGTTACAAGCTGAAGCCAGATTGTACATGAGATCTGTCCTCAAAGCAAAACTCGAGTGAGCTGCCTCCTAAGGTCTTGGCAGCATTGTTTTTGAGACAAGGTCTTACGTAGCCCCGGGTGGCCTCAACCTTGCTATCTGCGTATCTGGGACATGGAGTACCTGATCTTCCTGCTCTCATGACTTAAGTGTTTGGTGTTGGACCCAGGGCCTCCTACTAGCTAGGCAGATATTCTACCAACTGAACGACGGCTGTATTCCCTGCCTTGAGTAGGGATTTTAGTTAAGTTGTTAATGTTATTACTATTTGAGGCAGGGTTTGTTTGTCGTCACAGCCCTGGCTGTCCTGAAACCCACTGTTAGATTAGGTTGGCCTTGACCTCACAGAGATCCACCTGCCTCTGCATCCCCAGTGTTGGGTTCAAAGGCTTGAGCTTCCATGCCTGGTCTTACTTGTTGATTTTAGAGATAAGGTCCCAGGCTGACCTTGAACTCACAGCAAGCAGTTCTGCCTCAGCCTCCTAAGTATTGGAATTACAGCTGTGACCTACCGTGCCTCGCTGTATTTAGCTTCTTAAGGTAATGCTAAACTGTTTCCAGTTGAATTTCTTTCTTTTCCTTTTTCCCCTCCTCTTGTCTGCCTTGCCCTTCATCTAACTTAGCTGTCTTCACACTATCTTATTATATAGTACACACTGGCTTTAGCTTGAGATCTTGCAGCCTAAACGTCTTAGTCTTTTAAAACTGTATTCTTTGACAATTTCCTACCTGTACACAGTGTATTTCTGAACCCCTCCTTCCTAAAAAAAAAGCTCTCCTGTGACTGAGCTTACAGAATGTAATGTGCATATGTGTGTGTTTATGTGTATGTTAAGTAGAATGTCTCTGAGGCCCAGAAGTGAGCCACTGGCTGTGAACCACCACCCAGTGTGGGTGCTGGGAACTGAACTCGGTGTTCTGCAAGAGTGGACCGCACTCTTGCATGCTGAGCTGTCTGTCTGTCCACTCACCAGGTTTAACTTGGATACTTGCCCAATGTAGATGTGGGGTTATTTACCAGGACTGTACCACTGACCCCTCACATCTAACACCACGACAGGTCCCAAAGACAGCGTGTCACGGGCTCCTCATCTTCCAGATCTTACATTTCTTTCCGTTCCCTCTTCTGCGTCATTCCTGATCCTTACCGTGGTGCTGCAGAGGTCGCGTTTCGGGGCTGAGCACTCCGCTGTTACTCCTAACTTTGACCAGTTATGAGTCTCTGCATTAATCATGGCCCACTGGCCACGGCGGAGAACATCACAAAGCTGTAAGTGTAAAAATGAATGTGTAGGGGCTGGAGGGATGGCTCACTGGTTAAGAGCACTTGGTGGTCACATTACCTATAACCCTGGTTACAGGGCATCCAGTGCCCTCTTCTGACTTCTTGGGCACCAATGAGGTTGTAGTACAGAGACATGAATGCAGGTAAAAACAGTCACACATTTTATATATATATATATGAAACAATGACAGCATTTTCTTTTGCCAAAGCAACAGTAGTAGATTCCCCTTCGGGTCTCCTGGGCTTTGGGCGGATTTTCAGTACCAGGCATGAATTCCCTGCTATGGAGCAGGCTTCAGAGCTCATTCAGAAGAGTTTCTTTCTTTTTTCTCTTTTAGACAATGTTTCACTCTGTAGCCAGTACTTCTGGAACTTAGTGGTCCAGGCTGTCCTTGAAGTCATGACTATCTACGTACCTTAGCCTCCCGGTTGTAGGTCTGAGCAGCTATGACAGCAAAACCAGGACGCATATTTTTCTTTGTAGTACATGCGTGGTAAGCATTCTAGCTCAGAGCTATGTCCTCAGCCTTCCTCATGTTAGTAACTTTTTTAAAAATAATTTCTTTGAGAATTTTGTCCGATTCACTCCTCCTAACTCCTCTCATGCCCTACCTCCTTCCCTATCCCCCACATTTGTGTCTTTTTTTAATCTCCTATCTACAAAGTCCAGTTTGTACTGCCCATATATTCATGGGTGTGCAGCCTT
The DNA here is from genome assembly GCF_011064425.1 of Rattus rattus. Taxonomy (NCBI): domain Eukaryota; kingdom Metazoa; phylum Chordata; class Mammalia; order Rodentia; family Muridae; genus Rattus; species Rattus rattus. The sequence continues at coordinate 75,492,956 of NC_046164.1, forward strand.
CCACTGGAGCATGGCTGACCTATCAGGGGCAGCTATGAGCTGCTAATAACTCCCCTGCTGTGTCGGAGTGGGATTTCATGTCCAACCTCCCTCTCCATAGGACCAGTCGCCACAGCACACTTCCTGAAGGGGCTGAAGACAGATGGCTTGGTGGTTAAGAGCACTGGCTTCCAGAGGACCCAGGTTCAATCCCTAGCAGCTCACAACCATCCGTAACATTAGGCAGCAGACATAGCCTTGGTGCACAGGCACACACGCAGGCAAACACGTATATTTATAAAATAAAATCAACAGAACAACCTTCTGTAAGGACAAGGTAGAAAGTATTTTATTAGACTTCAGGCCATTACATAGATACTTAAGCAATAAAAGAGAAGAATTTTTGCAAAGCTTATAGTGAAAAGTTCAAAATCCTATAATCATGGAGTGAGCAGTGTATCCTTCCTTCCTCCCTTCTTCCTCCAGAGACGGGATTTCTCTAGTCAGTTCTGGCTGTCCTAGAACTCACGCTGTGGGCCAGGCTGGCCTTGAACTTACAGACCCACCTGCCTTTGCTTCCTATGTCCTGGGATTAAAGGCCTGTGGCAAGTGAACAGGTTTTTGTTGTTGTTGTTGTTTGTTGTTTTGCATCTTTTGAGGCAGGATCTGCTGGGTATCTTTAGTTGGCCTGGAATTTGCTGCATAAACCAGGCTGGCCGGTCTTAAACTCACAGAAATCTCTCTGCCTCTATCTGCCCAATGCTTGAATTAAAAGTGTGTATCATTATGCTTGGTTTAGAACACATTTTTCTTGTATTTTTGGTTGTGAGACTAGCCTTTAATGGTGGAGCCATCTCTCCAGCCTGGAGCAGCTTTTTCTAATAGAATTCTGTTACTGAGAATGGAATTCTTTTGGTGACCTAACACTTTGCTGGCCTTGGTCCATGCAGCCAAAGCTGGCCCTTAGCTCTCTCCGCTGACCTGCCTCTCAGGTGCTGCGATTACAAGTGGGTGCCATCATTCCTGGCACAAATGCTTATTTGTAAAAGTGCAGGTGGTGCAACTCTAGTGCCTCTGGAGCTCTCCCATGGAGAACGAGGTAGGTTCAGACTCAGCGTGAGAAGGACTATTCTTGTAGGAGCCGACATTCAAGCTGCTTCCGGGATGTGCTTTCACTGGAACCCAGTGTCCTGCTCGGAGATGCTGGGTGTCTGATTTACAGTGTGCTGGAGGACGGTGGTGACCAAGGGGCCTGCAACCAGGGGTGGAGTGCATATTTAGGATACACAAGGACCCGGGGCTTCAATCTCCAGCATCAGAAAATAGAACAAATATTCATTTGTATTTTTGGGCTACAAGCAACAGGCAGATGTTGGCCAATCCCAGTCTGCCCAACTCCATGCCATTCATTTTGGTTTAGCTATGTCTGTGTTATGACCCTGATGGACTTTTTGTAACCTCTAAGACAGCATACTTGTTCTCTTTTTGTAGCTGTCCTTAAACAGCTTTCCCTGAATGCCTCTCCCTGTTTGCCCTGTAGCCTTCTCTTTCCCTGTGTTTGTGGAGGGAGGATCCTGTTGATTGGTGGATTAGTGTGAATTACCTTTAAAGTCACGTTGGGGTGGGCCTGGAATTACAAAAGCAGTGTGGCCTCCTGTGCCTCCTTCACGTCTGTCTGTCGTGATGGTCAGGGATACCTGGCTCCACTCTGTGAAGCGTTTAGAAAGGAGCCTGAGGCTGTGACTGCTCCGGTTGAGGTCGTGACAGGCCGGTTGGTGTCAGGCGCTGAGTCATGAGTGTGTGGGATGCTCTCCCACTGTTCCGCGCTTTCTGAGTTTTTGAAACACAGAATTGGTCTACGGTAGCAGCTTTTTGGAACCAGGAAAGATTAGATTTATTTGTTGTAGGTCAGTGAAGCAAAACTATGAAATTGCCCTTTTTACAGACAAAGTTGGACAGGACATGTTAGCCTTTTGATTCAGTTCAGCGTGGAATTCATAAAATGGCTAATGGCTTCCTTATAGAATGGTTTCACCTAGTGGATTTCAGCTTTATGATGACACAGAAGGCACCCACACAATTTTCACTTTCAGAATACAGAATTTCAATAGATTACAAAAATACCTACTGCTGGATTAGGTGTTTGATGGGCTGATGTAGGCGGTCTGAGCACGTTTAAGGCAGATGCAGCTTCACGGGAGCTTAGGTAGGTTTTTTACTTAATTTATGATGGATTTACTGGGCGCTTAATTCACCATAGGGCCAGGAATATCTGCATTTTGTTACATTTGCTAATTGGTCTGTGGGTATAGCTAGTCATACTAGTTAACCAGTTAAATAGCCATTCCTGTTGCAAGCCCTTCTGGAACTTTCAGCTGTAAGGATCTTTAATCAATAATAAATTTAACTTCTCCTTTCCCGGATGAGGAAGTGTAACTGTGAGAATTAAAACAACTTGCTTATGAACACACTGTTTTGTTGCAAGTCGGTGACTTAAATTCAGGTCTCCTGGCCCTGGGCCAGTATAGGCTGAGCACTAGGCACACCGGAAATGGACCAGGAAGTGCACCTAGAAAGGCCTTGCTGTTGGGACCAAGTGCTGAAACAGGATGTGGAGCAGGCTTGTCCTTGTCCCCCTGCCACCGGGATCTGGGGACCTGGGGGCCTGGGGTCCTCCCTGATGGTAGCCCTGTCTCATGCCTATGGTCAGACGTCCAAAGAAACACCCCTGAGCAATGGATTGCAACACTGCAGAGTTGGATAGAAATGCCACGGGGGCCTGTGCTGCCTCTGGGATGTGCTCTGAGCCTCGGAGAGGATTGCTAGTTTCCTTTGTGTCTCTCGCAGGCTGTCTTCTTGGAAGGGGCCAACAGCTTCTGGACGCTGTTGCTCTTTAAGCGTTCTTAAAACTGTAAACAACTTCAGTAAGCCTTGCAGAAGGAAGCTGTGGTTTCTGGCCTTCCTGTATGCTCGTGTTTTTTAGAGGAGGGCTTAGCATCTGATCATCTTTTTCAACTATCTCAGAAGGGGCTAGAAAAGGCACTGCGGCTGTCTGCGGAAGGGGAGGACCCAGGATTCCTCCAAAGAAACTTTTCCAACTCTAGTGCCCCTGGAACTCTCCCATGGAGAACGAGGTAGGTTCAGACTCAGTGTGAGAAGGACTATTCTTGTAGGAACCAACATTCAAGCTGCTTCCGGGATGTGCTTTCACTGGAACCCTGAGCCCTGCTCGGAGATGCTGGGTGTCTCATTTACAGTGCTGGAGGACGGTGGTGACCAAGATTGGGGCCTGCATGTGGGTGCTGTCCTGTCCGCTGAGGTCAGACTGATGCACTCATTTACCTGAAGGAATGAGAGGCCTTGGGGTTTTGTGTCTTTCAGGGAAAGGATTTCCTGTGGACTTGTAGTCTCTTGAGTTCTAAGGGTACAGTTGAAAGTTGGCGGAAGGTAGAGTTGAGAAATTGAGGGAACTCTGGGGGAGCCTTATCCCTCGAGTGCACAATAGTCCATGAATGAATAACAGGACTGGGCTGCCAGTAGGGACCCTGGCCTGCCCCCAGCACAGCCTCTGTGGGGTTAAGACTCCTGGGGGTGGGGTTGGGGATTTAGCTCAGTGGTAGAGCGCAAGGCCCTGGCAAGGCCCTGGGTTCGGTCCCCAGCTCTGGAAAAAAAAGAAAAAGAAAAAAAAAAAAAGACTCCTGGGGGCTTAGCGAGAGTAGGCGGAGATCCCATTTGATCGCATTCCTCCAGAACCTGGGAGCCCTGAGGTAGGATGTACACAGGGGATGTTGTGCCCATGTTTTGGTCCACATGCCCAGGTCCTTTCCCTTCCCTCCCCCAGAATCTCTAATATCCCAGTCTGGCATTAGTTACGGATGATCTTGAACTTCTGATCTTCCTGCCTTCATCTCCACTGACTTTTATGAGGATTGGGGACTGAACCTTAGGTAACTGAGCTACGTCCCCAAAAAAGTGAATGTGTCACAGGCGTTGCAGGGAGTGCCGGGAGCTGGTTGCTGTGCGTGAGGCTGTGTGTGATGCTGTGGGGTCAGCAGGAGGGGCTCCTTTTTGTTTGGTTTGCTTTGCTTTTGGCTTTTTTGAGACAAGGTTTTACTCTGTAGCCCTGACTGACTTGGGACTCAGAGATCCTCTGCCACTGTTTCCTGAGTGCTGGGATTAAAGGAGTCACCCCCACCCATACCCCTGGCTCCAGCTAGGAATGCTCTCTGCTAGAGCTGGTGTAAAATGCTGCCTGGGCAGGACGCGACTGTGAGGGATGATCGGTGGAATCGGTAGGGACTGGCTCCTGCTGCCCCACCGGACAGAGCAGTGCAGGGCCATCCACAGGTCTCCTTTCAGACCCTCTGGCTTCTTCCCCTTACAGTCCTTGTCCCTCCCTGGCCCGCTCTGGCTGTCTCAGTGCAGTTGCTGTCTGCCTTCCTGTTAGACTGGGGGAGGGGAGGCAGTCCCTTCACCTTCCCTGTCTTTAGTGTCCTGTCCTGTGCGGCTGGTACAGGCATGCTCAGGCCTTTCGCATTGAGCTTTGGAGTAGCCTTAGGATGAGGTGAAAACTTCCAAGTAGCTGGTGGTGAAGAGTACATGACACACGCATGCTGAACCGTGAGGGCTTTGGTACCTTGGTTTGCGCCTTCTGTCTCAGGACTGCTAGCACTATCCAGAATAGTGTGCTAAGCCTGGGGCCTTGCGAGGAGAACACAGTTAGCATATGTGGCTGCATTTACTTACTAGTCCTCAAAGAAAGAGCTTGCTTCCCAGGAGTCTAGAGGGACTGGCCTTTTTTTTCTTTCGTTAAAGCTTTTATTACAGAAGGAGTCACTTGTTTCTCTGTCTTCCTCCTTCCCAATATATACCTCCAGGGGAGGTCAATGGTCCATTATAGAAGAGGAGTCTGGGAGAATGAAACATGGTAATATTTTTCCAGCGTCCTCCAGATCCTTCTGGGTGCTGTTGAGAATCTTCTGGTAGAAGAGGTAGGAACTTTAGGTCCTGTCTCCCAGATCTTCCGTAGCTACGTCCTGAGGAGCTTTTATTTTCTCTTGTTTTTTGGCCCGTGGCTGACTAGTCCTGGTTGACTTGGAGCTTCCACTTCATGGCTGCGTTTTCTTTCTGGGCAAGTCGGATCTGCTGCAGGAATTCTCTGCGCTGCTCCTCAGATAGAGTGATGTTGGAACGTGCACTGGACTCTCCTCAGATAGAGTGAGATTGGTACGTGCACTGGACGCTCCTCAGAGTGAGAGTGATGTTGGAACGTGCACTGGACGCTCCTCAGATAGAGTGATGTTGGAACGTGCACTGGACGCTCCTCAGATAGAGTGATGTTGGTACGTGCACTGGACGCTCCTCAGATAGAGTGAGGTTGGTACGTGCACTGGACGTTGCTTCTTGAGGTGGTGCCTCGGAGTCAGCCCTTCTGTGTCACAGCCCTGACCACCTGGCGAGGACCCCGAGCTTAATCAAGTTCTTCTTCAGCTCCATCTGGGGATGACTGATTTTCTTTCTTCCTGGAGGTCCCATTGCTACACTCAGGCTCACTGCTGGAGCTGACAGAGAGACAGACAGACAGACAGACACTAACATTTCATTTGTGTGTCTGTCTGTCTGTCTGTGTCCGTACCATAGTGCATGTGGAGGACAGTCACTACATGAAAAGACCAGTGAGTCAGTTTCAGAGATTTGTGTCTTTTTGAGATAGGATCTCCTTGTGTACCCCAGGCTGGCCAGCATCAAGCTCAAGATCCTCCTGCTTCCAAGGGCCAATACCATGGGGTGTACCACCATAGTTGTCTGGATAATTTTTCTGTTCTTGTTTTTAGATTCCTTGCCACCCCCCCCCACACACACACACATACACGCACACATCTTTCTTCTTTCTGTGACACTAAAGATTAAACAAGGACTTCGTGTTTGCTAGTGAGGTGATTTTTTTTTTTTTTTTTGTGCTACCAGGCTACATGCCCACTCCCATTTTCAATTTGAAGGACTGTTTTGGGCATAAGATGGCAAAGAATGGAAAAATATTGACAGAATCTGAGAGGCTTTTCAGAGAGACTCTAGAAAACTTCTCACTGTGTGTCCAGGAGTTTCGTTCCTGTGTCCTGCATTCCTGTTTTATTCCTGTGTCCTGGCTTGCCCCTTCCACCTGAGGACTCAGTTTCTTCAGGAAGACTTGGTCTGGAACTCCTCGCCTTTGTTGGGATTTCACTTGCCCTGCTGCTCCTCTGGGGTCCAACCCATGCACACTCAGTAGCGTGCTACAGAATGAAGAACAGCAGTTGCTAGATCTGCCTTTTGTTCTTGGTGTATTTATCTACGGGATATCACAGCAAATTAAAGACCTGCTCAGTTACTGAAATCTGACTCTGCCCATATTATTTGTCCATTTGCTTAATGGACTGATTGATTCATTCATTGAGACAGGATCTCTGTGTAGCCCTGGCTGACCTGGACCTCAGACCAGGCTGGTCTCGAACTCAGGTCCTCCCGCCCCTGCCTCCCTTACAGACGTGTGCCGCCACATCTAGCTTCTTTGCTTTCAGCCGTAATCTCCTTTACGTTTGCATGGTAAGAGCTAGTGTGGCAGTGCTCTCCTATAATCATGGCGCTTAGAAGTCTGCAGCAGGAAAAGTGGCTGTGAATTCTGTCTAAGCCAGCCTGAGCTATAGAATAAACCCTGTCTCAAAGAGAAACCAACCGAAAACAGACTCATAAACAAATCAACCAAACAAAAAGCAGCTGAAGATCTGAGACATAGCCTCCACCTTTTTCCTTGGCTCTGGGATGCTAGGCAGATGCTCTCCCCACCCGCTCTCCCCACCCATGTGTCCTCAGCACTTGGTGTTTTATCTGAGACCCAGACTGACCGGGATCTTGCAGTCTTCCTGCCTCAGGATCACATTCCTTGTCCAGGTTTGTTTCTGCAATGTCTGAATGCTGTCCTCCAGTCCTGCTGTCCTAACTGTTTGTCCCATTAGCTGAGAGCTGAGGCAACACTAATGGGTTGGTCAGCCCTGTCCAGAGCATCAGTCATGTCTTGTTATGGGCTGTGTTTCAGTGTTGTACATGGTAGGAACCAATTCAGGTAATTTGAGGCATCGGGGATGGGGTGGGACACATAATGCTTGTTCTCTCCAAGGTTCAGTTGTGGGCCAGACACATCTCCTTCCACAGACACACAGGTGCATCGAAGGCCCACTAGAGGGTGCTTGAAACTGAGGGGCTACTAAGCCCAGTATCTATATAGACTCTTCCCGGTACCTCCATGTCTGTGCTAGAGTTCCAGTACAGTAAAGAGATGAGCACCGTATATTATTACGTAGGGCTGTAACGTTGTCCTGTCGTAAATATATTTAAACTTACGAATTGTTACTCTCTGGAGTTCTCCACTTAGTATTCAGCAATCACAGTAGACTGGGTAACTGAGATCCAGGAAGTGAGGCCATGGTAAGGAGGGATTGTTTCAGTTCACTGAGCTTAGTTAGACTTGAAGGCCCAAGACTTAGGCCCGGGATTTGGGGATTGTGCTTTTTCTGGCTAGTCTGTGAGTGGACCAAGGCGACATCGATTCTGGTCAGCTCTCCTGTTCTTGCTGCCACAAAACCCAGGTGGTGTGACGTTATGGTAGGCCACCAAAAGCTGCTGAACCGCTGGCTCTTGGCTGTTTTTTGCCACGGGTTTACTTTCTCTTACTTTGTTCTTGTCCTGATTTCTCTGCTTCACTATAGCCCTCGTGAGGGCAGGGACTGACTATTCCACCCACGCCTTCCTGGATTATCAGTCTGGTGGGCACACAAGATAAAGGTTCTGCACTGGGATTCCTTACGTATTGTAGTCTGTACAGGCTACACATTAGAGGCCACACAAGCTGCAAAGGCCAGACTAGGGATATGGCTGTGACAGGGCACTTGCAGGCCTGTGTGGGGCTGGGGAGAATGAACTCCCAGACAGTGAGAGACATCCGTAGGGGCATCAGGGTCTGGCCTGGTTTCTCTGTAGAGTTGTAGCCCGTGTCACCTCTGTCTTTTGGGATGGGATTACAAGCCACCCCAGGGTCCTTCCCAACACTGGGCTGTATGTATCACTGTTATGGAAACAGTCCACGTGGCTGTGGTCTGTGGGGGAGAGCTTGGTTAGAGATTGATTTTGGCAAACCTCTGGTTTCAGTTGGTTCCCTGTTGCTTCCATGTGTGAATTAATAATGAGTTGGACTGACAGACAACTGGAAGGGCAGACAGACGGAGCTGAGCCGCCTGCCTATAGGAGCCAGCCTCAGTCACTGTCTTCTGCCAGGAACTGTTACAGAGGGAAGAGCTCTATGGGGCTGCGGGGGTGGGGGTGTGGATAGACATTCTTCTGCCCAGAGTGAGGGACTGTGGCTGTAGAGATGCAGCTTCCAGGGCATCATGTTCATGGCCCATGCCTAAGGACATCTAAGAACTCAGGGAAAATAAAGGGATCAAACATAACACATCCAGTATAATCTGAGCGCTATCTGACCAAAGATTCCACGGCGACCAACTCACAGCCGTCTTCACTGGGGTTTGCGTTGCTCAGATATGTCGCTAAATTTGGGGCCATTTCTAGCCTGCAGTTTACTGTCAGGTTGTCTGGTAAGTCTCAAGTGACCACTTCTCATCGTTGTCCCATATGAACCCCACTCTGAGGTCCCCTGCCCCATCCATCCATTGCTTGTCTAAACTCATCCTGGGGCTGAAGGAAACGTTGTGGGAGCTCACAGAGAATGTGCCTGGAAAGTCCTCAAGGACAGACAGACAGCCTGTCCTCACTCATCTCCAAGTGGGGACCTGTCAGGTTGGTCCTCTTAGCCCTGTGGAAGTGTCTCCTGCCCTTTCTGCTGGTTGTCACCTTCTACAGACCTTGTTCTCTCTGAATTTTGTAGTCTAGGCCTGGGCAGCGGTGTAGTCTTTCTCAAGTATGAACTGTTATGAAAATCTAAATTAAACAGTGGAGGGGCTGGGGATGTAACAGTGGAGGAATACCTGACCAGCGTGTGCAAAGCCCTGGGTCCTAAGCACTGCAGACAAACAAAACGAAAACGTGACACAGGCCTACAATCCTAGCACTAGCCTGGGGATCAGGAGACAGGCCTGACGGTCCGAGTCCTCAGCTACACAGGGGGTGTGAGTGAAGCTAGCCTGCGAGAAATCTCAGAGAAGTAGCCCAAGGGCCTGTGCTTACCACTCCGCTACAGCTGTTGTAGTTCCTGTCATTTTTTTTTTTTTTTAAGAATTATTTAGGGGTTGGGATTTAGCTCAGTGGTAGAGCGCTTGCCTAGGAAGCACAAGGCCCTGGGTTCGGTCCCCAGCTCCGGAAAAAAAAAAAAAAAATTATTTATTTATTTTACATAGATGTCTTCGGACACACCAGAAGAGGGCATCAGATCCCATTACAGATGGTTGAGATCCACTATGTGGTTGCTGGGAATTGAACTCAAGACCTCTGGAAGAGCAGTCAGTGCTCTTAACCACTGAGCCATCTCTCCAGCCCAGTTCCTGTGGTCTTATTTCATTCTTTTTCACACCAGCAGGAAGTGCCAGAAGCTGCCCTTTGCGTGCACGTGTGTGTGTGTGTGTGTGTGTGTGTGTGTGTGTGTGTGTGTGTGTGTGTGTGTGTGTGTGTGTGTGTGTGTGGACAAGGCAGGACTGCAGGGTCAATGACAGACTATTCCAGGTCGCAGAGGCTGATGCCGGGTGAATCAGCTCCCGTGAGTGGAATATTGTAATATTTACAGGGCTGTGGGTTCGTCTTTTCCTGCCTTGGGTGCATGGATGCAGAGGCGGGTGGGGGGTCGTGGGTCATTATCTAGTCTGTGGTTATGGTAGTGGAAGACAGTGAGGCTTCGGTGCCGGGCTGTAACGACAGTGGTTGGAGAGGAAATGGATTGTCGTGAGTAAAACTACCTTATAATGTGTAGGCTCAGCTTTCTGTAGCTGTCGGATGGACTGTTCATGAGGACTTACAAGGATCATAGCTCATTTTAGAGAAGGTAGCTCGGCTAACTGTCTTGTATGGGAAGGAAGCAGGATAGCTCAGACCACACCGGAGGAGTTGAGCCCGAGGGTTCTGCATTCACCCTAAGCCTGAGGCCCCGAGCTGGAGGGAAGCCTGTGGAGAGCAGCAGGCATGATGGCTGCGTGCACAGCGCTAACACCAAGACTCATGCTGCTGTTTGATTTGTTGAATGGGCCTCCCGGAGCTGTGTCCTTCTTAACAGATCAGTGGAATAAACGGGCCAAGGATGTGATGCTAAGGGGCAGGGTGACATTCTGAGGCTGGGTGAGGCTTATTTGATCAAGGCTGGGGAGCAGCCCACATGTGGCCTCTCCTGGGAGCCTTGGCGGCGTGAGTCCTGCCCGATAATTTATTCTGTATGTTTTTCGTTTGTTACTAGTTTGGGGCATAAGGGAGGTCAGAGCTGAGCCTGCTGTGGCTTCCCAGCTGCTGCCTGGGTGCTAGGAGCATAGTGGGAGAGCGGCAGAAGTGCTGACAGCTCTCCCAGCAGCCTACTGCAGAGAGAAAACAGTCAGGGCATTCGGTTGCTCATGGCTTTGGTCTCTGAATTAAGTGACTTGGTTTCTGAGCGATGAAGAGTGGCCGGCAGCGCCATCTTTCTGCAGAGCGAGGGATAGCTTCTGTTACCGTTCTTTGGGAGGCACTAGGTTTGATTCCCCTCTCCCTAGCCCACAAGTTCATTTTGATTCCAGGTTGAGTCTTCAAAGCCTTGGTGCTAACCTCACATCCAGCAGGGTGTGTGGGAGACTGTGAGTGTCGGTGTCCAGCTGGGAGCCCTACCAGAGGGAAGGAACTGCATGAGAACCCGGGGCTCTGTTAGGGCCTAGGCTCCTTAGAGTTCATTTGACCTCGATCGCTCAAACAGATGCATTGTGGGTGGCAACCCTGTCCCGCTTGCACCCTCAGAGCTGAGACGACATGGCCTCGCAGAGCTGCCAGGAGTTGGAGCTCTGCTGTGTGACTGTCTTCGGGGGGACTGTTCCCCACATAGCTTCCTGACAGCGAGAGTTGCCTTCTGAGTGTGACAGGAGCCACTGACAGGCTTGTCTGTCCTCCGGGCAGAGTCCGCTTGGACACCTACCCTACCACGGCATATGAGTTGGCTGTAGAGCCATGCTGCAGCCTCATGCTGGTCCTTTCTCACAGGCTGGTGTGGACAGTCTCCCGTTCTCACGGCGACTGCGCTAATAGTGTTGGCCACTGTGTTTGTTAGTGGTAGGCACAACACAAATGTGTGAATAACGACCTCCAATCATTGCCATTTCTGCCTGCAGCCTGGAATTGTGTCGCCGTTTAAACGAGTATTCCTAAAAGGTGAAAAGAGTAGAGATAAGAAAGCCCATGAGAAGGTGACAGAGAGGCGCCCTCTACACACTGTGGTGCTGGCCTTACCTGAGCGAGTCGAGCCAGACAGACTGCTGAGCGACTATATTGAGAAGGAGGTGAAGGTAAGTCACCGTGGGCCTGCCGCCGGGCACGCCTGCCAAACAGCTCATTGCCAGCTCTGTGTAAGCACGTTCGCCTGCGCCCTACCCACTGCCTTGCCTCTGGATGGATCAAATAACGAAAACTCCAAACCCAGGCCCAGTCCGTAGCTTTGGTTGCTGAACCTTCGTTTGGCAGGACACTACTCTGCCTTGAAGGTTGTGGATATTGGGTGGAACAGGGAAACCTTGCCTCCTCTGATTCGCAGGTGACAGCATGTTCTTGTCCAGGACCCACTCAGCCTAATGCTGGAGGCCTTAAGTCTCAGGCTTGTGCCCGAGAGACGGCTCAAGCTGTGTGTGTCCCTAAAATGAAAATAAGTTGATAAAATGATAGCCATGAATTCAGAGAGGAGAGGAGAGGTGGCGACAATGGGAGCCCACTGAAAGAAGAAAGCAGTGAAGTAGCCTAGTGGGTGGCCCCAGCTGAGTCAGGTCCCTGCAGAAGATGGAGCCAGTGGCTCAGGAGGCTCCATGTCTGACTAAATACGAGACCCTCCACACCGAGAGGTGGGCTTTGGATTTACTGACGCCTGGCACACGAAGGGGTGGGAGAGACCCAGGCTCCCAGAATGTCTCTGAATAGGCCTCTCCTACAAACGGTTTACCGTCAAGTGTCGCTTCTCCTCGATGTAGCTGAGAAGATCCCTGCTGACCGTAGGAGTTCTCTGCCATTGAGCTTGAGCGAGGCCTAGCGGGTGGAAAGTCTGCCCAGTGTGCGTCTTCAGCCGGCTCTTCAGAGCCTCGTTTTAAACACAGGCAGCAGCACACAAGCACACACTAGAGACAGACTTCTGACAGTGAGCCCAGGACAGTGCACGTGAATTTGAAAGCAATGGCGCTTGGGTGAGGGCAGCGGTGGGGGCCGTGGGTGCTGATTGATAGGGGTCGTGTTCTGAGGAAGGCGTTGTTGGATAGCCTTATTGCTGTGAACATTGGCACGCGCAGACCTACATGCAGATGGCTGTGCCGGCCAGTCCTTCATTGGAGTGAGCAGGAGATGAGTGGCAGGAGAGGCGGTGGCCTCATCTGCTGCTGGCTGCCAGTGAACCGCTTTCAACTGATAACCGCAATCTGCGATTTTAGTGTTTACGATTTTTAAATGAATTAATTGGTTGGTTTTATACATGGATGTTTTGTTTACCTATATGTCTGTACACCATATGCACCAGTGCCCACAGAGGCCAGAGGGGGATGTGGGGTTCCCCCATCTGCTGCTGAGAAATGGAACCCAGGTCCTCCGGAAGACCTCAGCCATCTCTCCGGCTCTGGTTTGCTATTTTGAGATAAAATGTGTCTCAGGCTGCCCATGACTGAAGGTCTTCCTTCCCCTGCCCCCCAAGAGATGGGACTGTGGGTGTGGGTGTGCGTGTGGGGTGCCGGAGTATGAGTGTGGGTGTGTGGGTGGGTGTGTGGGGGGTGTGGGTGGGGTGTGTGGGTGTGTGGGGGTGTGTGTGTGTGTGGGTGTGTGGGGGTGTGGGTGTGTGTGTGTGTGTGTGTGTGTGTGTGTGTGTGTGTGTGTGTGGGTGTGTGTGTGTGTGGGGTGTGTGTATGAGTGTGTGTGTGTGTGTGTGTGGGTGGGGTGTGTGTGTGTGTGTGTGTGTGTGTGGGGTGTGTGGGTGTGGGTGTGTGTGGGTGTGTGTGCGTGTGGGTGGGTGTGGGGGTGTGGGTGTGGGTGTGTGTGGGTGGGTGTGCGTGTGTGTGTGTGGTGTGCCCTCACTTGGTTGTAACTGTTTTAGGCTGGAGCACTCAGATGCTGAGAGGTATAACAGTGAATGCATGGACCAGTAGCATGGTTATGTTACTTTTCTCTGTCTGGACAAACTAGCTGATGGAGACGACTCGAGGGAGCTTTTCTTCTGGTTCCTAGTGTGAGGGCGAATTGTCATAGCAGGAAGTCATGGCATCAGGATGGTGGGGCAGCTGGCCCCGTGGCACCACAGCAGGAAGCAGAGAGGGATGCATGGCGATGCCCCACTCTACTCACTTTCTCCCTTTTACCCGGTCTGGGATGCTGCTGTGTGGCCCGCCGTCAGGGTGGCCTGTCATAATTCCATAATTCCCACTTCAGTAGTCCAGTCTCGAAGCTCCCTCACAGGCACACCTGCAGGTCTGTCTCCTAGGTAGTTCTAGACTCTGTCAGGTTGACCGTATTTATTTTTATTTAATACACATTTATTATGACTTATACTATATATGTGCTGTATAGCTATTGTGTAGCTGTTAATATATCCCAACTTCTTTACACCACATCACTGTGAGGTGCACGGGGATGTTCGGATGGCCACAGAGTTCCTCAGTGTTAGGACCATTTGATGCCTTTGATCTTAGGGAACCATTGCTATATTAGCTATTGTGGGCCAAGTCGTCACCGGGCGGCACACGCCTGTATACGACATTCTCAGAAAGACAAGAGGAGGGAGCTGGAGAGATGGCTCAGCGGTTAAGAGCACTGACTGCTCTTCCAGAGGTCCTGAGTTCAAATCCCAGCACCACATGGTGGCTCACAACCATCTGTAATGGGATCTGATGCCCTCTTCTGGTACTCATATACATAAAATAAATGTTAAAAAAAAAAAGAAGACAAGAGGACATGCTGTTAGTGATGAAGTAACAGACCCCATTTTGTCTTTTTAAATTTACTTTTATCATTGTTAAGCGTGCGTCTGTGTGCTGTCGAGTATAGGGTAGTGCCTGCAGAGGTTAGAGGTGTGTGTGCACGTGGGCAGGTGCTGGGAATGCTGGTCCTTCAGGACCAGCTTCTGAGCAACAACCACCTCAGGCCTCCACATATGCATGTACACCACATGTGTGTGTACACACACACACACACACACACGCACACACACACACGCACACACACACGCACACACACACACACGCACACACACGCACACACGCACACACACACACCCTACAGAACAAACCCCACGGTATTGAAGATAAAGTAGAGGAGGTCTGAGTAAATGGAGAGGCGTGAAGGAGGCCTGGCTGCAGAGACAAATGTGTTGTAAGCCGGAAGGTTCAGCCTAATGCCTGTCAGGTCTCATCAGGGTCGTAGGAACGGACCAGCACCTTGAAAAGGTGTGAGGGTTGTGTCGTGTACTCAGTAAGTGGCGGCTGGCCAGCCACCAGCTCTTTTGCACCCAAGGGACACTTAGGAGGTAGACCCACCCTTGCACTGACTCCCTGACTTACGTGTGTCCACACCACACACAGCGCTTGCTGGCAGCGTCAGTCCCAAAATGCCAGCATCACCTACAACTTTAATTCTAGAAACCTCTGAAGATTGTCATTTTCTCATGTGTGGGCAGAGCAGGTGGAGCTCTGGGAAGCTTTGGGCACCTTGATGTCCAGGGGCCAGAGGATCAAGCATGTCGACCGAGGCAGTGGGGAGGTTGCTTTCCCTCCTGTGACTTTTGTTATTGATAAAGTTGATTGCTGATTTGTGTTAGCTCAGCTGTAATCCTAGCCCTCAAGAGACTGAGGCGGGAGCCAGCCTAGACTACACAGAGTTCTATGTCAGCATGGGCTACAGAGTAAGACCGTATCTCAAAATACAACAACAATAACAATAGCAACAGCAACAACAACAAAACCCTGAAAGGCTCAACTAGTGAGATTCCTTACCTATTTGAAGAGAGTAGAATCTGGGCTGGAGAGGTGGCTTGGCTAAGGTGCTCACTGCTCTTGACAGGAACCATGGTCTCGTTCTTAGCACCCGTATCAGGTAGCTCACACCGTCTAGAACTCAGTTCTATGACATCCGACACTCTTTTCCTCTGCAGGCACCTGCACACACATAGATATAAGAAAAAAAAATCTTTCATTTTTAATGTTTTTTCTGAAGCAGGGTTTCTCTGTGTAGCCCTGGCTGTCCTAGAACTTGCACTGTAGACCAGGCTGGCCTCAAACTCACAGAGATCTGCCTGCTTCTGCCTCCCCAGTGCTGAGACTTAAAGGTGTGCACCACCACACCTAAAATTTTAAAAAATTTAAAAGATAAAAAAATAGAATCCTTTTTGTCCCTTGAGCCTAAGTAGGAAGCATGGTGGCCGGATTTTGGGTGACACTGAAAAGGATCAGGGCCTTGTATTAGTGACCCCAAGTCTTGGAACTACATTAGGATTCCTGTGTGATTGTAGACAGATCAGGGGACTTTGTTTTAGCACTTGACATAGGAGAGTTAGCTAATAATACAATATCATATTGATCGCTTGTCCTAGTCAGGGTTACTCTTGCTGTGATGAACTGCTGTGACCAAAGCAAGTAGAGGAAGAAAGGCTGTTTCTGCTCATACTTCCAGCTAACAGTCCATCTCTGAGGGACGTCAGGGCAGCAACCTGGAGGCAGGAGCTGATGCAGAGGCCATGGAGGGATGCTGCTTCCTGGCTTGCTCCTCATGGCTTGCTCAGCCTGCTTTCCTATAGAACCCAGGAGCACCAGGGTGGGCTGGGCCACTGATCGCTAGTTCAGAAGATGTCACACAGCTGGGTCTTAGGGATGCATTCTGCAGTGGAAGTTCCCTCCTTCCAGATTGTTCTAGCTAAATAAAGTTCTAGATAAAACTAGCCGGTGCATCTGAAGGAGCTTTTAACAAATTATTTTTTCTTTTCTTTTTAAAATTATTTTTGCCGCTTTATTTCAGGCATTTTTGTTAATTAAATTCGTCCTTTGACAATTTCATACGTGTACAAAGTACCCCCATCTCCCTCTGTCCCCCTCTGATCATTCTGTCTGCAACCCTGTCTTCATTAAACCTCTTTCCCATATTCTTGTCTTTTCATTTTGCTTCGTGACCCACTTAGTTTAACCAGGGCCATCTGCATGGTTTGAGGTCATCTGTTGAAAAGCGGTGGGCTCAGAATTGGGGACACAAGTAAATGACCGTTCCGCTCCAGGGTCTGTCAGTAGTTCAGCAGTGATGCAGTAGGATCCCAGGAGCCCCTCCTCTACCCATGACTCCCGTGACTGAAGCTGATGTGAGTCCGAGACTATAGCAGTGATAGAGTTTAGAGGATAGCGCTTCACTATCTTCAAGTTCTCCCCCCACCCCCACCCCCCACGCTCACTCCTCACCAACAGTCTTCCCAGAGCCTTAAGATAGGATTTGTAAATGAGATACAGTCTCACTATGTAGTCCTGGCTGGCCTGGAACTCACAGAGGTCTGCTTCTGCCTCCCAAGTGCTGGGATTAAAGACCTGTGCCCGATAGATGATAGGTGTTACTATAACTAGCCGACTAGCTGTGTGTGTGCTCATGTTCATGTGGATGTGTGTGCACTTGTGTGGAAGGCAGCTGGCAACCTCAGACGTTGGTCATAATAGTCATACGGCAGCGTCTCTCTTGTTTGCTGCTGCGTACTCCAGGCTAGCAGGCTCTGAGCTCAGGGAATTCACCTCTCTCACCTCCCATCTTGCTGTAGAAGTCCTGAAGTTCGTATGCCCAACTTGATGTGGTTTCTGGACATTTTAACTCAAGGTCTCGCATTTCCATGGAAAACGTTTTTGCCTACTGACCCATCTTCCCAGCCCCTTAGACTAAACTGGCCTTGAACTCCTGACCCTGCTTTTACATCCTGAGTGCATTGGTTACTGGCATGCTCCACCGTGCCCTGCTTGAAACCCCTCTACCCCCATTCCTTTCTCCGACATTCAGTAGAATTCACTATTGAGCCTGTCTGGGTCTGGGACTCTGTTTAGGGAGGCTTTTAGTTTCTATTTCTTTAATAGACCATTGGATCATCCAGATTGTCTGTTTCTCCTGTGAGTTCTTCCTCTTCTTTGGTAGATTGTTTCTACAGGCAGACATGGTATAGTGGCCCTTTCAAAGGTAAGGTGTATTTATGGCCGAGAACATGTAGGTCACTGTAAATGGATGCCCTGAAGACTGAATCCGCTTGCTTTTGCTGAGTGGTACTGATGGTGGCTGCCAGGCACAGCCAATTGAGTGGCGGTGCTGCCACTTCTGTCTTTCTTATTGGCTGGGGGATGGGGGTGGGAGCAACGTTCAGGACATGAGTGTGTGTGTACATGTGGAGAGGCCAGAGGTCAATACCAGATGTCTTCCTCCACTGCCGTCCATGTTATTTTGTAAGGCAGTGTCCCTTGCTGAACCTGGAGCTTGCTGACTTAGCTAGATCGGCTGGTCAGCAAGCCTCGGGGACCATCCTGCCCCCGCCTCCCCACAGGATTACCGGAATGTTCTTCCTCACTGAGTGCTAGGGAGAGAACTCAAGTCCTCAGGCTTGCACAGTAAGCACTTTACAACAAGCTCTTTCCAGCTCCCTCTGGTCTGTCATCTGCCTGTCTGTCCATTTCTGATTAAGGTTGTCGAAGTGATGGACACGCCTTTAATCTCAGCACTTGGAAGTCAGAGGCCGGCATATTTCTGTGCCTTCAGAGCTACACAGTGAGACCCTGTCTATAAAATGAAGCAACAAAAAGTGACTCCTTAATCAGTGCATCTGCCTCTTTTATCTCTGATTTCCCCCATGGTGCTGGGATTCAGTCCATGGTGCACACCAAGCAAGTGCTCTACCACTGAGCTAACCCTCTAGTCCCTCTACCCTTTCTTTCCCTTTTTGGGGGGGATGGGGGCAGGGTCCCCCCATGTGTAGCCCTGGCTGTCCTGGAACTTGCTCTGTAGACCAGGCTGGACTCCGACTCACAGAGATTCGTCCCATCCCCCACCTCCCATCCCCCACCTCCCACCCCCCCCCCCACCTCCAATGCTGGGATCGAAGGTGTGTGTGCTTGAGCATGGCCTGGCTCCCTCCGCTTTCCTTATCTGAAACCTTTATCTTCGCTGTTAAACTGCGTTGGTTTTCTCTCATTGAGCACCACCTCAAGAGAACGTTTCTCCTTCCTCTCAATCTATGTGCATCTTCATAAGGAACGTGGTTTTCTTGTAGGAAACGTAGCTAGATTTTGCCTTATTTTAAAATCTAATCTGGTCTGGGTGGTTCTCGCCTGTAATCTCCGCACCGAGGAGACAGAGAAAGGAGGAGCTATGTTAGAGGCCAGCCTGTTCCAGGACAGCCAGGGTAACAGAGAGACCCTGTCTCAAAACAAACAATTCCAATATAATAAAATAAGTAAAGTCAGTCTGACAGTATCTGTCCTTTTTTCCTTAGGCGTGATGTATGTATATAAGCCTATAGTTTCACAACGGCCAGAGAAAAGAGCATCAGGTGTCCTGCTTTGTCACTTTCTACTATATTCCCTTGAGACAGGGTTTCTTACTGAACTAGGCAGGCAGCCAGCAAGTCTGGTGATCCTCCTGTCTCAACCACCCACAGTACTAGGGTTACAGGCACCTATGGGACTGTGCCCAGCTTGTTACATTGACTCTAGGGATTGAACACAGGTCCTTGTGTTTGTATAGCAAGTGTTTTTACCCGATAGGCTATCTCCCCATCCTCGTGAGTATGTGCCTTTTTTTTTTTCTTCTTTTTTCTTTTTTCTTTTTTTTCCGGAGCTGGGGACCGAACCCAGGGCCTTGTGCTTGCTAGGCAAGCGCTCTACCACTGAGCTAAATCCCCAACCCCGAGTATGTGCCTTTTACTGGGATTAAAACTAGGGCCTCACATATGCTATGTCCCCAGTACCCAGTCTCTCTATGAATTGGTATATTTAGGCCACTTGTATGACAGTAAGTACTAATGTAGCTAGGTTAACACTTAGTATAGTTAGCCTTTGGCCTTCCCTGGGTTTCTGTTTTCTTTTTTTCCTTCTCTTTTCTGCTTTCTCTGGTTTTATTTGAGCACTTTGTACAGTTATATTTCTCTCTCTCTCTCTCTCTCTCTCTCTCTCTCTCTCACACACACACACACACACACACACACACACACACACACACACACACACACAAGTTTAATTTAATTTAATGCCTTGGGAATTGCAGAAAGCATTTACAGCTAACCTTTCCCCACTTTCAGACAGTGTAGCCCTGTTTCATGTGTGGTTGTGGCTGTTTTACTACTAAAGACTGCAGCCCTTACCAGGTCAGCACTGACGGTGTTTCAGATCCTGGAGTTTTTCTGGCACTGGGACGTTTGTATGCTTATGGCACAGTTGAGCATCCCTGGCAGCCCAAACACTGCACAGTTTGAGACTTTTGAGCATTGCCTTAGTTAGATTTTATTGCTGTGAAGAGACACCATGACCACAGCAACTCTTAAGAATGAAAACATTCAGTTGGGGGCTGGCTTACAGGTTCAGAGTTCAGTTCAGTATCATCACGGTGGGAAGCTCGGCAGCGTGCAGACCGACATGGTGCTGGAGGAGGAGCCGAGGGCTGTACATCGTTATCCAAAGGCAGCCGGGAGGCGGCTGGAACTCCACTCTGGGTGGAGCTTGAGCATAGGAGACCTCAAAGGCGTCCCCCCCAGAACAAGGCCACACCTAATAGTGCCACTCCCTATGGTCCAAGCATTCAGACACGCGAGTTTATGGGGCCATAGCTCCTCAAACCACCACAGGCATCATCATGCTGATACTCAGGATGCTCAGTCCATCCCACATCCAAGTAACTTTTGTTTTTTCTGTTTTACTCACTCTTAAGCTACCCTCACCCAGTGACTATCGCTGGTTTTATTTTCAATCAGCTGCTTTTAGGGCAATTAAAATAGAAAATAGAAGATTTGATTTTATCTTTATTTACATATTACTTCATGTAGAGCACAGATTCTGGTCAGGTTATTTCCTGTATTTTTTATATTGTGTGTATGTGAGTTCCTGTAAATGTGTGTGTACCACATGGGTGTCGCCTGGTGCCTGGAGAAGCCAGAAGGCAGCATTGGATGTCCCGGAAACGGTAGTGAGCGGCCTTGTGGGTGCTGGGAGTTTAAGGCCAGCCTGCATTGTATAGTGAGTGAGTTCAGGCCAACCAGAACATAGCAAGATCCTGTCAAGAAAAATAGAAGGGGTGGGAGAGATCTTTAGTGGTTGCTGCTTTTCCAGATGACCTGGGTTTGATTGCCAGCACCCACATGGTGGCTCACAACCGTCTAAAGCTTTAGTCCCAGGAAATTCAATGCCCTCTTTTGGTCCCCATGGGTATCAAGCATGCATGTGGTGCATAGATATGCAGTCAAAACATTTATTCACATTATTCGTACACACATGTACCACACACACGCACACACACACACACACACACACACACACACACACACACACATGCGTGCGCACGCACACCATACTCACATATAGTAATTATAAAATAAAAACTAAAAATACAGTTCATGGGACCTGAATTCCCTTCGCAGGACCCATGTGGTGGCTCACAACCATCTGTAAGTGCAGGGGGCGGGAGAGAGGGGGACCTGAGAGGCTGTAGACACAGCTCGGTGGCTAGGAGCAGCGGCTCCTCTCTCAGAGGACCCTGGATTTATTCCCACCACCCATGTGGTGCCTCACATGCAGTGTGTAATCCTAGTTCCAGGGATCCTATGCCTCCTGCCTCCGTGGGCACCAGGCACACAGGTGGCACACAGACACACATGCAAACTAAAAAGATGAACAAGGTCCTGCCTCTGCTGTGTGTCATCCCTTCATTTCCAGGGCAGAGCCTCTGTGGCCTAACGCCCCTGCCCGCCCCAACCCCCCTTTCAGTGCTCTGACCTAAGGGCTAAGTGTCAGACGTGAATTCTGGGTGTGCATTCAAGCTGTGGCACTTCGCTTTTCCACTTGTGTGCATTCGTTGACTGAGCTGGGTTTTGTGTTTTTCTCCTTTTAGTGGGGCTAAACTCAGTGCTCCAACAGTAAGCAGGAGACATCTGCCATCTAGGTCCCCATGCTACCGAAGCTAGTCTTGAGCTATCTTTGTGACTTGAGACTTCTGATGCCAGTCGTGAACACAGAGCAGTAGGAAATGTGGGAAGAATCATGTACAGCTGCTGGGACGTCAGTAAGCCTAGGGGCTGGAGATGGCTCAGTGGTTAAAAGTACCAGTGCTCTTCCAGAGGACCCTGGCAAACACAGACATACCTGCAAGTAAAAAACAAACACCCAAACCACACGACAGACAGACAGATAGACGAATAGACACGTGCGCGAAGTACTGTACAGAGTGAGTTCCAGGACAGTGAGTTCAGGAAACCCTGTCTTGAAATTTAAAAAAAAAAAAAAAAAAAAAAAAGCAGGGCTCTTCTGAAACTGCAGAAAATGGATGGGCCTCCTGGCCCGGGGACAGGCGTGGGTCTGCGCTCTGTAGCGACAGTAGTCCTGACTGTTTCTCTCAGTACTCTTTCCTCCTCTCTTGCAGTATTTAGGGCAGTTA
Organism: Rattus rattus; assembly: GCF_011064425.1. NCBI lineage: Eukaryota > Metazoa > Chordata > Mammalia > Rodentia > Muridae > Rattus > Rattus rattus. Next base: position 75,514,754 of record NC_046164.1, read on the forward strand.
ACATCCATTCCTGGCTACCTGAACCCTTCCAGTAGGACGGAAATCCTGCATTTCATAGACAAGGCAAAGGTAAGCGCCCCTCCTGCACATGCTCTGCTACAGCCTGCATAGCCTGTGGTGCCCTCACCTTTGACCCCAGCCTTGGAGGGGCCACCCGGCTCTCTCACTCTGTGGGTGTTCTTGGCTCTACAAAGTCTTCAGACAAAGACAGTCTCTTAGTTGGGACCTTTTCTCTAGACTTGGCTTTGGGCTGCTTCCCAAACTCAGTTCGAAGATATTTCTAGATACTGAAAATCTGGATCTAAAAGGTAGTTCCAGAAGAGTCCCCCACATGATTCAAGCATGTTCATGTACTTGGAGCGAGGACCACTATACTGAGGGGAGCAGCACCTTTTGTCAGCTCTCCTTGGCTTAGAACCAGTTGTGTGGACTTTAGCCAGCACAGCGCTCCCCGAGGAAGCTCGATACAGGGGCCCAGCGTTGCTGATGCCTGTGGTTCTTTGCAGCGGTCCCACCAACTCCCTGGGCACCTGACTCAGGAGCACGATGCTGTGCTCAGTCTGTCCGCCTACAACGTCAAGCTGGCCTGGAGGGACGGGGAGGACATTATCCTCAGGGTGCCCATCCACGACATCGCTGCTGTCTCCTATGTCCGAGATGATGCCGCACACCTGGTGGTCCTGAAGACAGGTATGGATTGCGGGGATGGCGGCCCGGAGGCCTGTGTCCTAAGGAGGATCCTGGTTTCCCTGACGTGGTGGAAATGGCTTCTGCAGCTCTAGGCTAGGTGCCGTCACCTGTTATGTCTATAAACTAGATTTCCTGCCAGGAGCTTCTGCCCCGGGGTCCCCGTCACACTCGGGGCCTTTGGAGACTTGAGGAAGACGAAATTCAGGGTCAGTGTTCAAATAAGGCTTCTCCTGGGCCAGATGTGGTCAGAGGTAGGTGGATCTCTGTGAGTTCGAGGCCTGGTCTCTAGAGTGAGTTCCAGGACAGCCAGAACGACATAGTGAGACTCTGTCTCAAAAACACCTTTCTCCTGGTGACTCCTCAGCCCCTGCTCCCCATAATTGATGTTGCCTCCACTGTTTCGGTACAGTGGACCCCCAGAAAGAAAGTGGTGACTGAAAGCTGTGACAGGGACTTCTTCTGAGCCCAATCCACATTTGTTTTGTTCTGTTTGTTGTTTTATTTATTTATTTGTTTGTTTTTAATGAGACAGGGTCTCTATATAGCACTGGCTGTCCTAGAACGCTCAGCGATCTCCCCACCTCTACCTCCTGGACACTGGAGTTAAAGGTGTGCCCCGTCATATCTAGCCTCCAGTCTACATTTTGAGCCCCAGTGTTCCCAAAGCTGGGACAGCAAAGCCAGTTCCCCTGTCCCCTGTGCTGCGCCCTTGTCCAGACAGCAGGGTGCTCCTTCCACTGGCTGTGCCCCTCCTCTGCGGCTACTCACAAGGCCTGCCACCCTTCACACTAGTGTGCAAGCTTCTACGAGCTTCTAGGTGTCCACCCCAACATTCGAGCCAGTGAGAAATGAGGGGAGAACCTGCCCTACCTGTCTTGGCACAGGCACACTGGCCTAGGCTTGCTGGGTCACTGTGGGATGATCCCAAAGCCAGCCCCGGAGGGCTGGTGACAAGGCACAAGGGTCAGATGGTCTCACCCTTTTCACAGTGTGAAAGGGTGTCTGCTTATGATGCTGGTCCAAGTGCTGTGGTCAACTCCAGCAGCTGGAGGAGCGTGAAGGAGTTTTAGCTGCTCTGCCTTGTCTGTGTAGAAGGAATGGCTCATGGGCTGCCTGGCACACTTAGATACTATATTTCCTCTTACACAACTCACATGTCCCATACCACACACACCACACACACACAGTTGCATATGTCACAGAGCCGCAGACTCGAATGCACTTGCCTGCCCAGCCCAGTCACATCCACACACATATGTAGATACACGTGGTAGATACTCGCCCTCATGCAGACACCAGTCCCAACTTTCTCAGTAATGGGATTATACTAGTGAGCTACCTCCTCAGTCTGCCACAAGGGGGAAAGGCTTGTGTGGCCCACGGCTTCTGAGGTTCCAGTCTGTGATCAAGAGACTGTTGCTTCTAGGCTTTTGGTGCAGGTAGGGATGCACAAAGCTGCCTGCCTCACAGCCAGAAAGCCAAAAAGAGGAAGAGGGTTGGGCCCATGGTCTCTTTTGATGGTGTGCTCCAGTGACCAAAGCACTTCCTGAAACTTTCTCACTTCCTGGTAGCGCCACCCTGCGGCCGCGTCTTTGCCACATGTTCAGCATCTGAGTCACTGTGCTTGGTTTTTCTTCTCAGAGTTGAGTGGGCCTGTCTGTTCGATGCCGGGCATTGAATTAGATTGAGCAGTATGAAATTGTCACTATTTTAACCTGTAAAAATGCCAATTTAACATGACTCAAACTAGTACAGAGTATCTGACATGAATTACCTCAGTTAGCATCTAGAATATACCTGAGAGGAGCCCCTGCGTCTCCTCTGAAGGTAGGTGTCCTTGAACTGGTTCCTTCTGGCTTAGACCCAGCCACTCAGTCCAGCATCACCAAGGCGATCCTTTGGCTCTTGGCCCTCAGAGACAGAGAGGGAGGAGACTGGCTCCTGAGTGGGTTCCTGCGAGTATTTTAGGCTGGTTAGAGAAGTGGTCCCTGTATTTCTCATGCTGCAGGAATGTTTCTCTACTTAAATCATTAGAATAAATTGTTAAGGAAGAGAAAATAGAGATTTCCCTCCAAATAAGGAACATTCCAAAAACATGACAAACAGTACTGAGAGTCCTCTCCTCTCACCAGCAGAGAATGCGCCCTGTGTCCCAGGGCCTGGCCTCACGCTGGCGGGAGCATATGTGCATCCCCTGATTCAGGCACATGGGCACATGGGCTGGTTTGGGTTTTGACGTGTAGTTTCCCCACCCAGAGCCAGGCGGATGGGTCAGTAATGCGCCCTGGGCGCCTCCTCGCATGGGGCCGGTACCTGTGCCTCCTCTGTGCAGAGGGTTGCCAGAGTTTGAGGCAGTCTAGTGTGGGGAGATCAGGGTCCATTCTCCTTGGAGAGGGGGTGAACCAGGGACCTGTGTATCTGCCTGTGTCTGCCAAAGGGTTTTGAATGATGGAGGAGAGACAGGTGGCAGTCTGAAGCTGGTGGCATGGAGCAGCCTGTGGCTGTCTCGGCCTGCTGCCCAGAGGGTAGCCGTGACAGCATCACAGATGGCACCTGGCCGGTACCCACACCTCGAAGCTGCCCACCGAGGGCCAAGAAGCTAATTTAAAATGTTAACAAAAATAGAAAGAAGTGAAATGACTTATAGTAATACATCCATAGTCTCTCTGTGTGTGAGGGTGGGGCATATACATACCAGCCCTATACACATACATTCCTAACCCTTTATTTTTTTAAAAATTCATGTTCACTTAATATATTTAATTTTTTTGAGACAGTGTTAGGCTGAGGCTGGTCTGAAGCTCACCGGCTAGCCCAGGAAGGCCTTGAGCTCACGGTGATTCTTTTGCTTCTTGTCTCCCAAGTGCTGACCTTGAAGGCATGCTCCACCGTGCCTGGCTTTGGCGGCATATTTAGTTTGCCCCCTGTATCTAATATGTCGCTCTGGGAGCACGTGAACAAGATGAAGACCACTGAGCTAGTTATTAGTTAAAAGCGATCAAGCCCTGGGTGTGATTTAGCCTGTACTGCACAATTCAATATAGCCTCGTCATGGTTCTTACACTCAGAAGCTCTGTGGTCAGTGGCTGTTGTAAGGACACTGTTGTCGCAGGTTCTCATGGTGTTTCATGGCCATTGTCTGCACTCCCACCTCTCTCTGGCTAAACCTGTCTCTGCCTGTGTTCCCAGGGCTGTAACAAAAGCCTCATGTTTCTCCAGTTTTGCCTTCTGCACATACCTGAGGACAGTGACAACAGGGCCACCTCTAAGCTTAGCATACAGTCCCAGTGCCCTTCCCAGGCGCTTAGCCCCACTCCCTGGTCAGCTGTGGAACCAAGTGCGTTTCCTGTATATATGTTCTGTGTACAGTATAAGGATGTGGCCTTGGGCCTTGACCTTATCCACAGCTAGACCATTCACAGGCTTTAGTTTATCCACAGCTAGACCATTCACAGGCTTTAGTTTATCCATCTGGAGGAGGAGAGTGCCTTGCGCCCAAACTCCCTTGAGACAGGGACCCCTGCTGGGATTGTTTGTAGCCTGGTGCCGTTAACTGAGTCCTGTGCGTCCCTGCCTTTATGTAGCTCTAAGCAGTCGAGTACCCGCCGGCGTGGCTTGGCACACGGTGGGACATGAAGGTGGGTGCTCAGGTGCCCTGCACTTCTCACAAGCTAGTTTTGTTTGGAAGGACGGGGCTGCATTTTATTTATTGATTTATTTTTTTATTTTAAACACACATGCATGCATGCACGCACACACGCACGATGTTGTGGGTGTGTGCATATTGCTGTGGTGAACGCGTGTGCCATGGCATGCATGTGGAGGTTAGAGGACAGCTTGGTGGAGTTGCTTCTCCTCTTCCACCATTACGTGCGTTTCTGGGGATGGAGCTCAGGTTGTCAGCCTTGCACAGGCCCCTGGGGAGTGAATGTTCCTGCCCTCCATGCACGGACTAACCAATGTGTTTACTTCTCAGCCCAGGACCCAGGCATCTCTCCCAGCCAGAGTCTGTGTGCGGAAGGTTCTAGAGGCCTCAGCGCAGGCTCCTTGTCAGAAAGTGCAGTGGGGCCAGTAGAGGCCTGTTGCCTGGTCATCATGGCCACAGAGAGCAAGGTGAGACTCCGTGTTGTGGACCAGAGCTATCCACAGCCTCTGCCTATCCTTAGTCCAAGCCTTGCCCAAGACCCAGCTCCCAGCCTGGTCCCGCCTGTGATCAGAAGTTGCCTTGCCTCCAGCCCAGCCCTGCCCAAGACTGGATCCCATCCCATTCCTCACGGCCCCACTTAGACCCCTGGCCCTAGCCAGCCCTTCCGTCAGCTCTGCCTAGCACTACTGCAGACGTTGTCCTTTCCCGTTATTTCTCCCTGACCAAGCCCTGCCATGTCCTAGTCAATGCCCCACCTGTAACCACAGCAGCCCACATTCCCCGGCTTCTGAGGCCACCTCCCATACCTAGATCTACCTCTTTCTCCTCTGCCACCCTTGCCTTTGGGCTCCCTCTTGGCCAGTGCCCCAGCACCATCCCTGAGATGGTCCGTAGAGTGTTTACCTGTCTCCTCTTCGGAATGCCTCTCTCCACCTCCACACTGACTCACAGTGATGGCTACAGCCGTGGTGACCTGTACACCACACCCACCTGGTGCTTCGAACAAAGTTAGCATTTCCTCAGCACATGGACGCCACAGTGGCACAGAGGGGAGCCTTAGGAATCACTCACGTCTTCCACGTGGTTTTTGCCTCTTACTTTCATTGGCTAATGGTGACTGCCCACCTAAACGTCCTCTAGCTTAGCCCACATGCTAATCAAATGATCAAATACTTCATTGTGGGCAGCTACCCGCGCACTGTAGAGTGTTGAACAGTGTCCCCCAGATACTGTCACATCTACAGTTCTGGACAGAATTAACCCTCTAAAGAATCCCTGTTTTAAACAGCACGCTGTTACAGGACACCACCATTTCTTTTGGAAATGTCTCTAAGGTCAAAAGTGAGACCCGTGGCAAAGCCGATGCCAACACCTGTGTCTAGCCATGTGGCCTCCAGATGCCTGTGAGGCCACCCCTGGGCCACAGTCTCTTCTCGGGCATTGTCTCTGTCTCGTGAGAACCCTCTGGGCTGGGATAGTCACTGGTCCTGGTCTGCTCCCCACTTGTGTTTGTGACACCTCTGAGAGATTATGTACCCTAGAGACTGGGGAATGCTGAGGACAGCTGCTGTTCTTCCTTCACGGTAGGTCGCCGCCGAAGAGTTGTGCTCCCTGCTCAGCCAGGTCTTCCAGATCGTCTACACAGAGTCCACCATCGACTTTCTGGACCGAGCAATATTCGACGGGGCCTCCACCCCTACCCACCACCTGTCAGTGCACAGTGGTATGTGGGATGGAGGAGGGGGAGCGGTTGTCAGTGCACAGCGGTATGTGGGATGGAGGAGGGGGAGCGGTTGTCAGTGCACAGCGATATGTTGGATGGAAGCAAGGGGGTGCTGTGAGCGTTCACGGGAGCTGCTCCCAGACAGGGCTGCCTGGGAACTGGGCGGGCGGAGCATGCTTTGAGGACCCTCCCTTTTGGTATACCTGGGCTGCTCTCAGCGTGTGGTCCCTTACAAGACCGCAGGCAGACTGCTCGAGGTTGCTGAGGTTTTGTGGGAGGCTGAGAGACCAGGAGACTGGAGAGAGGCAGGAAGAGCCAGAGGACCCTGGAGGGCCAGCGCCTCTCTCTGCACCACCATGAGAGCTGGCTGTGCTGCGGTGCAGACCTCCTGTCAGTCCGTAGATACTTCCTGTCTGGGTGTGGTGACATATACCTGTAATCCTGGAACCCAGGAGACAGAGACAGGAAGATTGCTACAAGTTTGAGGCCAGCCTGGGCTACATAGCCAGACCCTGTTTCAAATCAGCACACTTCTTATATGTGTTACTTTTCTCATTGCTATACCCAGTGCCTGACAAGATGGCCGTGTAAGGGAGGAATGGACTATTGCCTGTCTGTCCCTCGTGGAGGGGAAGGCATGGCCGCAGGAGTCAGAAGGCTCTGTCACGTCCGCTTGTGTCCTTAGTTGGGAGAGCAGGAGATGAGCAAGTGGGGCCAGGCTGTCACACACCAAAGCTTGTGAGCCTTCCCTCAGCAAGGCTCCACTGCGTCTCAAACAGTGCCACCAGTTAGGACAAAGTGCTCAATCCCGTGACCAGTGTTGGAACAACCTTTGGGAAATAGTTCACATTCAAACCAGTTGCCCGTGGCCCCTCCCAGCATGCTCCTGGCAATCAACTGATGCAAAATCAATTCATTCTGACTTCAGAAGTCCCTGTGATCCTTGACAGTCCCAGTACTGTTCAAAAGTCCAGTCTCTCCCCAGAATATATGACAGACCTTTACCGCCCCAAAACCAGTTTCCATACTTGGAAGCCACTTCCAGGGCACAGGGGCACAGGGCACTGCCAGCTTCTTTACCAGGATGTAACCTGAGTGGCCCTCCCTTGTTCCCAATAGAGCCTATTCCATATCTGAAACTTAGGAGCACAGTTTTCACCAAGTGCATTTCTGTTCCATTCTGGTTTTCCAGACTACTACAAGCATGTCCCATTAAGCCCTAAGTTCAGACTCTAATACATTCCTCCTGCAGGCCAGTTTCAAAGGCCTACGAACCACACACTCAGATCTCTTTCTGCAAAGGCCCTAGTTCTGATAGTATAATCTATTAGCATTCTTTAGGGAACAAACCCATAGAATGAATATATACTACAAGGAGAGCCATTGGACTGGCCCACGCAGCGCAGGCTGGGTAGTCCAGGAGTAGCGGTCTGTCAGCACACTGGAAAGGCTGAACTTAGTGACTGCTCAGTCTATGAGACCGGGTTCTTCAGTAGCTCCAAATGGTGCTAAAGGCCTGGGGGACTGTCAGCGACAGGGTGGGCGCACTGAGGAGGAGGAGCAAAGACAGCAGGTGAGAGGCCGCACTCACCTCCTCAGACAGCTTTATACTTGACCACGCCACTGGCAGAGCCGCTCTCTCTGGGGGAGGATCTTCCGCTCTTCAGTTGGTCCTTCCAGGAAATGCTTTCACGACTGATCCAGACGCTCAGTCACCTCTCTCTTAGTTGATCTCAAATCCAATCAAACTAGAATCAGCCCCCACAGTTCACTGCGAGAAGCTCACTGGAGCTACGTCTGACCGCAGCCGACAGACCCCAGTGCTCAAACAGCCCCAGCTCGTGGGGCTTAGTCCTTTCTAGACGCTCCAGAGGCTCCAGTCCCCGCCTTTGCCAGCCTCTACTCCATTGCTTCTCCACCTTCCTAACGCCTCGACCCTTTAATACGGTCCCTCAGGTTGTGCTGACCACCAACCATAGGTTATTTTCATTGCTACTCCAGAACTGTAATTTTGCTACTGTTAATGGATCCAGTGTAAACATCTGATGTGTAGGATATCTGACCTGTGACCCCCGAGGGGGTCGAGTCACCAGGTCTCATGAGAACCACTGTTCTGGAGGCTTCCCTCATCTTCACTGCGTGTGCATCTCTGCCTCTCTCGATGATGGCCACACCTCCCGCTGACACACACGGGAGCTGTGTTGGGCTTTTCCTGACCATGACATGACCTGTCTACTAAGGAACACTTCCGGAAGTGTTTGCCTGGCTCACGGCTTCTGAGGCTTCGGTCTGTGGCCAGCCCTGTTCCCTGGGCCACGATGAGACAGATCATGGTAGGAGATCAAGAGGAACAAAGACGTCACCTCCTGGTGGCCAGGAAGCAGAGAGGCAGGGGGGTTCTGGACGTGATATGGTTCCAGTGCACCCCAATGACTACTTGCACAGCTAAGCCCCACATCTTCAGGTTTCCAAAACTCCTGAAATAGTGCCACGAGCTAGGACAAGGCTTTGGTACATGAGCCTTCTTGAAGGGACGCTTCCTAATCCAAACCACAGCAGAACGGTGTGGCCACATCAGATTCCCCCAGCACAATCCAGGTCCTCTCCCTGTCTCAGGTCTTCTCCTTAGTAACCTTCATTGGTGTTTGCCTTGCACTGTTGCAGTCACAACCCCAGGAGTGGATGTGACATCTTCAGAGGCCATTGCATGTACCCGGTCCCTCGTCTCCCACTTCCAGGTAGCCTCACCTCACTGTCTCCCACTTCCAGGTAGCCTCACTCAGGACTCCATCTCCCCGAGAGCCTTTGTTCACTGCCAATCCTGTTGTTAGAAGTGTCTTTCCTCGGGGCTGGAAAAGTACAGTGTAGTCCTAACTACACAGAGTGGTACTTACTGGGTATTATACAGGCTACTGCCATGGGCCAGATCTCTGCTATACTGGGGCACTCGGCTTGTCCAGGCTGAGATCAACTGCCCAGCTCTGGCTTCTGCTGGGTAACCTCGGACAAGTGGCATTCATTGCCTCTCCAATTTAGCTGAGCACATCTCCAAAAGCAGCTGGCCATCTGTGAGTTCTCTGTGGATGCCATCCCAGCCTGTGACAGGATATGTGTTTGAAAAAGTCCTCAAGGGTGATGTGGGCTCAAGTCTGGGGACCTTGCCTTGGTCACTCAGCACGTTCCAGGGTAGGAAGCTCCATGAAGAAGTCCCAAGCTGGGCTCCTTCCTACAGATGTGACATGGGGCTTACCTGCACGGAGTGCTCAGTGTCGAGCCAGCTGGGCGCCTGGGCCTGAAACACCTGCTAGCCCTGAAAGCCCTCTGTGTGTTCTTTGTCTTTGCACAGACGACTCTTCCACAAAAGTGGACATGAAGGACAGTTACGACGCCGACGCCAGCACCTTGTGAGTGCAAGCACTGAGCGCTTGGTCAAATGCTGGGTCTCGTGTCTGATCTCTATCTAGCTCGGCCCCACAAGTCTCTTCAGCACCACAGAGTCTAGTATCCCCCGTGTCCACCTCTAGAGCCCTGCCAGTCCTTTCTCGTCCCCTACCTTCTGTGGCCTCCAGAAGGGACCTTGGAAAAGACACAAAATGGTGGCGCCTTGTACCCTTTTAAAGCCTGTTAGCTCGGCCTGTGTGTTCTCCCAGCCTTCCTGATCCCCTTGCAGAGGGCCAAGCCTTCTGCCCTAGCTCTCCCTCCCTTTGCCCACGGCCCATCTGAGAGTCACCTCACTGGGTCTCAGGTCCACTAATGTTGGCTGACTCCTGGGATCTCCTCAGTCTCCGTATATGACTGACACCAAGCAGTTCTTCCTTGGTCAGTGTCCTTTGCTCATATGGTCGTATTTGTGAACAGGACAGCAGGCCCCACCCACATTGTACCTTGTGCCTTTGCAGCTGCTTCCCGGACTCTGGGGATGTGGGGGGCTTGCCGCCCTTGCCCTTCTGCATGCAGGCATCCCCCCACAGCAAGACGGTCAGCGAGAGTGAGCTGAGTACCAGTGCCACGGAGCTGCTGCAGGACTACATGCTCACGGTAGGCAGAGCCTCATCGCTGGCCTGGTTCGTCTGTGGGGTCTGTGGGGTCTGTGGGCCCGAGTTGGCGCTGGGTTGTTTGGCCTGGACCACGCTGGTTCTGGTTAGGAACAGCAGTTCCAGTGGTGCCTAGGCCTCCTGCCTCTGTCTTTGACGTGTGTACCCCAGGTCATGTGTGTGCCCTTGCTGCTCCATGCAGAGCTGGCTTCATGCCCTTTAGCCCTACTGAGGACCTTTTTGTTTCAAGTCAGCAGATCTGTGTTTGCCCTGCTTCTCCGTGTAGTTCCTCTGCTGAGCCTGATGACAAGACACACACGGTTGGTACGTAGCAGGCACACGCCAAGCCCTCATTTCTCTGCACTCCTTTCCCCTCAGTTACGTACCAAGCTGTCATCACAGGAGATCCAGCAGTTTGCAGCCCTGCTACATGAGTACCGCAACGGGGCCTCCATCCATGAGTTCTGCATCAGCCTGCGGCAGCTCTATGGAGACAGCCGCAAGTTCCTGCTGCTCGGTGAGTGGGGCCGGGAGGGCCACTGGTCCCCTCTGGGAATGTGCAGAGTTCAGACGGGAGCGCTCCTTCCTGTGTGGTCTCATCACAGCTTGGCTGAGGCTGCAGGACTTACTCCTTAGATCCCTGAGCTGAGCTGATGGGCTCTGCCAGGAAGTGTGAAAAGGGTCCTGAGACTGAGTCTAGACAAAACCCGTCAAGTCAAAACTGCCGCTGGGAAGTCTAGGGACTATTTAAGGGGGTGTCTTTGTCAGTGGGTTTTGGGGAGCATGTAGAAATTTGTTGAGTGGAAAAGCAAAGACTACGTAGATAGAAGGACCCATCTTTGTACATGACACCCACAGTGCCTGGCACATTCTTCAGAGCCACGGCCAGCCTAGGTGTCAGGCCTGCTGCATCAGCCTCACACCCGGAAGAACAGTGAGCTGGCAGCAGCTCTCTGAAAGCGCTGGGGTTCTCCCAGTGCTCCCTGTCCGTAACCAAGGGAGGCCAGCTGATCTTGCTTTGTATTGGCCGGGTGGGCACCAGCTGCCTGTCTGGGGCTGTCTTTGGTAGGGAAGGACTGGAGATAGGCTCTAGTCTGAGCCTCACTTCCTGCAGGTCCAGGTGCCCAGTAAAGCTCTAGTCTGAGCGCCTCACTTCCTGCAGGTCCAGGTGCCCAGTAAAGCTCTAGTCTGAGCGCCTCACTTCCTGCAGGACCAGGTACCCAGTAAGGCTCTAGTCTGAGCGCCTCACTTCCTGCAGGACCAGGTACCCAGTACCCAGTAAAGCTCTAGTCTGAGCGCCTCACTTCCTGCAGGATTAGGTACCCAGTAAGGCTCTAGTCTGAGCTCCTCACTTCCTGCAGGATCAGGTACCCAGTAAAGCTCTAGTCTGAGCCTCACTTCCTCAGGACCAGGTACCCAGTAAGGCCCATGTTCCAGGCCCCTGGCATCTAGTCCAGGATGCACACTCAGAAGCCTGAGGCCAGCTCCTTCCCATTTTGTTCTCAGCTGCCTCTATGCCAGAAATGGCAGTCGAGTCATGCATGATAGGACCCAGCCATAATCTGAACACTTGGGAGACAGAGGCAGGGGGATAGCAAATTCAAGATTAGCTTGGATCTCAGAAAACGAAGGCTGGAAGAGAATTGAGCTGTGGGTACTGCCGCTTCAGGCCTCTGCTGTTAGCCTCGAGGCCTCTCTACCGCCTCCTGGCCACAACCTAAGCAGGTTTTTGTAGGAGTACAGTCTCATGCAGGTCACGCTGGCCTCAAACTCTGTGTGTGGGGGGTGACCTTAAGCGCCTTACCTCCTGTTTCCTGTGTTCTGTAATTAGTAAGTGATATGTCGAGGTTCTCTTAAAGGCTCCACCTCAGGAGAGTGCTGTCTGTAAACTCATCTGCTGTGGCCATGAAACCCTTATCCTGTCTGGATGGGCCCAGCCTGCCTGCCCACATCAAGGTTCTGGGATTCTGAGATACTGGTCTTCCTGAGTAGGACTGGTTTTGGCATGAGTCCTGGCTCTGAGGACAGACATCTTTGCCAATGGCTTTGTGGCTTTTGCTTTCTATCCTATTAGACAGGGGCTTTGAAGGTCACAGACCTTAGCTGATGTCATGCCTCAAAGCCAAAGCGGGTGAGATTGACAGACTGCAAGCTGTTCATAGCTGGGGCCCTTGTTAATTAAACCTGCTCCAGGGCACAGCTTGTGTGGTGTGGGGGTCCTGAGCCACCCCCTGAGGTGTCACTCTGGGGTCGTATGTTGGCAGGTCTGAGGCCCTTTATACCTGAGAAGGACAGTCAGCACTTTGAAAACTTCCTGGAGACCATCGGCGTGAAAGACGGCCGTGGCATCATCACTGACAGCTTTGGCAGGCATCGCCGTGCCCTGAGCACCACCTCCACATCCACCACCAATGGGAACAGGACCACAGGCAGCCCTGATGACCGCTCAGCGCCCTCAGAGGGGGATGAGTGGGACCGCATGATCTCGGACATCAGCAGTGATATTGAAGCACTAGGCTGCAGCATGGACCAGGACTCAGCGTGAAGGAGCGTGACAGCATACGCCTGTCTCACAGCCATCCCAGGCCTTCCTTCCTGGGAGGAGTGCCCAGACCCAAGTGCCAGCCCCTCCCTCCCAGCTTGGAGCTAGGGAGGGGCTGCAGACAAAGGTGGCTCCGGTGGCCAGGTCCTCTACTGTGAAGGAGTGGAGAGCTGCCACAGGACATGTGCCCCAACACAGGGCGGAAAGCTCTGTGCCTATTCCTCAGGGGCCCAGCAATGCCTGTAGCACATCCCCACTCGGGGAGGGCCAGGTGCAGCTGCAGGGAGGGCCAGTCCTGCCGGCCTGGCCCTGCACAGCTGATATTTGCACATGACTCTCCTCTCCTAATTCTCAGAGACCTTAAAAAGAAGTTTACTGCAATGTGAATAATTTAATCCCCGGTTGTCAGGCATTGTTTTTTCTATTCCTTTTGGTTGAAAGCCATGTTATCACAAGTGGGGACAGGTCCATTCTGGCCCCTGTCTACTGGACCGTGACTGCCCGTAGCATCCAGGGCTAGGGTAGAAGAGACCACTGGTGCTTCTGCTTTGGCTCCATGGACAGGGACAGGAGCAGGCATTTTGGTATCTCTCACATGTCCTGTCCCTGTCCACGGAGCTACCTTGATCTATGCATTCTGTGTATAGATTATCCCAAGGACTGTCCTATGCTCTGGCCCTGTCCCTAAGCCTCCATGATGATCAGGAGTGCAGTGTATAAGGAAGAGTGCAGCCCACAGAGCTGAGACTCAGGGCTGCTGGAAGGCTGACATGGGTCCCGTGGCCCTCACTCTGTCCCCTACCAGTCAGCTCTTCTCATGCCTGTCCACTTCATTCTGGTCTCTACTCTCTAGACCCCTTGAAGCTCTCCTAGCCACCAGGAGAGCAGGGGAGTGACCTGGGGTCAGGCTGCCCTAGAAAGCTAGGCCGAGGAGACTGGTCACATGCCTCTGCTGCTCATCCTTGGGGAGGAGGCTCTGTGTCCTGGTCAGAAGGCCTGGGATGGTGGCAGAGCCCTTGGGGTTCTTTGGACACCTCAGTTGTACCCAGCACAAGCACAGTGTCACGGATGCTTTCCTGAACGGTGTTGTGGCTTCAGGACAGTGTGTGACAGAATTCTCCTGTCACCTGTCCTGGAGCTAGTCATGGGAGCCTAGGCCAAGCCAAGGAAGTCAAGACACTCTTGGGGTGGTCTCTTGCTTGACATGCAGCTAATTCTCTCCCGGAAGTGGAGATACTGAAGCGAGGCTGATGTCCACCCTGTGCTCAGTTACATCCTAGTGTTCCATATGCACACCAGCAGGATGTGTGGAAGGGAAGGACCAGGCCAGCCACACGTCTATAACCAAAGCTGCAGGAGGAAAGGACAGGGAGTACAGGGGTGCGGTACCAGAGGGAGGCAGGAGAGGAGACACCAGAGGGCAATCGGGTAACAGCAGAGATGGATCAGACACTAAGGGGGGTGACAGTGGGGTAATGGTGTCATGCAGTGAGGTGACAGAAGGCAGCGGAGTGTACCAGGTGCCAAGGGGATGCTAGAGGGCAGTGACTGGACAGCAAAGGCCCTGACGACACACCTAGGGGTGATGAGACAGACAACTGAGGGGACTCCAGAGGGTGATCATGTGACACCGATTTATTGGGCTGCAGAGCTGAGGAGAGGCAGACCGGCCCCCGCTTCCGGTCAGCAGCTACATTGTCAGTTCCTGCAGAAGAACCGTCATGTTAGCAGAAGGTCTTTTGTGAAGGACCTCCCTGGGATCTGGGCTGAAGAAGGCTAATATGTGCTCACCATGATGGCATTGACAATGTCACTGTGGTTGTCCTTCAGGGCCCGCACAGCCTTTGCCCTGGACACATTGGCCTGGGCCATCACCAGTTCAATGTCACGAGGTTCTAGTCCGGCCTCCTCTACCTAGCAGAAGGGAATAAGGAGGTGGCTTAAGCTGCCTGAGACCCCTTGAAGCAGTGTGCCCACCCGGACCTTCACCCCATCCTCAGGCATCCTTCAGTGCCCAGAGCCTCCAGGCCTCACCTCCTCGTCTTCCTCCTCTTGCTCCTCACACTCTGGCCTCACCCGGGGCCCAGGGGCCAGCTCAGGGACCAGGGCTGAGGACTCTGAGGGCACCTTGAACTTCTCCGCTGCTGCTTTGTGTACTTGCTGGGACAGGTCCTCAATCTGCAGCACAGACAGATTGAGTGGAGCTCACTGACCCCGGCCCTCCCCCCAACCACCGCATGATCACAGCCAAGACAGACCTTGGCCTCACCAAAGACCACATAGGTGTCTGAGGCGGGGCTCTTGAAGACGTCTGGCTTGGCAATCACAAACAAGATGTTCTTTGACTTCTGGATGGTGATCCTGGTGACTCCCTGAATCTGCCGTAAGCCCAGTTTCGACATTGCCTGTGGCAGAGAGCGGGAGACTCAGACCGCCTTTCCCGGTGTCTGGATGGCTGCCCCTCCCCTGGTCAGGCAGACCTCCCTCTGTAAGGGCCTCCTCAGGACATCCTTGTGTTTAGGGGGAGGGGCGGGTTTCTAGATTTGACTCAACCCTCTTCATGATGGTATTTCTCTGGCTTCTGGGTTTGGGGACATCAGTGAGGATGTCTCCCTCTATATATGTCCTCTCCCAGGGTCCTCTAGGGGAGCTCCCAGCTGACCTTTCGAGCCTTCTTCTCGCTGCGGCTTTGCTTGGCTTTGGCAGTGGTCTCCTCATTGCTGCCAGCTGGGTCCTAGAGGAAGATGAGAACTAAGCAACTGTAGGGGCCGGGCCGGTGCTCACCCAGAGACCCTCCCCCTTCTGGGGCCAACCTGTGCCGGGCACTTCGATTTCTGAGGTGAGATATCCTGCTCATCCAGCTCACCCGACGACTCCCCGTGGCTCTCCGAATGCTGGCCGGAGCCTGGGGCCCTCTGCGAGTCTGGGGGAGGGGCGAGGTATGAGGGCCTCTTACTAGTGCAGGGTCCACCAGTCCCATCCTCTAGTGTCTCCCCGGAAAGAGTCCAGCTGGCCCAGTCACTGACTCCCCCACCCCCACATCCTCTTACCTTCCTCCAGGCTGTCCTCATCCTCTTGTTCATGAGCTGGGAACCCTCGAGGGCCCGATGGGTTTTGGGTCCCAGAGGGAGGAGGCACTTGGCAGGGGCTTGAGATGATGCAAGCCGGGTCTTTGGCATCTGTGGGGGTCACCTTGGGATTGGCGGAGTGAGGCGAGAGGCTGACACGCTGCCGGGCTCCCAGAGGCTTTGTGGATCCTGAGGTGGTAATGGCAGCAGCTCCCTGGGCTCCTGCCCGAGACCTCAGACCACGAGAGGCTGAGGGCTTCTCCTCTTCCACAGGGGCTTTCTGGGAAGTGGGGCACAGGCAAGGGTCTGGGGGCCCTGGGGATGATTGGAATGCCCTGTCGAGGGCACTGGGAGCAGAAGGGTCAGGGTCAGGGTCAGGGTCCAGAAGCCTATTCTGAGGTGTGGTGAGCAGGTCACCTGCAGAGTTTTCTGAGGAGAGATTAAGGGTACCAAGGGTCACCTTGGGCTGTTCTCTGCTGCCTAGGCCTAGCACAGGCTCCGGGTGCTGAAAGGGTGGTGCACACCTGGCAGTCTCTTCAGAGTAGACCCTGCTCAGTGTGCATGTGGCTCTTGCTGGGGACCCTGGGCAGGAACCAAGCTTGGATTGTACAGATACAGCCACAGGAAGCCTGGGGCCTGAGGAGTCCTTGACACTCAGGCTTGTTCCCTCCCCAGCGGAGTTCATCAGCTGTGGCTGGCTGGTCTCAGAGCATGCAGCAGGATGCGCCTTGAAGGCCTCCGTGGTGCCCTGCGATGCTGTTGACTTGGACCCCTTTCCCTGCCCTGGTGGTTTGGGGCCTCTCCCACACTTGTTCTTGGCCCTCGAGGCCTGTCTTTGAGGTGAGTGTGTCTTGGCCCCATCGTGGGCTTCAAGACGTGCTCCTGGCTTGGGTGCAGCTAGGTTCTCAGTTACTTTCTCCCCCATACAGGATAGGGGCTCAGGGGTCTTTGTGCTCAAAGTGGGACCTGACTCGTCTCCTGGAGCCCCAAGGTTGTCATTCTTTACAACTGGCTCTGAGCCATTCTGTTGGGCTTGGTCTGAAGCTGGGAGCTCAGAGTGTGGAGGCTTTGCATCCTGTTTCTTAGGCACTGGCCTGGGTCCTAAGGCCACACCTAATTCCTGATGGGCCTCAGAGACAGAAGGCTTGGTTCCCGGGGTGTAGCCTGCTTCTCTCTGCAGGGCCTGAGGGGTGTCTTGAGCACTCAGCTCTGGGTCTGAGGTGGACTCTATACCTCCAAGGGGTGGGGGTGCCACCACAGGCATGTCCTGGGTTGCTGTGGCAATCCCTTCATCCTGCCGGGACTCCATTGTGCCTGCAACCACAGATTCTAGGTCTGAGGTTGAATCTAAGCCTTGCAGTGGTGAAGGTAATGCTACTGGGGCAACCTGGGGTCTGGTGACGCCCTCCTCAGGCTGCTGTGGTTCCAGTGTGGCAGCAACCTCAGGTTCTGGCTCTGAGGTGGGGTCTGAGCTTTGCAGGGGTACAGATGATGCTGTAGGAGACTCCTGGGGTACTGTGACAATCTCTTCATCCTGCTGGGACCTCCGTGTGGCAGCAACCTCAGGTTCTGGCTCTGAGGTGGGGTCTGAGCTTTGCAGGGGTACAGATGATGCTGTAGGAGACTCCTGGGGTACTGTGACAATCTCTTCATCCTGCTGGGACCTCAGTGTGGCAGCAACCTCAGGTTCTGGCTCTGAGGTGGGGTCTGAGCTTTGCAGAGGTACAGGTGATGCTGTAGGAGACTCCTGGGGTACTGTGACAATCTCTTCATCCTGCTGGGACCTCGGTGTGGCAGCAACCTCAGGTTCTGGCTCTGAGGTGGGGTCTGAGCTTTGCAGGGGTACAGGTGATGCTGTAGGAGACTCCTGGGGTACTGTGACAATCTCTTCATCCTGCTGGGACCTCAGTGTGAGCACAGCCTCAGGTTCTGGCTCTGAGGTGGGGTCTGAGCTTTGCAGGGGTACAGATGATGCTGTAGGAGACTCCTGGGGTACTGTGACAATCTCTTCATCCTGCTGGGACCTCAGTGTGGGCACAGCTTCAGGTTCTGGCTCTGAGGTGGGGTCTGAGCTTTGCAGGGGTACAGATGATGCTGTAGGAGACTCCTGGGGTACTGTGACAATCTCTTCATCCTGCTGGGACCTCAGTGTGGCACAGCCTCAGGTTCTGGCTCTGAGGTGGGGTCTGAGGCTTGCAGGGGTACAGATGATGCTGTAGGAGACTCCTGGGGTACTGTGACAATCTCTTCATCCTGCTGGGACCTCAGCGTGAGCACAGCCTCAGGTTCTGGCTCTGAGGTGGGGTCTGAGGCTTGCAGGGCTGGGGATGATGCCACAGGGGTATCCTGGAGCTCTGGGACACCTTCCTTAGCCTGCTGGAACTCAAATGTAGCCACGGCCCCAGCCTCAGGACCTGGGGTTGGATCCGTACTTTGTAGGGGTGGAAGTGATAGCACAGGGACATCCTGGAGTACTGTGACACATCCCTCATCTTGCTGGGGCTCTAGCATGACTACAGCCACAGACTCGGGGCCCGAGGTGGGATCTGTATTTTGCAAGAGTAGGGGTAATGTCATAAGGGGGTCCTGCGGTATTGCTACACCTCCCTCAGCCTTCCAGGGCCCCACTGAAGCCACAGTCACATACTCCATTGTGGAGGGAAGGCCCTGGCCTCCTTCCTTCAAGTTCTCAGGAAGGACTGGACACATGGCGGGGCCTGCTCCTTCCTGCAGATCTGGAATTGCCTCTGCAGTGAGGGGTTTACAGCCTAAGATCATGCTTATCCCCTTCTGGCAGGGCTCAGGAAGAGCCTTGGATGCTTGTTCAGCAACCGAGTCATCTTTGTTCTCCACCCATGGGGTCACTGTGGTAGCTTCCTCCACCTGGGGGTCTGGAGCTGTTTGCCGATCAGGAGGCGTCCTAGTAGCTTCGGACTCTATGCCTAAAGTTAGAATCTCTTCTGCTATTTCTGCAGCCAACTCCTGGCTATCGGTTAGGCAGATCTCTTGCTCTGATGTCTGAGGTGTGAACTCTGCTGCCCCTGGAAATGCGGTCCTGCTCCTGTACTCCTGCTCTGTATTCTGAACACTGGGCTGGGCATGGGGCTCCCCACTGTACAGCCTGTCATCGTCTGCCCCTGCGTAGGAAGCTGAGTCTGAGTCAGAGGAGGCCGCCGAGGTATCGTCCCGGAAGGCGAAGGCCTCATCCATGCCCTCGATGATGGACAGGTCGGACAGCGACTGCAGGAAGGAGGCAGATGTGCTGTCGTCCTCACCCTCTCCAGCCAGGTCTCCATCCGGGGTTGCAGCAGCAGCAGCAGCAGCAGCAGCTCCCTCCTCTTCATCCTCCTCCTCCTCCTCTTGGGGCAATGGTGTCACCTCCACAGCCTCCACCTGGAAGATGAGGCTACCCCGGAAGGGCAGGAGGGCGGCAGGGATCATCGGGTCGTTGGCCAGGCAGTTTGGGTCAAAGAAATGGCCCTCTTGGCTCCAGGAAGAGCTGCTGTCTGCTGAGAGGCTGGACTCAGAGGATGGTGGCTCAGGAGGTGATGTGGGGTGGGGCTCTAGTTCATCTACCACTGACCCTGATGGGGAGAGGCCCCACTCGGAGGGGAAGTCCAGCCCTTCGGCGGGGGCCAGCAGACTGAGGGAACAGGAAGGCGATGAAGCCCAGCTGTCCCCATCTGCCGTAATGTAGGAGCCGGAGGGTGAGGCTGGTGTTGAGTCCAGTAACTCATCCAGCAGCTCGGCCTCCAGACCCCAGGCACCCCTGTGGGGCCCATGATCAGGAAGCAGGGCATAGGTGGTCTTGGTGGGAGTAGAGGGGGGTGTGAAGTAAGAATCGAGATCAGGGGGAGGGGAAGGCACAGGAGGATCACCCTGAGAACACAGCTCCGGAGGTGGGTGCAGGGCAGTGTGCCCACCCTCCCGGTCCCTGAGCACTGGCCAGGCTGCCCTGGGTGAAGGGAGGACCTGGCATGTTTCCTCACCCATCACGATGCGGGGCTCCAGGGTGGTGGGGAGAGGGACATCGGCAGGCACAGGCTGGAGAGGCAGGCCCTCAGGGAGGACCACTAGGCTCGGGCTGCCCTCTGCCGGGTCCACCCAGGTTGAGGCAGCCCCACTGGGCCCTGCATCCCAGCTGGCCCCCTCAGGCTGGGGCCGGGCACCTGGCTTGCTGGACAGGAATGTAAGCGCCAGAGGGCTAGGCCCTGGGGTCAGGCCATGGGGCTCCCGTTGGTCCCCTTTCAGGATGGTTGCAATAGCTGCATCACATGGGAGATCTGTGGAGACAGAAAAGCACATGAGCTGCCCTCTGGACACATCTCAGGGTCAGGCCAGGTGAAGAGCTGAACACGGGGATAGGCGGGTTTCCATGGAAGTTTGTAGAGAAGACAGTGGCCTGTAGGCTAAGTGTATTGGAGGAAGAATTTCCAGGTGTTTCAGCAGATCAGGCAGCTGCTGACAGGCTTTGTAAGAAGGGGAGCCATGAGGAGTGCCGTTGTGTATTAGATACTGAGGCTTTTTTGGGGGACACATCAGCACAGGCCCTGTCTCTGTTCACAATCCAGCTTGCCCGTTCAGCTTGGTTCAACTGGGCTGGGCAGGAGCAGAGAGCCACGAGAATCCACCGGGCTGCCAGCTCCTTCCTGTGACAAGGGCAGGGGTCCTGCACACTGCAGCTCTGGAACATTCCAGGTCTACTGTAAGCAGGAGGTTTTGCCTCTAGCCCCTCTCTCTCCTACCCTTGCTGCCCTTACTCGAGGCTAACCTCGGACTCCTCAGAGCTCTCAGCGTAACCCCGCATGGAGCTAAGTTTCCGGAGAACGGAGACAGACATGTACCACAGAGTCTGAACTGCGGCCTCCTGCTCAAAAGGGCCGTGGTGGGAATTGATGCCCTGGGAACAGGACGGCTGAGGGAAGAAGGCTGATCATGTCCTCTCCATCGTGGCAGCCGCTCATGGTAACAGATTCTCCACCATGCTTCGAGCTCCCGGCCTGCCCTGGGGTCCTTCTCTAGGCCTCAGGCACCGTCTGGGTCAGGTACAGGTGCTCACAGAAGCTCAGGGGCTGACACACCTTCTGCTGGCACGCAGCGCCACTTACACATGCTGGGGCCGTGGAGCGCTGTGGGTCAGAAAGTACTTAGGGACTTAGGACAGTAGCAAAGAAACCTGTCCAGATGGCGGCACCCCACACTCCCTCCTATCTTTCTGGCTGATGCTGTCTTGCCTCTCGATGAGCTGCATGTCCCTACTCGGGTTACTCTGCACATTCATTTGAGTCTGTGGCTTTTAGCTCAACCATCTAAGTGTTTCTCTGAGTGCTCATTTTTAAAGACTCTAACAGCCCCCCCCCCTCACCTGGACCATGGCCAAACACACATCTCTTTGAAGTATCCACTTAAAGCCTTCCCAGTGTCCCCAGAGCTCAGTTCACATCCTGCGTAAGAGGGGGAGGGGCAGTGCCTAGGGGCCTGCCGCTCCAGCAGGCACACAGCCAACGCTGCTGGCTTTACCATGCTCACTGGTGACAGGGCAACATTGCCTGCACCGTGGCGGCTTTGTCTTTCTCAGCTACTGAGCAGTTCTCAGCCAGGATGAGAGGGAAGCTGAGGGGGGAGACAGCCACCTCCCTGATATCTGTTCTCAGCAATATCTGAGCACTAGGCTCTTTGACACCAGCTGGAATCGTTGACCCGAAGCTGGGCTACTAGGACAATCAGGGCTCCTGACAGAAAGGAAGCAGGGGGTTCCTTCAGGTTCTTTTAGGGACATGGCACTGGACGTGGGTGTGGCTAGTAGCCATCACTGGGTGTTCCCAAGTCAGGTTCTTGCCATCTACACTTCCTAGTGTGGCCCCAGGGCAGTAGGGCAGAATTGGGCCAAGGTTAAAATGGAAGGGGGAATAGAAGACCAAGGTGTGTGTGTGTCATTCAAGGTCACCAAGAAAACCAGCTTCTGACTGGATCTGGGGAGTCCCAGCCTAGATTGCCTGTTTCCCCAGCAAGAGTAGGGTGAGAACTGTTAGCTCTCAACATGGACCCTGGCAGAGCACTGGTACCACCCCCATTCTTGACCATCCTGTCCCTAGATAACTTCTTGCACCCAGCAAGGTGCCCTTGGCTTTGCCCAAGTTACACACATCCCATCTCCAGCAAGGAGCACTCAAACTTCGAGTATCCTCAGGCCTGCAAGTGGACTGATCTCTACCAACATTTAATGCCCCTTCCTCTCCAAGTTCTGTATAGTAAGACCACTGATGGCTAGGATACTTGTTCAAGGCCCCACCTCTCAGACCCAGCTCTGCCGGTTTCCTCTGGCTGGGCTTCCAGGTTCCATGGGTCCTACAACTCTCTTGTAAGTCTAGCCGCTTGCTGCCCTGGGCACCCAAGGTACCTCTAAGGACCCTCTGGTGGTCACAGGATGAGCCTATAAGGACCCTCTGGGCCTCCCACTTCCAAATCTGCCACCCCAACA
Source organism: Rattus rattus (assembly GCF_011064425.1). Classification (NCBI taxonomy): domain Eukaryota; kingdom Metazoa; phylum Chordata; class Mammalia; order Rodentia; family Muridae; genus Rattus; species Rattus rattus. The sequence goes on from NC_046164.1 coordinate 75,536,938, forward strand.
TCGGTTCTGGGGCCCAGCTCTCTGTGGACAATGGAACGCGATGTGGCACAGAGACCCAAGTAAATGGGACTTGGTCCAAAGAATACGGCCCTCCACAGCCCAGAGTGAAAGGCTAAGACGTTGCCCTTCATAGCTTCAAGGCTAGGAAGATACTGTCTGCAGCCTCTAGGCTTTCATGAAATCCTGGGGCTGGGGGATGGGGGAAAGATGCAGATGGAGGGAAGAACCAACCGCTCTGGAAAGTCAGGGGAGGGGACTATGAGGAGGTAGAGGGATGGAGGAGAGAGAAAGCCAGAGAAAGGTTTTGAGTCTGAAAGGGGAGCCGGCGCGGTCTCACCTGTGCGGGATCCAGACCCTCCTGCCTCAGGCAGCGGCAGCTCAGCGCCCGCAGCCTCCCCGGGCATGGCCTGGACGTGTGCCTGCCGATACCCCTGTCTCTCTGTCCCTCTGTCCGTCAATGCGCTCGGAGTAGCCAGCACGGCCACCGCCCCTCTGCTGGGGGGGGGGGCGTAAATGACGTCAGCACTGCCCCGCCCGCCTATCAAGCGGAGTGAGCGTGCGCCAGCTCGCCGAGCACTGCGGAGCGCCAGAGGGAGGGCGCTCGTTCCCTACGTTCACCTCATCGCCTCTCTCCCACTGCTGAGCCTAGGGCCATTAGGCTGCGCCCTGCCCCGCCTTCCCCGCAGCATCCAAGAGGCCGCTTGGAGGCCAGACTCCTCTCAAGGTGACATCGCTTCTTAACTGAAAAGAGTCAAAAGGTGTCTCCAGAACCAGGGGTTAATCTGGGGAGATGGCTATATATTCTGCAGAGGGGGCAGGGCCACTTTAATAAGTGATGGCTCAACCTATCGCTCAATGTCTGGACAGAGGACACAGGGAGCCCAGGAAAGGAGCCTAAGCCCCTAAGCCCCAAGATGAGCTGAAACAGCAGCTCGGGATTGGCTGCTCCTGGCAGTCAGTCTCCATAGCAACTACCTCCTGTCTCTGTGGCAACGGGAGGGAGATGGAACCAGGTGCGCCAGGGAAAGCGGCTCCAGACAAGATCTTGGGCTGAGCTGGATCTTTGACTTCTAGCTCGGCAGTCGTCATTTCTTTCATCCTTCAGTTACAACAGGGAAGAAATGTATCTCACTAACTCTATTCCCGCCAGCCCTGTGCCCCATCTCCAGAGACGATGCTTACCATTTCCCTCTCTGAAATGTACTATGCTTCCATCCCGGCTGTTGCAATGCTCAGCGCGTGCCCCCTCCCCTCCCAGTGCCAGGCACCAGATGAATGAATGACACATTGTCATCTGTGAGCTGGAGTCCGGGAAATTAGTAGCTATTGAGGCAAGCAAGGAGGGAGTGTCCAATGTATAGGACCTTCTGGATCTACAGGAAGCCAGGTGCTGTTCCCTATTCCCCTGTACCTGTCTTGAGGTGGACACCAATGTACCCCCAGCACCCTTACCCACCACATCCAAACAAGATCAGCATCTCCTGAAAAACTGCCTCACCTCTTTCTGTTGCTGACAAATCACCCTGTCCTCCTGATATTTGACTTTATATTTAAGGACCCTTACCTTACCTCCAAGGATCTAAGTTGTTTCCTCCTGTGGAAACCCCCCCCTTTTGGAGAGTTTTTTTTTTTTTTCTTTTCCTGTGTAGACCTGGCTGTCCTGGAATCCACACTGTAGACAGGTTGGTCTCGAACTCACAGAGATCATCTGCCTGTGCTTCTAGTGTGCTAGGACCAAAGGTGTGTGCTGCCACCACCCAGCCCCCTAGTTGTTTTTGTCCCTGGTGTTTATCACAGCAACAGAAAGCAAACTAATCCAGCAATTGGTACCAGAAGATGGGTTGTGGCTGTGGTGGTCTGACCATGTTGTTTTGTGGGAAGATTGCGGAAGTATCCCCAGAGCTTTGGGCTAGAAAGGACCGCCGAGAGCTTAATAAGCTGTTGTAGGGCTTGAAGACAGGAATGTTGAGGTACAGATGGTGGAGACCTGGCTTGTAATTACGACTGTGGTTTCTGGTTAGCTGGGGCTGAAGAGTCAGCTGTGATTTTAACAGGAGACCAGCACCACTAAAGTGAGACCCTTGCTTTACTGAGACAATTGACGACGGTTAACTGGGGCTGGAAAAGAGTTGAGCTGTGTTTAGAGACCAGCATCACTGAGGCAAAGTCTTCTGAGAAGTGTGTTCTCAGGGTCAGCACACTGAACTTGTGGTCCAGCAGGACCAAAGCTTAATTTCAAACTGGTAGCCGAGCTTAGTATTGCTGTAAGAGTATCCCAGATGGTTTTAAATTACCCTACCAGTACTGACGACATGAAGGGTTACGGAGAGCAGCCGAGAACAGTGTGTTGGAGACACCGGGTCTGTGGGACTAGGAACAGCAGTGGGTGGAGTCTGTAAGACTCCTCAGGCCTGTTTAGAGCCCAGATCCCAGTGCCTCCTAGACACTGAACTACACTGCCGGGGCTTGGCTTTGCTCTGTAACTGTGCCCTGGTTCTTCCCTCTTGGAACAGAAGTACATTACTTGTTTCGGATTTTACAGAAGTCCAGTTGAGAGACTGGATTTTTAAGACTTAACTTTTAAAGGTGTGTGCCACCATGCCAGGCCCAATGTGTGTGGTATGTGCACAGACTGCAGTGGAAGTCAGAGGACAGCGTATAGGAGTTGGCTACAATCCTTCCACCATGCTGGTCCTAGGGACTGAACTCAGGGTGTTAGGTTTGGCAGAAAATGGCTTTACCAGCTGACTTGTTTTAATGGTCTCATAAAATATGTATTTAAAAAAATGTCCTTAGATCATCCTTCAAACATTTTTTCTAGTCTATAAAACAGTACCAACATATTTAATAACTGGGCTTGGTAGTAAGTTCCAGGATAGCCAGGGCTAACCAGTAAGGCCCTGTCTAAAAAAAATCAAAATAAGTCAGGCATTGGTGGCATACACCTTTAATTCCAACATTTGGGGGGCAGAGGGAGGCAGATCTCTGAGCCAACCTTGTCTACAGAGCATGTTCCAAGACAGTTAGAGCTACAAAGAGAAACCCTGTTTCAGAAAAAACAAAAAAGTGAAGCAACAAATATATTCCCATACCAACATGAGCAAAAATCAGAACTCAAATAACAGAAAGACAACAGGAAGGAGGAAAAATAACTCTTCATGTCCAAAGCAGGATCTGGGGGTATATCCCATAATTCCAGTGTTTGGGGGGCAGAAACAGAATTACTCCAAGTTCAAGGCCAGCCTAGTCTACACAGTGAGTACTAGCTCAGTCAGAACTACCTGGTAACACCCTGTCTCCAAAGAAACACAATAACAACAACAACAATAACAATAAAAACCCAAACCAAAAAACTAGATTGGAAATTTCTGCCAAAAAGTGAAATTAACATAAAAATTTTAAAATGTTTCAGGAAAAATAGCTGTGTCATCATTTGTTTTCAGGGCAGATATCTTGGCCCAACAGTGGGGCTGTCTGGCAGGAGCCATCCGTCCTCTTCCTCAGACCCTATACTGACCTGAAGGAGAGCTGCAGGACATCCCACTCCTTCCCCTCAACCTCCCATTTGGTCCCCACATCCCAGGAAAGCAGTCTCTAGGAATGGTTCCTACCTAGGGTCACCCATATCTTTTACCAGGACCTCTCAGCTCCAAGTTCCAGATGTAATGCTCCTGATATCTCCTGATACCGTCTGTTAAGCAGTGTGGTTCAATGAGAATGGCCCTACCGGGCCATGTATGAATACATGGCCTCGCTTGAACCATTAAGAAAGGATTGGGAAGTGTGTCACTGGAGCAAGCTTTGAGACATGAAAAGAGCCTCCTGCTATGCCCAGTGTGTTTCCTGTCCCTGCTTGGCATGAGCTCTTAGCTGGTTTTGGTCCATTCTATCAACATCATCACACTGACTAGATCAGGTGAGCTCAAGGTAGCAGCTACACTGGGTTGTTCTAAAGCTATGCACATCGAAGAATAGGAAGTAAATTCAGCCAAAATTCCAGGGCTGAGACAGGATTCCCAGAAGCCTGTGCTTTGAATCATCACCCAACATATGGCACTGTTTCTATTACTGGGATTCATGGGTCCAGCATCCAAGAGCTGGGGATGGTACCATTCACTACCACTCCTAGTGACACCAAAACCTTTTGCTTTCTAACTCTCCAACATTGTTACTCTACTGGCCAAGAGCCTCTGGTACCACACCAGGGAGTGCTTCTGCCCAGGGGTGACAACAAACGCCCCACTGAACTGTAAGCCAAGACAGTTTGGGCTCCTGATGCCCTTGACTCCAGGTTAAGACAGTAGTTACGACTAGGCATGGTGGCTCACATCTTTAATCCCAGCACTTGAGGCAGAGGCAGGTAGATCTCTGTTGAGTTTGAGGCTAGCCTGCTCTATATAGTGAGCTCCAGGACAGCCAAGGCTCTGAGAGACCCCATCTCAAAAAACAAAACAAAAAAACGCAACAAAAAAACCCTGCCAACCACCTCCTCCACCAAACAGCCTTAAACGCGTTCAAGCAAGCAGTTCTTGTGTTTGAGGTGACACTTATATATCATGACCCAGGGGAACTGGACTGCTTCTCCAAAATGAAGTCAGCTGTCAGTGCAGGAGATCCTTTCAGGGTATTTTGGTGTGGCCATGTCCTGTGATTAAATCCAATGGGAAGTTTCAACCCAGTCCAAGTAGGAATGCCAAGGGCCCAGCGCCTTGGGGATGAAAGGAAAGAACCACGACCTGTTAGGGTGAATGGGTGGAAGAAGACAGTTACAGATACCAGCTAAGGCCATTTGATAAGTCAGAGGAACAAGGATTGTGAGTAATGTTGTCTGACAGGTGTTAGACAAGCTGTGAAGCATCTTTGGGGGATGGGGAACACTCCCCTCCAGAGTGGGTAGCACTTTGGCTTATCCGGATACACAGGAGTTTGAGGCGGGCTGGCAGGACGGCTGACTGGACTGCTATGCTTGCTGCATAAACCTGGGGACCTAAACATAGAAAATAAACATGGACAACTCTCCTCTAGCTTACTTCATGCACATACAATGGCTTTCAAGCCCAGCTACCATAATAAAGTAAAAGATTAGGCAGCTGTGACTACGAACTGTTGAGCCAGTTAGCGACTCTAGACTGACCACCCCAGTGTGCACCACTGAAGTGACAGGTGGCTAGACGTCCAAACTCTCCAAGACCCGAGTCATTCACAAGTCAGTCACCTGTGCCCTCACCATCATTAACCATATGTAAATAGAGAGACCTGAGGAAATTCTTCAAGGGTGAACACCTGAGCAGATGTACCGCACCAGTGATGCTTATTTGTCTGCATTGCTCCTTGATAGCATTGCGGCCACACCACCGTTCACTAACCACTGGGACCCTGCGTCTCCAGCCTTCCAAACGACTGAAGACAAGTGACTCTCCAGGAGTGCTCCAGTCTTGAGCACAAGATTGACGTAACGCAGCTGGCTAGGTTGAGGGCTAAGCAGCTACCAGGTTCTCAGCTCTCCGATGTAGAAGGAGTGAAGCCGTTAACTGGTTCTGTTCCTCTAGAGAACCCTAACACCCAGAAAATACGGGCACACTCCTGTAATTCCCTAAGATCAGGATCAGAGTTCAAGGTCAGCTTCCACTAACTACAAACAAACAATGCATGAGACTAACGGGAGCTCAGCCACAGGCCTTTAATCCCAACATCGGGGAAGCAGAGGCAGGTGGTCTGTGAGTCTGAGGCCAGCCTGGTCTACAGAGTCGAGTTCCAGGACAGCTAGGGCTACACAGAGAAACCCAGTCCCCAAAAGCCAAATAGAAAGGAAAAAATAAAAGAGAGCCTAGAAATCAGACAGTATAAACAAATTAACAAACACATCTGTTTGGTTCCCAGGCCACCATCTGTGTCTAAGTCCAGCTGTAGGAGATCAGGCACCTGTACACAGTCAGAGACACACGTGTATACATAACTAAAGCTTTAAAAACAAAATAGTGCACGCCGTTAAACACAGCACTATGGAGGCAGAGACAGGTGGATCTCTTGGATTTGAGGCCAGTCTGGTCCAAGACAGCCAGAGCTACATAGCGAGAATGTCTCAATTTCCTCTCTCCAAGCCTCCCAGATTGAACAATTATCACCGTGCCACTCACAATCAATCATTCTGAGACCTCGGCCACACGCCAAAGAAACAGAAGCCACAAAGACTGATGAAAGCTATCGGAGACCTACAAGAAGAAACGTTTGTTTACTGAACAATTCAGGACATCGATGACTTGCCTCCCCAAACTGTTCAATGACTTAAGTGCAATTTCTAGTAAACTCTCACACTTACTAAAACCTTGATGGAAAGACAAAGTAGCTACCATAACAGAAGCCATCTTAAACAAGAGGGCTCAGCAAGCAATTTTTTGAGACATCTCACTATGTAGTCCTGGCTGTCCTAGAACTCGCTCTGTAAATCAGGCTGGCCTTGAACTCACAGACACCTGCCTCCTGTTGCTCAAGTGCCGGGACTAAAGCTGGAGTCCCTACACCTGGCTGCTCAGGCTAGTTCACACTTGCAATCTTCCTGCTTCAGCAGGAATTCCAGAGCTGGGATTACGAGAGTCCACCACCATGCCTGGCAGTGCTGGGTTACAAGAGTCCATCTCCATACGTGGCCTAAGGCAATTTTAAAGCCACACGGACAAGCATATCAGCCCCCAAAACTCAGAAATAGACGGAAAAATATGCAAACTTTTAACAGAAGTACAAATACAAAAATCAACAAAGGAAGAGGGCTTTTCAGAACAGGATCTAGAGTATCTGGACACTTAGAGGCCACACCCTTCACCTCATTCTAAATCTCACAAAAACTGTAGAGTGCTTGCCTGTAGGTGTGAGGGCCTGAGCTTGACCGGAGTGCATGTGTTTCCAGACTTAGCGGTCTGGCTTACTTGGCACAATCCTGGCCAGACACCACATCACCAATAAACACACAACCGAATGAGTCAGAGTGTAAGCAACAGAACGGGATGTGGACAGTGCCCGAGGAGTAACAGCGAGGCTGAGCTCTTGTCTGCATATGTAAGTGCACACACATGAACACAGGAGCACAAAGACGAGAGAAAGCTGGGCGAGACCGTTCCTTCGTTCCATCGAAGATGAGCACTTGCCTCAGAAGGATTAGAACTGGGGCTGGAGAGAAGGCTCAGCAGTTAAGAGCATTCGCTGGCTGCTCTTTCAGAAAACCCAGGTTCGGTTCAACTCCCAGCACCCACATGGCAGCTCACATAGTTCTAGGGGACCTGACACCCTCACATAGACATACATGCAGACCTAACATCAATATGCACATTAAAGGAAAAATGAGATTAGAAAAAAAAATAATGGATTGAAGACTTAAAGCCCAGTGAAGAGGACTAAAAACCACCAACTATTGATTGGGAGAAGATATTTGCAAATTGCACGCCCAACAAAGGACTAAGACCTATAATCTTTATAACGATCAAACCCACGCTGGAACTGTAGCTCAGCAGTAGAGCGCTTCCTGAGCGTGTGAAGGATGATCCTAGGTTTGACCTTAGCACTGCAAACAGCCAGACCCCCCCACCATAAAAAACACCTCAACACCAACCACTGGGCCATTTCGGAAGACAGACAGGAGGCAAATGCTCATCTGTCACATCAAAGACAAATGACGCCCAGAACATACCATAAACCCTCAACACGAACAACTTGTAAGAACTGAACAGAGGCGGAGGAGGGCTCAGCTGCTGTTCCTGCAGAGGACCGAGTTCTGTTCTCAGCACCCACACTAACTCCGGGGGAGCTGATGCCTCTGTTCTCCACAGGGACCTTCCCTGATGTGCTGCATATACCCACAGAAACACAAACATACAAAATCAAAAATAAACCTTAAAAACAAATAGAGGGCTGGAGAGGTGGCTCAGCGGTTAAGAGCACCCGACCGCTCTTCCAGAGGTCATGAGTTCAATTCCCAGCAACCACATGGTGGCTCACAACCATCTGTAATGGGATCCGATGCCCACTTCTGGTATATCTGAAGACAGCTACAGTGTACTTATATATAATAAATAAATCTTAAAAAACAAAACAAGGGGTTAGGGATTTGGCTCAGTGGTAGAGCACTTGCCTAGCAAGAGCAAGGCCCTGGGTTCGGGCCCCAACCCCAAAAAAAAAAAAAAAAAAAAAACAACCCAAAAAAACAATAGAAACATTACCAGTAAGACGTTAGGTGGTCATGAACTAGCTACACTAATCCAGAAAGTCTATTTCCAGTTTCCATCCTGAGTCCCCCGTGTACCACTCTTAGAGGAAGACAGTAGCAGTAAACAGACAGCTATAGGCAGTTAATATGGGCCAGCTGCCCTATGGATCCTGTGGTGACAGCAGTGTCTCACATTTGACTTCTGACTGTAGGCACCAGAGTGGCTTTGCAGCAGTCCTACCACTGGAGATCTCCAGTTAGCTCAAAAGAAAAGCCAGTGGCCCACATGGCGAGCAGCAGATTTTTATTTCCTTATACACCAGACTTCCAACTGGCTTTTCAGCACTACCCACCCACCCCACCTCAACCTAGACAAGCTGTGGCCAGCTGTTCCTTCCTGTAAGCCAGTTCTAGCTGTTTTTCTGCTTCTCCTTCACCTCTGTAGAAACCAACAGTCTGTGCAGGACAAGAGAAGTACTAGGTCACACAGAGGACTTGGAGTGGTGCTTTGGGAGGAAGAACCCTCTTTTTGGGAAGGTAAGAACCCTCTTTGTTGTAAGCCTCCCCTTTGGGCAAGCTTATGGGCATCTCCTGCAGAGGACAGAAGGCAGACATCCTGTTACCACAGCTGCAGAGGACCCAGGGCTCCACTGGAAGGGCGGTCTCTGAGTAGGCTGTGGTAGTCCTTGAGAGTGACAGTCTGGCCAAGGATCTTGTTTTCAGCCAAGTGGACTTTACTCTGGTCCCAGAACTAGGGTCTTCCAAATGCCTTCACAGCACCTGTTCCCTTCAGATACTCTCTAGTGACATGGTAAGGGAGGGAACCTAGCAGGACAGTAACTGCAACTCTGCTATACACTCAAGTACATACACTTCCTGGGAAGCCCAAGTGTCTAGGACCCTACCCGTTTAAGTCCTAGGTTTTCTGTCTCTCAAGTCCCCCCTATGCTGTGCCACACCAGCCTATTATTGGGGAAGTGGGGGAGGAGAGTACACTCGGTAGAGTCCTGGAGAGCCAGGGAAGTGGAGGGGTGTGTGTGTGTCCGTGTCCGTCCAAAATAAGGAAGTGAGGAGACAGATACCACAGAGCCTGGGAAGAGACCCGGCATCCACCAAAACAAGTGATTTATTAGGACCGCCTGCCCTGGGAGCTGCTGAGCACCCCCTACTGTGGCCAAGGTCCTACAGAGAGTCCATCTCGCTGATGGGTGACAACTCTGGCCGGCCCAGCACTCACTGCTGGGTCTGGGTCCCTAAGCCCTCAGGTCTTCAGATGCAGTCTGAACGGATGGGAAAGGTCACTTGGCCAGCTCCTCAGCCACTGCTTTTCGCATCTTGTCCTTGAGGTAGGCGGTTTTCTGCCATTCAGACTTCAAATCCAGCCACTCATAATATGGGACCTGGAAGAAGGTAGTAGAGACAGTCACATGGACTGTGGAATCCTTTCCCGCCTTTACATGTCCAGAGGCCCCTCCCACTCTGACAGTGCTGTTGACTGACAGCTTTAAACACCCAGGTCTTGGCCTCAAAGTCCTCAGGAAGAGTGCAGAGTGTAAGGCTATGCACATGGAAAGATCCTGGCTGGCAGGGCAAAGAGATTGCAAACCAGATAGGTCCCAGCAAGGCTACTGAAGAAAATGTGGCAAAGCTATGAACTTTCTCTTTGCAGGAGACTCAACACTGCACATGTGATCTGAGCACTGAGGCCACACATAGCCACACAGCAGCACAGTTACAGGTCCAAGCCCTAGCTCTAAAGGCAGAGCAAGGGATCCCATGGCTGTACTGAACTTTCAGTGTGATGTGCTCACAGGAGGCAAGCTAAGCTTTTGTGTGCGTAGAGTGGGGTGGGGTAGGGGAGAGGTGCCTAGCTTAGGCCTGAGAGCTGAGTATCTACTCATATCCTTCTAGCTCTAGGGGCTTCTCCCTCTGCAGTGACCCTTGTTCAACAGGTACTCACATCCACCACTAGGAAGCCTGCAGCCAGCACATGTCGACGGGCCAGGACAAAACGGCCCAACAAGTCCTTGCTTCTGCTGTTGAAGTTGGGGAACTCCCAGCGTAGGAAAGCGATTCTAGCAGGAGACAAGGGTACTTATAAAGCGCGTTCCCAGACTAAGGCCGAGGGGTTAAAAGGCATTTAAGAACAGCAGTGCTGCTGAATCCCTTCCGAGGGCATGACCAGGGATCTCTGGCCACATACCTTTTAGCTCCCGGGGGTAGTGGCTGGTTCCCAACTGGCTGGGCAAGGTGAGGAGCAACAAAATCTCTCAGGGGCAGGAAGTGGCCCTCAGCATCCAGCAGCACCTCTGCATCTGCAGGGGAACAGGATGAGCCTGGAGGTGAGGCCTCAGACACCCCACAGTGTACCCACAAGCAGGCATAAGAGGGAGGTACCCGCCGTTCTCTGTGCTGCTCCTTGCTATACCATGCAGGGTTACAAAGGGCCTGTTAGACTAGACCCTCTCCCAGCGGAAGGGAGCCCTTACCCAGCACCCAGCCATACTGTGTGGCCACCTCCAGGCTGCCTGTGTCATTGTTCCCCAGCAGTGCCTTCAGTGTGTCCTGCAGCTCCTTCTGTAGGGGTGTCATCTTCTTGTTGGAGGGTGAGGGACTGGGGGCTACAGCTGAGGCTGGCAGGAAAGGGCCTTTATATTCAGGGTACTCCAGCAGGGCAGTGGTGTTGATGTGGACCAATTTCTGGAAGGTACTCTGGTCTTTTGGAGACTTGCTCTCTGGGGGAGGAGAGAAGGTAGGCTGATGTACAGAAAGGGGGACCACAAGACATACAGTAGCATTGGGAGCTCCCACCCCGTCTTAGGCTGGTGTCCCACAGTTAAGCTCGTAGGCCAACTGCAGGGAGTGGTCGGAAAAAATCACAAATCACGAGGCTGTGCTTTGTGTGCTCTGCCCTGTCTCTGCTCTAGTGTCTTCCCTGGCTGACAGAGCAGAAGGCCTCCATGTTCCATGGGAGTGCATGCTTATGCTGTGTGCAGGGGAGCAGTCTCACCTAGAAAGCGTGTGTGGAGCCCAGGATGGAGAACTGCTTGCAGCTCTGCTACCTGCACTTGCTGCAGCACACACAGGGCCCACACCAGGTCCACCTGCAGGGCTGGCTCCAGGCTCCCCAGCACGGAGTCCAGCTTCTCATGCACCTGAGCAAGGAGCAGAGAAGAAAGCAGGTTCAGCCAGCGACCACAACACCCTAGGAAAGTCTGAAGCCAACCTGTGTTCTTGACCTGCCATACTGGAGCCAGGGACAGCTACTGGAAAGCAAGACCAATGTCCTGACTTGGTAAAGCCCACACCAACCCCAGGCTGAGGTACAGGAATCTTCCTCAAGCCCGGAGCTGTTGGTTTAGCTATTTTACTCACACCCTGCCCACGAGCAGGGACCCAAGGTCTCAAATCCCTCATGATAGTCCCTAGTGGGCACTGTGATGAAGGAAGAATGTCTGGGCAGGTCACCTAGGTGTCCATATAGCTGCTGCCCCTGGCTGGATGCCCTCAAAATCACCCCAGGCAATGCCCCAGTAGTTTGCATGTTCTCCAGTGGTCTCTGGGATGCTGACTATTTCCCCAAGTCGAATGTTGTGCCCACTCCCAACCCCCACTCTAGGCAGTAGCCCGAGCCCTAAGTCAGTGTGTCAGGTGTTCAGTGCTCGTACCAAGTTGAAAAACTGATCCTCTTGTTCAGGATGAAAGTTCAGCCGGGCAAAGGCAAGAAGAACGCTGCACAGATGGGACAGGGAGACATCCTGAGCTCTGTTCAGGAGGTGCTAAGACATTAGAGGGACAAAGTAAGGGCCCAGCAGCCATTTCTCCCCTGTCTAAGCTCAAAACTGTTCACCCAGCAGCAGCTTCAGAGTTCAACTCCCTGACAGTGGCTTTAGAAACTGTCTACTGGCCACAGGACATGCGCACACAGGCATCATGTACTCATACAATTCTACTCAGAGTGGTCAGTAGTCGGAAATACAGGGGTGTCTCCCCACTTGCTATGGCTGCTCCTTGGGAGGTCCATAACTGACCAAGGCAGATGTGGATGCTCAGAGCCAACCATCAGACTGAGCTCAGGGATCCCATGGGGGAGCTGGCAGAAGGACTGGAAGAGCAGAGGGGGACTGCAACCCCATAGAAAGAACATTGGCCAGCTGGACCACCCAGTTCTCCCAAAGACTAGACCACAACCAAGGAGTGTACAGGGAGGACCCATGACTCTGGATACATATGCAGCAGAGGATGGCCCTGCCTGACAGCAATGGGCAGCCCTTGGTCCTGTGGAGGTCTGATGTCCCAGCATAGGGGGATGACGGAGTGGTGGGGTAGGAGAGGGTAGGTAGGGGAACAGCTTTATAGGGGCAAAGGGAAGTGAGGAGAGGGTGGATATGGGGGTTGTGGAGGGGTAACCGGGAAGTGGGATATCATTTGAGATATAAACGAACAGAATAACAAAAACAAATAAACAAACAAAAAAACCACAAAGGTGCCTTCCCTTCCTGTGTATAGTCATGACTGCCTCAAGGTGAATGGAAACAGGACACTCAGGAACCAAACAGGCAACTGCTCTCAGACATTTCCCTTACCATTAGACATTGCCCTCCAAATCAAAGTAAGAGAGAAATCTCTATTTACAGCCCACAAATGAGCATTTCAGCTTGGCTTTGCATCCATAATAAAGCAGCAGTTCCCAACGGAGGCCTCTACAGATAACCCTGTGGTCCTAACTCACCTGAGTAAAGGCTTCAAACAAAGGCAGGTTGAGCCACTTGAGGAAGGCAAAGGACTTGGCGCAGCGGGCCACCTCTCCAGGCGTCATGCTGGGAATGAAGGGCAGGAGGTCAGCAGCGAGGCGCTGGGCCACTTGGGTTTGGTGGAAACTGAGCTTACCTGCGGGGTGGAGCAGGCACCAGACATCAATGGGGGAGGTCAGTGTCCCACACCCACCGCTCTGCCCCACCCTCGACTTCATACCTAAGGACTTGATGTCTGTGACTAAATTCATCCTGAACCTGGCATGGGGACAGGGCTCAGCAGTCACAGTTTCTATGGCAGCCTTCTGGGCCAGTGCGTGCCATCGTTAGGACAGGCACTGAATTTGACACAGCTGCAAGTGCCTGTGGCCGGGGCTCTTACCGTAGGCGTAGGCCAGGTCCAGGAGCATGCCTTTCGTCATGGGGAAGGGCTTCTGTACCAGGTGGTAGGAAATGGCCCGCAGCAAGGGCACCGACCGCCGGCTCTGGGCTGCCAGCGTCACTAGCACCTTCCGCAGCTCATCAGGGCCAAACTGTTCCACCAGCTCCAGGCACTGTCAACCACAGCCGCGCAGGGATCAGCTGAGGTGGTTGGGATGAGCTGGGGGCAGGGGTCCCATCCAGTGCAGCCCCTGTGAGACAGCAACTAGGCCTGAGCTGACTCAACACAGGCCCGGCTGCACGGAATCAGCCTTCTTGCCTGCCCCAGGGACTCCTAGGCCTGGAGTGCAATGTCTGCAACCAAACTTATCCCTAGGTCCCAAGGGCTGGGGACACAGGGCCCATGAGCAGCAGAGTTTGCTGTCGCAGTCATTTGGGCCAGCTCCCATCATGAGAGGATAGGAACTGAATTTGACTTGACTGCAGGGGAGTAACATGGAAGGAGTGGACAGAGCCATCTGTTCTAGCTAGTAGCCAAGCTGTGCATGAGACAGCTCGGGCCTAACCAGGACCCCTGTGTTAACTTCAGAAGCTGCCCGCCACACCCACCCTTTCCCACGAGATGCCTGAGACCGAGCGGCTTTCAGGGCTCCAATCCCATTTCCCTTCACCCAAGGAACAGGCCCCAAGTGCACAGGAGGCCTGTTCTCAGCCCCATACCTTGTCTTCCAAGCGGTTCATCAGTGACTCTGACAAGTGCCCTGCCATGGTCATCATGGACACCAATGTGCGGCTGTCGTTGATCTCTGTCCAGCGCCTCTCCAGGTGCATTAGCAGCTCAGCCAGCAGCTCCTTTGAGTGCTGCTCTTTCATGAAGGGGGCACAGGACTCAGCCAGGAAGACCAAGTGCTTGTACTTTAGCCTCCGCAGACGCCAGCGTACTTCCTGTTCCACGGACCGCAGCTCCTTGGAGCCCTGAGGAAGCACTAGTGTGTACAGACTTCGCAGCAGCTTCACGAGAGTCCCATGCCAGACAGAAGTTATCTGCACCAAGGAGGACAGGTCAGTACAAAGCCAGCCCCACAGGTATTTAGCAGCTCCTCCCACCCTAGCCTTGCAGGACCCGCTAGCTGAGCACCTCTAGTAAAGCACTGAGGTCCTGGAGGCTCAGCTAGCGGCTCCTAGACACACCAGTGCTTCCTGAGAGGACGAATAGGAAGCACAGCCATGTTCTTGAAAACTAGAATAAGAAATGTCTAGAGAAGGACTGGGGATGGCAGTGCACACTTTCAATCTCAACACTCCGGAGGCAGAGGAAGGTGGATTTCTGTGAGTTTGTGGCCAGCCTGGTCTACAAAGTGAGTTCTAGGACAGCCAGGGTTACACAGAGGAATTCTGTCTTCAAAAACCAACCTCCTACCCTACCAAATGCCAGGAGCCCTGTCTACAGCCGTCAGTCATCAGTGGCTACTTTCCCCCCCATGTACTCGGTTAACTGCTCACCTGACTGTCAACTAGCCTGACAAGTTGCTGAAAGCGAGCATCCTCCACAAGCAAGGCCTTTTCCTTTGGCTTCTCAGACAGCAGGTAGGACAGCCGGATGAGAATGAGGGCTGCATGATTGTGGTGCAGACTATGATCGCCACCTAGCAGTTCCAGCAGCTCCTCTGGCCTGGTGGCTTTCTCAATGAGGTAGTCCACCTCTTGGTGCTCTGGGTAGGGAGTAAACACCTGCTCTTTTCCCAACAACTCCGTCAAGGAACCTGAAGAGGGGGAACTGACGGAGGAAGTCAAAGTCTTACAGGCCACCCCAGCAAGTCTCAGTCGGCCAACTGGAGCAACGGTAGGAACTAGGCGGGTAGCTTCTCTAAGCAGGCATGTGCACTGCTTCATCAGGCGAACTGCCATGATGGTGGGCACAGGGAAGAGGGAGGGAGGTAAGACTCCTAGTAAGTGATTCCAAAGTCCTGAAAAGAAAAGGGAGTATTACATGAACTTAGAAGATAAGGCAATTTTAAACAACTGGTCTGTCTTTCCTGTTTTAACACCCATTACATGTGAAAGAGCACTTTCTGAAGCAGAAGTCCTAGGAACTTCTGCTTCAGGACAGTGGTCAGGTATCACCTCTCAGCACTCGGCCTGGGAGGCACCAGGCCTAGCTGCACTTTCAAACTCCCCAGGTCCTCCTCAAGGCTTCCTTGATGCAAATCTGGGCACGTGCACCTTACACAGTACTAGGTTATTTTGTTTCTAATTTCAAAGGTATCCAGGATCAAAAAATGACTGGCTTAAATATTCTAAGTCAGAATGATTTGGGGAAACTTAGGATCTATAACTCACGTTCCTGAAACTTCTGGGAAAACATGGAACACTGCTGACATGGGAGTGAGACTCTCTAAATGCAGTAGGCTGCCTCACTGAACAACCTGAAAAAAGTCACCCTTTTTTTTTTGGGTTCTTTTTTTTTCGGAGCTGGGGACCGAACCCGGGGCTTTGTGGGCAAGCGCTCTAAAAGTCACCCTTTCTTAACTTTTGGATTCTCTCTCTCTGGTGGGAGGGGGTAGAGATGGCTCAGCAGTTAACTGTATTTGCCGTTCTTCCAGATAACCAAAATTCAGTCCCTAGCACCCCATCAAGTGACTCACAACTGTCTGTAACTCCAGCTCCAGGGATCTGACTCTTTCTGGGCTCACATACACAGACATACAAATAAAGAAAAAAAATTTAATTAGTTAAAAAAAAAAAAGACTACAATTACTTTATGTAGCTGAGGATGACCTTGAACTTTTACTCCTCTTGCCTCCACCTCCCCAGTGCTAAGATTATAGCTATCCAACCACTCCTGGTTTTATGCCCTGCTAAGGATCAAATCTAGGTCTTCATTTGAGCTAGGCAAGCAATTCCGACTGAGCCACACCCCAGCACCCTTAAAAGCAAAAATCGATGGCAAACAAGCCCTAACACCACCCAAGTCACCATCTTGCCAATTTTAACCCAATCCCTACCTTACAGGCTCCATTTCAATTACTCTTTGCACTTTTTTTTTTTTTTAAACTTTTTTTTAAATTTATTTATTTATAAGTACACTGTAGCTGTCTTCAGATACACCAGAAGAGGGCATCAGATCCCATTACAGATGGTTATGAGCCACCATATGGTTGCTGGGATTTGAACTCAGGACCTTTGGAAGAGCAGCCAGTGCTCTTAACCACTGAGCCATCTCTCCAGCCCACTCTTTGCACTTTTATCCCACAGTGCAAGACTTGCTCCTGCGTTCCCTGCCAACCACAGGGTATGGCAAAACACACTTCCTTTTTCTAAGTCCTGCAAAATGTTACCTTCTTCGAGATGCTACATATCCACATGACGTTCCTTTCAACGATTCTGCCAGTCTTGTTCCCTAAGAAGAGACAGGAACCAGGTGGGACAAGTTACTTGGACTTTGCTTAAACCAAAGCAGAAAGCGCCTTAAAATTTTTTCCTGCTTCCGGGAACCGGGTGTATGGCTAGCTTATTTTATTGTTACATGAGCACATTACTGCAGTGGGAGAAAGATTGGCTTAATTATACTTAAAAGGAAACAAAATATGGCTCAGAAGGGGGCATCTGCCCAAACCCCAATATCCATCATTTACTGAACTGACAGTAAAGAAGCGCTGGCAAACATTATCGATTTTCAAGACAACTTTAAAGCAATTTAAGCCAAACCTGCGATTAAGTAAGCATCAACCCTGAAACCTAAAATGCAGAGACACTAAAAGCGACTGGCAGGGGACGCCAAGGGTCACTGCAGGTAGCGTAGCTTCCTCGGCTAGGCCTTGTCCAACGCGGGCCGAGGGGCGCGTGTACAATCGCAGGCCGGAAACGAATTTGCAACCGGTTCGCGCCCTTGGATCGCAGTGTCAAAAACCCCTTTCCTGGCTCTCCCCACAACAGCCCTGCCGGTTCTTACTAACTGTTGCCCTTCCTAGCCACCCTTCCCGTCTCGGATACCTACGCTTAGAAACCCAGTCTCTCCATGACGCCAGACGGGTGCAGCGATCACCCTCACTGACCTCCATCAGCCGTACCGCCTCCACGCGGCCCGGCGCGCTCATACGTCACTGGCGCGCCGCCGGAAGCTAGGTAGTCAAGTGCTCTCGGGCGGAGGGTGGCCTCCGCCCTTTCCGGGCAGGCGCCATCTTTGCTGAGCTCAGCCTTCCGGTATTGGGAAGCTTGGTGAGAGGCTCGTAGTGGGAAACTTAGACGGAAGGGAGAAGGTGAATGCTGGAAGGCAGGGTACGTCGGGCCAGAATCTCCTACTTGTGCGGTGTTTGGGTAGCGACTCTAATGTCCGTCCGTTCTGCCCCATTCCCTTGGGCCTTTCACAGGTCCTGTAGGAGAGGCGTGAGTTGGGGCTGGAAGGGGTTGTCAAGTGCAAATTGTAGCTCCATTTGAAGGAAGTTCTTTGTGGAAATGCAAGCAGTTTGTCTAGATTAAACAACTAAAGAACATACCATATACAACGGCACATCTATAAATTCCTGTAATCTCAGTAATGGAGGTAGGGGTCTGAGGGCTAGCCTGTACTACTGTCGAGGCTAGCTTGGTCTACACATACCGTGGCAGGACACCCGGGGCCATCTAGAGAGACCCTGTCTCAGCACACCACCGGCAGGATTGAGGAGATAGCTTTGCCCAAAAGAAACAAACTACAAAATGTAGGGCGGTGAATTTCCCTTGTAATCCCTGTGCTAGGAAAGTAGAGACTGAATCTCTGGGACAAATGTGTATGTGTGCATGAGGAGATCACAGGAAAACTTGAGGAAGTTTGTTTCTTCCATCATGTGGGGTCTGGGAATTAAACTCAGGGCAAATGCCTTTATCCCTAAACTGTTCTTCTAGACAGGGTTTCTCCATGCAGCCTGGGTTGTCTCACTGTGTAGATCAGGCTGGCTTTGAACTCACAGATATTCCTCTCCTGCCTCCAGAGTGCAGGACTAAAGGCATGGGCCACCACCGACAGGGTCCCACTAAGTTATCTTGCTGGCCTTAATTTTGTAAAAAAAAAAAAAAAAAAAAAAATTCTTTTTTCCTTAAAAATTTTTATGCTTGTAAGAGTGTATTGCTTCTCTTCTTTGTGGCTAAAATCAAGCATAAACTCTAGTTCTTGTTTAATAAAAGATTGCTGAATTACCCAGGGAAGCTCCTCTTGCTTTAGCCTTGGTTGTTCTTGTTTAAGAGTCTCATGCTGAATTAAAAACTTAGCTGAAAGAGGTCAGAGATATATAGATATAAAACTCTTCAGGGAAAACACATTTTTAGTATCTTGGATTAAACAGTTTCTTAGATAAGATACCAAAAGCAAAAAAAAGACAAAAAGAAAAGAAAAAAAGATAAAATGGACCAGAAAGGAGGTGAAAGGCCGCAGTGGTGCATGTACCACACCCAGCTGAGGATGTTTAAAATTCTTAGTGCCGGACTGGAGCAACGAAATAAACACCTCAGTGGTTAAGAGCTGGCTGTTCCAGAGCACCCTGGCTGGGTCCCCAGCACCCACACAGTGGCTCCAACGACCTCTTCTGGCTTCTGTTGTCACTGCAAGGTGGTGCACACTCACACCCATACACACAAAATAATAAAATTAAGAAGTTCTTCACATTTTTATCAATAAGCAACCCCTAATTTAAATTGTCAGAGCGACTGGAGAGTTGATGCTTTCTGCTCTTTCAGAGCCTGGCCTGACTATGTTTCATAGAGATTCCCTATCTCCTCTGTTAACTGACATAGTACCAATGTACAGGTATTTGTGGTCATGGAAACCTGAGTAGAGTACTATCACCAGGTTATACAACCTGTGAGCATGGGCTTCCCCTGTATGGGTTCCCTGTGGCTCCCGACGACTGCGGTCTCCTCCATGTGAGTTACACTTAACCCTTACTTGAAAGTTTTGAGAAGGGTCTTTCCAGAGCAGGATAGGAGGTGACCTATCTCTTGGGAGCTAACCATCCCAGACAGTCCAGTGGTGGGAGTCATCTCTGGTTTCTTATTTTTCTATTGCTTTGTCAAAACACCCATGACCAAAAAAGCATTTAATTAAGGGCTTGCTTACAGTTTCAGGTGGTGAGCCCATGACCATTATGGTGGGGCTTGGCAGCAGGTGGCAGGCAGGAAGCAGGCAGCAGGCAGGAAGCAGGCAGCAGGCAGGCAGGTTTAGCTGAGAGCTCAAATTGGTCAGGCAGGAGCTGTAGCTGAAGAAGCACAAGCAAGAAGAGGCTAAATGGGATTGGTGGGGCTTTTAAGACCTCTAAACCCTCCCCTCCTACCCTGTGACACACCTCCTCTAATAAGGTCATAATGTCCTAGTTTTTCTTGAACAGTACCTCCAACTGCAGACCAAGATTGCAATGTATGAGCCTATTCAAACCACCTTAGCTGGTAAGCCAGACAGGACTCTGATCCGTGAAGACAGAGACTCTAGTCAAGAGAACGGACCTAAGCTTTCTTGTGAAAGGGCTGACCATGCATGGAGTCTCATGTGTTCACTGTAAAAGTATCTTTTATTTACCCGATGTAATTGTTGTCTCGGAGGCTTTCTGCCTCCGTTTGCTAACTAGGCCTAGTCTTGGAAGCTTCTGGCCGCTGTACAATCTTATCTAGGCCTAGAATGTTTTCAGCCTCTGAGACTTACTGCTGAGTAATCTCACTCTTTCTAGCTCTTGCTGAACTCTGACTGGCTGGTCAACTCAGCTGTTCTGCTCAAACTCCTGGTTCAATCTGGCTTCTCTCTTGGTGTCTGACTGAATTGCTCTGCCTGACTTCATACTGACTTTGGCAATCTGTTCTAATCTTCTGGCTTCTCATCCCCTGGCTCGTTCTGTCTTCACCTGTGTCTAGCTTGTTCTCTCTGCAACCTGTCTCTGTACAACTGTTGCAGTAAAACTGCCTCCTTCCTTTTCTCTGCCCTGGAGCAGCTTCCTTTCTTCTTCTTGTGAGAGTTGGGCAGATCCTATTCTGTCAGATCGCTCTCTGCTTCATCACTGCCCGCCACTCAGATAGACATCACTTTCAAACACGGGTGCTTCCTTCTCCAAACTAAAGGCGTGTGCTAAGAGCTGCAGCGCCACAACTCGAAACAGGTTTTCCAGTAAATAACACAATCTCGGGGTTCACAGTGTGATCAACTATTCTGCAACAGCTCAGTGAAGGCTCGGAGCTTCCACTCAAGGCTCCTCGAAGCTGTGTGCCACCCTCATCTCATGCCCACACCTAGGCCCAGTTCCCTGGAACCACAGGCTGGACCAGGTGTCCGAGGCCTTGTAGCCCCAGGTGGCCAGCGGAACTGATGCCAGCCTGAAGTAAGGGAGTGGGTTCATTTTCTCTGCCAATTAAATAACTAAAAGACAGGGAAGATGTGTTATTGGGGATCCTGGGGAGCCCCAGGAGAGCCATTATATGACACCTAGGGAGTCAGGGTTCTTTCTTAGGGTTCTTACTAATAAAATAATTTAGGAACACACACAAATGGAAGCCTAGGACAATTAGAGTTCAAAAAGAAAACCCCAGGGCAGGCCAGCATAAACCCCAGCGCTGGGGAATGGAGAAGAGGAGCTTGCATGTAATTCACAGGTCAGCCACTGGGTGGCAGGCGTCCATGTGGTTGGGAGCCAGAGCCATGCTGCTTGGGATAAGGGCTTACAGGTCAGCCACCATGACAGGCAACCTTGTGCTACAGAGTGGAGCTTTAGGAAAAGAGCAAGGGACCCCCAAAGTGTTAGGAGATTTAAGGCGGGCTTTGGCCAATGTCTTTGTTAGGCTTCTATTGCTGTGATAAAAACCATAGTCAAAAGCAACTTGTGAGGGAGGAAAGGGTTTATTTGGTTTACATTTCTATATCATACATCATCAAAGAAAGGACAGGAATTCAAGGCAGAAACTGGAGCAGAGGCCATTGCTAGGGCTGGTCTTGTGCACGGTGTGTTTAGATACTGAGTTCTGGGGGTAAAGGTTGGGATACTGAGCTCTTTGATCCAAGATCAGGTTGCAATCTAGACATGGGCATTGTATTGACCAATGTACTGTAAAGAATGATCTTAAGGCTTACCCTGACTCTGTTGCCTGCCTGTGGATACTGTTCCCCTAACTGGGCTGCATCATCTGGCCTCAGTGGGGAGGATGTGCCTAGTCCTGCAGTGACTTGAGGGAATGGGAGGAAGGACCACTGTTCCTGAAGCGAGTGGTGTAGATGCTGAAGCTGAACCAGCCTTCAGCCTCAGGCACCGGACCCTCTGAGTCACCTGAGCTCACAGCAGTCAGCAGAGCTACTACACCACCTTGCCTCAGACCTAAAAGACAGAAAACAGAATGGCTAACTTTTCCTTGACCGTCCTTTCTATGCAGAAAGATTATTTTTTAGATGGAAAGTATAGAACCAGCGGTATAAGTGAAGGCACTGAAGTGACAGAGCTCAGTTGAAGGAAAGATTTGAATCACTGACCCTGTACTCACTAGGAAGTCAGACGGCCTCAAAGGTGAGAGGGGCACCACTGTCTGGTGTGGGAAATGCCATTGTCAAACTTAATGGAGTTTCCCTCAACTCTTTCTGGGATGGATATATATATATATATATATATACACACACACACACACATACATAAATATACATACATACATATATATACACATATATTGATAAATGTATACTAATATATTAATATATAACAGTATTGAGGTGGTTTGAATATGCTTGGCCCATAGGGAGTGGTACCATTAGGAGGTGTGGCCTTGTTGTGTCACTGTGAGGGTGGGCTTCAGAGGCTCTCCGATGCTCAGACTACACCCATTGCAGAAGAGAACTTCCTCCTCCTTTCCTCCTGAGGATGCCGGTCTTCCTGGCTGCCTTTGGATCAAGATGCAGAACTCTTAGCATCTTCTCTAGCACCATGTCTGCCTGGACACTGCCATGCTTCTTGCCATGGTGATAATGGACTGAACCCCTGAAGTTGTAAGCCAGTCCCAATGAAATATTTGCCTTTATAAGAGTTGCCTTGGTCATGGTGTCTCTTCACAGCAATTAAACCCTAAGATAATTATATAATATAATGGTATATTTATAATATAATAACATATATGTATACATACATATATAGAAGTTAGGACCTGGTTCTTCCTTCTAGTCCCATGCTCCCAAAAATAAGACTCAGACTCAAAATATTACAAATGCCTTGGCCATATAGCTAGGCTCTTTTCTGACTAAAACATAACTTACTCTAACCCATTTACTCTAACCTACATTCTGCCATGTGGCTGATTACCTGTGCTCAGGTACCGTGGTCCTATCCCAGAATTACTTCTGCCTCCCAGATATCCCATCTTCTATTCTACCCTTTCCTATGGCCCATAGGTTTTTAAATTGATAGGTAATGCATCCATATAACACACAAGATATGCTCCGTACATATACATACTACACATCTATTACATAATATGTACATATGTGTATATATGTATATAAATATGCACATGCACATATATGTATACAAATTTATACACACACTCCTATACATATAAATCTCCACTTTGGATCAATACAATAGTATTATCTTTGTATCATTTTTCATATTATATCTGGTTAGGAAATAAAAACTATACATTTCCTATTTGTATGCAAAATTTTATTAAACAAGTTTCTGATTTAAAAAAGAATATTCTCCAATAATCTCTGACTGGACCATAAAAGACTAGAGCCTGTGACTGGGCTGCAGGGAGAGGAAGGTGGGACTTAAGGTGGAGTAGGGGGGTCTCAGGTAGGGACCATGAGGAGAAGAAAAAAGGCAGGGGAAGAGGGAGGTCACTGTGAGGCGGGATGGACCATAGCCTGCAGCCAAGAGAATATGGCTGTGAGGACACGCATGGAACAGGGGAAACAGCAGGACTCGGTTGGCAAGTAACACGGGGGGCTATGGCTGGGACGTGGGTGAGAATCTGCACAGCCTGATGCCAAGAGCGTATGAATAAAATGCCAGGTTTCTCTGTCTTGTTTGGGAGCTACACAGGCTAGAGTGGGCAGAAACAGCCCATAAGATTACTGCAATAGGTTACAAAGGCTTGCTCCCTGTGGCTTGCTCAGCCTTTTTTCTTACAACATCCGGGACCACCAGTCCAGGGGTGGCACTGCCCACAGTTGGCTGGGCTCCTGCATTAATCATCATTCAAGAAAATGCTCCACAGCTTGCCCACAGGCCAGTCTTGATGGAGACATTATTTTCAATTGAGATCCTCCTCCCAGACAACCCTGGCTTGTGTCAAGTTGATAACAAAACAACCCCCACCCACCCAAAACAAACAAAAAAACAACCTAAAATAAACTAGCCAGCACAGGAGGCAGCAACTGAAAGGAAAGGACAGAGAAGAAGATGAAGTAACTCCACACTTCCTTGTTGCTGTGAGGGGAAAGTAACTGAAGAAGGGTGGGAGGGAGGGAGGGAGGGAGGGGTTATTTTGGCTCAGTCCATCATGGAGGAGAAGGTTGACAGCAGAAGCCAGACGCAGCTAGTAACATTGTTACAGGTGTGGGTCTGATTCGATAGAAATAGAGACATTTTATTAAGAAAAAGAAAACAGTGTCTGGAGATGGCTCAAGGGTTAAGGACACTTACAGCTCTTGCAGAGGCTCGGGTTTGGCTCCTAGCACCCACATGGCACCTCACAACAGCCTGTAACTACAGTTCCAAGGGATCTGACTTCCTAGTGTATGTAAATTTATGTAAACAAATGCACATAACACATAATAAATCTTAAGAAAAGAAAAAAAGAAAGGGAAAAATACTCCTGAGACTAGAACTGTGCTAAAGAGCTGGAAAAGGCTAAAATGCAAAGGCCCAAGTTCCCCAGTGGTGGGACCCTTTGTGGGTGTTTTTGCATAAGTGCAGATCTCCCAATAGTCAAGTATGCAGCTTTGTTATATGCTGCCCTGGTTGGGAGGGGTTTCCAGTCTTTCTAACTGGCTTTTTTCTCATTTCCTCCTCTCCCTCTCCCCTTCCTTCCTCTCCCCCTCCCCTCTTCCCCCCCCCCAGTGTGTGTGTGTGTGTGTGTGTGTGTGTGTGTGTGTGTGTGTGTGTGTGTGTGTGTGTATGCATGTGCCTGCCTGTGCATGGCAGAGGAGAATGTTGGGTGTTCATCAGAGTCTTACTGAAATGGAAGCTTCCCACTTTAGCTAAGTCTGACAGCCAGCAAGTTCCCAGGTCTATCCTCCTCCACCCATCAGTGTGGAGTTACAGGCACAGGTAACTACGCATAGCTTTCATGTGAGTGCTGGAGATCTGAACTCAGGGGCTCTTACATTCATGGGATGTGCTCTTACCCACTGAGCCGTCTCCCTAGTTCCTCATTTTAATCATGGTGCTCTTTCTGCTGCCACCATATTACTTCTTCAGTCAGAAAGCAGAGAGAAGTGAATGCTCATACTCAACTGGCTTTTTAAAATCTATTTATTTATTTATTTATTTAGGGGAAGAGAGGGTTAGAGACAGTCTGTAGTCCTGGAGCTCACTCTGTAGACCAGGCTGGCCTCAAACTCCGAGATCCTCCTGCCTCTGCCTTTTTTTTTTTTTTAATTATTTTATTTATGTGAGTGCTGTCTTCAGACACACCAGATTCAAACAGATGTTGTGAGCCACCATGTGGTTTGCTGGGAACTGGGACCTGGAAGAGCAGTCAGCTCAGACTGCTGAGCCATCTCTCCAGCCCGCCTCTGCCTTTTGAGTGCTGCTGTGATTAAAGATGTGTGTCACTGGGCTGGTGAGATGGCTCAGATTTTTCCCACCTGAGTGCTACATGGTGGGTCATAGGATATGGTGCCCTCTTCTGGCCTGAGGGATGTATATGCAGCAGAGGACTCAAAAAAAAAAAAAAAAAAAAAAAAAAAAAGTCTGTCACCATTCCTGGCTTTGACTTTCTTCTCTTTATTTAGTCTGGAACTCCATTCCCCAGGATGGGGTTCTCTATCCCCCATTCATGTGTGTCTTCTCTCCTTGTTAAACTCTTCTAGAAACATCTTAATAAGCACACTCAGAGGTCTGTCTCCATGCTCTTTCTAAATCTGGTCAAACTGACAATTAAAATTAACCTTCATAGTTCTTGGACCTTAAGACGGCAAAGCCATGTGACCTACCCTTTCTTCTGACTGGTAGGAGTCAAGAAAGCAGAGACATGAACAAATGTCTACTCAGCCCAGATAGGAACAAAGTAAGAGTACTGCCCAAGTCCAACTCGATGAAACAGTGGATTTTCTTTGGGTTAGGAGTATGAGTGAAGGTGTCTTAGTTACTGTTTTATTGCTGTGATAAGCCGCTGTGACCAAGACAACATATAGAAAGAGTTTATTGAGAGCTCACAGCTTCAGAATTAGAGTCTGTGACGATCATGACAGGGAACATGGAAGCAAACACACTTGGTGCTGAAGCAGTAGCTGAAGGTTGGCATCTTAATCCACAGTAGGAGGCAGAGAGAGAAAGAACATACACTGGGAATGGCATGGGCGTTTGAAACCTTGGTAACACATTTCCAAAAGGTCACACCCCCTAATTCTTCCCAGAGAGTTCCACCAACTGAGACCAAATATTCGAGCATATGATCCTATGGGGGCCTTTCTTATTCAAACTACCACAGAGGGTTACTTATAGGAGAAAAAATGACTCATAGACAACTTAATTACCACATGCCTACCCTAGTATGAGTAATGGCTCATGAGAACTGGGAACCTGGAGCACACTGCACAGCCTGTAGGCAGCTAAATGGGTTAGAGAGGGTCCTTTACAAGTAGCTCACTAGTCTGAGTTTTTTTACATGCAGCTTGCTGGCCTAAGAGTGCCTCTCAGCAGTTTTTATTGCTTATATAAGTTTCAGGTAGGAGGAGCCTAGTGCATATGGTCAGTTTCAGAAACTTCCTGAAAGTTTTGTGTTGTTTACTTCCCTTTTTTTTTTTTTTTTTGTTTTTTTTTTTTTTTTTATTTTATTTATTTACATTTCAAATGTTATCACCCTTCCCGGTGTCCTCTCTGCAAACCCCCTATTACTTTCTGCATTTTAAATCTCTCCTCCGCAGGATGAAATTTTTTAGCTTTAGCTGCCATCCCCTTCCCCAGTACACCCCTTTTAAGAAAAACCTGTGCCTTTTCTAGGGTTCTCTCCAAGATGGAAGAAGATTTTTATCTCAGAGGAAATTGCTATAAAACACTACCCTCATCTGATCCAGTTCAATTGGGATGCTGCCAAATCATAGCTTCAGATGGGTGTAAGAAACATTTTTGTTTTGTGTTTCCTTACCTGGGTTGTTAGCCTAACAAGGACCCAGATTTCCCAAGTCCCCTCTTTCCTCTTTATACTCAATGTCGATCCCATCAATTATGAAGTTGAGCTCCCACCAATGGGATGAAACATACTCACCACTTACATCAGAGAGAAAGATAGAGGCCAAGAGTGCTTCCTCCCAGCCTGGTTTGGGTTCTGACACACACACTTCTTTTTGCAAACAGAAATTGCCTTGCCCTTGCTGAATTACTTTTGCTCTTTTTCATGTGTCTCTTCGTGTGACACCAAGATGATGATTTTCCCAGCATAGAGGCTTCAGAGGGTGGTTTCCGTAGCTTCAAACGGGGGCTTCTGCAGGTTCAGATGGGGCTGGTCACCACGAAGACCAGGCACAGGATTAGTGGCTGGACCTCCCAGCCTTACTAATGACCTCCAGAGAAGAGAGAGGTGATGGTGGTTGACTTCAGTCACCAACAGTCAGTAGTTTAATCGATCATGGTTATGTAATGAAACCTTAAAAGCTCTGGACATGGATGCTTAGGAAGACTTCTGGAGTGCCTGGTAGGTGTCTGTCCCATAGGGACATTCCTGCATCGTCCACTCCTTGACCCCACCTCGTGTCTCTTCTTCCGTGTGATGTTTTGAATAAGAGTGGTCTCATAGATTTGAATTCTTGGCCATTAGGATTTGGGAGGTAGAGCCTTGTTGTTGGAAGAAATGTGTTGCTAGAGGTGGTCTTTGGGGTTTCAAAAGCCCAAGCCAGGCCCAGTGGCATCCTCTCTTCATGCTGCCTGTGGGTCAGAGGTAGAGCTTGCAGCTCCTTCACCAGCACCACATCTGCCTGTGTGCCACCAGCCTTCCGTCTGGACGATAATGGACCAAACCTCTGAAACTATAAGCCAATTAAATGTAAGCCCCAATGAAATGTTTTCCCTCATAAGAATTGTTGTGGTCACGGTGTCTCTTCACAGCAGTAGAGCATTGACTAAGACAATCTGGTTACTCCTGATCTCTGTCCTTCATGACAAATGCATATCTATAAGTTTGGTGTTTGAAGTGCTTTTGTGAGTTATTCCAATGGCTTGTTTAACTTTAAGCTATTTCTGGAGTAGTTAGTGTCAAGACCTGGGCTCTGGCAGCGCTAACGAGCTAGACTCGGCCACCTGTCCTCAGCACTCCAATTAAAGAATC
Organism: Rattus rattus; assembly: GCF_011064425.1. Lineage (NCBI taxonomy): Eukaryota > Metazoa > Chordata > Mammalia > Rodentia > Muridae > Rattus > Rattus rattus. Next base: position 75,564,751 of record NC_046164.1, read on the forward strand.
ATTTAGTAGTGAAAAACAGAAAGGAGATTTATTCAATATGGCCACGCTGGGGAGAGGAACAAATGCAGACATCCATTGACACACTAGGTCCATCTTTGAGGTCCTGGGTGAGGTTTAGACTTAAATAGGGGGCAGGAGGCAGCTGAGTAGTCCTGGTCAAGATGTGGTCCTCATTGCCTCGGCTCCAGTCTATCTGAAGGTAAGGTGGTCTGGTAAGCGCTGTGTGAAATCTCCTCTTGCGAAGTTTGCGTTGCTGTGATAAAGACCCATGATCAAAAGCTACTTGTGGGGAAGAAGGGGCTTATTACAGTTACAGTTGTAGTCCATTTTGAAGGGCAGGAATTCAAAGCCGGAACTGAAGCAGAGACCATGGAGGAACTTTACTGGCTTCCTCACCTTGACTTGTTTGGCCTGGTTTTATTTATTTACTTTTAATATACTTCCAGGGCTACCTCCCCAGGGATGGCACTACCCACAGTGTCCTGGATTCTCCCCACCAATTACTAATCAAGAAAATCTCCCACATGTCTACAGGCCAATCTGAGGGGATCTCAAATGAGGTTCCCTGTCCCTGGCTTGGGTCAGGTTGATGGGAAAACAAAATAAAAATAAAAACAAGTAACCAGCACGAGAGGCAGGTTCCTCCTTGTGGACAGAGCTTCTGCCCTTCTATTCTCTCAGTGAGATAGATGCCTGCAGCAATTCCAATCCTTGTGATCCATTGTTTCAGCAGCCTGATAGCCAAAGGGAGGGGTCATGAGTCTCTTTTTAGAACAGCTCGGGGTTGGGGATTTGGCTCAGTGGTAGAGCGCTTGCCTAGTAAGCGCAAGGCCCTGGGTTCGGTCCCCAGCTCCCGGGGAAAAAAAAAAAAAAAAAAAAAAAAGACACCTCTACTTCTGTTTACAAAAGGGACAGTGGAAGTGACCAATCGGGAACGTGGGCGTCCTCTAGGCTTGGAGCTGGTATCTGAAGTTGGGACTGAACTTGTGGAGTCCCATGTGAATCTGGGCTGCCAGTGTCAGGCTTGGCATGAGCTGTGCGTGATGCTGTTTGTGTCTGAGTAGGGCACACATGTCTTGCTGGAGTCCTATACAATGCTGGCTAGGAGCTGTGTCAGTGTGTGGCCCAGCTCATCCTGCACACTCGATTACTATGCCTTGCTTCCTCCGTGCTTCCACTGTGGCACCCTTGAAGCCCTGTGCTGGCTAATCTGACATCACTTGACATAAAAGTAGAATTATGTGAATAGATGGAAACTTAACTGGAGAAATGCTTTCTTTTTTTTTTTTAAAGATTTATTTATTATATATGAAACTGTAACTGGACACACCAGGAAAATGTCTTCTTAACATCCACCATGCTTGTTGAACTCAGGACCTCTTTTTCTTAACCACTGAGTCTATTTTCTTAAGATCCAGCTGTAAGGCTTTTTTTAACTAGTTATTGACTGGGGTGGGAGGAGCCCACTATGGGTGCTGCCATCCCTGGCCTGGTGGTCCTGGGTTCTATAAGAAAGCAGGCTGAGCAAGTCAGGGGAAGCAACCCAGTAAGCAGCACCCTCCATGGCGGCTGTATCAGCTCCTGCCTCCAGGTTCCTGCCCTGTGTGAGTTCCTGCCCTGACTTCCTGACTGATGAATGACATGAATGTATAAACCAAATAAACCCTTTCCTCCCCAACTTGCTCTTTTGGTCATGGTGTTTCATTGTGGCAATAGAAACCCCTTGTAAGCTCGGCTTCTGCTCTGTCTGGGCCTGGGGCTGGTCACAGCTTGGGAGGATTCAGATGCAGGAGATACTCATGCTTCTGGAGCCAGGTGAGGAGGCCTTTCCTGGGCCTGAGGTCGCCCTTGGTCCCACAGTCTGGATGCAGTTTGTCTGTGGCTCAGCAAGTCTGACTCAGCATCCCGCCCTCCCTTCTGTGCTCGTTCATTCTGTCAAGAGCTCAGGGCAGATAGACAGACAGAGACATAAAGCCAAATGGATTTTTATTAGCAGCAGTTAGAAAGCATTATGTTCTCTCTGGATCCAAGAGTGAAGGTTCTTGCTGTATAGGCTTGGGCTGGTCACTCCTGACAGGCAGGGATCCCAGGGCAGGCTGCTCACTGAAAGGATATCACTGTAGGAGATTCTGTAGGAGACACAGATGGGGATGAGAAGAGAGAGGTTACTAACCTCTGCTTCTACCCTAGTCAGACCCAGACTCCAGGGACCTGCAGGGCAGACACCTTAATGACATTGCAGGTGAGCGTGTACCATTCTTTTTTTTTTTTTCGGAGCTGGGGACCGAACCCAGGGCCTTGCGCTTCCTAGGTTGAGCTCATGTTCTTAACTTTGAGCACTTCACTGTTTCCTCAGGTTAAATGCCAAAGGCATCACAAGGCTCCCAGATTCACCAGGACTAGCACTGAGTGCTAGAATGACCTGTTCTCTCAGGCCTCCTTGTTTACTGACATTCACTTCACAGCAAGTGACCATAGGCTTGTGGGGTGAGCATGGCTAGGATATTCTCCTCCTACCCTGGGACCTAGTCCTGTGCGATTCTCACTTGGTATCTGCTCTTGGATCTGATAAAGAGTAAGGTGGGCACCAGAGGAGGTCTAGGGAGAAATGGAGCTCCAGGGTCCTGAGGCTGCATACCTGGTTCTGGGTCCATACAACTCATGATACAGCCATTGTTGCAGCATTTCATGGTGCCAGAACAATCACTGTCGATGGCGCATGGGTTGCCCTTTGGGCATGGTCCAGCAGCGATCATCTGGATTGGATTCCAGGGGCAGCGGCCAGCCTTTGGAACCTCAACTGGGGAGAGATGGTTACTCTCTTACCACCCAAAGCCCTTTCATGCCCCAGCTTTGTTGAATGCACCTTACTGAGCTCCTGACTGAAAAGACCCCATTTTGTAAATGGGGCATTTGTTGAGGTCTGTCCTATTGTCAGGCAGCACCCTTGGAAGCCCAAGCCCCCAGGGGCCGGGATGGGCATCAGGCTGCAGAGAGGGTCTGGCAGGTGAGTGGGGCTCCCAGAATTAGTGTGTGGATAAAGGGCTATGTGTCCTCTCTAGGCAGGCTCTTGCCCCTGCTTGCCCTTCTCCACCACCATGGGCAGGGACTTACTGTTGACAGGAGTTTTGCAGGGCCTACCACAGGAACTGGGACAACACAAGTCATTCTGGGCACACTCCTCGTTGGTTTGACAGTTGATACATTCTGTGTCCTCACTGGAGCTGTCATCAGGGCACATGGACTGAACTGTACAAAAGATGGGGAGGTAAGTGGGGGCCTAGATGTCACCCTCACTTCTAAGGCTTCTCAGAAGAAGGCCCAGAGACAGAAGCTACAAAGAGCCAACCTTTGAAGAGCCTTAAAGGTGAGCAAAACAAAACCAAACCAAAAAAAACCAAAAAAAAAAAAAAAAAAAAAAACCAAAAAAAAAAAACTCAAAAACAAAAAAAACAAAACAACAACAAAACAAAAAAACCCTGCCAGAATTGAGGTCTAGGTGACAGAACCATAAGAAAGCAACTGTGAATATTAGGAAGCACATCACAGGCTCATGGTCCTAGGAAGAGCAATAAGCCACAGGCTCATGGCCATAGGCAGAGCATTAAGTCACAGGCTCATGGCCATAGGTAGAGCATTAAGTCACAGGCTCATCCATTATAGGTAGAGCTTTAAGAATCTGACTAGAAGTGACCAGGGCCTGAGGGTAACTCCTGTCAACCTGTCTCTCAGCCTCAACATTTTCCACCCAGGTCCCTGGCTGTGCAGCTTGTGTGGGACAGGCCCCTACTTCCTGCTGTCCTTGAATTCTTCCCTAGGGGTGTCCTTTTGTTCCTTGTCTCCTCAGCATAGGCAGCTGGGATCAGTCAGGGAGGGGGACTCTCCAAGCCACACCCTGCAGTAAGGTGAATAACTGGGGCCTACCTGAGTTGAAGACTTGTTCCTGTAGGTTCCGGGCAAGGGCTACCTCCAGGGCCAGCAGGCCAAGAACGAGGCTGATGAAGCAGCGCATGGTGTCGGCGGCAGGCAAGTGATGACTGATGGTAGCCTGAGTGTCTGGGATGCATTTAAAGGACCCACAGGAGGAAGACTTTGGGGAAGGAGGGGGGCAGGCTGGCATAGGCGTAGATGGGCTAAAACGCTTCCTTCTTGGACACATGCAGAGAGCAGGCCCAGGCTGCCAGGAACAAGGCTCACAATGGAGTCCATTTTTAAGAAGTCCTTTGTAAGGGTGGTCATTGTTTTTCCACTTAAAAGGTAAAACTTGTTTATCGTGAAAATGAAGAAAATTAAGGAGCAGAGAAGGAAGAAATGGGATCTGTAACAAATGTGACAGATATCACTTTGAATGGTTGGGTTGGGACCCCTTTCTCAGACAAAGGAAATTCTGAGCTCCAAATGTGTACAGTCACATCAGAGGATGGTGTCTTTCCCTGGTGCTTTTCTGGAGTTTTCTAAAAAGTTTTATAAGAATGTGGAGGCACTTGCTCCTTGTAGAGAGTACAGGGTACACATCAAAAAAGGATTGCCTGTGCAGGGAACCTTGGAAGCCCACTTCTCAGAAGGGCCCCATGCTGTGCCAAGGGTGTCATGGGCCCGGATGGGATGTCCTGTTGGGCACCGTGCCCATTGCTCTCGGGACATTTCCTTGACTTCTCTTGCAAGGAAGGGGATGCAATGACCCAGAGTGACTGACTGTGTTTACTGGCTGTCAGCGGCAGCCTATGGTGCAGGCCATACTCCTTTGACTGGCCGGAGGTCTTCACTGATGGCCCATGTCCTCTCCTCTTTGAAGACAAAGTCCCAGGGGAAGCTCTTTCAGGCTGTAACCTTGATATTTCGTTTCAGGCCAGCCCCAAAGGAAAACCTGTGCCTGTAGCAGCCTCTCGCTAGTCCCCTGAGCTCCCAGGCCTTGGCAACTACCTCTCTGCTCGGTCTCTGCGTCTGTCTATTCTGGGCATCTCATGTAAATGGGATCTGACAGTAGGCAGCCCGTTGAGTGTGAGTGTGCTCTTCTTACTGAGCTCTTATGTTTATCATCTGCCTCGTGGAAGTTGCCAGTGCTTCAGTCCCATGTACGGGCCCCAGCAGGCACATAACCTTTGTTGTCCCATCTAACACAGTCATCTCCACATCTAGGCCACTGCCATGCTTGTGTTATTCAAGTCTAAGTCACAGCTCTGCTCTGCCAATGCTCTGCTTCCACCCCTGTTCCCATTACCGCCTTGGCTGGAACAGAAGGAGGGCCACCAGGAAAGGGCTGGCCAGGGTTTCTTGCTTGAGTTTCCCGGAAGACCTTGCGTCTTAGGAGCCGGCGTTCTGTTCTCTCTGTGTCTTGCCGGGGCTCTGTACACACGGAGCCAGGCCTGATGCACTTTGCGTCCTATGCACACTGGCTGTTCTGGCTGAGGTATCACTGTCCTGCTGTACTTACAGACACAGGCTCAAAGGGGAAACCACTGAGAATCTCAAGCTGATGGCTGCAGTTATAAACACAGGTGACTATATACAGGTTGCTGGCATGAAGCCAGCAGGCCTCCTGGATAAACCTCTTTCAGTTCTTTCTTGGTTGCTTCCATGGGTCTCAGAGCCTCCGTCCCTCCCCTCCTTCCCAGCTATGGTCATGTCTAATAGTGAGATTCTGCTGCTACCCCCTGTCTCTCCAAGTGGTTTGGCCTCTCTTGGTCCATGCCTGCGTCCTCAGCCTCTTGAAGCCCTAGGCCCCTGTTTGAGCCCCTTCCTCTCACTCCTCATCTGCCTGTGGACACCTTTGGATGTGTATGCGGTGTGTGATGAGTAGCTGTGACGCGAGTCTCTGTTGTATAACCCCTTTTCACGTAAGGGGTCTCCATGATCTGCACCCATTGGCAGGGCTCCGAACTCCTCCCACTCTGCTATAGCAGCAAAGGAATTCTAGCTTCAGAGAGAAGCCAACAGACAGGTTGAGCCCACCCTGTGGCCTGCAGATGGCCAGAAGCTCCTCCACTCCACCATCTTGCTTCAGCTGATGTGTGTGTGAGCATGTGTATATGTATGTGTATGTGTGTATGTACAAGTGTATGTGAGTATATACAAGTGTTTGTATATATGAGTATATATGAGTGTGTGTGTGTGTGCACACACGTATGTGTATATATGTAAGATCAGGTCTCTCCAGTTCCTCTTATCCTCTTTAAGGGCCACAGGAGGAGAGAGTTGGGTCACCCGGAAGGGAAGTGGCCTCAGCTCCAGCCCTTGTTCCTGGAGGTTTGTTTCTTACCCTTTTCGGAGATAATCAAAACAGGTTCGAACATGGTCAGCTTTTAGGAAGATACCATCTCCTTTTCTTCCCTTCCACTTAGAGGTATCTTGGAAACTGGTCCCTCTGTCGATACACAGATACACGGTTGGTTTGCATAGCATTATGGATGTGACCATATATTTCCTGGCCTATCCAAGAAACTTAGATGGTTCCCAATTCCTTATTTTCTTTTTAAATTCTATTTAACATGTCGTGTTTGAGAGTTTTGTCTGCCTGTATTTTTGTGTACCGTGTCATGTGTGCCTGGTGCCCACGGAGGCCAGAGGAGGGCATCAGATTCTAGAACTGGAGTTAAGGATGCTTACGTTCCGCCACGCAGGGGTTGGGACTTCAGGCCGGGTCCTCTGCAAGTATAGTGAGTTCTTTGCTCTGAGCCATCCCTCCAGGCATCCCGCCTCCCCACCATGCCTGATTTATTACTGCCGCAGATGTGCACAGAGGCCAAGGGCTCTGCAGGGTTCAGATACAGAAGCAACACTGTTGAGAAACAGATTTCTTGTTTTGCCCACGTGTCGGGTCCTGTCTAGGATTCTTGCAGGAGACTCCCAATTCTGGACTCCTGCTGGCACACATGGCCACAAGCGGTCCATGTCCCCAATTCCAGTCATTAAGCACTCTCATCCTGCCCATGTGGATAGACGGATAGTTAAAGATGCAGGTATCATCATTGTTTTATTGTTAGTAGGTCTATAGTGTGTGTGTGTGTGTGTGTGTGTGTGTGTGTGTGTGTGTGTGTGTGTGAGGTTGGGTTAGAGGACAGCTTTCAGGGGCTGGTTCTCTACCTCCCCTGTGGGCTCCAGGGATCAGAGTCAGACATGGTCAGGCTTGCATGGCCTGCTCAGCCATCTCACCAGCCCTCGAATACTAATACGCTACTTTTACTTTATGTGTATGTATGTTTTGCCTGTGTACATGGCTGTGTATATGTGTGCAGTGTCACAGAAGCCAGAAGATGCCGTAAGATCTTCTGGAACTGGAGTTACAGATGGTTCTGAGCTGCCGTGTGGGAGCAGGAAACCTTGCTTTTTTAAAATCATGGTTTTAAGACTGGAGAGATGGCTCAGTGGTTAGGAGCACTGACTGTTCTTCCAGAGGTCTTGAGTTCAATTCCCACATGGTGGCTCACAACCATCTGTAATGAGATCTGATGCCCTCTTCTGGTGTGTCTGAGGACAGCTACAGTGTACTCATATATAATAAATAAATAAATCTTTTTTTTTTTTTTTTTTTTTTTTTTTTTTTTTTTTTTTTGGGACCGAACCCAAAGGAAAAATGTTTTTTTTTGCTAGGCAAGTGCTCTTGAGCTAAATCCCCAACCCCCCAAAAAAAAATTCTTTAAAAAAAAAAAAAAAAAAAACCCTCCAATCACGTGCCTGGCTTCACAGTTGAAAAGCTCGTTCTGGAGTCAGTGCCACTGTCTGGCTGTCATATGTTAATCCTTGTGGTTCTGTCCCTGAGTACTTTTGTGTGGGACTGGGAAACCAAGGGTCGTTTTCCTATGTATAAAATTCTCCTGTGTTAATGGCTCCGTGCTGCTCCTGCTCGTGGGCTAGGCACGGGGTCAGACTTTCCCTCTGGCCTCTACAGGAGAGGTGCAGTCCCTCCTTCAGGCTACCCTGTATCCCTCCTCATTTCCTGTCCGTTCACAGACATCTCCCCTCTGCCTTTCACTCCTATGACCCCTAAGCCCAGCCGCCCTGGGGATCCACCTTTGTCTTTCCTTTACTTCAGGGAAGTTGTTATGCCCTGAGCTCCTGGTAAAATGGAGGAGCGACAGCATCTTTCATACTGGTCTAGACTGAGGACTAACAACATAAAGATAAAGAATGAGAACACTTCCAAGCAGAGAAAGTCTTCCGCGGATGGCAGTGGATGGCTTGGAAAGATAACCTCTGGTCAGGCGTGGTGGTGCAAGCTGTCACTTGGAAGGCAGAGGCAAGTGGATCTCTGTGAGTTCAAGGTCAGTCTGATCTGCAGAATGAGTTCCAGAACAGCCAAGGGCTACATGGAGAGAATAGTGTGAGTGTGTGTGTGTGTGTGTGTGTGTGTGTGTGTGTGTGTGTGTGTATCTGGCTAGGGCTGTGGTTCAGTGGTAGAGCTTTTTCCCAGCATGTGTGAAGAAAGCACCTTGGATTCCCTCCCTCAGCAACACAGAGAGAGAGGGGGGAGTGGGGGAGGGAGAGGGGGAGAGAGAGGTGGGGAGAGAGAGAGAGAGAGACAGACAGACAGATGGGGGAAAGGGAGAGAGAGAGAGAGAGAGAGAGAGAGAGAGAGAGAGAGAGAGAGAGAGAGAGAGAAAGAGGAGAGAGGAGACATATCTGGACCTCTATCTGGCTCTATATTTTGAAGTGCCTGTATTATATTCTTCCTCTGTGCACATACACAGTAAGTGTCAGAGCGTGGGCAGCAGCCCTGGTGACATCTTGTCAAGATTTTTGCAAAGCATTGTCAGTGGTTGGGGAGCAGTCAACTCTGCTAGCAGGCTACTGACATCTTTAAAAAAAGATTTATCTATTTATTTTATGTATAAGAGTACACTGTAGCTCTTCAGACACACCAGAAGTGGGCATCAGATCCATTACAGATGGTTGTGAGCCACCATGTGGTTGCTGGGAATTGAACTCAGCACCTCTGGAAGAGCAGTCAGTGCTGGTAACCACTGACCCATTTCTCCAACCTGAGGTTACTGCCATTTTGAAGCATTTTCTCAGCTTCTAAAAGACCCGATTTTAGAGCTTCGCATGGTGTCTCGAACTTTTGATCCCAGCAAAGGGATCACCAGCCAGGAGTCAAAGGCAAGCAGATCTCTGTGGGTCCAGGCCAGCCTGGTTTATGTAGTGAGCTCTGGTCCAGCGAGGGCTACTTAGAGAGACGCTACCACAAACAAACACATCACATTGATTTTAGGGTGCAATTGTGGGACATGGACAGAACCCTTCCTCTCTGCACTCTGTACGGACAGAGGGGAGAACAGAAGTCTGTACTTCTGTCCCAGTACTCGAGGGGACGTGGTCTTAGGGCCCAGGGTGACACTGGCCAGTTGAGAACATGTGTTTCTGTGTGGTTGGGTAAGTGTAGGGAGAACAGAGAGGCCTGGCTGAACATGGAGTTCATGAGGTACACACATATCCTCAGAGCCTGCAGGCTAGGTCAGGAAGCCAGAAGGTTCTAGGAATGAAGACATTACTCTGAATTCACCAGGCCCAGAGGCAAGGGGCATGGGGTTCCTGTGCCCTGGGGGTGTTCTGGTTCTTGGTTTGCCAGTCTTGAGGCTGTGTTCTTCCAATATGTGTTTGCCCTTTCATGCCCCATCGAGTCTGCATGGCCAGGGTGGAAAAAAAGACACCAGGATTTTGGTAGTACACACTGTGCACTTTTTGTCCTATGGGGTCAGTTAGGCTGGCTTTTCCCCTGAAACTCTGAGGGCGGAGGAGGAGGCCAGGCTGGCCCCTGAGCTTGCTTCTTTCTCCTAGTGCTTGTTATGGCTTCTGGGTGTACATCCTGCCCTCATTCTTGGTCATGGTACTTAGGAACTCTGAGTGAGGGTCTCTCCCTCTTCAGCGGAGTCATGGCTGTGTGTCATCCTTATCACTGGGGTCACTACCCTGTCTGCTGACCTTAGTCATAGGCCTTGCCTGCTTGTTCTGAGGCTCTCCCCCACACCCCCTCATATCCCTCAGCATACTCCTATGTAATGTGGTCTCACCTTCCCCAAAGCTCCTTGACCTGTCTGTCCCCTGTTCAGCAGCACCCAGGACAAGCGTGTTAGACACCCAGAGGGCACTGGCTGCTCTAAGCAAGGAGATGGGGCTTACACGGCTGTCATACTAGACGATGTGACGTTCGTGTGTTCCCTTGTGGCTCATTAGCTAGCACTTGTCTGTGTTGGGGACGTGGTGGATGGGGTGCAGCCTCCAGAGGTGCTCCCTGAGGTGCAGCCGTGAGGCTTCTGTTGTGGCCTCGGGGCAGCTGAAAGCACAGGTGAGGGCAGTTGTCCGAGGACCTGATGCTGCTCAGGTGGATCATGGAGGACGGATGGCTACCCTCTGACTTCCACGCTCACACACTACAGCGCCCGCACGGCTGCATACAGGCTCACACATACACGCATACACACGTAAAATAAATACAGAATGAAAATGAGAGGAAGTGAGCCAACTGGCTGCCCAAGGACAGGAGGGGTACAGGGTGTGCAGGGGCCGAGGAGGGAGAGCTGGCTGGCACCGGGTCTAGGCTCACCAAGTTCAAGTGAGAAGGCAGAAGTGCTGGGAAGGAGTGAGGCGTTGAGAAGGGGGAGGGCCTGGGCTCTCCTCTGGCAAGAGGAGAAGTTTGAACTGCTACTTCCTCCTTCGGAAAACTGCCGGGAGGGTTTTTGTGACTCAGGTGGGGACTGAGGAGAACTAGCAGGGGATCGAGGAGTGGTTTCTCAACAGTCTGGGGAAACCCTTTACAGCCTAGGGGGCCATTTTTTTTTTTTTTATTCAGTCACGCTGTGATTTAGACGAAAACTTGGGACAAGCTCCCAGGCTTGTGGACCCTGAAGGACAGTAGGGATCAGAACATCAAGATGGTCCCCACCTTGGAAAAGGGGCCCCAGCTTCCTCTTTCACACCACTCCTCCTCAGGCACAGGGTAGAGTTCACTGGGGCTTAACCTGGGGTCTTGGATGAGATGCCTGGGAGAAGACCCCGAGTTTCTCCTCTAGTAGAGACCGGTTAGGTGTTCCAGTCTACTGGAAATATTTCAGGGGCTCCACCGTGCTCTACAGAACCAGCCCAGAGCCAGAACTGCCGTAGACACATTAAATCCATTGTTTGCTAGGGCGTGACAAATGGTTTGACATGTCGCCCCTGCTGAAGATGCAGGCTTGATTCCTAGCACCCATGTGGCAGCCAGGGATGGCGCCTAAGTCCAGTTCTAGGGGTCCTGCCCCCAGCTTTTGTGGGCACTGCACGTGCACTGCACTTACATGCAGGTAAATGTTCTTGTGCATAAAGTACAAATAAGTAAAATCTTTGAAAAATTATTATCATCCCCTATTCCATTAAAATTTATTTTCAGGGGTTGGGGATTTAGCTCAGTGGTAGAGCACTTGCCTAGCAAACGCAAGGCCCTGGGTTTGGTCCCCAGCTCTGAAAAAAAGAAAAAAAGAAAAAAATTATTTTCAGGGCTGGAGAGATGGCTTAGTGGTTGAGAGCACTGACTGCTCTTCCAGAGGTCCTGAGTTCACTTCCCAGCAACCACATGGTGGCTCACAACCATCTGATGCCCTCTTCTGATATGTGTCAAGATAGTTACAGTGTACATAAATAATTCTTAAAAAAAAAAGTTGAAGATGGTGGAAATTATGTCACTAGGGAGCAGCAGCTCTGGAGAGATGGCTTAGCGGTTAGAAGCTCTGGCTGCTCGTACAGAGGACCTTGGCTTGGTTCCCAGCACACACACGGTGGCTTACAACTATCTGTAACTCCAGTTCTTGGGGATCCACCAATAGGTTCTTCTAGCTAGTCTCTGAGGACACTGCATGCATATAGTGCACATGACATGCAGGCAGAACATTCATACACACACGTTAAGATATATGTCTACATCTATATGTATAGCAGGCAGAGATCCTGCAGAAGGCCTGGATCATGACCCTAGAGCACCAGTACAGGCTCGACACAGCACATTAGAAAGTGAAAAAGGAGGGGTTGGAGATTTAGCTCAGCGGTAGAGCGCTTGCCTAGCAAGCGCAAGGCCCCTGGGTTCAGTCCCCAGCTCCAAAAAAAAAAAAAAAAAAAAAAAAAAACCAAGAAAGTGAAAAAGGTGCCTGAGAGGTGGGTCAGTAATAAGGGCCCGGACTCCTCTTCCAGAGGAACTGGGTTTGATTCCCAACACCTACATGGAGGTATCCAGAGGTTCTAGTTCCAGAAGATCCACTACCCTTTTCTGGCCTCTGAGGGCACCAGGTACACCAGCAGTATTCAGACACATATACAGGTGAAACACCCAAAAAATTTAAAAAAAAAAAAAAAAAAAAGAAAGAGAGAGAAAAAGACTCAGGAGAAGACGAGGACCATAGGAACCATGTGTAGTCTGAGGTCAGGGAAGCTAGAAGCCGGAATGTTTCCTGGATTTTGTGTGTGTGTGTGTGTGTGTGTGTGTGTGTGTGAATCCCAGAAAACCATTCTACAGTCTGTTATTTTGACACTGCTGTCAGTACACTTGGTGTGTCAGAGTCTGCCCTTGGTCAGGGTCAGCCACCTCTCCTCAGTAAACCAAGGAAAGGGCCAACGTTAACAAAGGAGGATGATTCAGTGTGACCACAATGGGAAGAGGGACAAAGAGACCCAGTAACCCTTCCCTCCCCAGCCCATCTTCGGGGACTGAAGTCTGAGTAGCTGCCCACGGGTGATCTAAGTAATTCCCTAAAGGTTTGGCACCGCCCACCACCAACTTTTCTTTGCTTCCTAGTCTGAGAATAAACAAAGACCATTCAAACGAAGACAGGCTGTTGGTACCACAGACGTGGTACACAAGGGGCCAGCCACCTCCACGCAGTGACAGAGTCCCACGCAGTCAGGGGAGATGTCGGGGACAGCTCCATAAGGGACATGGAGCGCCGCTGGGAGCTGCATGGGGAGGCTGGAGGTGGTCTTCTCTGATTGGCCTCAGTTGAAGTGGGACTAGGATACAAAACGCTGTCAGTTACTGGTCAAGCTCTGGTTACTAGGGCCGAGGAGTTGCTTGACTTGGTACTCATTGTTACATGATGTGTGGCCTCCTGCAAACTGCTTCACAAGCCCGTGGATGGCATGGGTTGAGCCCCTTTCTCAGACATGTTGTGGACATGATTTGCACGACGTACAGCTTCTCCCTGGGTTCTAGTAAGTCAGAAGACAGCCAGTTTGGATCAGTCTCCTCTTTGGGAAGCAGTCTAGAAGTCAAACTGCTGGCGAGATGAGAAAGACAGGAACCCGGTGGGCATCTTCAGCTTGAAATCCTGGAGAAGAGCTGCGCGTCCCGCCTCCTTGTTGGGCAGGCCCCGGAAAAGCAGGGAAGGAAGACAGGTCAGCTCAGACCCGTGTGGCCATCTTACTGCTGGTAGTGTCAACCTTGGATAGCTCTTGCCAGGGGTTTCCTCTGCTGAGACTGACTAGCGGCTCTGACCTCTCAACGCTGCGCCTCTTTTGCACACGGACCCTAGACAAAGCCTCTGCGTTTGCCCCGAGACCTAAGGAAAACCAAACCAAACCAAACCAAGACAAAAACAAACAAAAAACCAAACAAAAATACCGAAACAACAACCAAACCAAACCAAAACAACAATAATAAAACAAACAACTCCCCACCTCCCCCAAAAACCCGAGCAAAATTACAAAGCGGTTCACAGCTCCCTCCACTGGCTCATAGGAGTTACTGCAGTTGCTTTATCAAAAACAACTCTGGTTCCCTAGTCCCAGCGCCAGCCTCCATCCACCGCTGAGCCAGGCTTTCTTCCGCCCTCTCTATGTCAAAGCCAAGTCCTGAGCCCCAGTGCTTTTCCTTGCTTTCTCCATGGTACGTGTTGTCCCTGTTGACCCACTTGTTCAGCCACGCCGGTTTCCTGATGTCCCTCTCCCAGAGGATCTTGACTCTGCGGTTAAGTGACGACATCTTTGTGGCGGTTGTCTTGGAGAGTATAGGTGAGATTGTGTGAATACCCTTGTTCTCCTGAGAGCTGTGTGCATTTTAACCAGTGTTCGGGACTCTCGGCTCACCTCTGTTCACGCTCTGGAACGTTCTCGTTAGCTCCGTTCCCTTCTGAGTATTTGCGTGACTCCACCTTATGCCTAGCGAGAGTTTGGTGTTTCTGGGCTCTGGCATGGTTGGAACCAATGCCGCTTTCCTTTCTGGGTCCCTCTGGAGCCGACAGCACAGCTGTCGCCAGCTCATGGGGTCCTCCAGCTTGAGAGGTGCAGCTGGGGAACTGCCTTTTGATCTACTTCTGCTTTAGAAATATGTTTATTAACTTTATATGTGTGTGTGAGTGTGAACATTTGTATGTGTGTGAGTGTGTATGTGTGAGCATGTGTATGTGTGTAGGTGTGTAATATGTGTGTATGTGTGTGTATATGAATGTGTGTGTTTGTGTGAGCATGTATGTGTGTGAGCATGTATGTGTGTGAGAGTGTGTACATGTGTATGTATGAGTGTGTATGTGTGTGAGTGTGTATGTGTGTTGTATGTGTATGTGAGTGTGAACATGTGTATGTGTGTGTATGTGTATGTATGTGTGTATGTGTGTGAGCATGTATGTGTGTGAGAGTGTGTACATGTGTATGAGTGTGTATGTAAGTGTGTATGTGTGTTGTATGTGTATGTATGTGTATGTGAGTGTGAACATGTGTATGTGTGTGTATGTGTATGTATGTGTGTATGTGTGTATAACTGAGTGTGTATGTGTGTAGGTGTGTTGTATGTGTATGTGTGTGTATGTGAGTGTGAATGTGTGTATGTGTGTGTATGTGTACGTGTGTGAGTATGTATGTGTGAGTGCGTGTATGTATGTGATTGTATTTGTGTGTGAGTGTGTATATGTGTGAGTGTGTTCGTATGTGTGTGTGTGTGTGAGTGTGAAGGTGAGAGGAGAACCTTCTGGAACTGTTTCTCTCTTATCATGTGAGCCCTAGGGATCAAACTCAGGTCGCCAGGCATGGTGTCTTTGCCCTCTGAAGCACCTCCCTGCCCCACACCCCTATCCCTCCTGTTTTGGACAGGGTCTTGCTTTGTAGCCTAGCCTGGCCTCAAATGCATGGTCCTTCTGCTTCTGCCTCCCAAGGGCTGGGATACAGGTCTGAGGCTGAGTCTGCTGTTTCAAATACAAATTAAACAAACAAACAAACAAACAAACAAAACAAAGACAGATCCAGGAGTACTATCTGAATTGAGGTGAATTTTAAATGTCAATTACGAAGCAAAATTTAAACAGTGCGAAAGAGCAATGCAGAGTGTCTCATTAAGAATTTTACACACTGATAACACATTGAAGGAATACGCACCAAAAAGAGGGAGAAAGGCAGCCTTTCAGTGTAATGAATTAGAGGATGCTTGGTTAGAACCTGAAACCAGATTCGGGGTTGTAGCTCAACGGTAGAGAGCTTGCTTGGTACTCCCTAGACCTTGCGTTTGCTGCAGAACAAATTTAGAATCTTACCTGTGGTATTTTGCTTTCTTCCTTGGTTGCAGGATTTAGGTACATGTGTGCTTATACAGAAGTCCACGTCACAATCTTCCCTGACAGCTCTCCTCTGAGGGATGCCGAGGTAACTGCCCCTGGGAACTATCCTTTCTCAAGAGATGGCAAATCTGGGCCTGAAGGAACAGCTCTATGCTCGCACAGTGCTGTTCAGGCCTGTCGTGTGACACTATCCCTGGGGAGACACGAACAATCGTCTACCGATTCCAGGCAGATGAAGGGAAGGGTACTACCAAAGTCCATCCTGGTGAACCAGTGAGTTCCATCAGGGTTACTTACAGGAGCAGAAGTGACTCAAAGACAGTGCATTAGCACCAGCACAGGGGACAATTTACCAGACGCTGGAAGCCCGGAGCACACCGCACAACCTGCAGGCAGCTCAGAAGCTTGGAGAGTGTCCTTTCCGGTTAGCTCAGTTGGTTTGGAGCCCTGCCCGGCAGCCCAGTTTATTTGAGAGTGTGTTTCGGCATTCTTCATTGCTTATATCTGCTGAGGCGGGGGTGGGGGTGGGGCTCTAGTGAATCTAGTCTGCTTCAGGGGCTTCCTGTGGCTATCGAGTTGTTTAGTTCTGAGTTTAATGGACTCCCTTGCAGAGCGGAATGTGTGTCATCTCCCCTTAAAACAATGATTTTCAATCTTCTTAATGCTGTGACCCTTTAGTACAGTTCCTCATGCTATGCTGACCCCCAACCATAAAGTAATTTTGTTCCTACTTCCCAACTGTAAATTCGCTGTTGTTGGTACTTTCAGGTGGCTGACACCAAGTAAGTGAAGGATCTGTTGAGGACCACAGGGAGGCTCCAGATGTCAGCTCTGACCCTTCGCACAGGCACCTGGCAGGAACAGGGTTAGTAAGCTAAAGGTCATATCGCACAGAGAAGGGAAAGAGGTCACGGGAAAGTGGAAGTGATTGCTAATTTTGTCTGTCTAAGGCCAATGAGGCTCTGTCTGAACACTTACATAACACGCACACACACATACACACACACACACACACACACACACACACACACCCCATTCCACGTCACGGACACCGTCACTGCACACATTCACTTGTTACACACACACAAGCACTGCACATACATCACATGCTCCTGTGAACACACCTCTCGTATGTTATATCTCTCACACTTATAAGAACCGTGTTGCACCCGCAGGTGTGGCCGACACATAAACTCTCACTGTAAATATGACCTAACAGCGCCAGGCCCTGAGATGCTGATCCCAGCTCTGCCCATTGTTCGCTGTGGGAGAGGGACCCTCCTCTAGGCACAGGTCTGCTGCAGAAGGTCAGTGTTAGCATTTTGTCTAGGCTCCACCCCATAGTTACCTGGCAACAGCCAGGTGTGCCTGACTCACTATAAAAGGGGCTGCTTGACCCCTCCTCTCTCTCTTGCTTTCTTGCTCTGTCCTCTTGCCCCTCACCCCCTCTTTCTCCATTCCTCTCCACCTTCTCTCTCCCTGCGCTCATGGCTGGCCGCTACTCCTCTACTCTCTCTCTCTGCCTTTCTCTGTCTCTACTACTCTCTCAACTCCCCTCCCCATGCCCTGAATAAACTCTATTCTATACTATACAATTGTGTGGCTGGTCCCTCAGCATGGGCCCACAGAGGCATCTCCTTCCCCCACACCTGACTACACATCCACCAAACATATTCCTTCTCTCCTTTATCTTTTTTTTTTTTTTTTTTTTAAAGATTTATTTATTTAATATATATGGGTACACTGGAATTGTCTTCAGAAACACCAGAAGAGGGCAGCAGATCTCATTACAGATGGTTGTGAGCCACCATGTGGTTGCTGGGATTTGAACTCAGGACCTGTGGAAGGTCAGTCAGTGCTCTAAACCACTGAGCCATCTCTCCAGCCCCCTTTATCTTTTTATAAAACACAACTGTCGGTGTACTCACCACACAGCCTTCAGAACTGATAGGTGTTCCATTTCGACCCACTGGCACCGTTGGTCCTCACACGGCTCTCAGACATTGCCGAGCCCCACTGAACGAAGAGGAACGCTGCGTGTGCACGCTGTACTGAACCTCTGAACCAAAGGTGGCAGTGTATATCCTGTCAGCAGCTGGGGCACACCTCCAACACTTTTTACTTTTACGACACAAACCACGCCACTAAATCGGTAAAGGTGTTCCGGAAGTGGTGGTGCGGACATCTTTAATCCCAGTACTTGGGAGGCAGAGGCAGGGGCTCTCTGTGAGTTCGAGGCTAGACTAGTCTACATCTAGAGTGTCAGGCCGGCCAGGGCGACACACTTGACCCCATCTTAAAGCATGAAACACAAATAAGATTAATAGCCCCTGTAACACTGTGAAAAGAATTGGTAAAGGTAACTGATCCAGTTGGTACACAGACACCAATACGGGGACACAAGGGGACGCCGTGATGCCGCAAAAGGGAAAATGCCTACTAAAGGATTCAAGAGAATAATAAATTCAGCAGCACTAGAGATCTTAAAAACGTGCCAGCCAGAACCTTGTAGCTAAAGACCTCCATAAATAAAAATAATAGGAAAATAGGAAAAAAAAATAAAAACAGCACAGCGGAGAGCCCCAAGAGTCCAGGTGATTAGGCTGAAGAATTTCTGAGTTTGAAGGCAGGTCTTTTGAAATAACAGACATGCATGCACATATGCCCAGGACAGAGGAAAGAAAAAGATAAAGACAGTCTTTGAGATAGGATACTTACTAAGCATGTAAACCTTAACATAATGGGCAGTCCTTGGGGCTGGAGAGATGCTCAGAGGTTAAGAGCACTGACTGTTTTCTGAGGACCCAGGTTTCACAACTTTCCGGAACTCCAGTTGCAAGGGGATTTGACGCCCTCTTCTGGCCGACACAGGAACTGCGTGCAAGTGGTGCACTGACATACAAGTGAGCAAATCAACCACATACATAAAAAAAACCAAGGAACCTACAACTAAAATATAGAGTAGTCTACAAGGAGGAGGAACATGGCACAGAAAACCCGTTCAATGACTTAACTGCTGAAAACTGTATTTTTGGGGAATGATAAGATGTCAGGAAGCTCAGGGGACCTGCCACAGATTCAATTAGAAAGATCCTTTTGTTACTGCCGAAAGCACGGTGGGAAGAGAATTATCAAGCAGCAAGACGAGGACTCATATGTGACAGAATCCGCACTCACAAAGAGCAGATGGCTTAGCAGAAACCTTCCAGGAAGGGAGTGGGGTGATGTATTCCTTCCATCCATCTATGCCCGTGCATCCATGTGTCCTTCCATGCACCCATGCACCCATGCACCCATGCATCCATGCATCATCCATGCATCAATGCATCATCCACGCATCATCCATGCATCCATGCATCCATGCATCCACGCATCCATCCATCCATCCTTCTAAGGAAGAGTCTCACAATGCAGCCCTGGGTGGCCTGGAACTCCTGATATAGACCAGACTGGCCTCAAACTCAAACTCACAGAGATCCACCTGCTTTTGCTTCCTGAGTGGGATTCAAGGTGTGCACTACCTGATATATTCATTCAAGATAACACAAATTACTAAGATTAAGACACAAAGGCTGCCAAACAGGATGGAATAAGTTATAAAAAGGCTCCTAGCAAAGAAAATCCTGAGACCAGGGGGCTTCCATACGGAGTCTGCCCAAACTTTAAAAGAAGAACCAGCATAAATTCTTTTAAAGGCTTCCCAAAGGTCTAAACCACAGGAGAAAGCCTTTCCAACACATAGGACATTAGCATTGCTTTGATTCCCAAAACCAGACACATGGAAAAAAGGAAACTACAGACCAATATCCCTTATGAATATGGTTTTCAACAAAACACTAAAAATATACAATATAATTAAAAATATACAAATAAACCTCTGGGGAGAGAGAGAGAGAGAGAGAGAGAGAGAGAGAGAGAGAGAGAGTGTTTCAAGACTTTGCTCTGGGAAAATACATTTTTATTATGACCCCCCCCAAAACACAAGAAACAAAAGTAATTTGACAGAGGAGATCATATAAATTTAAAAGCTCCTATCAAAAGAGGCTAGTGCGAAATGACAATTCATGGAATGGGGGAAAATGTTTCCTTAATCTTACAAGGGATTAATTTCAGGAATGCATCAGGAATCAACAGCAAAATTCAAATAGTTTGATTTAAAAATACACAAGTGACCTAAATAAATGACTTTTTTCCCCCAAAAAAGATAAATTAGCTAAGAAGTGTAAAAACACCTCAAATTATAAGCAAAAACCAAAAACAAGACCCCACTGTTTTAATATCAGATGCTTGCTGGTAGGTTAGGAAGGAAAACTCCCCTGCTGTCTGTGAATTAGTACAGCCGCCGAAAGCTGCCTTCCCTCAAAAAGCTAGAAATAGAGCTATCATGTGATTCACTGGTTCCGCTCGCGGGTCTCTCCAGCAGAACTGGAAGCAGTCAGACAAAGGGGCGCTTGCACTCGTATGCTTACCCACCACTTTCCACAGCAGTCAAGATAAGGAATCAATCACCAACGTAGAAACAAGGAAAACTGGGCTCCTCTATACCACAGACTAGTACTCAGCCAGGAGGGTGAGATTCTGTAGCTCCAGCAGCAGGGACGAGACTCGGGGATGTGACACTAAGCAAAGTAACGTTGCTCTCAGAGAACCAGAGACTTGTGTTTTCCAGAGTGGCTGGCTAACGGGTGTTTGTGCACTCGGATGGTAGAGATCCAGTTTGCTTTTCTGTGGCTGTGATAAACACCACGACCAATGGCAACATGGCGGGAGGAGAGGGAGGGTGGTTTACTCCATCTTACAAGCTTACAGTCCATCATGAAGGGAAGCCAAGATGGAAACTCAGGCAGTGTCTCGTCCTGCAGGACAGTCAGCGAGGGTGCAGAGGGTACCTGGAAGAGAACGGGGGACGCCAAGACAAGAGTCGGATCAAGGCAACAATTTTATTTTTTTCCTAAGGCTGAATTTATACCATAACAGGGGTAACAGAGAGAGGGGGGACGTGGGAAACATTTACGCAGGCCAAGGACACAGTTCTTGGGGTCAGGCAATCAGCTGACGTTAGCAGGATGTTAGAAAGGCCACAGGTTTGTCATATCTATTGGTCAGCAGGATGTTGGTTTCTCAGAAAGGTCACAGGTCATCACATTGGGCATCTTGACGTCAGATGTATTTCTCAGCAAGATCAGAACTTTATCATATCATTATTCATCCTGACCACCAGACTTGAATTAGTCTTCTGCAGCTGGCTGGGGATTTTCCACGAACCCGGTCATACTTAACTTTAACCATAATAATAGCATCAATAATGGAGGGTTTTAAGGGCCTCGCTCCCAACAAGGCAGCAGCACGAGACAGAGACCACAGAGGAACACTGATCATGAGCTTGCTCAGTGCCTTGATTCTTACATAACCGAGGCACACCTGCCTAGGGGTGGCATCAGTCACAGTGGGCTGGGCTCGTCCGCATCAGTCAGCAAGAAAATGCTTCACGGACATGTCCACGGGCCAATCTGATGGAGACGGCTCAATTCCTCTGCTAAGACTCCCTCTTTCCTGTCTGTCTAGGTTCTGACAAGTTTGTAGAACTGTGAGGGGCAGGAAGGGTCAGCTTCCCAATGTGCTACTATAATTTTAAGGAATTCTTATTTTATAGGTATGAGTAATTTGCCCACATGTACATGCCTGGTGCTTGCAGAGGTCAAAAGGGGCTGTTGAATTTCCCTGGAACTGCATCTGTTTTGAGTGGCCATGTGAGTGCTGGGAACAAACCCACGACCTCTGCAAGAGCAGCCTGGGCTCTTAACCACCGGGCCATCTCTCCAGTCTCTTCCTTTTATAGCATAGAATTGCTATGATTGACAGCGATTTAAAATGATTATTTCAATGTAGTCAGTAAAGTGGGTTTTAAAGGTTCTGAACATAAAGAAAAATGACATCTGTCTGAGGCAAAAGATAGGCCAGTTTCCCTAACTTGGTCATTATGCATTGTATTGAAGAGCTTCACTGAACTATATATATATTTATATATATATATCTATATATATAATACATATATGGTTTCATATATATATGAATTAATTAGAATTCATGTTACATGTTACGAAGAAGACAAAATTGGATAGTGAGTTCTGGGTTGGGCCAGAAACATTCCATTATGTAATTTTCCCTTCTGCAGGTGTGTCAGCTCAA
The DNA here is from genome assembly GCF_011064425.1 of Rattus rattus. Taxonomy (NCBI): domain Eukaryota; kingdom Metazoa; phylum Chordata; class Mammalia; order Rodentia; family Muridae; genus Rattus; species Rattus rattus. The sequence continues at coordinate 75,586,443 of NC_046164.1, forward strand.
GACCGGCCTCATCTACGATGAGAAGCTGTTATTTAAATGTTATTCCAGCAGGGGACGCCAATTCATCAGGAATATCTCTGAGGCAGACTTCTTAGATGGGAGAAGAAATTGAAATCTCTGATGCTTCCTGAGTGTGTGTGTGTGTGTGTGTGTGTGTGTGGTGTGATATATGTGGTTAGTATATCTGTGTGTGATTTGTGTGTCTTGTATGTGTGTGTGCACGATGTGTGTACTGTATCCGTGTGCTTGTGTGTATTACGTGTGTATATTGTACATGTATTGCATGTATTATATTATGTGCACATATGTGTGGGTTATATATGCAGTGTGTGTGTGCGAGTGTGTGCACACTGCATGCATGTGCCTATGTGTGCAGCTACATGGCAGAAGTGTCTAGTTCAGGGAGAGTGCCAGGCAAGGTGCTATGCATTTCTGTCAGGTGGAAATGGGGTGCTGTCTGATCACAATGCTCTCCTAGAGGCCGAGTGTGGAGGAGAGCATCCTTCAACATTTAAGAGGAAGATAAATGACTGGCCACAGTAAGGTGAATTGGGAAGTTGGTCTCAAAGCTTGTGAATGATGTTAGGGTAAGAGAACCCTAGAGCACAGGACGCAGGCGCAGGAGGGCTCAGCCTGACGAGTCCGAGGATATAGATGCATGCACACATGTGTGGAGGGGTGGCCGTTCCCGGAGTAGATGGAAACAGCTAAGATCAACAGCTAGACTCCTTGGTGACCTCATGGGTGGGGTGAGAGGCACAGGAGGGATGCAGTAGCCACTGTGGGGCCTCCTGTCCCATGGTGGCTCCAGGAGGTCCTTGCCTAACTTTCCAGGGCTGACTGCTCATTGATTAATACGCGTGTGTCCTCAGCATGATGACCCCAGCAGATGGCCAGCATTCTTGACACTGACAGGGCATCCAGCCCCACGAACATTCTGACTTTAGGCACCAGCTAAGAGGTCTTGCCCCAGCCCCCACGCTTCACTCCCCCAAGCCTGCTGATCTGCCAGGACAACCCCTCTTCCTCTCTCGTGCATTCATCACCTAGAGTGTGGGGCAGGTTGGGATGGCACTGCTCAAGCCTTCCCCTCAACCATGTTCCTGTTGGACCTGGATCATCGGGTCGGTCCCTAGGGATGCTATACACTGCTTTTCCCTAGGAGAAGCCAGTCAGACCAAATGCTTAGCAAGAAAACGAAGGCTCCGAGTTGTTAAGTCTTAGCCTAGGCCTCTCCAGCACTTCCTGCTGCTGAATCCGAGGGGTCATGGCCATCAGCATGCCTGGTCCAGGCCAGGAGTCAGGATATTGTGGAAGGACAATGGGAGTCTGTGACAACCATGAATCCCCCAGCACGTCCCCAGATGCTTCTCCACAGTGGCTGCTGTCTTCTGAGAGGGAATTCTGTTTCTCAGCCCTGTATTCCTATGGTCACAGGATCTCTGCGGACAGACAGCCAAAAGCAGCCAAAAGCAGCCTTGCTCTGACTGTCCCTGGTTCGTGCCTGTCCTGGGTACCTTGCTTGACACTGCCGGCGCCCCAGAGGTCCGTCTCTGGGCGTTATGTAGATGGAGAACAGGATCTGGAGTGGGGGTTGGTGTGTGTGGGGGAGCAGGTGATTCCGAGTGCAGGAGACGGTTCTGTGCAGACGGGCCACATGGGCTGCCTAGCCGGGGCAGGGAGGGGACTGGGAAGAACAGGGGGTCCCTAGGTCAGGAAAGCAGAATGGTGGTTGTGGCACTGACCATTCTCGCAACCTGTGCTAAGTCAACCTGTGGTCATAGCTCCCCTCCACCCACTCTGTCGCTGGGAGGCCATGGGCTGAGAAGGAAGGCGGAAGGCAGAAGGCTCTGCTTTGCAGGTGTGACACAGGCTGCCTCTCAGCAGGAACAGAGGCCTTCGGGGTGTGCCACGGGGATGGGCAGCCCTGTATAGCTGAGGTGTTGGGAATAAGGTTTCCCCACAGCAGAACCAGTGAGCACTTCCTGCACAGGCCACGCAGGCAACCTCAGCCGCCCTGAGTTGGTGCCCACCTGAGGTACAGAGTTTGCCTCCCCATCTCTGTCTTCAGGTTGTGGGACAATCAACCCAAACTTCCTCTGTGAGAGCAACTTGCTGGTTAGCCTTTGTGTCCTGATTAGTGTCCCCCACCCCTTAGCACGGGGGAGGGGATCATGACCTAGATGTTTGGCCCCTCTAGACCTGTCCTGCACCTCTTTAGGCTGAAGCAGGATGACTGACCAAGTTAAATCAATTTTAATCTTAATTAAACTCCTTTGTTGTTGTAGCAAGCCTAGGTTTTCTAGGCTTCCCATGCTAACAGGCTTTTAAAAAAATGTTATCATTATTATTTTTTAATCTTTAAGATTCACTTAGTTTATGTGTATGGGGGGTGCACAATGTGCACGCAGCACCCTCAGTACAGGACAGGGAGAACTGGTCGTCCTGTAGAGCTGGAGTTACAGACGACCATGAGCTACTGCTGCTACTTGTGGGAACCGAACCCAGGTCCTCTGCAAGTGTCCTTAACCACTGTGGCTTCTCTTCAGTAGTCCTAAATTAGTTACAGATTTTTGTTTGTTTGCTTGTCTGTTTTTCAAATTTCAAACATTCTCTCCCTTGAGTCGATTCTAGCTTCGACCAGAATTTTCTCAGTGAAGATTCACAGAAAGTTGTAGTGAGCCTTTCTAGGTCAGGAAAGGCCTGCCGGGCGTGCTCATTCAGGTGGGGAAGCCATCTCCCCAGGTCTGTGCCTTAGCTCTCAGACCAGCATGTGCTCTCTAGAGGGGCAATACACTTCACTTCGGAAGGACAAAGGGTTCCGCTTTTCTCTTTCTGAGGAGTGGTCCCAACATCGGGAACAGGAAGGTGTCTTGGGGCCGAGGGACAGATCAGGGACAGACCGTGATCTGTTCTGGTTAAGTGACCGATGGTGGGAGAAATTGAGGCCTTTTCTCTTCTTCCTACCTGACGCTTCTAGAAGCCAGGTCCTCGAAGGCCCCACTTTGCCTCAGTTTGCTTCAGAGGTAGCCATTTGCGTTTGCATGTGTGCACGCTTAAGTTCCCCTCCTCGCTGCCTCCTGCCTCCGTCTGGTAGGTCATGCTCCTCATCTTCGGTCTGCTCAGCAACCCACTTCATGCCCTTCCCTGTCCCTTGGAGACAGGGCTCTCAAACTTGTCTCTGCTTAAATGTATATGCTTATCTTACAGGGGTCCCACAGGGAACTGAAAGGATGAACCTCGGGTTTCTCCAAGTTCAACCTCTTGTCTATCTCCTGCCTGGCTCCCCTCTATCAACCTGTCCTATGTCCCTTCATTTTCCCAGCTTGCTCCCCAGCTTGACGCCGCTAAGGTCTGTAACCAGTTCATCCCTAGCCAAAATGCAGTTTTCCGGTCAGAACCCCTTTCCTAGTCCGGCCACTCAACTGCACTTGTCTTTCCTCTGTTCCAGTCCAGATCCCAACGCTACGCTCCCCTCCGGCACCCCCACTTCCCCCCAAACTCTTCCATCCCCACCTGCCTCTCTAGAAAAAAGCTGAGGATTCTAGGCAGCCGCGCGAGTCAGAGGTGGAGTCGGGGCGTGGCCTGGGCGGGGCTCTCCGAGGTTCCGCCTTGGTCCCGCCTCAAGTCTCTTACCTCTGCTTGTTGCTGTAAGCCGAGTGCATCTTAGCTGGCCATGGAGACCCCAGCACAGCGGCTGCACCTTCTCCCTCTGTTGCTGCTGCTTTGTGGTAAGGAGACATTTGGGTTTGGGACACTCCATCTCCTCGGGGCCTTGGGACCCATGGGGACTCTCTCCTTCCCGCATCGAGCCTAAGCTGCGCTCTCTCTTTTACCAGAGTTTGGAAAGGACGCAGGCACGCTGACTCAAGCGCGCATCTGCAGGTTTTGTGGAGGGTCTTCATAACACCTCCGACCTTAGAGGAGCCAAAGGAAAAGGCCTTGGGTTGCAAGGGATGCACAAGGTTCCCGGCGGGGCTGCGATGTCGTGGCATCTAGGGAAAGGTCTTTGGTGAGGTAGTGAGCTTCCCGTGCAGCTGGCTAGAATCCTTTTCCAGTGAGAAAAATTGGACTCAGGGAGAAACATTGCTCTCACAAGATATAAATGGGACAAATATTAAGCTTGCTTTGAAAGGGGTGTGGAGGGCATAAAGTTAGTAGGGAGACATATTAAGGGAGCCCGAGGGAGGGAGCTTAATGGGGTGCGGACAGCAGGGGCGGATATGCTCAAAATGTATTGTATACATATATAAAATTTCAAAGAATTAAAAACATTAAAAAAGAAATACTACAAAAGAAAAAGAAGTATCTTACTGAAGAAGTTACCCAAAGATAAGATTAATAAGAGGGCATGTGTACATGTACGTGTATATGCGTGTGTACATACATGTATGCATGTATCTGTGCCCCTGAATATGCATGATTGTATTTGTGTGCCTGTGTGGGCATGCGTGTGCCTGTGTACCTGTGGAAGGGTTTGATGGGAGAGAGCTTGCCAAGAGCTGGAGCGCTGGGCAAGGCCTGGCCAGAACTGGGAGGGAAGCTATTTGCAGGGGTGGGGGGTGGAGGTCTGTATCTAGGGCCATGGCCCTGAGTCCTTTAGGATGTTTTCCTTACTTTCCTGGCTCAGCCTCCTTGGCTGTAAGGCGAAGTGGGACCTGTTTGCAATGTTTCCTCAGCGTCGATGACCTGAGATGCGGACTGGGAGTTGGGACAGAGTTGGGCCAGACTCAACAATTGGTTCTCCCCCTTCGAAGAGGTCTCTATTTACAGAGTGAGGCCCTGTTTCATGTTCTACAGAGGGCACCAAGGCTAGGGTATAGTTTTATGTTGAAGGGCTGGCACTGTGGCCACTTCCAGAAGGCCGTGCAGTGTTTTTGGAATTTTAGCGAAACTCCAATGAAAGGCTCCTCAGTGAGGATTTTGGTTTCTAGAGGAAGGAAGGTCCAGAGTTTATGTTGAGGGAAACCCTGTCTCTCCTGACTGTTTCTAGTATGGAACTGGGAAGCAACACAGATAGAAACTGCACGAAATCCTAGCAGTCCTGGTCCCCAACAGCCCCCTTCCCATCCTACTTTGGAAGTGCCCATTGTCCTCCTCACCCGGGGGAGCAGGCTTCTTGGCGGCAGGGCAGGCTCAGCCTTCTCACAGACATGGCTGCTCTGAGTCTGGCCAGCCCAAGAGCGAGAGACGAAGCCTGTCGCACGCAGGCTGGCCAAGGTGGGCTCTGAGCTCTGTCCACCTTCTGGAAGGGAAGAGCTGAGCTTCCGAGCCTAGGAGTGCTGACCACCATCTGTGCTTTGTTGACACTGTGATGTCCGGAACTCTAGCCTGCATAGATTTGGGGCCCAGTCATTGCAGAGAGCAGCATCAGGAGAGCCATCGCTTCCAAACAATAAGGGTCTAGGCCTGTGGGGCTTCCTCGGAATTCTAAAGTACTCTGCGAGGACACTTTGATACTTCCCAGGGTCCTGGGATGAGGAGTCCAGCAGGTGTCTCCTTTTTTTTATTAATTAATTAATTATATGTATGAATACACTGTAGCTGTCCTCAGACACACCAGAAGAGGGCATCGGATCTCATTACAGATGGTTGAGATCCACCATGTGGTTGCTGGGATTTGAACTCAGGACCTCCGGAAGAGCAGTCAGTGCTTTAACCACTGAGCCATCTCTCCAGCCCAGCAGGTGTCTCCTTATCGGCTCTTAGCCTCAGTTTCCCTAATTACAGCAGGAGTGCAGCTGCGGAGTGCGCCTGGGTTCACTGGCTTGGGTCAGTTGAGTTCAGGCCAATCACTGTGCTGTGGAGGCAAAATGCTCTCCTGGTAAAGCGGAGGGTGCTCCTGGTACACATGTTCTTACCACCGTGAGGAGAGCACCCCCGGGATCTGTGTGAGCACGCATGTGGTGTGTGTGTGTGTGTGTGTGTGTGTGTGTGTGTCCCTATGAGTGTGAACATGGTGTCCCGATTTTGTCATGAGCTATAGTAATGTGCCCTGCCGTGCACACTCATCTTGAGCGGACAAGCAGTACTGGAGACGTGAGATCTTGAAGAAGGTGGTTTGTTAAACGTAGAATTTTCAGTATTGGAGCTGCCTTGGAGGTCATTGGTCCATTTCCCATAAGGGAATTCAGGTGGAGAGATAGGGAGAGAACTGCTCTGAGCACATGCACAGGGGACAGAACAGCCTGGACACCACAGCCGCCGAGGCCAGCCGCCCATGCCTTTGCGGCCAGTCTGGTTGTGCTCATTCCACGGAGGATGAAAGTGCCTGGTTTCATTTCCAGATGACAAAGGTCCGTTCTCTAGGAAATGCATCTGCCCGGCTGTTTATCATTTCTCGGCATCTGGAAGTCGCCGAGACAAAAGACGCACAGGGCTGAGTGTTCTTTGTTTCGGAACGGAACCATCCGGGATGGATTTCTACGTTGATTCAGTTCCTGAGAACAGTACAGATCAGCCAGCAGCTTGAGTGGTGGCGACTTTCATGGAGTCCCAGGGGTCAGGGGCTTTACTCAAGAGTGCCCTTTTAGCCTTGTATGCATCTGAAATGGTGACGGACTGGGGTCCCCTGGAGGGCACTGCCTGTGACCTTGTGCCTGTCTAGGGCGGTCCCAGAGCATTTTTGAAACTCTCCTGATCAGGGCGGGGAAGTCAGCAGTTCTGTTCGAGGGTACCTCCATGGTACCTCACAGCTGCATGGGACAGACTCTTGCCTTGTCGTGCCCTGAATGGTTCAGGGGTAATCAAGGCTTCTGGGACCAGGCGAAGGTTCTAGAGTTCCTTCACAATGATCCTGGGGCTACTTGGAGATACTGGGGTTTTCACGTGGCACATGGAGGTTTTGGGGTGTGTGGAGATTCTAGAGCATGTGAACGTTATGGTGTGCAGAGGGGTCTGGGGCACACAGAGGTTCTAGTGGGGGATTTCTGGGGCATATGGAAGTTCTGGGGTATGTAAAGCTTCCGGGGTACATTAGATCACTGGAAAACATGGAAACTGGGGTACACAGGGATTCAAGGCAGAGACGGGAGGCAGGCGTGTGGTGAGAGACTCCTCACCCCTTCTTCTTAGGTAGTTGGGTTCACTTGGCGGGAGGTGGTAAAGTCATGGAGGAATGGCTGAGCAAGCCTCTTCTGACCAGACTTGGCGTGCGTGCGTGTGATGGAGGGAAGGGAAATCTGTCATCTTTAATCTGCCTCCCAGGATTCTGATTCTTTCTGACATCAGGTGAAGAGAAAAAAAAAGAGGGAGAGGAAGATGACCAAGGGCAGAATGGTAAAAGGAGGATGTGGGGGAGGGGGAGGGAGGAGAGGAGAGGGGGAGGGAGGGAGGAGAGGGGAGGGGAGAGGGAGGGGAGGGAGAGGGGAGAGGGAGGAAGCCTTGGTGGTCTGGTGGTTGGTCGGCAGGGCAGGCTGAGGGGGCTGTTTTAGGCCCAGGTCTTGGAAGGCGAGAGTGGGAATGTGGGTCACCAGAGTGTGTGAGTGGTGGGGCTGGCCCGCTGTGTCTGGGTGGAGGTCAGTACCTCTAGTACTGAGAGGATCCCAGCAGGGACGGACAAAGCCAGATCTGGGAATGAAGGCAAGAGCTGGATGTGGTAAGCATCGAGTGACTTTCAGAGCCCAGGGTGGGGCGATGCAGGATATTTATGGAACAAGGAGGCCCGTGGGAGAAAGGAACATAGTGTGTCTTCATTGTCGCCTGCCTGCCCTAGGGGACTATGCTGGCACTAACCAGGGCCGCTTCTCCACCTCTGCCCTCTCAGGCCTGGCAAGTGCAGCTGAGCAGGGGACAGCAGGGGGATAACAGGGGGAGGACAGCTGGCACCTTAGATGTCTCTAGCTCAGATGCTCCCTCTGTGTGTGTTTGGTCATGGGTAAGCAGCTTTACCTCTGGGGCTTGGCCTTCCTGTCATTCAACCGGAGGAACAAGAAGAATAACGCTCTCTTGAGGTTAACTGACTGAGGAAGGTGAGGAGTTGAAGTGGTGTCCAGAGACACTTCGTCTCAGTGGTCAAGTGTGTCAGGCCTAAGTGAATGGGCTGCCGTTCTCTGCTGATTTATGCCTTACACCTGCACCAGGGTCCTCCGACCTGCGGATGGGGCGTCTTCTGGGGGTTTATCAGGAGAAAGAGTGATCCAACTATGATGGCAGAGAGTGGGCTCTGTGTGTGGCCTATGGGCAACGGGCCTGCACACCTGAATGCACATGCATTCTCTCCTGTGCATTCTTAGCCCGCTGTGTACCTCACAGTGGACACTTTGGGGGTTTTAACAAACAGAGACCCTTTGGTCCTCACCTCACCCATTCAGTAGGCCTAGACTGTGGCCTGGGTGGGTTTAGCAGGCAGCCCAGTCATGAGTTCTGTTCTATATCATGTTTACCCTCAGGGATAGAATTATCTAGAAGGGTTGGGCTTAGAGCTCTTATTGTTTTTGAGTGGGCTAATTATGGTGACCCCCACTTAAATCAGGGAGGGATATCTTTGCCTCGCCTGTAAAGGTTGTCTTTCTTTCTAATCTTGGTTGTCAACTTGACACACCCGGGAAGAAGGAGCTACAACTGAGGAATGGCTTCCATCAGCCTTGATTTCCAGTTGATGTAGGAGGCCCTAGCCCGCCATGAGCTGTACTGCCTTTAGGTAAATAGGCCTGGGTTGTCTGAATGAGGTCGCTAGGCAGCAGGGCTCCATGGTTTCTGCCTCCAGGTTCCTTCCTGCCGTCCCCTCCCCTGATGATGAACCTGTGAGCTCAACTGAACCATTTCCTCCTCTAAGTTAGCTTTGGACAGAGTTGATCACAGCAACCGATCAGCAAACTAGGACACCTTGTATAATTATTCCCTTTGAAGTACTTCAGAGCCTAGAGGCATGTTAAAGTAGAACTTGCCGTCAGCACCCTGAGCTGCACGGAGAAGACAGCGGTGTGGGGGAACAGGCTGCAGCCTCGGGGCCCTGTGGAGGGTGACTGAGGTTGGGATCAGCCGGCGTCTGTGGGAACAGAGACTAGGACGCTGGGCCCCCACGGTATAACATCTTTCTTTTCTTTTGTCTTTTATCGAGACAGGGTTTCTCTGTGTAGTCCTAGTTGACCTAGAATTTGCTCTGTAGACCAGGCTGGCCTCAGATTCCCAGAGATCCACTTTCTTCTGCCTCCGGAGTGCTGGGATTAAAGGTGCGTACCACCACCGCCGCCCTAGCTCAGATCTTAAAGGAGATTTTGTAAGTAGATGCCTATGAAAACATCAGAATTTTTGAAATCTTGATTTATTTTTCAAAGTCTATTTCTGGAGACCAGAGAGATGGCTCAGAAGTTAAAAGTTAAGAGAGCTCCCTGCTCCCGTAGAGAACCTGAATTCCACTCTTGGCACCCACAGGGAAGAAGCTCAGAATCCCTGGAGTTTGGCTTCAGAGGATCCAAGACCTGCATTTGGCCTCTGAGGGCACCTGGACACATGCGGCCTATGTTCATATAGACACAACGCACGCCCGTAAAGAAAAACAAAATCTTTATATAAATCTGTTCCTTCTCTAAACTATTAAGAGAGAAGCATCAGATTCTTGTCCTTCTTCGGTTTTGGCATGTATATTTTGATACTTATGATAGAAAGACAGAACTTCAGAGTGTTGTATCCTCTTGTTGAGTTGAGCCCTTCATTGTGCCTTAGCTAGGCTTCTAGTACTGTGATAAAACACTATGACCCCCAAAGCACTCAGGGTGGGAAGGGTTTACACACTTGTCCCTATCATGAGGCGAAGTCTAGGCAAGACTCCAAGGCAGGAATCTGCAGGCAGGAGCTGAGGCAGAGACTCTGGAGGGACGCTGCCTACTGGGCTCTTGCTCAGCTTGCTTTCTTATAGGCCAGACCAGCTCCTGCCCAGCATTGGCATCACCCACAGTGGGCTGAGCCCTCCCACATCAATCAAGAAAATGCCCCCCTTGCCTGCACGTCTAGTCTAACGGAGACGTCTTCTCACCGAGCTTTCCTCTTCCCAGATGACCTCGGCTTGTCAAAAACCAACCTGGATGGTTGTTAAAGGTCTTCTTTGTCTCTAGAGATACATTTTGTTGCAAAGTGTCCCTTGTTCAATGGAATTTCTGGAGCTGGAATCATGGTGGACTGGGAGCTACCACGTGGGTGTTGGGGAACTGAACCGAGGCCCTCTGGGAGACAGCCAGTGCTGTTGACTACTAAGGCATCTCTTGAGCTCTTTACTCTGTCTTTTTGAGGCGTGGTCTCTCACTGGAACCAGAGCGCACCATTTGGTTAGACTGATTGGCCAGCAACATCCAGAAATTCACCTTTCGCAGCTGTAGTTCCAGGGTTACAGGTGCACAAGACCGTGCCAGTCTTTCCCTTTCCCCCTCTCCCTCCTCCCCACCTCTCCTTCTCTCTCTCCTCTCTCCTGCCCCCCTTTCCTTCATTTGTTCTTTGAGATAGGCTCTCTGTACATAGCCCTGGCTGTCCTGGAACTCACTATTTAGTCCAGGATGGCCTTGAACTCACAGATCCCAAGTGCTGGGATCAAAGACATGCGCCATTGCACTTGACCTCCCATGCCAGGCTTTATGTGGATGCTGAGATCTAAACTCAGATTCTCACGTTTGCATGCCAGATAGTCTACCAGCTGGGCCATCTTCCCTGCCCTACATCCCCCCCTTCCCCTTTCCATTTCCTGTGTATGCACAGGTCCGTATGGAGGTCAGAGGTTAATGCTGAATTAAGCAGAATGTTAATGCTATCCTGGTTGTTTCTCTCGCTGAGACTGACTGTCTGGAAGCGCTGAGGGGTCTTCCTGTGTCCACATCCCCAACTCTGGGATTATAGGCACATGTCACTGTGATGTGATTTTAAAAATTTTTAAAAAGATTTATCTTATTTCTAAAATTGTGTATGTGTGTATGTGCGTGTGCATGTGTGTGCACATGTATGTGCAGGTGCCTGAAGAGTTCACTGGAACGCCTGGAGCAGGAGTTACGAGCAGTCATGAGCTGCCACATGTAGGTGCTGAGAACTGAACTCAGGTCCTCTGCAACACGTGATTCCAACTGTTGGGATATTGAGCCATATCTCCAGCCACTTGCTTTATAAAAAAAAGAAAACAAAACAAAACAACAAAAAACCCCACTGGTGCTAAGGGCCCGAAGATCGGAATTGGTCTTCGTGCTGCTCAATAGAACTTTGCTGAGTCATCTTTCCCGCCTGTGTTTGGCTGGCCGCACACCCACTAAGCACTGAAAATGACCTTGAGCCTGGATCTTCCTGCCTCTACCTTCCAAGAGCTGAGATTCCAGCCGCGCCCTAACTTTATCAGTTTATCAGTTACTACAAGGGACTCGTGTGATCTTTGTAGTCATCATGATGGATCTGGAGAGCATTAGGTAACTAACTTAGGGTTCTCAAGAGGGACAGAGCCAATTGGACGAATAGATACTAAAAGAAGGGTTTATTAGACTGGCAATAGGATAAGGTCTGGGCAGTTGAACAGTCAATGACATCAGACTGAAGACGCTGAGAACCCGTCCGTGAGGTTAGACACCCCGGCACTCCCAATCTGGCAGTGGATGATTCCTGGAGAGCCATCGTTTTTTCAGTTCATGTTAAGGCCGAAGAATCTGAGTTCTGATGGCTGTGAAGGGTGGGGGCAGCAGCGACTACAGCCATACAGCAGATGACTGGGCCAGCGGGAGGCAAAGTCAAGCAGGCAAAAAGCAAAGTGCTTCCTCCATAGGGTATTTTTATATCTGGTCCTCTGCCGGAAGGTGCCGCCCACATCTTATGTGGGTGTTCCCCTTTCCGTTAACAGAATCAAGAAAATCCATCACAAGTGTGTCAGACACTTTCTCAGATGAGTCTAGACAAGTTTAAGTCAGTAGTAACCAGGACAGTACTAATGACGTCTTAGTATTAAATAGTTTGATTGATGAACATGGGCTAACTTTCCATGTATATAGAGCCTAGGTTTTATAGTTTTCAGAGTACAGATTTTGGCTTTGAATGGTAAATTGAATACCAAGAATTTAATTATTTTTGACTATATTATTATCAAATTATTTCCTTTATTTTTGGATGTTTATTAATACTTTAAAATGACTTATTATTATTTTTATATGTATGAGTGTTTTTGCCTGCATGTGTGTATGTATGTTCACCACATCATACATGTCTGATACCCGGAGAGGCCAGGAGAGGGTGTGGATCTCCAGGACCTGGGGTTACAGATGGCTTTGAGTACCATGTGGTGCTAGGAACCAAACCCGGATCCTCTGCCCGGATCTGGCAGCTCCTGGCTGCCGAGCCATCTCTCCAGCCCAGTATAACTTCGCTTGTGTCTGGGTTGGTCCCTGTTTCTTTTCATAGCTTGTGGAGTCACAGTTTCAGTTCTCCTGTGTCTCCTTTGGAGCTTCGTGCATGAAAGACCGTTACTTTCAAAGTTCAGATACTTTCGGGTCTTCCTTTCCAATTTGGATAATTTGTTTCTTTCCTGCCGTCTCTGGTTTGAACCTCCAGCTCTGTGTTGAATAGGAGCGCTAAAAACAGACATCCTTGTCTTTTCCTGGTCTCAGGAGAAAATATCTCAGCTTTTTAACCCTGAGTGTGGTATTAACTCTGAGATTTTTCTACCTTGAATAGCCTTGAAGGTATTAAGGATGTTGTAGTCTCTTTCAGGTCGTGTGTGTGTGTGTCTGTGTGTGTGTGTGTGTGTGTGTGTGTCCCAAAAAATACACTTTATCTTTTCAAATGCTTTTTCTGGGCTGCATGGTCACCTCATCCTCCCTTCTGCATGGTACACTAACTGGTTTCTGTATGTGGAACAATCTTTGCATTTCTAGGAAGACTCCCCTCGGCCATGATGTGTGGTCATTTTTGTTCGCTGCTGAACTCGCTCGGCTGCTGTTTAGTTTTTGCATCTGTTTGCCTACGACTTATCACTTTCCTCCTAGGAATGACTTTGGCTTTTGCTACCGAGATAAAAGTGGCCTCACAGAATGAGCGAGAAAGCGAAGAAGTCCGGATTTCCTGTTCTGTTATCTGGAGAGTGTGTGGATGATTTCTGTTGATTCTTTAGTCACTTGGTGGAATTTGCCAGTTCAGCCTTCTGGTCTGGGGTTATTTTTGTAGAAGATTTTAGTTACTCAGCCCCACTACTCACTGCGATCCTTTTCAGAGTCCCCGTTTCTTCTTGAGCGAATTTTAGAAGTTTGTATCTTTAGTAGTGTCCTGCAGCTGTCACTGAGAATCAGAAGCCAAGTGACTGGACACACTGGGAGTTTCTCTTAACAGATCTGTAACCCCGATGGGGACATGTTCTTTTATCGCCTCTGCCTGGATTCTGGTGGCCCCAAGCATTCCTCCCACTGTGATGGCGGTATTCTGACCTCCAACTCCGCCTTCATATGACTGACTTCTCTCAGTGTGATTCAATGGGATCTCACATCACTTCCCCTCGTGTGTTTGTCCCTGTGCCCCAGGGTCTCTTTTTGCAGGAATACTGCTCACATGGACAGGGCCCACCCAAATGGACTCATTATAAATTGAACACTTCTGCAAAGATCCTATTGTCTGCTTGGAGCCAAGACTTCAACAAACTTTGCCTCCCTCCAGAGGATACATGTGTGGAGGTCAGAGGAAAACTTGCAGAAGTCCCCCGCCTCTCTCTCTGTCTCTCTCTCTGTCTCTCTTTCTCTGTCTCTCTGTCTCTGTCTCTCTGTCTCTCTCTCTCTCTGTCTCTCTCTCTGTCTCTGTCTCTCTCTCTCTCTCTCTCTCTGTCTCTGTCTCTGTTCTCTCTGTCTCTCTCTCTCTCTCTCTCTCTCTGTCTCTGTCTGTTTCTCTGTCTCTCTGTCTCTGTCTCTGTCTTCTCTGTCTCTCTGTCTCTCTGTCTCTGTTTCTCTCTGTCTCTCTTTCTGTCTCTGTTTCTCTCTGTCTCTGTTTCTCTCTGTCTCTGTCTCTCTCTGTCTCTGTCTCTCTGTCTCTGTCTCTCTGTCTCTGTCTCTCTGTCTCTGTCTCTCTCTGTCTCTCTCTGTCTCTGTCTCTCTCTGTCTCTCTCTCTCTCTCTCTCTTTCTCTCTCTCTCTCTCTGTCTCTCTCTCTCTGTCTCTGTCTCTCTGTCTCTGTCTGTTTCTCTGTCTCTCTGTCTCTGTCTGTTTCTCTGTCTCTCTGTCTCTCTGTCTCTGTCTCTCTCTGTCTCTCTCTCTTTCTTTCTCTGTTTCTCTCTCTCTCCCATGTGGATTTCTGAAACTAAATTTAGGTTGTTGGGCTTGGCGTCTAGCACCCAGTGAGCCATCTCGATGCCTCACTTCTCGCTAACCTCCTCAGCCTTAGTGGCACATCAATGGAGCTCTGACATTTTTGACACCTTTGGCACGGACCTCTGCTCTGTTCCACATTGTAACCTGTCTCCACTGCCAAAACTATGGAACTTTCTGTGCCTTAACAGCCCGCCTCTCCCCCTAGGTGGGACCTCAGTGTCTTCTGGATTTTGAGGTGTCACAGTGACCTGATTCTACCAGAGAGGCCTCTCCGGCCTAGGAGCAGACATTGGCAATGGGGACTGCAGCTCCTGGCATCTTTGGCTTTCTTCTCTCAGTGTTATAGCCTCCCCCCGACCTGCAAGCTCAGTGGAGAGCCAATATTATTGACTGCTCATGCTTGTGCATTGATAACATTTGCAGAAGTGGGGCTGGGTGGGGAAGGAGCCTCTGTCCTTCTGGACGCATTGCCCAAAATGGACAGAGTGCCTACAGCATGCGGCTCAGGGAGTGAGATGTATCTGTCCTCCCAGGGCAAAAGTGTAGGCGCAGCCTGGGAGTGGGTGTTGAAGGGGGGGTCCTTCCCCCTTGAGGTGGCTGGGGTAGAGTCTCTGTAACTAGAGCTGGGGCTGGAAGGACCAGTTTGTGGCTTAGTATTATGGACTCGATGCTCCAAGATGTAAAGATTTTCCTGAACAGTGTTCTGTGTATGTGTGTGTGTGTGTGTGTGCGTGCGCATATGTGTACATGCATGCATGTGTTTATGTGTTTGTGTATATGTAAGTATGTGTGTGCATGTGTATACAGAGACGCAAGGTCCTTGATCACTCTCTATTTACTGAGGCAAGTCTGTCACTGAAGCCAGAACTCTTCGGCCCCAGCTAGTGTAGCTGGGACTTTGCTGTCCTTGCCTCTTGAGGTTCAGGATTACAGGTGGCTGCCATGACAGCTTAGCTTTTTCCGTGGGCTCAGGGGATCCCAGTTCAGGTCTTTGTGCAAGTGCTTTGCTCACCGAGCTCCCTTTTCAGCCCATGCTCTCTTTCGGGTGTATGCTGCTCTCCTTGGTGGCTCTGTACCGAGGCCGACTGTGAAGCACCCAGCCTCCTTGTGTGAGGGATGATGGAAGTCTAACAAGGGTTGCTATCATGGTGCGTCTTCCCAGAGAGGGCCTAGCTTTGCCTCTGCTCAAGGATGCCTGTCTGAGGTCACCTTCCACAGGACATAACTCGGGGTTTCTATGGCTGGATGGAGTTCATGCGAGTTTAAACTACAAGCACACAGGTCATTTTGTAGCCGTGGCTTCCCTGACCCTGCCTCCCAGCCTGCCAAGGGTTCAGCTCTTTCTGGTTCATTTCCTACAGAGTATCTGTCTCCTGAAGACTTTGCACCACACCTCATCCTGGGCTTCATATGCCCCTGGTGGGTCTAGCCTGGGCCAATACTTTGCGGGCAAAATCAGTCCCTGGCTCAATGTTCCGCTCCACCTAACCTTTGGCTTTATAATTCCTTGCTCCAAACTGTATGACTTCAGGTAGGATTTGCATGGTGGGCGTCAGAGACCCCTGGAGCTTCTGTGAGGCCAAAGATAACTGTTCCCTTCACGGACTGGTGTTATTTTCGTGTCTTCCAGCCACAATTTGTATTTGCCGATGCCGCAGAGCCTTGGATGCTGGGCTTACCTTCTTGTTCTCTAAGCCCTGTCGTCCCCTGAACGACTCATTGACTCAGATAACCCTGTCAGGGCACGCCTGTCCCTGAAGCCCTCAGCCTTTGCACCAGGCCCTAATGTGGCCTAGAAGCAGCTCTAGTTGTCCTTTTTCCTACTGCCCTAGCCCAGAGCACGGGTCTTGTGACAGCGGTTACCTGCCTGCCCGCACAGCACGCATACATCCTGGAGGTAAGATTTCCTGGCTGTCAGGCTTGCCCTATCTAGCACCTTGGCCTGTTGCTTCCCATTCAGAGCTTGGATCCTTGTGTTTCCTTGTTGCTCCCTGGATGGCAGGCCCCTGAAAATAGGGGCTAACTCCCTTCTAAGTACCCAGCACAGTTCTCCACACAAACGCTCAGGGTCTTTGCTAAATCTCCAAGTGAGGGAGCTGGAGAGATGGCTCCGCAGTTCAGAGCACTGGCTGCTCTCACGGAGGTCCTGTGTCCAGTTCCCAGCGCCCACACAGCGGCTCTCAATCTGTACCTCCAGGTCCAGCAGTTCTGATACTCTTCTGGCCTCTGTGGGCACAGCACACACACAGTACAGAGGCCATGAATGCAGGCAACATGCCCAAATGCACAAGATAAAGAGAACATCTTTATGCTGTGTACACTTGTGGGTGAAGGGCTTTGCAGTGAGAACAGGCCCTCAACTTCATGTGCAGACTTGGTGGGACAGACAAAGTCCTCTACAACAAGTGGATAAGGACAGCAGCACACTAAGAATGTGGCTCTTCTGTGTTCAAGAGAGCACAGGGACACAGATAGGGGTCTCTGGTAGGGTATCTGAGACCCTACATGTGACATTTTGAGTTCTCAGATGAGCCAGGCCCACAGTGTGCAGGCGGACAGGCAAATGAAGGTGTCAGAAACCAGGGAGAGGGCCTAGGAGACTGTGGATTACTGATGGGTCACTGATACCTGTTTCCAGGGGACTGTCCTACAGAGATGTGGTCACCCTCCATCCCACCGTCTCTCACGTGTGGAGAGGGTCCAATGTAGAGCCCTGTCCTCCCGTTGCCACAGGTCCCTGGAGACTTTGGAGGGCTCAGTGGGGAGATGTGAGGAGGCACTGGGTCCTGTTTGTCCTACCTCTCCACTGAGCCTTGGTGGCACCTGGTGTGCTCAGCCTGGGTTCGGAGGTCCAGGTTGGGACAGGCACAGAAGGAAGAAGGCATTCTAGGTGTGAGCATACAGGTCTCAGGCTGCTGGGGGGTGGACCCTTTGGTGTCCTGTTCTCTGGCTTCCAGGTGGCATGGGTCTCTCATGTTCCCCGTGGTGCAGAGGAAGGCAGCTTTTCTTGTTGCATGTATGCGGTGTAGCCTTTACTAGGCGAATGCCAAGGTGGACACTGGGGCCTTGCCCCTGCTTGCTCTGAAAATTCACTCTTATCCCTCGTCTGTCCATCATCTGTCCTTGTCCCTCATCTGTCCCTTGTCAGTCATCTGTCCTTGTCAGTCATCTGTCCTTGTCCCTCATCTGTCCTTGTCCCTCATCTATCCCTTGTCAGTCATCTGTCCCTAGAAGGAAACTATGTGGTCTGAGGCCATCTGCAAGGTGAGCCGCAGGGCCTGCCCTGAGCCGGGTCCCCAGGCTTCCTGTTATAGGTGGAGTGGGTTGGATCTCAGGCTTTTGTCTGAGAAACCATCTTGGGGCTTCTCTCGGATGGTTCTGAGGGCTGTGGCTTTCCCTGTGAAATCTGGTGGCCCATTGCCCCGGAACCCACTGTTTCCTTTAGGTGGTTTAACTAGCAGCTCTCAGTGCCCAGTGTGAGCTTGGCTGCCCTCTCAGAGTGTACATGCACCCAGTCATTCCACAAGGTTATGCTAAACGAGGGAAACGAGCCAGCGTTTGCCACCACCTGCAACAAAACAAACATGGCTGCAGTGGGCACAGCCTTGTGAACAGCTGAGCTCATAATGGGTGTGGCTATGGCCCCCTCCAAGTAGGAGCTTCTCTCCTGTCTCCTCCAGCCCTTCACTGGCTTCTAGGATACAAAGAACTGGGCTGTACCCCACATCTCAGGGTGTAGGTAGCAGGGCTCCACACCTCCCCAACACAACATACTCACATGCACATGCACACATGGACATATAGAGACAAACACACAGGGACACAGATACACACACACACACACACACACACACACACACACACACTGATACACAATACACAATAGGGCTGTAAACCTCCTACCCCTCTCACTCTCTCTTTAAGTCCCTGTGGGGCCTCAGCCTCAGGCCTCCGAGAATCCAAGCAGATTATAACAGGGGTGGGAGGTCTGTTCCAGCTCAGACCCTTTCTCAGGACTGCTGCAGACACCCTGAGCCACGGGATTGAGTTGGGGGCTCCGGATATGCCTAGGACCTCTGTCCGCTCCTGACGACTCTGGCCCAGGGCTTCCCTGTGGCTTTCTCTCCTTGTGTCACTGCTGTGGTCCAGTAGAGCATACTTGTTTTACCTCAGCCAGGGTTGAGGTAACTCTGGCTGGTGATGGCCTATCGGTGGGAGGGGCTGTGTTTACATCGGTGGGAGGGGCTGTTCGTAAATCATCAAGGGAGTGGAGCTGTGCTTGTCAGCATTCCCTGGACATCCCTCTTCTCGCTGTTGTCCCTTCTAGGTGAGTGTGCCCAAGTATGTGGCTGCAATGAGACAGGGATGCTGGAGAGGTTGCCTCGCTGTGGGAAAGCCTTTGCCGAAATGATGCAGAAGGTGGACGTCTGGAAGTGGTGCAACCTGTCAGAGTTCATCGTGTGAGTGCCCAGCCATTGTGCCGTGAGCATGTGCCTGTCCCTGTCGCTTGACCCCTCCCGTACTTCTGCTCACTGTCCTGGACACACTCACCCACAGCCTTCCCAGAGTCCCCAGCTCTGCCTACTGCTCTGGGCCGCGGGGTCTCCTGGCGTCTGTTTGGCGTAGACACATGTAGCTGTGAGAACAACTGTGGATAGTGTTTCTGGGTAGTTCAGTGGAAAGGTCTTGGAAACATGGGGGTCACATCACATGCTTCTCAACACTCGTGGAGATGAAGGGGCCTTTGAGGCAAAAGGTTTTTCTGGGGTCTTTATGACTCTCTGTCCCAGATGCCCTGAGAACCTGGTCGTCTCCGGGGCTGTATCAATATTGAAGTTCAGAGTGGGCTCTGAGTCTGGACCCTTGCTTCTGGTTCTTCCTTGTAAAGGTTGCCTTCGAGGCCTTAGGTATGTGGTTTAGGCTTTGAGAACCAGCCTAGGGTGAACAGGAAATCTGGTTGAATGACTGCCTGGGCGGAGTGGTCACAGAGGACTTGGAACCCCGATACTATGTCCCTCTCACCTTCCATCCTGAGTCTGATGCTTCTGGCAATTCAGATCGCAATAACATTTTTGAAGCTGCCTGTTGTAAGTAGCTCCTTCCTGTTAATGGGCAGGTCCCCACTCCTTCCTGGAACAGCACAGGAAGAAGGAGGTGGGTCTCTGTCCTGACCCTGTGGGAGACTGGGTCAGGATCCTCTTTCTCCTTGGCTTGTCCTGCATCAGAACAGTCTTTGGAGGTGCCATCCTGGGCAGAGCTGCTGGCTTTGGGCAGACATCATCCTCTCAGCTTCCTCCAGAGCCTCTTAGGTGACCTCATTCTGAAAGACCCCAACAGCAGGGAGGTCGCTACCTCCAGAGGATGCTCGCTGCATCCTGGACTATGGGGCTACTTGGAAATCCTTGCACACATCAGTCTGATCTCTGGGTCCTGGTATCTGTGGTCCTTGGCCAGCCTACAGAACCAGTGAAAGTCTGGTAGAGTAGATGAGGCCCACTGCAAGAGGTTCTCTGGGAGCCTTTTCCACATTTGCTCGTATGAGCATCCTGTCAGATGAGGCAGAGGGTCAACTTTTCAGGAGCAGAGGCTGGAGCCCTTGTGAGGGTAGATTGAGTTGGTTGGGAGGAAGCTAGCCCTGGCCTCGGGCAGACTCTCTTCTCAGACCTTCAGCATGTCTTGATGACGAGGACCTTGTGGGTCCGTGTCGATGTGGGTTCCAGGCTCCGTGTCTTTTGGGGAAGACCTGTGTGGCGTTGGGGAGGTTTGTCGCTGAACAGACATCACAGACCCAGGGAGCTTAAAGCTTCAAGGGAGCAGGCGATGACCACAGATGTAAGAAAAAGCCACAGGGACAGATGACCCAGTTGGAAGTGACTTCTAAGGCCATAGTTTTGGTGGGTGGTCAAGCGGTACCGAGCACAGAACATTCCTTACCTGTCTGTTGGGTCCTGGGCCAGGGTAGGTGTGAGGGGTGTTGGGAGAGCTACCTTTTCTTCCTCTGCAGGTACTACGAAAGCTTCACTAACTGCACGGAGATGGAGACAAACATCGTGGGCTGCTACTGGCCCAACCCGCTGGCCCAGAACTTTATCACGGGTATCCATAGGCAGTTCTTTTCCAACTGCACCGTGGACAGGACCCACTGGGAAGACCCCCCGGATGAAGTTCTCATCCCACTTATCGCAGTTCCAGTCTTGTTGACCGTGGCTATGGCTGGGCTGGTGGTATGGCGTAGCAAGCGCACTGACCGGCTTCTGTGAGGGCCTGCGGGATGGAAGGCCGTGCCTGGCAAGCTAGAAGAATGTCGCCCAGAGCTCTGAGAGCCTGCAGACTCTGTTTCTGTCTGGTCTGCTTTGGCCACACCCTACCTGGTCCTGTCAAAGTCCTCCTGACTAGACTGACGTGGCCCTTGCTGTCTAGCCTGCTGCCTGGTGGGGTTCAGGCTGCCCCGACAGGTGCTTCACTCTTTCTTGGGCTAGTGGAAGAAAGTGACAAACCTCACAAATTGTACCAGGCGTGGAAATCATCTCTTGCTGAGTCCCACCCTCCCCGGGCTGAATTCCCGAGTTTCTAGACATTTCTTGGCAGAGTCTGGCCCAGCCTCAACCCTAACCCAGGTCCTGACCCATTTCTATCCCTGACCCTAACCTACGCTTGGGGCAGAGAGGGCAGGCAAGGTCATCTGGAAGGTGTGGAGTCCCAAGCAGAAAGAGAGATGAGCACATTCTTTGTTGGACATGAAGGGTAGTCGAGGGGATTGGGGAATGGAGTTGTTGGGAGTCATGTGTGACCTACGGACCTGCCTGTCTTCTAGGCGATCTGCCATGATTCTGTGTCCAGTGTGGGCTGGAGCTGTGATTTGTTTAACCCTTCAGACACCTACCCTGAAGATAGAGAGTGAACCTCCTTCCTGAGGGGTATTCCTGGGGGTGAGGCACGCTCTGAGCATGCTCAAGGGTTCTGTCTGCTGATGTCTGCTTTCTGATTAAAGTGTCTCCTTACACGTGGTATTCCTCGTTTTATTCCAGGGTATTCAGGGTTAGTCGGTGGGTCTCTCTGGTGCCCAGATAATGTCACAGGGGACTTCGCCCAAACAGGAGAGAGTCCTGATGTTCTGTGTCACTGCTCTCTCTCCTTTCCCCTTTTCTGGTTTTGCCAGAGGCCCTGCCTGTGGGTTTTGGGGGAGGAGAGGCCCTGGACAGATGTGGCTAGCCAGATGCTGGTCTGTAGGTGGTGCTGTACCGTTTCAGGCTTCCTCTGTGTTCCAACTGGAGGACCTGCATCATTGGGTATACGCTGTAGACCTCTATGGTGCCACGTTCTGCTAGGGGGAGTGTCCTGACTGCCTGGAGAAGGCCGGGATGGGGAGTTCATAATTCATGTTTCCCTTTGGGGCATCAGGCAAAACCTGTAGGGGAACACTGAGGTCTGGAATGAGTGCTGTGGTTCCTGGTCTCCTCTCTGGGTACCCAGGCACCACCAGTGTAGGGTGGAGAGGAAATCAGTAATGGGACTCCATGGTTTATGTTTTCCCTTCGGGAGGGAGGAGGTGGGAGCTGGAGATGAACCAGGTCTGATCTGATTGGGAGGGAGTGCCCAGTACTGGAGGTGCAGAAGAAGAGAAAAGCCTTCTTGGGGAGTCTTAGGCGTGGATCTTTTAGGAGAAGGACTTCCCTGTGGTGATCTTTAATGGAGCAGCTTTCTTAGATGATCCTTGCTTGTTCATATTACTTTATTGGGGGCGGACATGAGGGTATACACTTTGTTCTGGGTGAGCCAGGGATTAGGTACCTCTTGGGGATAAGAGTGTGAGAATATCCAGGAAGGGAAGCTCATTGGCTGAAGGCTAAGGCTATCTAGGTACCACTTTAGCGTGGAGAAGAACTCCAGGTGCCTTAGCCCCTGACTGCATGACTGAGTGCCCGTGGTCCTCTTGGCCCTAGAGACTTCCTGGTAGGTCATGGCATTGCAGTTCTGGGTGGCTGGCTGAGCCACGAGGGCAGCGAGGGACCAGATCTGGGGGCCTTTCTATGTTTTTGAAGAAGGCCGGGGTGTGGAACGTTGCTATGTGAATGTGAGTCAGCTTCGTGGCTCTTGGCATGCACCCTGCCACCCAAGCAGGACCCTAGAGATAAGATGCTACCTACTACATGAGATAGCCTTGTGGGTTCTGAGCTGGTGAGATGTGTGCAGGAGTCAGACCATGCACAGGGGGTACATGGAATATTAGATGTCATCTCAGGATTTCTAATGCTGTGACTACGGCGCCATGAGCACGTCAACCCTTATAAACGAAAGCATTGAATTGGGAATGACAGTTTCAGAGGTTTAGTCCGTTACTGTCATGGTGGGAAGCCTGGTGAGATGTAGACAGACATGGTGCTGCAGAAGGAGAGTTCTACATCTTTGATCCTCATGTAGCAGAAGGGACTGAGAGCCACACCGGGCATAGCTTGAACATATGAGAGTGCAAAACCCACCCCAAGGTGATACGTTTCCTCTAACAAGGCCATACCTCCTAATACTACCACTCCCTGAGGGACAAGAAAGCAAACACACGGTCTATGGAAGTGATTTCTTTTCGGATCGCCACAGATGTAGCCTGCTCTCACATGATGTTCTGGGGCGGTGACGGTGGCGTGTTGTTGATGAGGGTACAGCTTCACTGCTGTCTGCCTTGCTCCCCCTATTTGAGCACCCCTGAGGCAGACTTTGAAATGTACTGAAGAAACCCCATGGCTCTCTGGGGAAGGCACCTTTGCCATCTCCGGATAGCTTCCCAGACAGATGTGAGCCTGTTGCTGTTTTCTCTGGCCTCTCTGTAGCTTTTGGGCACTATTCGCACCATCTCTTGTCCCCCTTTCTCTCTATGGGAGTCTCTGAGAAGGAACAGGAGAGGAGGAACAAATAGAGTTTAAGAGCTAGGGCTTGGTGGCACATGTCACCTGGAATTCCATAATAGAGAGACACTCGGATCTTTGTGAATTTGAGGGCAGCCTGGTCTACATAGAGAGTTCCAGACCGGTCAGAGCTACACAGCAAGACCCTGTCTCAAAAGGACATCATTGTCATCATCACCATCACCACCATTACCATCATCATCATCACCGCCATCATCATCACCACCACCATCATCATCATCACCACCACCATCAGCAGCATCAGCATCAGCACCACCACCAGCAAACAAAAAGTGCAGGTAGGTGTCTTTGTCACAGAAGCCTATAAGGGAGAGGTTCCCTGGGCTACAGCTCCCAGGGTGCTGCCTGGCTGAAGCAGGTGTGGCAGTGGCGTGGGCCTGGGTAGGACAGCACAAGCCTGGCTTCTACTCCAAGGTTTCGCTGCAGACCTAGAATCCCCTCCTGAGATCCCAGAGGTTGATGTGGGTACCTCGTCTGATGTAGGAGCCCATTTCTATGGGATAAGGTGTCCGTCCCCAGCAAAGGGGGCTGTGAAGTAGGGAAGGAGTGTGAAGAGTGCTGGGGTGGGGGTGTGAGTGCTGAGGCAGACAGGCAGGCTAACCAGTGTCACATCTCTGTGTGGCTCACAAGGGGCTTTACGTTAGGATGGGGGATGGGCCTGGATCAGAGATAGCAGGGGACACAGTGAGGGGCTCCCTGTGTGCATGGGGTCAGGCTGATGCTTTAATTGGTCTGCATGTCCTTTTTCCATATACGTCTATGGAAAGCGTGTGTGTGTGTGTGTGTGTGTGTGTGTGTGTGTGTGTGTGTAGGCAAGGCGTCCCAGGGAAAAAGCAGATAGCCCTTGGCTTTGTCAAACTGTGCCAGGCATTGGTGGCCTTGGGGTGCAGGAGGAGAATAGAAAATGTTGGGTCCAGTGGCTGCTCTGTGGCTGAGAGAGAAATACCCCTTGTCCCCATCTGCTGAGAGCCAGGCACAAGGTGGGGTGTGACAGTGGGGGTGAGGGTGAGGGTGGTGGTGGTGGTGGGGTGGTCAGGGACTCCTGAAACTCTCGACTGGATGCTTGAAGCACATCCAGAAACAGCAGTGTTGGGCATATATCAGGGATGGGTTGAAGGTTTGGTGAGCGGCACCATCCTAGAGGGGGCAGAGGCACGTGGTGGCTGGTCAGAAGCCCTGCTCAAGGACACAGGTACATGGGGGCGGGAGGGGGGAAGCATGGGCAGAGGCGAAGGGTCTGGAGTGAAGGACAGCAGCTGGTGGCATGCTTTCTAATACCAGCCTCCTGGGACATGCAGGAAGTCCTTGATGAGAAAAGTGCATCAGAGAGGGAAAATGTCTCTGATGCCCATGGTACTAAGCCTCCTAGGGAGGCTGGGACGGGGATGCTTCAACATTTCTTTTTACAGTAGGTGGCTAAGGGGTCGGGGGATACTGGCATTCAACCATTCCTGCCATCCTCTCCGGTGGCTTCCTTCTTCTGCCTGGCACTCTCAATGGCTTTGAATCAGGGAACTGTCACTCAAACTGTGCTCACTGGCAAAGCGGCCACTTGAGCTTAGGGGCTGTGGGTGTCAGGAGCGCGGCGAGGACCTACTAACTTGGCCGTGGTAACCATGGTCATGTTTTCCACAATTACACTTTCCAATTTCGCCTTTCTCTGCCCTTGGCAGTGATGAGTCACGGAACTCAGGCGTCTGCCTAGTACTGAGGGGCCATGCACCTTGCATTTGCTGTTGCCAATCCTACATTGCCCAGCCATTTGGCTCTTCCAGTAAGTAAACCACATCCCCAAACTGAGACGCAGAACCCAGGATCCAGGATGGTCTGTCTCCCTCTTCCTTCTATCCTGTTCCTCTTTTCCTTTGCACAACCCTCCTCTCCCCCCTCCCCTTTTGTAGTTCTAGGGCTTGGCCCTAGCTCCTCATCTATGCTAGGCAAGTGGTCTATGACCACACCCACCATTATTACTACTGAAGTCTACTGAACCCACTCTGAGGCAGACCGAGAGCTTCACGCTCATCTGTGAATTGCTACGTGTGCAAGCGTCTTGGATCCCGGACTGTGTTGGCTTGCTCGGCACCCACATCCACACCCATCCCCCCCCCATCCCTCTACTTCACCCAGCTTCCTTTCCACATGTTTGCCTCAAATCAGACATCAGTGAACACGGAGTGCATCCAACCAGGAGGAAAGCTGTCCCCGTACCCTAGCACCCATCTGGTATTTGTTTTGCAGCCTGTGAAAGTCCCTGTTGCATGGCTGTGCTGTCTGCTGGTCAGGAGCCACGGAGACAGGACACCAGGGCACTCTGCTTGCAGTCAGTGTGGATGCTGTGCTGTCAATATGACAGGTTCATGGAAGTTTCTTTTGATGTGGGGACCTGCTTTGCTGTAGAACTCTTAGCTTCATAATTGCAGGACTGAGTTCTCTGTCAAGGTATTAGCAGCTCAATGCCTATTAGATACAAGCAATCGGACACCTGGAAAATAGGCTTGTTTTTGGTTACCCAGCCTCAACTAAACAGCACACGGGGCTGTAGGGAGATGGGTCCCCTGTCATTGTCCTTGCTCCCAAGGCATCCTCAGAGCCTCGGAGATGATGAGGAGGACACATGAGGCTGTTCCCTAGAGAGGCAGGAGAAGGGGTCCTGTGGAGGACGGTTAGGCTCACCACAGAAGCAGTTGTGCTTCAGTGGAGGGTGGGACTAGGAGCAGAGGAACAGCCGAGAGATGTCACAGGCTTAAAAGAGCTCTAGAGCTGGAAAGTCTGAGACGTAAGGGACGTGAGCAGATCATAATCATTATGGATGGTTTGAGCAGATCTAATTCTGAGACTGAGAGATTAAACATACTCAAAGAAGAAAGAATGCTCAGGCTTTTAATAACAGTTAATAAGGTTGGTATATGTGTTTTATCATCTATCTGT